>NW_028250937.1:0-690661 GCF_964263255.1 Lissotriton vulgaris | reverse complement strand
CAATTACACCTTGATATTCCAATTGTTCAAGGATAGCCGCGACTGAAGCCTTAGCTTCACGCCGTATGGGATACTGGGGTTGTGGCTGAGGCTGTGACCGTAAAGGAATCTCATGGCTAGGGGACAATTTATCCCAGCCACACTGATTTCGGTACACAGCCGGCGCAAGCGCCAGAGCCCACTCTTCTGCAAAATGCAGCGCTTCCACTCTCGGTACAGTGTGCGCGAAACTGGGGAGGATTACCTCCTCCCCTCGCGGAGCTGCGAGAACAAAAGGTGGGGGCCAGTCAGCCTCCGAAAGCAAAATGTCATACGTATCCGAAAGATTCTCCCAAAATACCCCTTTTACAGTTCGCTGCATGTCACCTTCAATTAACAGGACAATTTCAAAAAGTCTTTCAGGGGGAGCAACATGCGTATCAGCTGTTTCAATTACAATAAAAGTCTCAGTCGCTGTCACCTTCAACAGTGGACGGAGGGCCTCTCTCACTATGGTAATCTCCGCCGCGCTGTCCAGCAAGGTCAGAGCCCACGTCAGATTCCGAAGCCGCGTTCTCACTATCTGGGGCATATCGATGCGCCGTTAAGGCAGCGACCTTCTTCTTGGCAAACTGCGGTCTTTTAGGCGTAGAGTCGTCCCGCTGATCCCCTTCACTTCGCGTGCGGGGCTGGCCACGTCCTTGCTGACCACCCCTGCCCCTGCCGCCCCCTCCACCACCGGTTGACGGAGCCGATGAGTCCTGAAAGGAACGAGGAGAGCGTTGGTCAGATGCCTGATATCTATCAGGTGTTTTAATCGTAGCGCGATCGCGCAATTCATAAACACGCTCTGACTGCGCAGGTTGTGAAGGCGCCGGACTCGAGACCTGTGTCTGTTGTTGTTGTTGCTTACCCTGATTCTGCTTTTTAGGCCAATTTTGTTTCTTGGACCTGGGCTGTCCACCTGTTTCCGAAGACTGCCCCTGGGGTTGCTTCTTTTCTTTTTCAAGAAAAACCTTCGCACCCTTAGAATTGCGGCCAACCATTTTATAAGCCGCCACAATTATTCTTGCCAGCTGACGGGGTTTCTCGGCATCGGGAATTAACGCCAGACCATTGGCCACTTGAAAGTTCACTGCATCCCCTTTTACATTGGCAAGGATAATACCGCAAACTGTCTCAAATGAACCGTTCAGGCGCATACCCAACTCAACCGCCGACTCAGGTCCGTGATCATCCTGAACACGTTTGAGGATTGCAGACAGGTTCGACACTGACGGTGTGCCAAAGCACCGCGAGTAAACCGCTGCAAAAGTCTTACCCCATGTCTCACAGTCAACAAGTTCTGGGGCTAAATCTTTTGGTAAACTAAGCGTAAGAATCCGGTGTTTCTCACCCGGAGTCGTATTAGGAAACACAGCCTCCAGCTGGTCGAATTTCTCGGCAAGCCAGTAAGGAAAATCATCCTTATTGTCTGGCTTTCTGCCCATAACGGAATTCACCAAGACAGGACTGATTTTCAAACCAGCCTGTTCTGCTCGAAGCTGCGCACCTGCGGGGGCTGCGCCTTGAATATTACGACCAATGTAATGAACAAGCGCTCTAATCACACCAACTGCGACCTCATGAAGACGCCGCAGGTCACCCACATTACAAGTGGTGCGATTAGGATGAGGAGTAAATCCACCCAAAGCGGGCCAATTTGTGCCCGGAATGGATAAGGGACCTAACCTCGGAGCCGTTAAAGAATGGGGTAGGGCGCCACCAAACCAAACTCCGTGCTGCCAAGCGTCTATAGGTACTTCCAGTGCCCTGTACGGAGCATAAGCCGCCGGTACATCCGTGGCAGTGTATGAATGATAGACACCCGAATTAGCGTCTATTTCCGGAAATGTCACCCAGGAATAAAACAATTCGTACGGGTACGCATGTTCCGCACTCACTACTAGAACCACAGCTAAGCCTTCCGCGGGTACATTATAACCCCGCAAGTGGTCGCGAACCGCGACGTGGCTATGCTGCGCTATTTCCACTGCCATGTTAGCACAGGAAGAAGAAAAAAATCAAAGAACACTTTATAGCACAACTGGGTAGTGATTCAAAGTAACCTTTTTTAGAAGAATTCAAGCTTGAAAAGACCTATTTCAAAAACAGGTAGGTTTTCCGACACCGCCGTTTACCGGAAACGGAAATGAAGGTGTCAAGGTATGAATGATATACTACTCGAGTGTCATGAAATACGGCCAACCAATCCGTTGGGCGCCATGTAGCAGGGTTTCCGTTCTCCCACAGAACTGTGCATAGAGATCTAGAACCTCAGTGAGTTAGGATGATCCAAAAACTCATCTCAGTGTCAGAAATCTCGTTACCTAGCTAGCTACAGTGTCTCATGGATCATTATGGAATGATACATGTATTAGACAAACCAGAACATGATCTTTAGAATACCTCAGGAGTCGTGGAACACATGAACACTCTTTCGTTATATAATCATTTCAAACCAAAACGGAGAGTCAAAGAACACAAGTGCAAGTTTGAAATATTTATTATTCAATGCAAAGTTCTCAAACGCAGTATCTTGTATAATACCAAAATGCAGATTATAAAAATCAGAGTCAGCAGCATAGTCACTAATCCATAATAAGCAAAAGGTGCTAGCATGTTATAATGCAATTTCTATAGAAATCTGTATCACCTATATTTCGCGCACCCTATCTAGCATATTATATTATATCTAAGAAGGTCTCATCCGGGTTTTAGCAGGGCGGCCCCATACCTCTCAATGTCAGTAGGAGCAGTTCACATCAACCGCTACCAGCTCTCTTCATGCGCAGCACCAAGTGTCTGCGTTCATTCCGTGTAACTCTATCTTAAACCCGCGTAGAGCCCAAAATGTTGGCATCAACATTATTTGTGTTATGTCTAATGTGGTGCGAGGATCAAGCCTCCCAGCAACCTTGTGTTAGGTTAATTTCAGAGTGTGCAGCTCTCAGTGTGCAGACAGTTGTACCAAGTGTACCAGGCAAAGCTGATAGCATAGAAATAACATATTATTCTCAAATAAACCACCTCACCGCTTCTAGGGTGAAAGCGACAACAACAAGTATGTGTCGTGTGCAAAACTGAAGCCGAAGGAAAAAAGGCTGTTTAAACATGTAATGCACTCATGCTAACTTAACACAATATATGTAACGAAGTATCCATATGACATAACCACTTTTTAAACCCTCACAGTGACCAAAATTGCCATTTTTACAGAGTTTTGCTTACTCAAAAGCTTCCATTTTGACCCGTTTCAGGCACAGAAATGACTTTAAACACACTTATTCTAGTTGACAAAGTCATAATTCACATCCAACAGTCATTTAGAGTCAAAAGATTAAATGTTAAAATTTCATCATTATAGACCATTTTGGGATCGTTCGACTGGTCCGGAGTCATCGTTTTTCATCCGAAAATTGATTTTTTGGACTGTACCAAAAATGATTCAAAATGTTAATTGGATCATGCCTCATGTTGAATAACCACTTTTTAAACCCTCACAGTGACCAAAATTGCCATTTTTACAGAGTTTTGCTTACTCAAAAGCTTCCATTTTGACCCGTTTCAGGCACAGAAATGACTTTAAACACACTTATTCTAGTTGACAAAGTCATAATTCACATCCAACAGTCATTTAGAGTCAAAAGATTAAATGTTAAAATTTCATCATTATAGACCATTTTGGGATCGTTCGACTGGTCCGGAGTCATCGTTTTTCATCCGAAAATTGATTTTTTGGACTGTACCAAAAATGATTCAAAATGTCAATTGGATCATGCCTCATGTTGAATAACCACTTTTTAAACCCTCACAGTGACCAAAATTGCCATTTTTACAGAGTTTTGCTTACTCAAAAGCTTCAATTTTGACCCGTTTCAGGCACATGAATGACTTTAAACACACTTATTTTAGTTGACAAAGTCATAATTCACATCCATCAGTAATTTAGAGTCAAAAGATTAAATGTTAAAATTTCATCATTATAGACCATTTTGGGATCGTTCGACTGGTCCGGAGTCATCGTTTTTCATCCGAAAATTGATTTTTTGGACTGTACCAAAAATGATTCAAAATGTCAATTGCATCATGCCTCATGTTGAATAACCACTTTTTAAACCCTCACAGTGACCAAAATTGCCATTTTTACAGAGTTTTGCTTAGTCAAAAGCTTCAATTTTGACCCGTTTCAGGCACAGAAATGACTTTAAACACACTTATTTTAGTTGACAAAGTCACAATTCACATCCAACAGTAATTTAGAGTCAAAAGATTAAATGTTAAAATTTCATCATTATAGACCATTTTGGGATCGTTCGACTGGTCCGGAGTCATCGTTTTTCATCCGAAAATTGATTTTTTGGACTGTACCAAAAATGATTCAAAATGTCAATTGCATCATGCCTCATGTTGAATAACCACTTTTTAAACCCTCACAGTGACCAAAATTGCCATTTTTACAGAGTTTTGCTTACTCAAAAGCTTCAATTTTGACCCGTTTCAGGCACAGAAATGACTTTAAACACACTTATTTTAGTTGACAAAGTCACAATTCACATCCAACAGTAATTTAGAGTCAAAAGATTAAATGCTAAAATTTCATCATTATAGACCATTTTGGGATCGTTCGACAGGTCCGGAGTCATCGTTTTTCATCCGAAAATTGATTTTTTGGACTGTACCAAAAATGATTCAAAATGTCAATTGGATCATGCCTCATGTTGAATAACCACTTTTTAAACCCTCACAGTGACCAAAATTGCCATTTTTACAGAGTTTTGCTTACTCAAAAGCTTCCATTTTGACCCGTTTCAGGCACAGAAATGACTTTAAACACACTTATTCTAGTTGACAGAGTCATAATTCACATCCAACAGTCATTTAGAGTCAAAAGATTAAATGTTAAAATTTCATCATTATAGACCATTTTGGGATCGTTCGACTGGTCCGGAGTCATCGTTTTTCATCCGAAAATTGATTTTTTGGACTGTACCAAAAATGATTCAAAATGTCAATTGGATCATGCCTCATGTTGAATAACCACTTTTTAAACCCTCACAGTGACCAAAATTGCCATTTTTACAGAGTTTTGCTTACTCAAAAGCTTCAATTTTGACCCGTTTCAGGCACAGAAATAACTTTAAACACACTTATTTTAGTTGACAAAGTCACAATTCACATCCAACAGTAATTTAGAGTCAAAAGATTAAATGTTAAAATTTCATCATTATAGACCATTTTGGGATCGTTCGACAGGTCCGGAGTCATCGTTTTTCATCCGAAAACTGATTTTTGGGACTGTACCAAAAATTATTCAAAATGTCAATTGGATCATGCCTCATGTTGAATAACCACTTTTTAAACCCTCACAGTGACCAAAATTGCCATTTTTACAGAGTTTTGCTTACTCAAAAGCTTCCATTTTGACCCGTTTCAGGCACAGAAATGACTTTACACACACTTATTTTAGTTGAGAAAGTCATAATTCACATCCAACAGTCATTTAGAGTCAAAAGATTAAATGTTGTAATTTCATCCATATTGACCATTTTGGGATTGTTCGACAGGTCCGGAGTCATCGTTTTTCATCCGAAAATTGATTTTGTGGACTGTACCAAAAATGATTCAAAATGTCAATTGGATCGTGCCTCATGTTGAATAACCACTTTTTAAACCCTCACAGTGACCGAAATTGCCATTTTTACAGAGTTTTGCTTACTCAAAAGCTTCCATTTTGACCCGTTTCAGGCACAGAAATGACCTTAAACACACTTATTCTAGTTGACAAAGTCATAATTCACATCCAATAGTCATTTAGAGTCAAAAGATTAAATGTTAAAATTTCATCATTATAGACCATTTTGGGATCGTTCGACAGGTCCGGAGTCATCGTTTTTCATCCGAAAATTGATTTTTTGGACTGTACCAAAAATGATTCAAAATGTCAATTGGATCGTGCCTCATGTTAAATAACCACTTTTTAAACCGTCACAGTGACCAAAATTGCCATTTTTACAGAGTTTTGCTTACTCAAAAGCTTCCATTTTGACCCGTTTCAGGCACAGAAATGACTTTAAACACACTTATTCTAGTTGACAAAGTCATAATTCACATCCAACAGTCATTTAGAGTCAAAAGATTAAATGTTAAAATTTCATCATTATAGACCATTTTGGGATCGTTCGACAGGTCGGGAGTCATCGTTTTTCATTCGAAAATTGATTTTTTGGACTGTACCAAAAATGATTCAAAATGTCAATTGGATCATGCCTCATGTTGAATAACCACTTTTTAAACCCTCACAGTGACCAAAATTGCCATTTTTACAGAGTTTTGCTTACTCAAAAGCTTCAATTTTGACCCGTTTCAGGCACAGAAATGACTTTAAACACACTTATTTTAGTTGACAAAGTCATAATTCAAATCCATCAGTACTTTAGAGTCAAAAGATTAAATGTTAAAATTTCATCATTATAGACCATTTTGGGATCGTTCGACTGGTCCGGAGTCATCGTTTTTCATCCGAAAATTGATTTTTTGGACTGTACCAAAAATGATTCAAAATGTCAATTGGATCATGCCTCATGTTGAATAAGCACTTTTTAAACCCTCACAGTGACCAAAATCGCCATTTTTACAGAGTTTTGCTTACTCAAAAGCTTCAATTTTGACCCGTTTCAGGCACAGAAATGACTTTAAACACACTTATTTTAGTTGACAAAGTCATAATTCACATCCAACAGTCATTTAGAGTCAAAAGATTAAATGTTAAAATTTCATCATTATAGACCATTTTGGGATCGTTCGACAGGTCCGGAGTCGTCGTTTTTCATCCAAAAATTGATTTTTTGGACTGTACCAAAAATGATTCAAAATGTCGATTGGATCATGCCTCATGTTGAATAACCACTTTTTAAACCCTCACAGTGACCAAAATTGCCATTTTTACAGAGTTTTGCTTACTCAAAAGCTTCCATTTTGACCCGTTTCAGGCACAGAAATGACTTTAAACACACTTATTCTAGTTGACAGAGTCATAAATCACATCCAACAGTCATTTAGAGTCAAAAGATTAAATGTTAAAATTTCATCATTATAGACCATTTTGGGATCATTCGACTGGTCCGGAGTCATCGTTTTTCATCCGAAAATTGATTTTTTGGACTGTACCAAAAATGATTCAAAATGTCAATTGGATCATGCCTCATGTTGAATAACCACTTTTTAAACCCTCACAGTGACCAAAATTGCCATTTTTACAGAGTTTTGCTTACTCAAAAGCTTCCATTTTGACCCGTTTCAGGCAAAGAAATGACTTTAAACACACTTATTTTAGTTGACAAAGTCATAATTCACATCCAACAGTCATTTAGAGTCAAAAGATTAAATGTTAAAATTTCATCATTATAGACCATTTTGGGATCGTTCGACAGGTCCGGAGTCATCGTTTTTCATCCAAAAATTGATTTTTTGGACTGTACCAAAAATGATTCAAAATGTCAATTGGATCATGCCTCATGTTGAATAACCACTTTTTAAACCCTCACAGTGACCAAAATTGCCATTTTTACAGAGTTTTGCTTACTCAAAAGCTTCCATTTTAACCCGTTTCAGGCACAGAAATGACTTTAAACACACTTATTCTAGTTGACAGAGTCATAATTCACATCCAACAGTCATTTAGAGTCAAAAGATTAAATGTTAAAATTTCATCATTATAGACCATTTTGGGATCGTTCGACAGGTCCGGAGTCATCGTTTTTCATCCGAAAATTGATTTTTTGGACTGTACCAAAAATGATTCAAAATGTCAATTGGATCATGCCTCATGTTGAATAACCACTTTTTAAACCCTCACAGTGACCAAAATTGCCATTTTTACAGAGTTTTGCCTACTCAAAAGCTTCAATTTTGACCCGTTTCAGGCACAGAAATGACTTTAAACACACTTATTTTAGTTGACAAAGTCATAATTCACATCCATCAGTAATTTAGAGTCAAAAGATTAAATGTTAAAATTTCATCATTATAGACCATTTTGGGATCGTTCGACTGGTCCGGAGTCATCGTTTTTCATCCGAAAATTGATTTTTTGGACTGTACCAAAAATGATTCAAAATGTTAATTGGATCATGCCTCATGTTGAATAACCACTTTTTAACCCTCACAGTGACCAAAATTGCCATTTTTACAGAGTTTTGCTTAATCAAAAGCTTCAATTTTGACCCGTTTCAGGCACAGAAATGACTTTAAACACACTTATTTTAGTTGACAAAGTCACAATTCACATCCAACAGTAATTTAGAGTCAAAAGATTAAATGTTAAAATTTCATCATTATAGACCATTTTGGGATCGTTCGACAGGTCCAGAGTCATCGTTTTTCATCTGAAAATTGATTTTTTGGACTGTACCAAAAATGATTCAAAATGTCAATTGGATCATGCCTCATGTTGAATAACCACTTTTTAAACCCTCACAGTGACCAAAATTGCAATTTTTACAGAGTTTTGCTTACTCAAAAGCTTCCATTTTGACCCGTTTCAGGCACAGAAATGACTTTAAACACACTTATTT
This sequence comes from Lissotriton vulgaris, assembly GCF_964263255.1. Taxonomy (NCBI): domain Eukaryota; kingdom Metazoa; phylum Chordata; class Amphibia; order Caudata; family Salamandridae; genus Lissotriton; species Lissotriton vulgaris. The sequence goes on along the minus strand of NW_028250937.1, from coordinate 682,067 downwards.
TAGTTGACAAAGTCACAATTCACATCCAACAGTAATTTAGAGTCAAAAGATTAAATGCTAAAATTTCATCATTATAGACCATTTTGGGATCGTTCGACAGGTCCGGAGTCATCGTTTTTCATCCGAAAATTGATTTTTTGGACTGTACCAAAAATGATTCAAAATGTCAATTGGATCATGCCTCATGTTGAATAACCACTTTTTAAACCCTCACAGTGACCAAAATTGCCATTTTTACAGAGTTTTGCTTACTCAAAAGCTTCCATTTTGACCCGTTTCAGGCACAGAAATGACTTTAAACACACTTATTCTAGTTGACAGAGTCATAATTCACATCCAACAGTCATTTAGAGTCAAAAGATTAAATGTTAAAATTTCATCATTATAGACCATTTTGGGATCGTTCGACTGGTCCGGAGTCATCGTTTTTCATCCGAAAATTGATTTTTTGGACTGTACCAAAAATGATTCAAAATGTCAATTGGATCATGCCTCATGTTGAATAACCACTTTTTAAACCCTCACAGTGACCAAAATTGCCATTTTTACAGAGTTTTGCTTACTCAAAAGCTTCAATTTTGACCCGTTTCAGGCACAGAAATAACTTTAAACACACTTATTTTAGTTGACAAAGTCACAATTCACATCCAACAGTAATTTAGAGTCAAAAGATTAAATGTTAAAATTTCATCATTATAGACCATTTTGGGATCGTTCGACAGGTCCGGAGTCATCGTTTTTCATCCGAAAACTGATTTTTGGGACTGTACCAAAAATTATTCAAAATGTCAATTGGATCATGCCTCATGTTGAATAACCACTTTTTAAACCCTCACAGTGACCAAAATTGCCATTTTTACAGAGTTTTGCTTACTCAAAAGCTTCCATTTTGACCCGTTTCAGGCACAGAAATGACTTTACACACACTTATTTTAGTTGAGAAAGTCATAATTCACATCCAACAGTCATTTAGAGTCAAAAGATTAAATGTTGTAATTTCATCCATATTGACCATTTTGGGATTGTTCGACAGGTCCGGAGTCATCGTTTTTCATCCGAAAATTGATTTTGTGGACTGTACCAAAAATGATTCAAAATGTCAATTGGATCGTGCCTCATGTTGAATAACCACTTTTTAAACCCTCACAGTGACCGAAATTGCCATTTTTACAGAGTTTTGCTTACTCAAAAGCTTCCATTTTGACCCGTTTCAGGCACAGAAATGACCTTAAACACACTTATTCTAGTTGACAAAGTCATAATTCACATCCAATAGTCATTTAGAGTCAAAAGATTAAATGTTAAAATTTCATCATTATAGACCATTTTGGGATCGTTCGACAGGTCCGGAGTCATCGTTTTTCATCCGAAAATTGATTTTTTGGACTGTACCAAAAATGATTCAAAATGTCAATTGGATCGTGCCTCATGTTAAATAACCACTTTTTAAACCGTCACAGTGACCAAAATTGCCATTTTTACAGAGTTTTGCTTACTCAAAAGCTTCCATTTTGACCCGTTTCAGGCACAGAAATGACTTTAAACACACTTATTCTAGTTGACAAAGTCATAATTCACATCCAACAGTCATTTAGAGTCAAAAGATTAAATGTTAAAATTTCATCATTATAGACCATTTTGGGATCGTTCGACAGGTCGGGAGTCATCGTTTTTCATTCGAAAATTGATTTTTTGGACTGTACCAAAAATGATTCAAAATGTCAATTGGATCATGCCTCATGTTGAATAACCACTTTTTAAACCCTCACAGTGACCAAAATTGCCATTTTTACAGAGTTTTGCTTACTCAAAAGCTTCAATTTTGACCCGTTTCAGGCACAGAAATGACTTTAAACACACTTATTTTAGTTGACAAAGTCATAATTCAAATCCATCAGTACTTTAGAGTCAAAAGATTAAATGTTAAAATTTCATCATTATAGACCATTTTGGGATCGTTCGACTGGTCCGGAGTCATCGTTTTTCATCCGAAAATTGATTTTTTGGACTGTACCAAAAATGATTCAAAATGTCAATTGGATCATGCCTCATGTTGAATAAGCACTTTTTAAACCCTCACAGTGACCAAAATTGCCATTTTTACAGAGTTTTGCTTACTCAAAAGCTTCAATTTTGACCCGTTTCAGGCACAGAAATGACTTTAAACACACTTATTTTAGTTGACAAAGTCATAATTCACATCCAACAGTAATTTAGAGTCAAAAGATTAAATGTTAAAATTTCATCATTATAGACCATTTTGGGATCGTTCGACTGGTCCGGAGTCATCGTTTTTCATCCGAAAATTGATTTTTTGGACTGTACCAAAAATGATTCAAAATGTTAATTGGATCATGCCTCATGTTGAATAACCACTTTTTAACCCTCACAGTGACCAAAATTGCCATTTTTACAGAGTTTTGCTTAATCAAAAGCTTCAATTTTGACCCGTTTCAGGCACAGAAATGACTTTAAACACACTTATTTTAGTTGACAAAGTCACAATTCACATCCAACAGTAATTTAGAGTCAAAAGATTAAATGTTAAAATTTCATCATTATAGACCATTTTGGGATCGTTCGACAGGTCCAGAGTCATCGTTTTTCATCTGAAAATTGATTTTTTGGACTGTACCAAAAATGATTCAAAATGTCAATTGGATCATGCCTCATGTTGAATAACCACTTTTTAAACCCTCACAGTGACCAAAATTGCAATTTTTACAGAGTTTTGCTTACTCAAAAGCTTCCATTTTGACCCGTTTCAGGCACAGAAATGACTTTAAACACACTTATTTTAGTTGACAAAGTCATAATTCACATCCAACAGTCATTTAGAGTCAAAAGATTAAATGTTGAAATTTCATCATTATAGACCATTTTGGGATCGTTCGACAGGCCTGGAGTCATCGTTTTTCATCCGAAAATTGATTTTTTGGACTGTACCAAAAATGATTCAAAATGTCAATTGGATCATGCCTCATGTTGAATAACCACTTTTTAATCCCTCACAGTGACCAAAATTGCCATTTTTACAGAGTTTTGCTTACTCAAAAGCTTCCATTTTGACCCGTTTCAGGCAAAGAAATGACTTTAAACACACTTATTTTAGTTGACAAAGTCATAATTCACATCCAACAGTCATTTAGAGTCAAAAGATTAAATGTTAAAATTTCATCATTATAGACCATTTTGGGATCGTTCGACAGGTCCGGAGTCATCGTTTTTCATCCAAAAATTGATTTTTTGGACTGTACCAAAAATGATTCAAAATGTCAATTGGATCATGCCTCATGTTGAATAACCACTTTTTAAACCCTCACAGTGACCAAAATTGCCATTTTTACAGAGTTTTGCTTACTCAAAAGCTTCCATTTTAACCCGTTTCAGGCACAGAAATGACTTTAAACACACTTATTCTAGTTGACAGAGTCATAATTCACATCCAACAGTCATTTAGAGTCAAAAGATTAAATGTTAAAATTTCATCATTATAGACCATTTTGGGATCGTTCGACAGGTCCGGAGTCATCGTTTTTCATCCGAAAATTGATTTTTTGGACTGTACCAAAAATGATTCAAAATGTCAATTGGATCATGCCTCATGTTGAATAACCACTTTTTAAACCCTCACAGTGACCAAAATTGCCATTTTTACAGAGTTTTGCCTACTCAAAAGCTTCAATTTTGACCCGTTTCAGGCACAGAAATGACTTTAAACACACTTATTTTAGTTGACAAAGTCATAATTCACATCCATCAGTAATTTAGAGTCAAAAGATTAAATGTTAAAATTTCATCATTATAGACCATTTTGGGATCGTTCGACTGGTCCGGAGTCATCGTTTTTCATCCGAAAATTGATTTTTTGGACTGTACCAAAAATGATTCAAAATGTTAATTGGATCATGCCTCATGTTGAATAACCACTTTTTAACCCTCACAGTGACCAAAATTGCCATTTTTACAGAGTTTTGCTTAATCAAAAGCTTCAATTTTGACCCGTTTCAGGCACAGAAATGACTTTAAACACACTTATTTTAGTTGACAAAGTCACAATTCACATCCAACAGTAATTTAGAGTCAAAAGATTAAATGTTAAAATTTCATCATTATAGACCATTTTGGGATCGTTCGACAGGTCCAGAGTCATCGTTTTTCATCTGAAAATTGATTTTTTGGACTGTACCAAAAATGATTCAAAATGTCAATTGGATCATGCCTCATGTTGAATAACCACTTTTTAAACCCTCACAGTGACCAAAATTGCAATTTTTACAGAGTTTTGCTTACTCAAAAGCTTCCATTTTGACCCGTTTCAGGCACAGAAATGACTTTAAACACACTTATTTTAGTTGACAAAGTCACAATTCACATCCAACAGTAATTTAGAGTCAAAAGATTAAATGCTAAAATTTCATCATTATAGACCATTTTGGGATCGTTCGACAGGTCCGGAGTCATCGTTTTTCATCCGAAAATTGATTTTTTGGACTGTACCAAAAATGATTCAAAATGTCAATTGGATCATGCCTCATGTTGAATAACCACTTTTTAAACCCTCACAGTGACCAAAATTGCCATTTTTACAGAGTTTTGCTTACTCAAAAGCTTCCATTTTGACCCGTTTCAGGCACAGAAATGACTTTAAACACACTTATTCTAGTTGACAGAGTCATAATTCACATCCAACAGTCATTTAGAGTCAAAAGATTAAATGTTAAAATTTCATCATTATAGACCATTTTGGGATCGTTCGACTGGTCCGGAGTCATCGTTTTTCATCCGAAAATTGATTTTTTGGACTGTACCAAAAATGATTCAAAATGTCAATTGGATCATGCCTCATGTTGAATAACCACTTTTTAAACCCTCACAGTGACCAAAATTGCCATTTTTACAGAGTTTTGCTTACTCAAAAGCTTCAATTTTGACCCGTTTCAGGCACAGAAATAACTTTAAACACACTTATTTTAGTTGACAAAGTCACAATTCACATCCAACAGTAATTTAGAGTCAAAAGATTAAATGTTAAAATTTCATCATTATAGACCATTTTGGGATCGTTCGACAGGTCCGGAGTCATCGTTTTTCATCCGAAAACTGATTTTTGGGACTGTACCAAAAATTATTCAAAATGTCAATTGGATCATGCCTCATGTTGAATAACCACTTTTTAAACCCTCACAGTGACCAAAATTGCCATTTTTACAGAGTTTTGCTTACTCAAAAGCTTCCATTTTGACCCGTTTCAGGCACAGAAATGACTTTACACACACTTATTTTAGTTGAGAAAGTCATAATTCACATCCAACAGTCATTTAGAGTCAAAAGATTAAATGTTGTAATTTCATCCATATTGACCATTTTGGGATTGTTCGACAGGTCCGGAGTCATCGTTTTTCATCCGAAAATTGATTTTTTGGACTGTACCAAAAATGATTCAAAATGTCAATTGGATCGTGCCTCATGTTAAATAACCACTTTTTAAACCGTCACAGTGACCAAAATTGCCATTTTTACAGAGTTTTGCTTACTCAAAAGCTTCCATTTTGACCCGTTTCAGGCACAGAAATGACTTTAAACACACTTATTCTAGTTGACAAAGTCATAATTCACATCCAACAGTCATTTAGAGTCAAAAGATTAAATGTTAAAATTTCATCATTATAGACCATTTTGGGATCGTTCGACAGGTCGGGAGTCATCGTTTTTCATTCGAAAATTGATTTTTTGGACTGTACCAAAAATGATTCAAAATGTCAATTGGATCATGCCTCATGTTGAATAACCACTTTTTAAACCCTCACAGTGACCAAAATTGCCATTTTTACAGAGTTTTGCTTACTCAAAAGCTTCAATTTTGACCCGTTTCAGGCACAGAAATGACTTTAAACACACTTATTTTAGTTGACAAAGTCATAATTCAAATCCATCAGTACTTTAGAGTCAAAAGATTAAATGTTAAAATTTCATCATTATAGACCATTTTGGGATCGTTCGACTGGTCCGGAGTCATCGTTTTTCATCCGAAAATTGATTTTTTGGACTGTACCAAAAATGATTCAAAATGTCAATTGGATCATGCCTCATGTTGAATAAGCACTTTTTAAACCCTCACAGTGACCAAAATTGCCATTTTTACAGAGTTTTGCTTACTCAAAAGCTTCAATTTTGACCCGTTTCAGGCACAGAAATGACTTTAAACACACTTATTTTAGTTGACAAAGTCATAATTCACATCCAACAGTCATTTAGAGTCAAAAGATTAAATGTTAAAATTTCATCATTATAGACCATTTTGGGATCGTTCGACAGGTCCGGAGTCGTCGTTTTTCATCCAAAAATTGATTTTTTGGACTGTACCAAAAATGATTCAAAATGTCGATTGGATCATGCCTCATGTTGAATAACCACTTTTTAAACCCTCACAGTGACCAAAATTGCCATTTTTACAGAGTTTTGCTTACTCAAAAGCTTCCATTTTGACCCGTTTCAGGCACAGAAATGACTTTAAACACACTTATTCTAGTTGACAGAGTCATAATTCACATCCAACAGTCATTTAGAGTCAAAAGATTAAATGTTAAAATTTCATCATTATAGACCATTTTGGGATCATTCGACTGGTCCGGAGTCATCGTTTTTCATCCGAAAATTGATTTTTTGGACTGTACCAAAAATGATTCAAAATGTCAATTGGATCATGCCTCATGTTGAATAACCACTTTTTAAACCCTCACAGTGACCAAAATTGCCATTTTTACAGAGTTTTGCTTACTCAAAAGCTTCCATTTTGACCCGTTTCAGGCAAAGAAATGACTTTAAACACACTTATTTTAGTTGACAAAGTCATAATTCACATCCAACAGTCATTTAGAGTCAAAAGATTAAATGTTAAAATTTCATCATTATAGACCATTTTGGGATCGTTCGACAGGTCCGGAGTCATCGTTTTTCATCCAAAAATTGATTTTTTGGACTGTACCAAAAATGATTCAAAATGTCAATTGGATCATGCCTCATGTTGAATAACCACTTTTTAAACCCTCACAGTGACCAAAATTGCCATTTTTACAGAGTTTTGCTTACTCAAAAGCTTCCATTTTAACCCGTTTCAGGCACAGAAATGACTTTAAACACACTTATTCTAGTTGACAGAGTCATAATTCACATCCAACAGTCATTTAGAGTCAAAAGATTAAATGTTAAAATTTCATCATTATAGACCATTTTGGGATCGTTCGACAGGTCCGGAGTCATCGTTTTTCATCCGAAAATTGATTTTTTGGACTGTACCAAAAATGATTCAAAATGTCAATTGGATCATGCCTCATGTTGAATAACCACTTTTTAAACCCTCACAGTGACCAAAATTGCCATTTTTACAGAGTTTTGCCTACTCAAAAGCTTCAATTTTGACCCGTTTCAGGCACAGAAATGACTTTAAACACACTTATTTTAGTTGACAAAGTCATAATTCACATCCATCAGTAATTTAGAGTCAAAAGATTAAATGTTAAAATTTCATCATTATAGACCATTTTGGGATCGTTCGACTGGTCCGGAGTCATCGTTTTTCATCCGAAAATTGATTTTTTGGACTGTACCAAAAATGATTCAAAATGTTAATTGGATCATGCCTCATGTTGAATAACCACTTTTTAACCCTCACAGTGACCAAAATTGCCATTTTTACAGAGTTTTGCTTAATCAAAAGCTTCAATTTTGACCCGTTTCAGGCACAGAAATGACTTTAAACACACTTATTTTAGTTGACAAAGTCACAATTCACATCCAACAGTAATTTAGAGTCAAAAGATTAAATGTTAAAATTTCATCATTATAGACCATTTTGGGATCGTTCGACAGGTCCAGAGTCATCGTTTTTCATCTGAAAATTGATTTTTTGGACTGTACCAAAAATGATTCAAAATGTCAATTGGATCATGCCTCATGTTGAATAACCACTTTTTAAACCCTCACAGTGACCAAAATTGCAATTTTTACAGAGTTTTGCTTACTCAAAAGCTTCCATTTTGACCCGTTTCAGGCACAGAAATGACTTTAAACACACTTATTTTAGTTGACAAAGTCATAATTCACATCCAACAGTCATTTAGAGTCAAAAGATTAAATGTTGAAATTTCATCATTATAGACCATTTTGGGATCGTTCGACAGGTCCGGAGTCATCGTTTTTTATCCGAAAATTGATTTTTTGGACTGTACCAAAAATGATTCAAAATGTCAATTGGATCATGCCTCATGTTGAATAACCACTTTTTAAACCCTCACAGTGACCAAAATTGCCATTTTTACACAGTTTTGCTTACTCAAAAGCTTCCATTTTGACCCGTTTCAGGCACAGAAATGACTTTAAACACACTTATTCCAGTTGACAAAGTCATAATTCACATACAACAGTCATTTAGAGTCAAAAGATTAAATGTTAAAATTTCATCATTATAGACCATTTTGGGATCATTCGACAGGTCCGGAGTCATCGTTTTTCATCCGAAAATTGATTTTTTGGACTGTACCAAAAATGATTCAAAATGTTAATTGGATCATGCCTCATGTTGAATAACCACTTTTTAAACCCTCACAGTGACCAAAATTGCCATTTTTACAGAGTTTTGCTTACTCAAAAGCTTCCATTTTGACCCGTTTCAGGCACAGAAATGACTTTAAACACACTTATTTTAGTTGACAAAGTCATAATTCACATCCAACAGTCATTTAGAGTCAAAAGATTAAATGTTGAAATTTCATCATTATAGACCATTTTGGGATCGTTCGACAGGTCCGGAGTCATCGTTTTTTATCCGAAAATTGATTTTTTGGACTGAACCAAAAATGATTCAAAATGTCAATTGGATCATGCCTCATGTTGAATAACCACTTTTTAAACCCTCACAGTGACCAAAATTGCCATTTTTACACAGTTTTGCTTACTCAAAAGTTTCCATTTTGACCCGTTTCAGGCACAGAAATGACTTTAAACACACTTATTTTAGTTGACAAAGTCATAATTCACATCCAACAGTCATTTAGAGTCAAAAGATTAAATGTTAAAATTTCATCATTATAGACCATTTTGGGATCATTCGACAGGTCCGGAGTCATCGTTTTTCATCCGAAAATGGATTTTTTGGACTGTACCAAAAATGATTCAAAATGTTAATTGGATCATGCCTCATGTTGAATAACCACTTTTTAAACCCTCACAGTGACCAAAATTGCCATTTTTACAGAGTTTTGCTTACTCAAAAGCTTCCATTTTGACCCGTTTCAGGCACAGAAATGACTTTAAACACACTTATTTTAGTTGACAAAGTCATAATTCACATCCAACAGTCATTTAGAGTCAAAAGATTAAATGTTGAAATTTCATCATTATAGACCATTTTGGGATCGTTCGACAGGTCCGGAGTCATTGTTTTTTATCCGAAAATTGATTTTTTGGACTGTACCAAAAATGATTCAAAATGTCAATTGGATCATGCCTCATGTTGAATAACCACTTTTTAAACCCTCACAGTGACCAAAATTGCCATTTTTACAGAGTTTTGCTTACTCAAAAGCTTCCATTTTGACCCGTTTCAGGCACAGAAATGACTTTAAACACACTTATTCTAGTTGACAAAGTCATAATTCACATCCAACAGTCATTTAGAGTCAAAAGATTAAATGTTAAAATTTCATCATTATAGACCATTTTGGGATCGTTCGACAGGTCCGGAGTCATCGTTTTTCATGCGAAAATTGATTTTTTGGACTGTACCAAAAATGATTCAAAATGTCAATTGGATCATGCCTCATGTTGAATAACCACTTTTTAAACCCTCACAGTGACCAAAATTGCCATTTTTACAGAGTTTTGCTTACTCAAAAGCTTCAATTTTGACCCGTTTCAGGCACAGAAACGACTTTAAACACACTTATTTTAGTTGACAAAGTCATAATTCACATCCATCAGTAATTTAGAGTCAAAAGATTAAATGTTAAAATTTCATCATTATAGACCATTTTGGGATTGTTCGACTGGTCCGGAGTCATCGTTTTTCATCCGAAAATTGATTTTTTGGACTGTACCAAAAATTATTCAAAATGTCAATTGCATCATGCCTCATGTTGAATAACCACTTTTTAAACCCTCACAGTGACCAAAATTGCCATTTTTACAGAGTTTTGCTTACTCAAAAGCTTCAATTTTGACCCGTTTCAGGCACAGAAATGACTTTAAACACACTTATTTTAGTTGACAAAGTCACAATTCACATCCAACAGTAATTTAGAGTCAAAAGATTAAATGCTAAAATTTCATCATTATAGACCATTTTGGGATCGTTCGACAGGTCCGGAGTCATCGTTTTTCATCCGAAAATTGATTTTTTGGACTGTACCAAAAATGATTCAAAATGTCAATTGGATCATGCCTCATGTTGAATAACCACTTTTTAAACCCTCACAGTGACCAAAATTGCCATTTTTACAGAGTTTTGCTTACTCAAAAGCTTCCATTTTGACCCGTTTCAGGCACAGAAATGACTTTAAACACACTTATTCTAGTTGACAGAGTCATAATTCACATCCAACAGTCATTTAGAGTCAAAAGATTAAATGTTAAAATTTCATCATTATAGACCATTTTGGGATCGTTCGACTGGTCCGGAGTCATCGTTTTTCATCCGAAAATTGATTTTTTGGACTGTACCAAAAATGATTCAAAATGTCAATTGGATCATGCCTCATGTTGAATAACCACTTTTTAAACCCTCACAGTGACCAAAATTGCCATTTTTACAGAGTTTTGCTTACTCAAAAGCTTCAATTTTGACCCGTTTCAGGCACAGAAATAACTTTAAACACACTTATTTTAGTTGACAAAGTCACAATTCACATCCAACAGTAATTTAGAGTCAAAAGATTAAATGTTAAAATTTCATCATTATAGACCATTTTGGGATCGTTCGACAGGTCCGGAGTCATCGTTTTTCATCCGAAAACTGATTTTTGGGACTGTACCAAAAATTATTCAAAATGTCAATTGGATCATGCCTCATGTTGAATAACCACTTTTTAAACCCTCACAGTGACCAAAATTGCCATTTTTACAGAGTTTTGCTTACTCAAAAGCTTCCATTTTGACCCGTTTCAGGCACAGAAATGACTTTACACACACTTATTTTAGTTGAGAAAGTCATAATTCACATCCAACAGTCATTTAGAGTCAAAAGATTAAATGTTGTAATTTCATCCATATTGACCATTTTGGGATTGTTCGACAGGTCCGGAGTCATCGTTTTTCATCCGAAAATTGATTTTGTGGACTGTACCAAAAATGATTCAAAATGTCAATTGGATCGTGCCTCATGTTGAATAACCACTTTTTAAACCCTCACAGTGACCGAAATTGCCATTTTTACAGAGTTTTGCTTACTCAAAAGCTTCCATTTTGACCCGTTTCAGGCACAGAAATGACCTTAAACACACTTATTCTAGTTGACAAAGTCATAATTCACATCCAATAGTCATTTAGAGTCAAAAGATTAAATGTTAAAATTTCATCATTATAGACCATTTTGGGATCGTTCGACAGGTCCGGAGTCATCGTTTTTCATCCGAAAATTGATTTTTTGGACTGTACCAAAAATGATTCAAAATGTCAATTGGATCGTGCCTCATGTTAAATAACCACTTTTTAAACCGTCACAGTGACCAAAATTGCCATTTTTACAGAGTTTTGCTTACTCAAAAGCTTCCATTTTGACCCGTTTCAGGCACAGAAATGACTTTAAACACACTTATTCTAGTTGACAAAGTCATAATTCACATCCAACAGTCATTTAGAGTCAAAAGATTAAATGTTAAAATTTCATCATTATAGACCATTTTGGGATCGTTCGACAGGTCGGGAGTCATCGTTTTTCATTCGAAAATTGATTTTTTGGACTGTACCAAAAATGATTCAAAATGTCAATTGGATCATGCCTCATGTTGAATAACCACTTTTTAAACCCTCACAGTGACCAAAATTGCCATTTTTACAGAGTTTTGCTTACTCAAAAGCTTCAATTTTGACCCGTTTCAGGCACAGAAATGACTTTAAACACACTTATTTTAGTTGACAAAGTCACAATTCACATCTAACAGTAATTTAGAGTCAAAAGATTAAATGTTAAAATTTCATCATTATAGACCATTTTGGGATCGTTCGACAGGTCCGGAGTCGTCGTTTTTCATCCGAAAATTGATTTTTTGGACTGTACCAAAAATGATTCAAAATGTCGATTGGATCATGCCTCATGTTGAATAACCACTTTTTAAACCCTCACAGTGACCAAAATTGCCATTTTTATAGAGTTTTGCTTACTCAAAAGCTTCCATTTTGACCCGTTTCAGGCACAGAAATGACTTTAAACACACTTATTCTAGTTGACAGAGTCATAATTCACATCCAACAGTCATTTAGAGTCAAAAGATTAAATGTTAAAATTTCATCATTATAGACCATTTTGGGATCATTCGACTGGTCCGGAGTCATCGTTTTTCATCCGAAAATTGATTTTTTGGACTGTACCAAAAATGATTCAAAATGTCAATTGGATCATGCCTCATGTTGAATAACCACTTTTTAAACCCTCACAGTGACCAAAATTGCCATTTTTACAGAGTTTTGCCTACTCAAAAGCTTCAATTTTGACCCGTTTCAGGCACAGAAATGACTTTAAACACACTTATTTTAGTTGACAAAGTCATAATTCACATCCATCAGTAATTTAGAGTCAAAAGATTAAATGTTAAAATTTCATCATTATAGACCATTTTGGGATCGTTCGACTGGTCCGGAGTCATCGTTTTTCATCCGAAAATTGATTTTTTGGACTGTACCAAAAATGATTCAAAATGTCAATTGGATCATGCCTCATGTTGAATAACCACTTTTTAAACCCTCACAGTGACCAAAATTGCAATTTTTACAGAGTTTTGCTTACTCAAAAGCTTCCATTTTGACCCGTTTCAGGCACAGAAATGACTTTAAACACACTTATTCTAGTTGACAGAGTCATAATTCACATCCAACAGTCATTTAGAGTCAAAAATTAAATGTTAAAATTTCATCATTATAGACCATTTTGGGATCGTTCGACAGGTCCGGAGTCATCGTTTTTCATCCGAAAATTGATTTTTTGGACTGTACCAAAAATGATTCAAAATGTCAATTGGATCATGCCTCATGTTGAATAACCACTTTTTAAACCCTCACAGTGACCAAAATTGCCATTTTTACAGAGTTTTGCCTACTCAAAAGCTTCAATTTTGACCCGTTTCAGGCACAGAAATGACTTTAAACACACTTATTTTAGTTGACAAAGTCATAATTCACATCCATCAGTAATTTAGAGTCAAAAGATTAAATGTTAAAATTTCATCATTATAGACCATTTTGGGATCGTTCGACTGGTCCGGAGTCATCGTTTTTCATCCGAAAATTGATTTTTTGGACTGTACCAAAAATGATTCAAAATGTTAATTGGATCATGCCTCATGTTGAATAACCACTTTTTAACCCTCACAGTGACCAAAATTGCCATTTTTACAGAGTTTTGCTTAATCAAAAGCTTCAATTTTGACCCGTTTCAGGCACAGAAATGACTTTAAACACACTTATTTTAGTTGACAAAGTCACAATTCACATCCAACAGTAATTTAGAGTCAAAAGATTAAATGTTAAAATTTCATCATTATAGACCATTTTGGGATCGTTCGACAGGTCCAGAGTCATCGTTTTTCATCTGAAAATTGATTTTTTGGACTGTACCAAAAATGATTCAAAATGTCAATTGGATCATGCCTCATGTTGAATAACCACTTTTTAAACCCTCACAGTGACCAAAATTGCCATTTTTACAGAGTTTTGCTTACTCAAAAGCTTCAATTTTGACCCGTTTCAGGCACAGAAATGACTTTAAACACACTTATTTTAGTTGACAAAGTCATAATTCACATCCATCAGTAATTTAGAGTCAAAAGATTAAATGTTAAAATTTCATCATTATAGACCATTTTGGGATCGTTCGACTGGTCCGGAGTCATCGTTTTTCATCCGAAAATTGATTTTTTGGACTGTACCAAAAATGATTCAAAATGTTAATTGGATCATGCCTCATGTTGAATAACCACTTTTTAAACCCTCACAGTGACCAAAATTGCCATTTTTACAGAGTTTTGCTTAATCAAAAGCTTCAATTTTGACCCGTTTCAGGCACAGAAATGACTTTAAACACACTTATTTTAGTTGACAAAGTCACAATTCACATCCAACAGTAATTTAGAGTCAAAAGATTAAATGTTAAAATTTCATCATTATAGACCATTTTGGGATCGTTCGACAGGTCCAGAGTCATCGTTTTTCATCTGAAAATTGATTTTTTGGACTGTACCAAAAATGATTCAAAATGTCAATTGGATCATGCCTCATGTTGAATAACCACTTTTTAAACCCTCACAGTGACCAAAATTGCAATTTTTACAGAGTTTTGCTTACTCAAAAGCTTCCATTTTGACCCGTTTCAGGCACAGAAATGACTTTAAACACACTTATTTTAGTTGACAAAGTCATAATTCACATCCAACAGTCATTTAGAGTCAAAAGATTAAATGTTGAAATTTCATCATTATAGACCATTTTGGGATCGTTCGACAGGTCCGGAGTCATCGTTTTTTATCCGAAAATTGATTTTTTGGACTGTACCAAAAATGATTCAAAATGTCAATTGGATCATGCCTCATGTTGAATAACCACTTTTTAAACCCTCACAGTGACCAAAATTGCCATTTTTACACAGTTTTGCTTACTCAAAAGCTTCCATTTTGACCCGTTTCAGGCACAGAAATGACTTTAAACACACTTATTCCAGTTGACAAAGTCATAATTCACATACAACAGTCATTTAGAGTCAAAAGATTAAATGTTAAAATTTCATCATTATAGACCATTTTGGGATCATTCGACAGGTCCGGAGTCATCGTTTTTCATCCGAAAATTGATTTTTTGGACTGTACCAAAAATGATTCAAAATGTTAATTGGATCATGCCTCATGTTGAATAACCACTTTTTAAACCCTCACAGTGACCAAAATTGCCATTTTTACAGAGTTTTGCTTACTCAAAAGCTTCCATTTTGACCCGTTTCAGGCACAGAAATGACTTTAAACACACTTATTTTAGTTGACAAAGTCATAATTCACATCCAACAGTCATTTAGAGTCAAAAGATTAAATGTTGAAATTTCATCATTATAGACCATTTTGGGATCGTTCGACAGGTCCGGAGTCATCGTTTTTTATCCGAAAATTGATTTTTTGGACTGAACCAAAAATGATTCAAAATGTCAATTGGATCATGCCTCATGTTGAATAACCACTTTTTAAACCCTCACAGTGACCAAAATTGCCATTTTTACACAGTTTTGCTTACTCAAAAGTTTCCATTTTGACCCGTTTCAGGCACAGAAATGACTTTAAACACACTTATTTTAGTTGACAAAGTCATAATTCACATCCAACAGTCATTTAGAGTCAAAAGATTAAATGTTAAAATTTCATCATTATAGACCATTTTGGGATCATTCGACAGGTCCGGAGTCATCGTTTTTCATCCGAAAATGGATTTTTTGGACTGTACCAAAAATGATTCAAAATGTTAATTGGATCATGCCTCATGTTGAATAACCACTTTTTAAACCCTCACAGTGACCAAAATTGCCATTTTTACAGAGTTTTGCTTACTCAAAAGCTTCCATTTTGACCCGTTTCAGGCACAGAAATGACTTTAAACACACTTATTTTAGTTGACAAAGTCATAATTCACATCCAACAGTCATTTAGAGTCAAAAGATTAAATGTTGAAATTTCATCATTATAGACCATTTTGGGATCGTTCGACAGGTCCGGAGTCATTGTTTTTTATCCGAAAATTGATTTTTTGGACTGTACCAAAAATGATTCAAAATGTCAATTGGATCATGCCTCATGTTGAATAACCACTTTTTAAACCCTCACAGTGACCAAAATTGCCATTTTTACAGAGTTTTGCTTACTCAAAAGCTTCCATTTTGACCCGTTTCAGGCACAGAAATGACTTTAAACACACTTATTCTAGTTGACAAAGTCATAATTCACATCCAACAGTCATTTAGAGTCAAAAGATTAAATGTTAAAATTTCATCATTATAGACCATTTTGGGATCGTTCGACAGGTCCGGAGTCATCGTTTTTCATGCGAAAATTGATTTTTTGGACTGTACCAAAAATGATTCAAAATGTCAATTGGATCATGCCTCATGTTGAATAACCACTTTTTAAACCCTCACAGTGACCAAAATTGCCATTTTTACAGAGTTTTGCTTACTCAAAAGCTTCAATTTTGACCCGTTTCAGGCACAGAAATGACTTTAAACACACTTATTTTAGTTGACAAAGTCACAATTCACATCCAACAGTAATTTAGAGTCAAAAGATTAAATGTTAAAATTTCATCATTATAGACCATTTTGGGATCGTTCGACAGGTCCGGAGTCATCGTTTTTCATCCGAAAATTGATTTTTTGGACTGTACCAAAAATGATTCAAAATGTTAATTGGATCATGCCTCATGTTGAATAACCACTTTTTAAACCCTCACAGTGACCAAAATTGCCATTTTTACAGAGTTTTGCTTACTCAAAAGCTTCCATTTTGACCCGTTTCAGGCACAGAAATGACTTTAAACACACTTATTTTAGTTGACAAAGTCATAATTCACATCCAACAGTCATTTAGAGTCAAAAGATTAAATGTTGAAATTTCATCATTATAGACCATTTTGGGATCGTTCGACAGGTCCGGAGTCATTGTTTTTTATCCGAAAATTGATTTTTTGGACTGTACCAAAAATGATTCAAAATGTCAATTGGATCATGCCTCATGTTGAATAACCACTTTTTAAACCCTCACAGTGACCAAAATTGCCATTTTTACAGAGTTTTGCTTACTCAAAAGCTTCCATTTTGACCCGTTTCAGGCACAGAAATGACTTTAAACACACTTATTCTAGTTGACAAAGTCATAATTCACATCCAACAGTCATTTAGAGTCAAAAGATTAAATGTTAAAATTTCATCATTATAGACCATTTTGGGATCGTTCGACAGGTCCGGAGTCATCGTTTTTCATGCGAAAATTGATTTTTTGGACTGTACCAAAAATGATTCAAAATGTCAATTGGATCATGCCTCATGTTGAATAACCACTTTTTAAACCCTCACAGTGACCAAAATTGCCATTTTTACAGAGTTTTGCTTACTCAAAAGCTTCAATTTTGACCCGTTTCAGGCACAGAAATGACTTTAAACACACTTATTTTAGTTGACAAAGTCACAATTCACATCCAACAGTAATTTAGAGTCAAAAGATTAAATGTTAAAATTTCATCATTATAGACCATTTTGGGATCGTTCGACAGGTCCGGAGTCATCGTTTTTCATCCGAAAATTGATTTTTTGGACTGTACCAAAAATGATTCAAAATGTCAATTGGATCATGCCTCATGTTGAATAACCACTTTTTAAACCCTCACAGTGACCAAAATTGCCATTTTTACAGAGTTTTGCTTACTCAAAAGCTTCCATTTTAACCCGTTTCAGGCACAGAAATGACTTTAAACACACGTATTTTAGTTGACAAAGTCACAATTCACATCCAACAGTCATTTAGAGTCAAAAGATTAAATGTTAAAATTTCATCATTATAGACCATTTTGGGATCATTCGACAGGTCCGGAGTCATCGTTTTTCATCCGAAAATTGATTTTTTGGACTGTACCAAAAATGATTCAAAATGTTAATTGGATCATGCCTCATGTTGAATAACCACTTTTTAAACCCTCACAGTGACCAAAATTGCCATTTTTACAGAGTTTTGCTTACTCAAAAGCTTCCATTTTGACCCGTTTCAGGCACAGAAATGACTTTAAACACACTTATTTTAGTTGACAAAGTCATAATTCACATCCAACAGTCATTTAGAGTCAAAAGATTAAATGTTGAAATTTCATCATTATAGACCATTTTGGGATCGTTCGACAGGTCCGGAGTCATCGTTTTTTATCCGAAAATTGATTTTTTGGACTGTACCAAAAATGATTCAAAATGTCAATTGGATCATGCCTCATGTTGAATAACCACTTTTTAAACCCTCACAGTGACCAAAATTGCCATTTTTACACAGTTTTGCTTACTCAAAAGCTTCCATTTTGACCCGTTTCAGGCACAGAAATGGCTTTAAACACACTTATTCTAGTTGACAAAGTCATAATTCACATCCAACAGTCATTTAGAGTCAAAAGATTAAATGTTAAAATTTCATCATTATAGACCATTTTGGGATCATTCGACAGGTCCGGAGTCATCGTTTTTCATCCGAAAATTGATTTTTTGGACTGTACCCAAAATGATTCAAAATGTTAATTGGATCATGCCTCATGTTGAATAACCACTTTTTAAACCCTCACAGTGACCAAAATTGCCATTTTTACAGAGTTTTGCTTACTCAAAAGCTTCCATTTTGACCCGTTTCAGGCACAGAAATGACTTTAAACACACTTATTTTAGTTGACAAAGTCATAATTCACATCCAACAGTCATTTAGAGTCAAAAGATTAAATGTTGAAATTTCATCATTATAGACCATTTTGGGATCGTTCGACAGGTCCGGAGTCATCGTTTTTTATCCGAAAATTGATTTTTTGGACTGTACCAAAAATTATTCAAAATGTCAATTGCATCATGCCTCATGTTGAATAACCACTTTTTAAACCCTCACAGTGACCAAAATTGCCATTTTTACACAGTTTTGCTTACTCAAAAGCTTCCATTTTGACCCGTTTCAGGCACAGAAATAACTTTAAACACACTTATTTTAGTTGACAAAGTCACAATTCACATCCAACAGTAATTTAGAGTCAAAAGATTAAATGTTAAAATTTCATCATTATAGACCATTTTGGGATCGTTCGACAGGTCCGGAGTCATCGTTTTTCATCCGAAAATTGATTTTTGGGACTGTACCAAAAATGATTCAAAATGTCAATTGGATCATGCCTCATGTTGAATAACCACTTTTTAAACCCTCACAGTGACCAAAATTGCCATTTTTACAGAGTTTTGCTTACTCAAAAGCTTCAATTTTGACCCGTTTCAGGCACAAAAATGACTTTAAACACACTTATTTTAGTTGACAAAGTCACAATTCACATCCAACAGTCATTTAGAGTCAAAAGATTAAATGTTAAAATTTCATCATTATAGACCATTTTGGGATCATTCGACAGGTCCGGAGTCATCGTTTTTCATCCGAAAATTGATTTTTTGGACTGTACCAAAAATGATTCAAAATGTTAATTGGATCATGCCTCATGTTGAATAACCACTTTTTAAACCCTCACAGTGACCAAAATTGCCATTTTTACAGAGTTTTGCTTACTCAAAAGCTTCCATTTTGACCCGTTTCAGGCACAGAAATGACTTTAAACACACTTATTTTAGTTGACAAAGTCATAATTCACATCCAACAGTCATTTAGAGTCAAAAGATTAAATGTTGAAATTTCATCATTATAGACCATTTTGGGATCGTTCGACAGGTCCGGAGTCATCGTTTTTTATCCGAAAATTGATTTTTTGGACTGTACCAAAAATTATTCAAAATGTCAATTGCATCATGCCTCATGTTGAATAACCACTTTTTAAACCCTCACAGTGACCAAAATTGCCATTTTTACACAGTTTTGCTTACTCAAAAGCTTCCATTTTGACCCGTTTCAGGCACAGAAATAACTTTAAACACACTTATTTTAGTTGACAAAGTCACAATTCACATCCAACAGTAATTTAGAGTCAAAAGATTAAATGTTAAAATTTCATCATTATAGACCATTTTGGGATCGTTCGACAGGTCCGGAGTCATCGTTTTTCATCCGAAAATTGATTTTTGGGACTGTACCAAAAATTATTCAAAATGTCAATTGGATCATGCCTCATGTTGAATAACCACTTTTTAAACCCTCACAGTGATCAAAATTGCCATTTTTACAGAGTTTTGCTTACTCAAAAGCTTCCATTTTGACCCGTTTCAGGCACAGAAATGACTTTACACACACTTATTTTAGTTGAGAAAGTCATAATTCACATCCAACAGTCATTTAGAGTCAAAAGATTAAATGTTGTAATTTCATCCATATTGACCATTTTGGGATCGTTCGACAGGTCCGGAGTCATCGTTTTTCATCCGAAAATTGATTTTGTGGACTGTACCAAAAATGATTCAAAATGTCAATTGGATCATGCCTCATGTTGAATAACCACTTTTTAAACCCTCACAGTGACCAAAATTGCCATTTTTACAGAGTTTTGCTTACTCAAAAGCTTCCATTTTGACCCGTTTCAGGCACAGAAATGACTTTAAACACACTTATTTTAGTTGACAAAGTCATAATTCACATCCATCAGTAATTTAGAGTCAGAAGATTAAATGTTAAAATTTCATCATTATAGACCATTTTGGGATCGTTCGACTGGTCCGGAGTCATCGTTTTTCATCCGAAAATTGATTTTTTGGACTGTACCAAAAATGATTCAAAATGTCAATTGGATCATGCCTCATGTTGAATAACCACTTTTTAAACCCTCACAGTGACCAAAATTGCCATTTTTACAGAGTTTTGCTTACTCAAAAGCTTCCATTTTGACCCGTTTCAGGCACAGAAATGACTTTACACACACTTATTTTAGTTGAGAAAGTCATAATTCACATCCAACAGTCATTTAGAGTCAAAAGATTAAATGTTGTAATTTCATCCATATTGACCATTTTGGGATTGTTCGACAGGTCCGGAGTCATCGTTTTTCATCCGAAAATTGATTTTGTGGACTGTACCAAAAATGATTCAAAATGTCAATTGGATCGTGCCTCATGTTGAATAACCACTTTTTAAACCCTCACAGTGACCGAAATTGCCATTTTTACAGAGTTTTGCTTACTCAAAAGCTTCCATTTTGACCCGTTTCAGGCACAGAAATGACCTTAAACACACTTATTCTAGTTAACAAAGTCATAATTCACATCCAATAGTCATTTAGAGTCAAAAGATTAAATGTTAAAATTTCATCATTATAGACCATTTTGGGATCGTTCGACAGGTCCGGAGTCATCGTTTTTCATCCGAAAATTGATTTTTTGGACTGTACCAAAAATGATTCAAAATGTCAATTGGATCGTGCCTCATGTTGAATAACCACTTTTTAAACCCTCACAGTGACCAAAATTGCCATTTTTACAGAGTTTTGCTTACTCAAAAGCTTCAATTTTGACCCGTTTCAGGCACAGAAATGACTTTAAACACACTTATTTTAGTTGACAAAGTCACAATTCACATCCAACAGTAATTTAGAGTCAAAAGATTAAATGTTAAAATTTCATCATTATAGACCATTTTGGGATCGTTCGACAGGTCCGGAGTCATCGTTTTTCATCCGAAAATTGATTTTTTGGACTGTACCAAAAATGATTCAAAATGTCAATTGGATCATGCCTCATGTTGAATAACCACTTTTTAAACCCTCACAGTGACCGAAATTGCCATTTTTACAGAGTTTTGCTTACTCAAAAGCTTCCATTTTGACCCGTTTCAGGCACAGAAATGACCTTAAACACACTTATTCTAGTTAACAAAGTCATAATTCACATCCAACAGTAATTTAGAGTCAAAAGATTAAATGTTAAAATTTCATCATTATAGACCATTTTGGGATCGTTCGACTGGTCCGGAGTCATCGTTTTTCATCCGAAAATTGATTTTTTGGACTGTACCAAAAATGATTCAAAATGTTAATTGGATCATGCCTCATGTTGAATAACCACTTTTTAAACCCTCACAGTGACCAAAATTGCCATTTTTACAGAGTTTTGCTTAATCAAAAGCTTCAATTTTGACCCGTTTCAGGCACAGAAATGACTTTAAACACACTTATTTTAGTTGACAAAGTCACAATTCACATACAACAGTAATTTAGAGTCAAAAGATTAAATGTTAAAATTTCATCATTATAGACCATTTTGGGATCGTTCGACAGGTCCAGAGTCATCGTTTTTCATCTGAAAATTGATTTTTTGGACTGTACCAAAAATGATTCAAAATGTCAATTGGATCATGCCTCATGTTGAATAACCACTTTTTAAACCCTCACAGTGACCAAAATTGCAATTTTTACAGAGTTTTGCTTACTCAAAAGCTTCCATTTTGACCCGTTTCAGGCACAGAAATGACTTTAAACACACTTATTTTAGTTGACAAAGTCATAATTCACATCCAACAGTCATTTAAAGTCAAAAGATTAAATGTTGAAATTTCATCATTATAGACCATTTTGGGATCGTTCGACAGGTCCGGAGTCATCGTTTTTTATCCGAAAAATTGATTTTTTGGACTGTACCAAAAATGATTCAAAATGTCAATTGGATCATGCCTCATGTTGAATAACCACTTTTTAAACCCTCACAGTGACCAAAATTGCCATTTTTACAGAGTTTTGCTTACTCAAAAGCTTCAATTTTGACCCGTTTCAGGCACAAAAATGACTTTAAACACACTTATTTTAGTTGACAAAGTCACAATTCACATCCAACAGTAATTTAGAGTCAAAAGATTAAATGTTAAAATTTCATCATTATAGACCATTTTGGGATCGTTCGACAGGTCCGGAGTCATCGTTTTTCATCCGAAAATTGATTTTTTGGACTGTACCAAAAATGATTCAAAATGTCAATTGGATCATGCCTCATGTTGAATAACCACTTTTTAAACCCTCACAGTGACCAAAATTGCCATTTTTACAGAGTTTTGCTTACTCAAAAGCTTCCATTTTGACCCGTTTCAGGCACAGAAATGACTTTAAACACACTTATTTTAGTTGACAAAGTCATAATTCACATCCATCAGTAATTTAGAGTCAGAAGATTAAATGTTAAAATTTCATCATTATAGACCATTTTGGGATCGTTCGACTGGTCCGGAGTCATCGTTTTCATCCGAAAATTGATTTTTTGGACTGTACCAAAAATGATTCAAAATGTCAATTGGATCATGCCTCATGTTGAATAACCACTTTTTAAACCCTCACAGTGACCAAAATTGCCATTTTTACAGAGTTTTGCTTACTCAAAAGCTTCAATTTTGACCCGTTTCAGGCACAGAAATAACTTTAAACACACTTATTTTAGTTGACAAAGTCACAATTCACATCCAACAGTAATTTAGAGTCAAAAGATTAAATGTTAAAATTTCATCATTATAGACCATTTTGGGATCGTTCGACAGGTCCGGAGTCATCGTTTTTCATCCGAAAATTGATTTTTGGGACTGTACCAAAAATTATTCAAAATGTCAATTGGATCATGCCTCATGTTGAATAACCACTTTTTAAACCCTCACAGTGACCAAAATTGCCATTTTTACAGAGTTTTGCTTACTCAAAAGCTTCCATTTTGACCCGTTTCAGGCACAGAAATGACTTTACACACACTTATTTTAGTTGAGAAAGTCATAATTCACATCCAACAGTCATTTAGAGTCAAAAGATTAAATGTTGTAATTTCATCCATATTGACCATTTTGGGATTGTTCGACAGGTCCGGAGTCATCGTTTTTCATCCGAAAATTGATTTTGTGGACTGTACCAAAAATGATTCAAAATGTCAATTGGATCGTGCCTCATGTTGAATAACCACTTTTTAAACCCTCACAGTGACCGAAATTGCCATTTTTACAGAGTTTTGCTTACTCAAAAGCTTCCATTTTGACCCGTTTCAGGCACAGAAATGACCTTAAACACACTTATTCTAGTTAACAAAGTCATAATTCACATCCAATAGTCATTTAGAGTCAAAAGATTAAATGTTAAAATTTCATCATTATAGACCATTTTGGGATCGTTCGACAGGTCCGGAGTCATCGTTTTTCATCCGAAAATTGATTTTTGGGACTGTACCAAAAATTATTCAAAATGTCAATTGGATCATGCCTCATGTTGAATAACCACTTTTTAAACCCTCACAGTGACCAAAATTGCCATTTTTACAGAGTTTTGCTTACTCAAAAGCTTCCATTTTGACCCGTTTCAGGCACAGAAATGACTTTACACACACTTATTTTAGTTGAGAAAGTCATAATTCACATCCAACAGTCATTTAGAGTCAAAAGATTAAATGTTGTAATTTCATCCATATTGACCATTTTGGGATCGTTCGACAGGTCCGGAGTCATCGTTTTTCATCCGAAAATTGATTTTGTGGACTGTACCAAAAATGATTCAAAATGTCAATTGGATCATGCCTCATGTTGAATAACCACTTTTTAAACCCTCACAGTGACCAAAATTGCCATTTTTACAGAGTTTTGCTTACTCAAAAGCTTCAATTTTGACCCGTTTCAGGCACAAAAATGACTTTAAACACACTTATTTTAGTTGACAAAGTCACAATTCACATCCAACAGTAATTTAGAGTCAAAAGATTAAATGTTAAAATTTCATCATTATAGACCATTTTGGGATCGTTCGACAGGTCCGGAGTCATCGTTTTTCATCCGAAAATTGATTTTTTGGACTGTACCAAAAATGATTCAAAATGTCAATTGGATCATGCCTCATGTTGAATAACCACTTTTTAAACCCTCACAGTGACCAAAATTGCCATTTTTACAGAGTTTTGCTTACTCAAAAGCTTCCATTTTGACCCGTTTCAGGCACAGAAATGACTTTAAACACACTTATTTTAGTTGACAAAGTCATAATTCACATCCATCAGTAATTTAGAGTCAGAAGATTAAATGTTAAAATTTCATCATTATAGACCATTTTGGGATCGTTCGACTGGTCCGGAGTCATTGTTTTTCATCCGAAAATTGATTTTTTGGACTGTACCAAAAATGATTCAAAATGTCAATTGGATCATGCCTCATGTTGAATAACCACTTTTTAAACCCTCACAGTGACCAAAATTGCCATTTTTACAGAGTTTTGCTTACTCAAAAGCTTCAATTTTGACCCGTTTCAGGCACAGAAATAACTTTAAACACACTTATTTTAGTTGACAAAGTCACAATTCACATCCAACAGTAATTTAGAGTCAAAAGATTAAATGTTAAAATTTCATCATTATAGACCATTTTGGGATCGTTCGACAGGTCCGGAGTCATCGTTTTTCATCCGAAAATTGATTTTTGGGACTGTACCAAAAATTATTCAAAATGTCAATTGGATCATGCCTCATGTTGAATAACCACTTTTTAAACCCTCACAGTGACCAAAATTGCCATTTTTACAGAGTTTTGCTTACTCAAAAGCTTCCATTTTGACCCGTTTCAGGCACAGAAATGACTTTACACACACTTATTTTAGTTGAGAAAGTCATAATTCACATCCAACAGTCATTTAGAGTCAAAAGATTAAATGTTGTAATTTCATCCATATTGACCATTTTGGGATTGTTCGACAGGTCCGGAGTCATCGTTTTTCATCCGAAAATTGATTTTGTG
This sequence comes from Lissotriton vulgaris, assembly GCF_964263255.1. Classification (NCBI taxonomy): domain Eukaryota; kingdom Metazoa; phylum Chordata; class Amphibia; order Caudata; family Salamandridae; genus Lissotriton; species Lissotriton vulgaris. The sequence continues at coordinate 656,430 of NW_028250937.1, read as the reverse complement.
GACTGTACCAAAAATGATTCAAAATGTCAATTGGATCGTGCCTCATGTTGAATAACCACTTTTTAAACCCTCACAGTGACCGAAATTGCCATTTTTACAGAGTTTTGCTTACTCAAAAGCTTCCATTTTGACCCGTTTCAGGCACAGAAATGACCTTAAACACACTTATTCTAGTTAACAAAGTCATAATTCACATCCAATAGTCATTTAGAGTCAAAAGATTAAATGTTAAAATTTCATCATTATAGACCATTTTGGGATCGTTCGACAGGTCCGGAGTCATCGTTTTTCATCCGAAAATTGATTTTTTGGACTGTACCAAAAATGATTCAAAATGTCAATTGGATCGTGCCTCATGTTGAATAACCACTTTTTAAACCCTCACAGTGACCAAAATTGCCATTTTTACAGAGTTTTGCTTACTCAAAAGCTTCAATTTTGACCCGTTTCAGGCACAGAAATGACTTTAAACACACTTATTTTAGTTGACAAAGTCACAATTCACATCCAACAGTAATTTAGAGTCAAAAGATTAAATGTTAAAATTTCATCATTATAGACCATTTTGGGATCGTTCGACAGGTCCGGAGTCATCGTTTTTTATCCGAAAATTGATTTTTTGGACTGTACCAAAAATGATTCAAAATGTCAATTGGATCATGCCTCATGTTGAATAACCACTTTTTAAACCCTCACAGTGACCAAAATTGCCATTTTTACAGAGTTTTGCTTACTCAAAAGCTTCCATTTTGACCCGTTTCAGGCACAGAAATGACTTTAAACACACTTATTCTAGTTGACAGAGTCATAATTCACATCCAACAGTCATTTAGAGTCAAAAGATTAAATGTTAAAATTTCATCATTATAGACCATTTTGGGATCGTTCGACTGGTCCGGAGTCATCGTTTTTCATCCGAAAATTGATTTTTTGGACTGTACCAAAAATGATTCAAAATGTCAATTGGATCATGCCTCATGTTGAATAACCACTTTTTAAACCCTCACAGTGACCAAAATTGCCATTTTTACAGAGTTTTGCTTACTCAAAAGCTTCAATTTTGACCCGTTTCAGGCACAGAAATAACTTTAAACACACTTATTTTAGTTGACAAAGTCACAATTCACATCCAACAGTAATTTAGAGTCAAAAGATTAAATGTTAAAATTTCATCATTATAGACCATTTTGGGATCGTTCGACAGGTCCGGAGTCATCGTTTTTCATCCGAAAATTGATTTTTGGGACTGTACCAAAAATTATTCAAAATGTCAATTGGATCATGCCTCATGTTGAATAACCACTTTTTAAACCCTCACAGTGACCAAAATTGCCATTTTTACAGAGTTTTGCTTACTCAAAAGCTTCCATTTTGACCCGTTTCAGGCACAGAAATGACTTTACACACACTTATTTTAGTTGAGAAAGTCATAATTCACATCCAACAGTCATTTAGAGTCAAAAGATTAAATGTTGTAATTTCATCCATATTGACCATTTTGGGATTGTTCGACAGGTCCGGAGTCATCGTTTTTCATCCGAAAATTGATTTTGTGGACTGTACCAAAAATGATTCAAAATGTCAATTGGATCGTGCCTCATGTTGAATAACCACTTTTTAAACCCTCACAGTGACCGAAATTGCCATTTTTACAGAGTTTTGCTTACTCAAAAGCTTCCATTTTGACCCGTTTCAGGCACAGAAATGACCTTAAACACACTTATTCTAGTTAACAAAGTCATAATTCACATCCAATAGTCATTTAGAGTCAAAAGATTAAATGTTAAAATTTCATCATTATAGACCATTTTGGGATCGTTCGACAGGTCCGGAGTCATCGTTTTTCATCCGAAAATTGATTTTTGGGACTGTACCAAAAATTATTCAAAATGTCAATTGGATCATGCCTCATGTTGAATAACCACTTTTTAAACCCTCACAGTGACCAAAATTGCCATTTTTACAGAGTTTTGCTTACTCAAAAGCTTCCATTTTGACCCGTTTCAGGCACAGAAATGACTTTACACACACTTATTTTAGTTGAGAAAGTCATAATTCACATCCAACAGTCATTTAGAGTCAAAAGATTAAATGTTGTAATTTCATCCATATTGACCATTTTGGGATCGTTCGACAGGTCCGGAGTCATCGTTTTTCATCCGAAAATTGATTTTGTGGACTGTACCAAAAATGATTCAAAATGTCAATTGGATCATGCCTCATGTTGAATAACCACTTTTTAAACCCTCACAGTGACCAAAATTGCCATTTTTACAGAGTTTTGCTTACTCAAAAGCTTCAATTTTGACCCGTTTCAGGCACAAAAATGACTTTAAACACACTTATTTTAGTTGACAAAGTCACAATTCACATCCAACAGTAATTTAGAGTCAAAAGATTAAATGTTAAAATTTCATCATTATAGACCATTTTGGGATCGTTCGACAGGTCCGGAGTCATCGTTTTTCATCCGAAAATTGATTTTTTGGACTGTACCAAAAATGATTCAAAATGTCAATTGGATCATGCCTCATGTTGAATAACCACTTTTTAAACCCTCACAGTGACCAAAATTGCCATTTTTACAGAGTTTTGCTTACTCAAAAGCTTCCATTTTGACCCGTTTCAGGCACAGAAATGACTTTAAACACACTTATTTTAGTTGACAAAGTCATAATTCACATCCATCAGTAATTTAGAGTCAGAAGATTAAATGTTAAAATTTCATCATTATAGACCATTTTGGGATCGTTCGACTGGTCCGGAGTCATTGTTTTTCATCCGAAAATTGATTTTTTGGACTGTACCAAAAATGATTCAAAATGTCAATTGGATCATGCCTCATGTTGAATAACCACTTTTTAAACCCTCACAGTGACCAAAATTGCCATTTTTACAGAGTTTTGCTTACTCAAAAGCTTCAATTTTGACCCGTTTCAGGCACAGAAATAACTTTAAACACACTTATTTTAGTTGACAAAGTCACAATTCACATCCAACAGTAATTTAGAGTCAAAAGATTAAATGTTAAAATTTCATCATTATAGACCATTTTGGGATCGTTCGACAGGTCCGGAGTCATCGTTTTTCATCCGAAAATTGATTTTTGGGACTGTACCAAAAATTATTCAAAATGTCAATTGGATCATGCCTCATGTTGAATAACCACTTTTTAAACCCTCACAGTGACCAAAATTGCCATTTTTACAGAGTTTTGCTTACTCAAAAGCTTCCATTTTGACCCGTTTCAGGCACAGAAATGACTTTACACACACTTATTTTAGTTGAGAAAGTCATAATTCACATCCAACAGTCATTTAGAGTCAAAAGATTAAATGTTGTAATTTCATCCATATTGACCATTTTGGGATTGTTCGACAGGTCCGGAGTCATCGTTTTTCATCCGAAAATTGATTTTGTGGACTGTACCAAAAATGATTCAAAATGTCAATTGGATCGTGCCTCATGTTGAATAACCACTTTTTAAACCCTCACAGTGACCGAAATTGCCATTTTTACAGAGTTTTGCTTACTCAAAAGCTTCCATTTTGACCCGTTTCAGGCACAGAAATGACCTCAAACACACTTATTCTAGTTAACAAAGTCATAATTCACATCCAATAGTCATTTAGAGTCAAAAGATTAAATGTTAAAATTTCATCATTATAGACCATTTTGGGATCGTTCGACAGGTCCGGAGTCATCGTTTTTCATCCGAAAATTGATTTTTTGGACTGTACCAAAAATGATTCAAAATGTCAATTGGATCGTGCCTCATGTTGAATAACCACTTTTTAAACCCTCACAGTGACCAAAATTGCCATTTTTACAGAGTTTTGCTTACTCAAAAGCTTCAATTTTGACCCGTTTCAGGCACAGAAATGACTTTAAACACACTTATTTTAGTTGACAAAGTCACAATTCACATCCAACAGTAATTTAGAGTCAAAAGATTAAATGTTAAAATTTCATCATTATAGACCATTTTGGGATCGTTCGACAGGTCCGGAGTCATCGTTTTTCATCCGAAAATTGATTTTTTGGACTGTACCAAAAATGATTCAAAATGTCAATTGGATCATGCCTCATGTTGAATAACCACTTTTTAAACCCTCACAGTGACCAAAATTGCCATTTTTACAGAGTTTTGCTTACTCAAAAGCTTCAATTTTGACCCGTTTCAGGCACAGAAATAACTTTAAACACACTTATTTTAGTTGACAAAGTCACAATTCACATCCAACAGTAATTTAGAGTCAAAAGATTAAATGTTAAAATTTCATCATTATAGACCATTTTGGGATCGTTCGACAGGTCCGGAGTCATCGTTTTTCATCCGAAAATTGATTTTTGGGACTGTACCAAAAATTATTCAAAATGTCAATTGGATCATGCCTCATGTTGAATAACCACTTTTTAAACCCTCACAGTGACCAAAATTGCCATTTTTACAGAGTTTTGCTTACTCAAAAGCTTCCATTTTGACCCGTTTCAGGCACAGAAATGACTTTACACACACTTATTTTAGTTGAGAAAGTCATAATTCACATCCAACAGTCATTTAGAGTCAAAAGATTAAATGTTGTAATTTCATCCATATTGACCATTTTGGGATTGTTCGACAGGTCCGGAGTCATCGTTTTTCATCCGAAAATTGATTTTGTGGACTGTACCAAAAATGATTCAAAATGTCAATTGGATCGTGCCTCATGTTGAATAACCACTTTTTAAACCCTCACAGTGACCGAAATTGCCATTTTTACAGAGTTTTGCTTACTCAAAAGCTTCCATTTTGACCCGTTTCAGGCACAGAAATGACCTTAAACACACTTATTCTAGTTAACAAAGTCATAATTCACATCCAATAGTCATTTAGAGTCAAAAGATTAAATGTTAAAATGTCATCATTATAGACCATTTTGGGATCGTTCGACAGGTCCGGAGTCATCGTTTTTCATCCGAAAATTGATTTTTTGGACTGTACCAAAAATGATTCAAAATGTCAATTGGATCGTGCCTCATGTTGAATAACCACTTTTTAAACCCTCACAGTGACCAAAATTGCCATTTTTACAGAGTTTTGCTTACTCAAAAGCTTCAATTTTGACCCGTTTCAGGCACAGAAATGACTTTAAACACACTTATTTTAGTTGACAAAGTCACAATTCACATCCAACAGTAATTTAGAGTCAAAAGATTAAATGTTAAAATTTCATCATTATAGACCATTTTGGGATCGTTCGACAGGTCCGGAGTCATCGTTTTTCATCCCAAAATTGATTTTTTGGACTGTACCAAAAATGATTCAAAATGTCAATTGGATCATGCCTCATGTTGAATAACCACTTTTTAAACCCTCACAGTGACCAAAATTGCCATTTTTACAGAGTTTTGCTTACTCAAAAGCTTCCATTTTGACCCGTTTCAGGCACAGAAATGACTTTAAACACACTTATTCTAGTTGACAGAGTCATAATTCACATCCAACAGTCATTTAGAGTCAAAAGATTAAATGTTAAAATTTCATCATTATAGACCATTTTGGGATCGTTCGACTGGTCCGGAGTCATCGTTTTTCATCCGAAAATTGATTTTTTGGACTGTACCAAAAATGATTCAAAATGTCAATTGGATCATGCCTCATGTTGAATAACCACTTTTTAAACCCTCACAGTGACCAAAATTGCCATTTTTACAGAGTTTTGCTTACTCAAAAGCTTCAATTTTGACCCGTTTCAGGCACAGAAATAACTTTAAACACACTTATTTTAGTTGACAAAGTCACAATTCACATCCAACAGTAATTTAGAGTCAAAAGATTAAATGTTAAAATTTCATCATTATAGACCATTTTGGGATCGTTCGACAGGTCCGGAGTCATCGTTTTTCATCCGAAAATTGATTTTTGGGACTGTACCAAAAATTATTCAAAATGTCAATTGGATCATGCCTCATGTTGAATAACCACTTTTTAAACCCTCACAGTGACCAAAATTGCCATTTTTACAGAGTTTTGCTTACTCAAAAGCTTCCATTTTGACCCGTTTCAGGCACAGAAATGACTTTAAACACACTTATTCTAGTTGACAGAGTCATAATTCACATCCAACAGTCATTTAGAGTCAAAAGATTAAATGTTAAAATTTCATCATTATAGACCATTTTGGGATCGTTCGACTGGTCCGGAGTCATCGTTTTTCATCCGAAAATTGATTTTTTGGACTGTACCAAAAATGATTCAAAATGTCAATTGGATCATGCCTCATGTTGAATAACCACTTTTTAAACCCTCACAGTGACCAAAATTGCCATTTTTACAGAGTTTTGCTTACTCAAAAGTTTCAATTTTGACCCGTTTCAGGCACAGAAATAACTTTAAACACACTTATTTTAGTTGACAAAGTCACAATTCACATCCAACAGTAATTTAGAGTCAAAAGATTAAATGTTAAAATTTCATCATTATAGACCATTTTGGGATCGTTCGACAGGTCCGGAGTCATCGTTTTTCATCCGAAAATTGATTTTTGGGACTGTACCAAAAATTATTCAAAATGTCAATTGGATCATGCCTCATGTTGAATAACCACTTTTTAAACCCTCACAGTGACCAAAATTGCCATTTTTACAGAGTTTTGCTTACTCAAAAGCTTCCATTTTGACCCGTTTCAGGCACAGAAATGACTTTACACACACTTATTTTAGTTGAGAAAGTCATAATTCACATCCAACAGTCATTTAGAGTCAAAAGATTAAATGTTGTAATTTCATCCATATTGACCATTTTGGGATCGTTCGACAGGTCCGGAGTCATCGTTTTTCATCCGAAAATTGATTTTGTGGACTGTACCAAAAATGATTCAAAATGTCAATTGGATCGTGCCTCATGTTGAATAACCACTTTTTAAACCCTCACAGTGACCGAAATTGCCATTTTTACAGAGTTTTGCTTACTCAAAAGCTTCCATTTTGACCCGTTTCAGGCACAGAAATGACCTTAAACACACTTATTCTAGTTGACAAAGTCATAATTCACATCCAATAGTCATTTAGAGTCAAAAGATTAAATGTTAAAATTTCATCATTATAGACCATTTTGGGATCGTTCGACAGGTCCGGAGTCATCGTTTTTCATTCGAAAATTGATTTTTTGGACTGTACCAAAAATGATTCAAAATGTCAATTGGATCATGCCTCATGTTGAATAACCACTTTTTAAACCCTCACAGTGACCAAAATTGCCATTTTTACAGAGTTTTGCTTACTCAAAAGCTTCAATTTTGACCCGTTTCAGGCACAGAAATGACTTTAAACACACTTATTTTAGTTGACAAAGTCATAATTCAAATCCATCAGTACTTTAGAGTCAAAAGATTAAATGTTAAAATTTCATCATTATAGACCATTTTGGGATCGTTCGACTGGTCCGGAGTCATCGTTTTTCATCCGAAAATTGATTTTTTGGACTGTACCAAAAATGATTCAAAATGTCAATTGGATCATGCCTCATGTTGAATAAGCACTTTTTAAACCCTCACAGTGACCAAAATTGCCATTTTTACAGAGTTTTGCTTACTCAAAAGCTTCAATTTTGACCCGTTTCAGGCACAGAAATAACTTTAAACACACTTATTTTAGTTGACAAAGTCACAATTCACATCCAACAGTAATTTAGAGTCAAAAGATTAAATGTTAAAATTTCATCATTATAGACCATTTTGGGATCGTTCGACAGGTCCGGAGTCATCGTTTTTCATCCGAAAATTGATTTTTGGGACTGTACCAAAAATTATTCAAAATGTCAATTGGATCATGCCTCATGTTGAATAACCACTTTTTAAACCCTCACAGTGACCAAAATTGCCATTTTTACAGAGTTTTGCTTACTCAAAAGCTTCCATTTTGACCCGTTTCAGGCACAGAAATGACTTTACACACACTTATTTTAGTTGAGAAAGTCATAATTCACATCCAACAGTCATTTAGAGTCAAAAGATTAAATGTTGTAATTTCATCCATATTGACCATTTTGGGATTGTTCGACAGGTCCGGAGTCATCGTTTTTCATCCGAAAATTGATTTTGTGGACTGTACCAAAAATGATTCAAAATGTCAATTGGATCGTGCCTCATGTTGAATAACCACTTTTTAAACCCTCACAGTGACCGAAATTGCCATTTTTACAGAGTTTTGCTTACTCAAAAGCTTCCATTTTGACCCGTTTCAGGCACAGAAATGACCTTAAACACACTTATTCTAGTTAACAAAGTCATAATTCACATCCAATAGTCATTTAGAGTCAAAAGATTAAATGTTAAAATTTCATCATTATAGACCATTTTGGGATCGTTCGACAGGTCCGGAGTCATCGTTTTTCATCCGAAAATTGATTTTTTGGACTGTACCAAAAATGATTCAAAATGTCAATTGGATCGTGCCTCATGTTGAATAACCACTTTTTAAACCCTCACAGTGACCAAAATTGCCATTTTTACAGAGTTTTGCTTACTCAAAAGCTTCAATTTTGACCCGTTTCAGGCACAGAAATGACTTTAAACACACTTATTTTAGTTGACAAAGTCACAATTCACATCCAACAGTAATTTAGAGTCAAAAGATTAAATGTTAAAATTTCATCATTATAGACCATTTTGGGATCGTTCGACAGGTCCGGAGTCATCGTTTTTCATCCCAAAATTGATTTTTTGGACTGTACCAAAAATGATTCAAAATGTCAATTGGATCATGCCTCATGTTGAATAACCACTTTTTAAACCCTCACAGTGACCAAAATTGCCATTTTTACAGAGTTTTGCTTACTCAAAAGCTTCCATTTTGACCCGTTTCAGGCACAGAAATGACTTTAAACACACTTATTCTAGTTGACAGAGTCATAATTCACATCCAACAGTCATTTAGAGTCAAAAGATTAAATGTTAAAATTTCATCATTATAGACCATTTTGGGATCGTTCGACTGGTCCGGAGTCATCGTTTTTCATCCGAAAATTGATTTTTTGGACTGTACCAAAAATGATTCAAAATGTCAATTGGATCATGCCTCATGTTGAATAACCACTTTTTAAACCCTCACAGTGACCAAAATTGCCATTTTTACAGAGTTTTGCTTACTCAAAAGCTTCAATTTTGACCCGTTTCAGGCACAGAAATAACTTTAAACACACTTATTTTAGTTGACAAAGTCACAATTCACATCCAACAGTAATTTAGAGTCAAAAGATTAAATGTTAAAATTTCATCATTATAGACCATTTTGGGATCGTTCGACAGGTCCGGAGTCATCGTTTTTCATCCGAAAATTGATTTTTGGGACTGTACCAAAAATTATTCAAAATGTCAATTGGATCATGCCTCATGTTGAATAACCACTTTTTAAACCCTCACAGTGACCAAAATTGCCATTTTTACAGAGTTTTGCTTACTCAAAAGCTTCCATTTTGACCCGTTTCAGGCACAGAAATGACTTTACACACACTTATTTTAGTTGAGAAAGTCATAATTCACATCCAACAGTCATTTAGAGTCAAAAGATTAAATGTTGTAATTTCATCCATATTGACCATTTTGGGATCGTTCGACAGGTCCGGAGTCATCGTTTTTCATCCGAAAATTGATTTTGTGGACTGTACCAAAAATGATTCAAAATGTCAATTGGATCGTGCCTCATGTTGAATAACCACTTTTTAAACCCTCACAGTGACCGAAATTGCCATTTTTACAGAGTTTTGCTTACTCAAAAGCTTCCATTTTGACCCGTTTCAGGCACAGAAATGACCTTAAACACACTTATTCTAGTTGACAAAGTCATAATTCACATCCAATAGTCATTTAGAGTCAAAAGATTAAATGTTAAAATTTCATCATTATAGACCATTTTGGGATCGTTCGACAGGTCCGGAGTCATCGTTTTTCATTCGAAAATTGATTTTTTGGACTGTACCAAAAATGATTCAAAATGTCAATTGGATCATGCCTCATGTTGAATAACCACTTTTTAAACCCTCACAGTGACCAAAATTGCCATTTTTACAGAGTTTTGCTTACTCAAAAGCTTCAATTTTGACCCGTTTCAGGCACAGAAATGACTTTAAACACACTTATTTTAGTTGACAAAGTCATAATTCAAATCCATCAGTACTTTAGAGTCAAAAGATTAAATGTTAAAATTTCATCATTATAGACCATTTTGGGATCGTTCGACTGGTCCGGAGTCATCGTTTTTCATCCGAAAATTGATTTTTTGGACTGTACCAAAAATGATTCAAAATGTCAATTGGATCATGCCTCATGTTGAATAAGCACTTTTTAAACCCTCACAGTGACCAAAATTGCCATTTTTACAGAGTTTTGCTTACTCAAAAGCTTCAATTTTGACCCGTTTCAGGCACAGAAATAACTTTAAACACACTTATTTTAGTTGACAAAGTCACAATTCACATCCAACAGTAATTTAGAGTCAAAAGATTAAATGTTAAAATTTCATCATTATAGACCATTTTGGGATCGTTCGACAGGTCCGGAGTCATCGTTTTTCATCCGAAAATTGATTTTTGGGACTGTACCAAAAATTATTCAAAATGTCAATTGGATCATGCCTCATGTTGAATAACCACTTTTTAAACCCTCACAGTGACCAAAATTGCCATTTTTACAGAGTTTTGCTTACTCAAAAGCTTCCATTTTGACCCGTTTCAGGCACAGAAATGACTTTACACACACTTATTTTAGTTGAGAAAGTCATAATTCACATCCAACAGTCATTTAGAGTCAAAAGATTAAATGTTGTAATTTCATCCATATTGACCATTTTGGGATTGTTCGACAGGTCCGGAGTCATCGTTTTTCATCCGAAAATTGATTTTGTGGACTGTACCAAAAATGATTCAAAATGTCAATTGGATCGTGCCTCATGTTGAATAACCACTTTTTAAACCCTCACAGTGACCGAAATTGCCATTTTTACAGAGTTTTGCTTACTCAAAAGCTTCCATTTTGACCCGTTTCAGGCACAGAAATGACCTTAAACACACTTATTCTAGTTAACAAAGTCATAATTCACATCCAATAGTCATTTAGAGTCAAAAGATTAAATGTTAAAATTTCATCATTATAGACCATTTTGGGATCGTTCGACAGGTCCGGAGTCATCGTTTTTCATCCGAAAATTGATTTTTTGGACTGTACCAAAAATGATTCAAAATGTCAATTGGATCATGCCTCATGTTGAATAACCACTTTTTAAACCCTCACAGTGACCAAAATTGCCATTTTTACAGAGTTTTGCTTACTCAAAAGCTTCCATTTTGACCCGTTTCAGGCACAGAAATGACTTTAAACACACTTATTCTAGTTGACAGAGTCATAATTCACATCCAACAGTCATTTAGAGTCAAAAGATTAAATGTTAAAATTTCATCATTATAGACCATTTTGGGATCGTTCGACTGGTCCGGAGTCATCGTTTTTCATCCGAAAATTGATTTTTTGGACTGTACCAAAAATTATTCAAAATGTCAATTGGATCATGCCTCATGTTGAATAACCACTTTTTAAACCCTCACAGTGACCAAAATTGCCATTTTTACAGAGTTTTGCTTACTCAAAAGCTTCAATTTTGACCCGTTTCAGGCACAGAAATAACTTTAAACACACTTATTTTAGTTGACAAAGTCACAATTCACATCCAACAGTAATTTAGAGTCAAAAGATTAAATGTTAAAATTTCATCATTATAGACCATTTTGGGATCGTTCGACAGGTCCGGAGTCATCGTTTTTCATCCGAAAATTGATTTTTGGGACTGTACCAAAAATTATTCAAAATGTCAATTGGATCATGCCTCATGTTGAATAACCACTTTTTAAACCCTCACAGTGACCAAAATTGCCATTTTTACAGAGTTTTGCTTACTCAAAAGCTTCCATTTTGACCCGTTTCAGGCACAGAAATGACTTTACACACACTTATTTTAGTTGAGAAAGTCATAATTCACATCCAACAGTCATTTAGAGTCAAAAGATTAAATGTTGTAATTTCATCCATATTGACCATTTTGGGATCGTTCGACAGGTCCGGAGTCATCGTTTTTCATCCGAAAATTGATTTTGTGGACTGTACCAAAAATGATTCAAAATGTCAATTGGATCGTGCCTCATGTTGAATAACCACTTTTTAAACCCTCACAGTGACCGAAATTGCCATTTTTACAGAGTTTTGCTTACTCAAAAGCTTCCATTTTGACCCGTTTCAGGCACAGAAATGACCTTAAACACACTTATTCTAGTTGACAAAGTCATAATTCACATCCAATAGTCATTTAGAGTCAAAAGATTAAATGTTAAAATTTCATCATTATAGACCATTTTGGGATCGTTCGACAGGTCCGGAGTCATCGTTTTTCATTCGAAAATTGATTTTTTGGACTGTACCAAAAATGATTCAAAATGTCAATTGGATCATGCCTCATGTTGAATAACCACTTTTTAAACCCTCACAGTGACCAAAATTGCCATTTTTACAGAGTTTTGCTTACTCAAAAGCTTCAATTTTGACCCGTTTCAGGCACAGAAATGACTTTAAACACACTTATTTTAGTTGACAAAGTCATAATTCAAATCCATCAGTACTTTAGAGTCAAAAGATTAAATGTTAAAATTTCATCATTATAGACCATTTTGGGATCGTTCGACTGGTCCGGAGTCATCGTTTTTCATCCGAAAATTGATTTTTTGGACTGTACCAAAAATGATTCAAAATGTCAATTGGATCATGCCTCATGTTGAATAAGCACTTTTTAAACCCTCACAGTGACCAAAATTGCCATTTTTACAGAGTTTTGCTTACTCAAAAGCTTCAATTTTGACCCGTTTCAGGCACAGAAATGACTTTAAACACACTTATTTTAGTTGACAAAGTCACAATTCACATCTAACAGTAATTTAGAGTCAAAAGATTAAATGTTAAAATTTCATCATTATAGACCATTTTGGGATCGTTCGACAGGTCCGGAGTCATCGTTTTTCATCCGAAAATTGATTTTTTGGACTGTACCAAAAATGATTCAAAATGTCAATTGGATCATGCCTCATGTTGAATAACCACTTTTTAAACCCTCACAGTGACCAAAATTGCCATTTTTATAGTTTTGCTTACTCAAAAGCTTCAATTTTGACCCGTTTCAGGCACAGAAATGACTTTAAACACACTTATTTTAGTTGACAAAGTCACAATTCACATCTAACAGTAATTTAGAGTCAAAAGATTAAATGTTAAAATTTCATCATTATAGACCATTTTGGGATCGTTCGACAGGTCCGGAGTCATCGTTTTTCATCCGAAAATTGATTTTTGGGACTGTACCAAAAATTATTCAAAATGTCAATTGGATCATGCCTCATGTTGAATAACCACTTTTTAAACCCTCACAGTGACCAAAATTGCCATTTTTACAGAGTTTTGCTTACTCAAAAGCTTCCATTTTGACCCGTTTCAGGCACAGAAATGACTTTACACACACTTATTTTAGTTGAGAAAGTCATAATTCACATCCAACAGTCATTTAGAGTCAAAAGATTAAATGTTGTAATTTCATCCATATTGACCATTTTGGGATTGTTCGACAGGTCCGGAGTCATCGTTTTTCATCCGAAAATTGATTTTGTGGACTGTACCAAAAATGATTCAAAATGTCAATTGGATCGTGCCTCATGTTGAATAACCACTTTTTAAACCCTCACAGTGACCGAAATTGCCATTTTTACAGAGTTTTGCTTACTCAAAAGCTTCCATTTTGACCCGTTTCAGGCACAGAAATGACCTTAAACACACTTATTCTAGTTAACAAAGTCATAATTCACATCCAATAGTCATTTAGAGTCAAAAGATTAAATGTTAAAATTTCATCATTATAGACCATTTTGGGATCGTTCGACAGGTCCGGAGTCATCGTTTTTCATCCGAAAATTGATTTTTTGGACTGTACCAAAAATGATTCAAAATGTCAATTGGATCGTGCCTCATGTTGAATAACCACTTTTTAAACCCTCACAGTGACCAAAATTGCCATTTTTACAGAGTTTTGCTTACTCAAAAGCTTCAATTTTGACCCGTTTCAAGCACAGAAATGACTTTAAACACACTTATTTTAGTTGACAAAGTCACAATTCACATCCAACAGTAATTTAGAGTCAAAAGATTAAATGTTAAAATTTCATCATTATAGACCATTTTGGGATCGTTCGACAGGTCCGGAGTCATCGTTTTTCATCCGAAAATTGATTTTTTGGACTGTACCAAAAATGATTCAAAATGTCAATTGGATCATGCCTCATGTTGAATAACCACTTTTTAAACCCTCACAGTGACCAAAATTGCCATTTTTACAGAGTTTTGCTTACTCAAAAGCTTCCATTTTGACCCGTTTCAGGCACAGAAATGACTTTAAACACACTTATTCTAGTTGACAGAGTCATAATTCACATCCAACAGTCATTTAGAGTCAAAAGATTAAATGTTAAAATTTCATCATTATAGACCATTTTGGGATCGTTCGACTGGTCCGGAGTCATCGTTTTTCATCCGAAAATTGATTTTTTGGACTGTACCAAAAATTATTCAAAATGTCAATTGGATCATGCCTCATGTTGAATAACCACTTTTTAAACCCTCACAGTGACCAAAATTGCCATTTTTACAGAGTTTTGCTTACTCAAAAGCTTCAATTTTGACCCGTTTCAGGCACAGAAATAACTTTAAACACACTTATTTTAGTTGACAAAGTCACAATTCACATCCAACAGTAATTTAGAGTCAAAAGATTAAATGTTAAAATTTCATCATTATAGACCATTTTGGGATCGTTCGACAGGTCCGGAGTCATCGTTTTTCATCCGAAAATTGATTTTTGGGACTGTACCAAAAATTATTCAAAATGTCAATTGGATCATGCCTCATGTTGAATAACCACTTTTTAAACCCTCACAGTGACCAAAATTGCCATTTTTACAGAGTTTTGCTTACTCAAAAGCTTCCATTTTGACCCGTTTCAGGCACAGAAATGACTTTACACACACTTATTTTAGTTGAGAAAGTCATAATTCACATCCAACAGTCATTTAGAGTCAAAAGATTAAATGTTGTAATTTCATCCATATTGACCATTTTGGGATCGTTCGACAGGTCCGGAGTCATCGTTTTTCATCCGAAAATTGATTTTGTGGACTGTACCAAAAATGATTCAAAATGTCAATTGGATCGTGCCTCATGTTGAATAACCACTTTTTAAACCCTCACAGTGACCGAAATTGCCATTTTTACAGAGTTTTGCTTACTCAAAAGCTTCCATTTTGACCCGTTTCAGGCACAGAAATGACCTTAAACACACTTATTCTAGTTGACAAAGTCATAATTCACATCCAATAGTCATTTAGAGTCAAAAGATTAAATGTTAAAATTTCATCATTATAGACCATTTTGGGATCGTTCGACAGGTCCGGAGTCATCGTTTTTCATTCGAAAATTGATTTTTTGGACTGTACCAAAAATGATTCAAAATGTCAATTGGATCATGCCTCATGTTGAATAACCACTTTTTAAACCCTCACAGTGACCAAAATTGCCATTTTTACAGAGTTTTGCTTACTCAAAAGCTTCAATTTTGACCCGTTTCAGGCACAGAAATGACTTTAAACACACTTATTTTAGTTGACAAAGTCATAATTCAAATCCATCAGTACTTTAGAGTCAAAAGATTAAATGTTAAAATTTCATCATTATAGACCATTTTGGGATCGTTCGACTGGTCCGGAGTCATCGTTTTTCATCCGAAAATTGATTTTTTGGACTGTACCAAAAATGATTCAAAATGTCAATTGGATCATGCCTCATGTTGAATAAGCACTTTTTAAACCCTCACAGTGACCAAAATTGCCATTTTTACAGAGTTTTGCTTACTCAAAAGCTTCAATTTTGACCCGTTTCAGGCACAGAAATGACTTTAAACACACTTATTTTAGTTGACAAAGTCACAATTCACATCTAACAGTAATTTAGAGTCAAAAGATTAAATGTTAAAATTTCATCATTATAGACCATTTTGGGATCGTTCGACAGGTCCGGAGTCATCGTTTTTCATCCGAAAATTGATTTTTTGGACTGTACCAAAAATGATTCAAAATGTCAATTGGATCATGCCTCATGTTGAATAACCACTTTTTAAACCCTCACAGTGACCAAAATTGCCATTTTTATAGTTTTGCTTACTCAAAAGCTTCCATTTTGACCCGTTTCAGGCACAGAAATGACTTTAAACACACTTATTCTAGTTGACAGAGTCATAATTCACATCCAACAGTCATTTAGAGTCAAAAGATTAAATGTTAAAATTTCATCATTATAGACCATTTTGGGATCATTCGACTGGTCCGGAGTCATCGTTTTTCATCCGAAAATTGATTTTTTGGACTGTACCAAAAATGATTCAAAATGTCAATTGGATCATGCCTCATGCTGAATAACCACTATTTGAACCCTCACAGTGACCAAAATTGCCATTTTTACAGAGTTTTGCTTACTCAAAAGCTTCAATTTTGACCCGTTTCAGGCACAGAAATGACTTTAAACACACTTTATTTAGTTGACAAAGTCATAATTCAAATCCATCAGTAATTTAGAGTCAAAAGATTAAATGTTAAAATTTCATCATTATAGACCATTTTGGGATCGTTCGACTGGTCCGGAGTCATCGTTTTTCATCCGAAAATTGATTTTTTGGACTGTACCAAAAATGATTCAAAATGTCAATTGGATCATGCCTCATGTTGAATAAGCACTTTTTAAACCCTCACAGTGACCAAAATTGCCATTTTTACAGAGTTTTGCTTACTCAAAAGCTTCCATTTTGACCCGTTTCAGGCACAGAAATGACTTTAAACACACTTATTCTAGTTGACAAAGTCATAATTCACATCCAACAGTCATTTAGAGTCAAAAGATTAAATGTTAAAATTTCATCATTATAGACCATTTTGGGATCGTTCGACTGGTCCGGGTCATCGTTTTTCATCCGAAAATTGATTTTTTGGACTGTACCAAAAATGATTCAAAATGTCAATTGGATCATGCCTCATGTTGAATAACCACTTTTTAAACCCTCACAGTGACCAAAATTGCCATTTTTACAGAGTTTTGCTTACTCAAAAGCTTCAATTTTGACCCGTTTCAGGCACAGAAATGACTTTAAACACACTTATTTTAGTTGACAAAGTCATAATTCACATCCATCAGTAATTTAGAGTCAAAAGATTAAATGTTAAAATTTCATCATTATAGACCATTTTGGGATCGTTCGACTGGTCCGGAGTCATCGTTTTTCATCCGAAAATTGATTTTTTGGACTGTACCAACAATGATTCAAAATGTCAATTGGATCATGCCTCATGTTGAATAACCACTTTTTAAACCCTCACAGTGACCAAAATTGCCATTTTTACAGAGTTTTGCTTACTCAAAAGCTTCAATTTTGACCCGTTTCAGGCACAAAAATGACTTTAAACACACTTATTTTAGTTGACAAAGTCACAATTCACATCCAACAGTAATTTAGAGTCAAAAGATTAAATGTTAAAATTTCATCATTATAGACCATTTTGGGATCGTTCGACAGGTCCGGAGTCATCGTTTTTCATCCGAAAATTGATTTTTTGGACTGTACCAAAAATGATTCAAAATGTCAATTGGATCATGCCTCATGTTGAATAGCCACTTTTTAAACCCTCACAGTGACCAAAATTGCCATTTTTACAGAGTTTTGCTTACTCAAAAGCTTCCATTTTGACCCGTTTCAGGCACAGAAATGACTTTAAACACACTTATTCTAGTTGACAAAGTCATAATTCACATCCAACAGTCATTTAGAGTCAAAAGATTAAATGTTAAAATTTCATCATTATAGACCATTTTGGGATCGTTCGACTGGTCCGGAGTCATCGTTTTTCATCCGAAAATTGATTTTTTGGACTGTACCAAAAATGATTCAAAATGTCAATTGGATCGTGCCTCATGTTGAATAACCACTTTTTAAACCCTCACAGTGACCAAAATTGCCATTTTTACAGAGTTTTGCTTACTCAAAAGCTTCCATTTTGACCTGTTTCAGGCACAGAAATGACTTTAAACACACTTATTCTAGTTGACAAAGTCACAATTCACATCCAACAGTCATTTAGAGTCAAAAGATTAAATGTTAAAATTTCATCATTATAGACCATTTTGGGATCGTTCGATAGGTCCGGAGTCATCGTTTTTCATCCGAAAATTGATTTTTTGGACTGTACCAAAAATGATTCAAAATGTCAATTGGATCATGCCTCATGTTGAATAACCACTTTTTAAACCCTCACAGTGACCAAAATTGCCATTTTTACAGAGTTTTGCTTACTCAAAAGCTTCAATTTTGACCTGTTTCAGGCACAGAAATGACTTTAAACACACTTATTTTAGTTGACAAAGTCATAATTCACATCCATCAGTAATTTAGAGTCAAAAGATTAAATGTTAAAATTTCATCATTATAGACCATTTTGGGATCGTTCGACTGGTCCGGAGTCATCGTTTTTCATCCGAAAATTGATTTTTTGGACTGTACCAACAATGATTCAAAATGTCAATTGGATCATGCCTCATGTTGAATAACCACTTTTTAAACCCTCACAGTGACCAAAATTGCCATTTTTACAGAGTTTTGCTTACTCAAAAGCTTCAATTTTGACCCGTTTCAGGCACAGAAATGACTTTAAACACACTTATTCTAGTTGACAAAGTCATAATTCACATCCAACAGTCATTTAGAGTCAAAAGATTAAATGTTAAAATTTCATCATTATAGACCATTTTGGGATCGTTCGACAGGTCCGGAGTCATCGTTTTTCATCCGAAAAATGATTTTTTGGACTGTACCAAAAATGATTCAAAATGTCAATTGGATCATGCCTCATGTTGAATAACCACTTTTTAAACCCTCACAGTGACCAAAATTGCCATTTTTACAGAGTTTTGCTTACTCAAAAGCTTCAATTTTGACCTGTTTCAGGCACAGAAATGACTTTAAACACACTTATTTTAGTTGACAAAGTCATAATTCACATCCATCAGTAATTTAGAGTCAAAAGATTAAATGTTAAAATTTCATCATTATAGACCATTTTGGGATCGTTCGACTGGTCCGGAGTCATCGTTTTTCATCCGAAAATTGATTTTTTGGACTGTACCAACAATGATTCAAAATGTCAATTGGATCATGCCTCATGTTGAATAACCACTTTTTAAACCCTCACAGTGACCAAAATTGCCATTTTTACAGAGTTTTGCTTACTCAAAAGCTTCCATTTTGACCCGTTTCAGGCACAGAAATGACTTTAAACACACTTATTCTAGTTGACAGAGTCATAATTCACATCCAACAGTCATTTAGAGTCAAAAGATTAAATGTTAAAATTTCATCATTATAGACCATTTTGGGATCGTTCGACTGGTCCGGAGTCATCGTTTTTCATCCGAAAATTGATTTTTTGGACTGTACCAAAAATGATTCAAAATGTCAATTGGATCATGCCTCATGTTGAATAACCACTTTTTAAACCCTAACAGTGACCAAAATTGCCATTTTTACAGAGTTTTGCTTACTCAAAAGCTTCAATTTTGACCCGTTTCAGGCACAGAAATAACTTTAAACACTTATTTTAGTTGACAAAGTCACAATTCACATCCAAAAGTAATTTAGAGTCAAAAGATTAAATGTTAAAATTTCATCATTATAGACCATTTTGGGATCGTTCGACAGGTCCGGAGTCATCGTTTTTCATCCGAAAATTGATTTTTGGGACTGTACCAAAAATTATTCAAAATGTCAATTGGATCATGCCTCATGTTGAATAACCACTTTTTAAACCCTCACAGTGACCAAAATTGCCATTTTTACAGAGTTTTGCTTACTCAAAAGCTTCCATTTTGACCCGTTTCAGGCACAGAAATGACTTTACACACACTTATTTTAGTTGAGAAAGTCATAATTCACATCCAACAGTCATTTAGAGTCAAAAGAATAAATGTTGTAATTTCATCCATATTGACCATTTTGGGATCGTTCGACAGGTCCGGAGTCATCGTTTTTCATCCGAAAATTGATTTTGTGGACTGTACCAAAAATGATTCAAAATGTCAATTGGATCGTGCCTCATGTTGAATAACCACTTTTTAAACCCTCACAGTGACCGAAATTGCCATTTTTACAGAGTTTTGCTTACTCAAAAGCTTCCATTTTGACCCGTTTCAGGCACAGAAATGACCTTAAACACACTTATTCTAGTTGACAAAGTCATAATTCACATCCAATAGTCATTTAGAGTCAAAAGATTAAATGTTAAAATTTCATCATTATAGACCATTTTGGGATCGTTCGACAGGTCCGGAGTCATCGTTTTTCATTCGAAAATTGATTTTTTGGACTGTACCAAAAATGATTCAAAATGTCAATTGGATCATGCCTCATGTTGAATAACCACTTTTTAAACCCTCACAGTGACCAAAATTGCCATTTTTACAGAGTTTTGCTTACTCAAAAGCTTCAATTTTGACCCGTTTCAGGCACAGAAATGACTTTAAACACACTTATTTTAGTTGACAAAGTCATAATTCAAATCCATCAGTACTTTAGAGTCAAAAGATTAAATGTTAAAATTTCATCATTATAGACCATTTTGGGATCGTTCGACTGGTCCGGAGTCATCGTTTTTCATCCGAAAATTGATTTTTTGGACTGTACCAAAAATGATTCAAAATGTCAATTGGATCATGCCTCATGTTGAATAAGCACTTTTTAAACCCTCACAGTGACCAAAATTGCCATTTTTACAGAGTTTTGCTTACTCAAAAGCTTCAATTTTGACCCGTTTCAGGCACAGAAATGACTTTAAACACACTTATTTTAGTTGACAAAGTCACAATTCACATCTAACAGTAATTTAGAGTCAAAAGATTAAATGTTAAAATTTCATCATTATAGACCATTTTGGGATCGTTCGACAGGTCCGGAGTCATCGTTTTTCATCCGAAAATTGATTTTTTGGACTGTACCAAAAATGATTCAAAATGTCAATTGGATCATGCCTCATGTTGAATAACCACTTTTTAAACCCTCACAGTGACCAAAATTGCCATTTTTATAGTTTTGCTTACTCAAAAGCTTCCATTTTGACCCGTTTCAGGCACAGAAATGACTTTAAACACACTTATTCTAGTTGACAGAGTCATAATTCACATCCAACAGTAATTTAGAGTCAAAAGATTAAATGTTAAAATTTCATCATTATAGACCATTTTGGGATCATTCGACTGGTCCGGAGTCATCGTTTTTCATCCGAAAATTGATTTTTTGGACTGTACCAAAAATGATTCAAAATGTCAATTGGATCATGCCTCATGTTGAATAACCACTTTTTAAACCCTCACAGTGACCAAAATTGCCATTTTTACAGAGTTTTGCTTACTCAAAAGCTTCAATTTTGACCCGTTTCAGGCACAGAAATGACTTTAAACACACTTATTCTAGTTGACAAAGTCATAATTCACATCCAACAGTCATTTAGAGTCAAAAGATTAAATGTTAAAATTTCATCATTATAGACCATTTTGGGATCGTTCGACTGGTCCGGGTCATCGTTTTTCATCCGAAAATTGATTTTTTGGACTGTACCAAAAATGATTCAAAATGTCAATTGGATCATGCCTCATGTTGAATAACCACTTTTTAAACCCTCACAGTGACCAAAATTGCCATTTTTACAGAGTTTTGCTTACTCAAAAGCTTCCATTTTGACCCGTTTCAGGCACAGAAATGACTTTAAACACACTTATTCTAGTTGACAAAGTCATAATTCACATCCAACAGTCATTTAGAGTCAAAAGATTAAATGTTAAAATTTCATCATTATAGACCATTTTGGGATCGTTCGACTGGTCCGGAGTCATCGTTTTTCATCCGAAAATTGATTTTTTGGACTGTACCAAAAATGATTCAAAATGTCAATTGGATCGTGCCTCATGTTGAATAACCACTTTTTAAACCCTCACAGTGACCAAAATTGCCATTTTTACAGAGTTTTGCTTACTCAAAAGCTTCCATTTTGACCTGTTTCAGGCACAGAAATGACTTTAAACACACTTATTCTAGTTGACAAAGTCACAATTCACATCCAACAGTCATTTAGAGTCAAAAGATTAAATGTTAAAATTTCATCATTATAGACCATTTTGGGATCGTTCGACAGGTCCGGAGTCATCGTTTTTCATCCGAAAATTGATTTTTTGGACTGTACCAAAAATGATTCAAAATGTCAATTGGATCATGCCTCATGTTGAATAACCACTTTTTAAACCCTCACAGTGACCAAAATTGCCATTTTTACAGAGTTTTGCTTACTCAAAAGCTTCAATTTTGACCTGTTTCAGGCACAGAAATGACTTTAAACACACTTATTTTAGTTGACAAAGTCATAATTCACATCCATCAGTAATTTAGAGTCAAAAGATTAAATGTTAAAATTTCATCATTATAGACCATTTTGGGATCGTTCGACTGGTCCGGAGTCATCGTTTTTCATCCGAAAATTGATTTTTTGGACTGTACCAACAATGATTCAAAATGTCAATTGGATCATGCCTCATGTTGAATAACCACTTTTTAAACCCTCACAGTGACCAAAATTGCCATTTTTACAGAGTTTTGCTTACTCAAAAGCTTCAATTTTGACCCGTTTCAGGCACAGAAATGACTTTAAACACACTTATTCTAGTTGACAAAGTCATAATTCACATCCAACAGTCATTTAGAGTCAAAAGATTAAATGTTAAAATTTCATCATTATAGACCATTTTGGGATCGTTCGACAGGTCCGGAGTCATCGTTTTTCATCCGAAAAATGATTTTTTGGACTGTACCAACAATGATTCAAAATGTCAATTGGATCATGCCTCATGTTGAATAACCACTTTTTAAACCCTCACAGTGACCAAAATTGCCATTTTTACAGAGTTTTGCTTACTCAAAAGCTTCAATTTTGACCTGTTTCAGGCACAGAAATGACTTTAAACACACTTATTTTAGTTGACAAAGTCATAATTCACATCCATCAGTAATTTAGAGTCAAAAGATTAAATGTTAAAATTTCATCATTATAGACCATTTTGGGATCGTTCGACTGGTCCGGAGTCATCGTTTTTCATCCGAAAATTGATTTTTTGGACTGTACCAACAATGATTCCAAATGTCAATTGGATCATGCCTCATGTTGAATAACCACTTTTTAAACCCTCACAGTGACCAAAATTGCCATTTTTACAGAGTTTTGCTTACTCAAAAGCTTCAATTTTGACCCGTTTCAGGCACAGAAATGACTTTAAACACACTTATTTTAGTTGACAAAGTCATAATTCACATCCATCAGTAATTTAGAGTCAAAAGATTAAATGTTAAAATTTCATCATTATAGACCATTTTGGGATCATTCGACTGGTCCGGAGTCATCGTTTTTCATCCGAAAATTGATTTTTTGGACTGTACCAAAAATGATTCAAAATGTCAATTGGAT
This sequence comes from Lissotriton vulgaris, assembly GCF_964263255.1. Taxonomy (NCBI): domain Eukaryota; kingdom Metazoa; phylum Chordata; class Amphibia; order Caudata; family Salamandridae; genus Lissotriton; species Lissotriton vulgaris. The sequence continues at coordinate 632,768 of NW_028250937.1, read as the reverse complement.
CATGCCTCATGTTGAATAACCACTTTTTAAACCCTCACAGTGACCAAAATTGCCATTTTTACAGAGTTTTGCTTACTCAAAAGCTTCAATTTTGACCCGTTTCAGGCACAGAAATGACTTTAAACACACTTTATTTAGTTGACAAAGTCATAATTCAAATCCATCAGTAATTTAGAGTCAAAAGATTAAATGTTAAAATTTCATCATTATAGACCATTTTGGGATCGTTCGACTGGTCCGGAGTCATCGTTTTTCATCCGAAAATTGATTTTTTGGACTGTACCAAAAATGATTCAAAATGTCAATTGGATCATGCCTCATGTTGAATAAGCACTTTTTAAACCCTCACAGTGACCAAAATTGCCATTTTTACAGAGTTTTGCTTACTCAAAAGCTTCCATTTGACCCGTTTCAGGCACAGAAATGACTTTAAACACACTTATTATAGTTGACAAAGTCATAATTCACATCCAACAGTCATTTAGAGTCAAAAGATTAAATGTTAAAATTTCATCATTATAGACCATTTTGGGATCGTTCGACTGGTCCGGGTCATCGTTTTTCATCCGAAAATTGATTTTTTGGACTGTACCAAAAATGATTCAAAATGTCAATTGGATCATGCCTCATGTTGAATAACCACTTTTTAAACCCTCACAGTGACCAAAATTGCCATTTTTACAGAGTTTTGCTTACTCAAAAGCTTCAATTTTGACCCGTTTCAGGCACAGAAATGACTTTAAACACACTTATTTTAGTTGACAAAGTCATAATTCACATCCATCAGTAATTTAGAGTCAAAAGATTAAATGTTAAAATTTCATCATTATAGACCATTTTGGGATCGTTCGACTGGTCCGGAGTCATCGTTTTTCATCCGAAAATTGATTTTTTGGACTGTACCAACAATGATTCAAAATGTCAATTGGATCATGCCTCATGTTGAATAACCACTTTTTAAACCCTCACAGTGACCAAAATTGCCATTTTTACAGAGTTTTGCTTACTCAAAAGCTTCAATTTTGACCCGTTTCAGGCACAAAAATGACTTTAAACACACTTATTTTAGTTGACAAAGTCACAATTCACATCCAACAGTAATTTAGAGTCAAAAGATTAAATGTTAAAATTTCATCATTATAGACCATTTTGGGATCGTTCGACAGGTCCGGAGTCATCGTTTTTCATCCGAAAATTGATTTTTTGGACTGTACCAAAAATGATTCAAAATGTCAATTGGATCATGCCTCATGTTGAATAGCCACTTTTTAAACCCTCACAGTGACCAAAATTGCCATTTTTACAGAGTTTTGCTTACTCAAAAGCTTCCATTTTGACCCGTTTCAGGCACAGAAATGACTTTACACACACTTATTTTAGTTGAGAAAGTCATAATTCACATCCAACAGTCATTTAGAGTCAAAAGAATAAATGTTGTAATTTCATCCATATTGACCATTTTGGGATCGTTCGACAGGTCCGGAGTCATCGTTTTTCATCCGAAAATTGATTTTGTGGACTGTACCAAAAATGATTCAAAATGTCAATTGGATCGTGCCTCATGTTGAATAACCACTTTTTAAACCCTCACAGTGACCGAAATTGCCATTTTTACAGAGTTTTGCTTACTCAAAAGCTTCCATTTTGACCCGTTTCAGGCACAGAAATGACCTTAAACACACTTATTCTAGTTGACAAAGTCATAATTCACATCCAATAGTCATTTAGAGTCAAAAGATTAAATGTTAAAATTTCATCATTATAGACCATTTTGGGATCGTTCGACAGGTCCGGAGTCATCGTTTTTCATTCGAAAATTGATTTTTTGGACTGTACCAAAAATGATTCAAAATGTCAATTGGATCATGCCTCATGTTGAATAACCACTTTTTAAACCCTCACAGTGACCAAAATTGCCATTTTTACAGAGTTTTGCTTACTCAAAAGCTTCAATTTTGACCCGTTTCAGGCACAGAAATGACTTTAAACACACTTATTTTAGTTGACAAAGTCATAATTCAAATCCATCAGTACTTTAGAGTCAAAAGATTAAATGTTAAAATTTCATCATTATAGACCATTTTGGGATCGTTCGACTGGTCCGGAGTCATCGTTTTTCATCCGAAAATTGATTTTTTGGACTGTACCAAAAATGATTCAAAATGTCAATTGGATCATGCCTCATGTTGAATAAGCACTTTTTAAACCCTCACAGTGACCAAAATTGCCATTTTTACAGAGTTTTGCTTACTCAAAAGCTTCAATTTTGACCCGTTTCAGGCACAGAAATGACTTTAAACACACTTATTTTAGTTGACAAAGTCACAATTCACATCTAACAGTAATTTAGAGTCAAAAGATTAAATGTTAAAATTTCATCATTATAGACCATTTTGGGATCGTTCGACAGGTCCGGAGTCATCGTTTTTCATCCGAAAATTGATTTTTTGGACTGTACCAAAAATGATTCAAAATGTCAATTGGATCATGCCTCATGTTGAATAACCACTTTTTAAACCCTCACAGTGACCAAAATTGCCATTTTTATAGTTTTGCTTACTCAAAAGCTTCCATTTTGACCCGTTTCAGGCACAGAAATGACTTTAAACACACTTATTCTAGTTGACAGAGTCATAATTCACATCCAACAGTAATTTAGAGTCAAAAGATTAAATGTTAAAATTTCATCATTATAGACCATTTTGGGATCATTCGACTGGTCCGGAGTCATCGTTTTTCATCCGAAAATTGATTTTTTGGACTGTACCAAAAATGATTCAAAATGTCAATTGGATCATGCCTCATGTTGAATAACCACTTTTTAAACCCTCACAGTGACCAAAATTGCCATTTTTACAGAGTTTTGCTTACTCAAAAGCTTCAATTTTGACCCGTTTCAGGCACAGAAATGACTTTAAACACACTTATTCTAGTTGACAAAGTCATAATTCACATCCAACAGTCATTTAGAGTCAAAAGATTAAATGTTAAAATTTCATCATTATAGACCATTTTGGGATCGTTCGACTGGTCCGGGTCATCGTTTTTCATCCGAAAATTGATTTTTTGGACTGTACCAAAAATGATTCAAAATGTCAATTGGATCATGCCTCATGTTGAATAACCACTTTTTAAACCCTCACAGTGACCAAAATTGCCATTTTTACAGAGTTTTGCTTACTCAAAAGCTTCCATTTTGACCCGTTTCAGGCACAGAAATGACTTTAAACACACTTATTCTAGTTGACAAAGTCATAATTCACATCCAACAGTCATTTAGAGTCAAAAGATTAAATGTTAAAATTTCATCATTATAGACCATTTTGGGATCGTTCGACTGGTCCGGAGTCATCGTTTTTCATCCGAAAATTGATTTTTTGGACTGTACCAAAAATGATTCAAAATGTCAATTGGATCGTGCCTCATGTTGAATAACCACTTTTTAAACCCTCACAGTGACCAAAATTGCCATTTTTACAGAGTTTTGCTTACTCAAAAGCTTCCATTTTGACCTGTTTCAGGCACAGAAATGACTTTAAACACACTTATTCTAGTTGACAAAGTCACAATTCACATCCAACAGTCATTTAGAGTCAAAAGATTAAATGTTAAAATTTCATCATTATAGACCATTTTGGGATCGTTCGACAGGTCCGGAGTCATCGTTTTTCATCCGAAAATTGATTTTTTGGACTGTACCAAAAATGATTCAAAATGTCAATTGGATCATGCCTCATGTTGAATAACCACTTTTTAAACCCTCACAGTGACCAAAATTGCCATTTTTACAGAGTTTTGCTTACTCAAAAGCTTCAATTTTGACCTGTTTCAGGCACAGAAATGACTTTAAACACACTTATTTTAGTTGACAAAGTCATAATTCACATCCATCAGTAATTTAGAGTCAAAAGATTAAATGTTAAAATTTCATCATTATAGACCATTTTGGGATCGTTCGACTGGTCCGGAGTCATCGTTTTTCATCCGAAAATTGATTTTTTGGACTGTACCAACAATGATTCAAAATGTCAATTGGATCATGCCTCATGTTGAATAACCACTTTTTAAACCCTCACAGTGACCAAAATTGCCATTTTTACAGAGTTTTGCTTACTCAAAAGCTTCAATTTTGACCCGTTTCAGGCACAGAAATGACTTTAAACACACTTATTCTAGTTGACAAAGTCATAATTCACATCCAACAGTCATTTAGAGTCAAAAGATTAAATGTTAAAATTTCATCATTATAGACCATTTTGGGATCGTTCGACAGGTCCGGAGTCATCGTTTTTCATCCGAAAAATGATTTTTTGGACTGTACCAACAATGATTCAAAATGTCAATTGGATCATGCCTCATGTTGAATAACCACTTTTTAAACCCTCACAGTGACCAAAATTGCCATTTTTACAGAGTTTTGCTTACTCAAAAGCTTCAATTTTGACCTGTTTCAGGCACAGAAATGACTTTAAACACACTTATTTTAGTTGACAAAGTCATAATTCACATCCATCAGTAATTTAGAGTCAAAAGATTAAATGTTAAAATTTCATCATTATAGACCATTTTGGGATCGTTCGACTGGTCCGGAGTCATCGTTTTTCATCCGAAAATTGATTTTTTGGACTGTACCAACAATGATTCCAAATGTCAATTGGATCATGCCTCATGTTGAATAACCACTTTTTAAACCCTCACAGACCAAAATTGCCATTTTTACAGAGTTTTGCTTACTCAAAAGCTTCAATTTTGACCCGTTTCAGGCACAGAAATGACTTTAAACACACTTATTTTAGTTGACAAAGTCATAATTCACATCCATCAGTAATTTAGAGTCAAAAGATTAAATGTTAAAATTTCATCATTATAGACCATTTTGGGATCATTCGACTGGTCCGGAGTCATCGTTTTTCATCCGAAAATTGATTTTTTGGACTGTACCAAAAATGATTCAAAATGTCAATTGGATCATGCCTCATGTTGAATAACCACTTTTTAAACCCTCACAGTGACCAAAATTGCCATTTTTACAGAGTTTTGCTTACTCAAAAGCTTCAATTTTGACCCGTTTCAGGCACAGAAATGACTTTAAACACACTTTATTTAGTTGACAAAGTCATAATTCAAATCCATCAGTAATTTAGAGTCAAAAGATTAAATGTTAAAATTTCATCATTATAGACCATTTTGGGATCGTTCGACTGGTCCGGAGTCATCGTTTTTCATCCGAAAATTGATTTTTTGGACTATACCAAAAATGATTCAAAATGTCAATTGGATCATGCCTCATGTTGAATAAGCACTTTTTAAACCCTCACAGTGACCAAAATTGCCATTTTTACAGAGTTTTGCTTACTCAAAAGCTTCCATTTGACCCGTTTCAGGCACAGAAATGACTTTAAACACACTTATTCTAGTTGACAAAGTCATAATTCACATCCAACAGTCATTTAGAGTCAAAAGATTAAATGTTAAAATTTCATCATTATAGACCATTTTGGGATCGTTCGACTGGTCCGGGTCATCGTTTTTCATCCGAAAATTGATTTTTTGGACTGTACCAAAAATGATTCAAAATGTCAATTGGATCATGCCTCATGTTGAATAACCACTTTTTAAACCCTCACAGTGACCAAAATTGCCATTTTTACAGAGTTTTGCTTACTCAAAAGCTTCAATTTTGACCCGTTTCAGGCACAGAAATGACTTTAAACACACTTATTTTAGTTGACAAAGTCATAATTCACATCCATCAGTAATTTAGAGTCAAAAGATTAAATGTTAAAATTTCATCATTATAGACCATTTTGGGATCGTTCGACTGGTCCGGAGTCATCGTTTTTCATCCGAAAATTGATTTTTTGGACTGTACCAACAATGATTCAAAATGTCAATTGGATCATGCCTCATGTTGAATAACCACTTTTTAAACCCTCACAGTGACCAAAATTGCCATTTTTACAGAGTTTTGCTTACTCAAAAGCTTCAATTTTGACCCGTTTCAGGCACAAAAATGACTTTAAACACACTTATTTTAGTTGACAAAGTCACAATTCACATCCAACAGTAATTTAGAGTCAAAAGATTAAATGTTAAAATTTCATCATTATAGACCATTTTGGGATCGTTCGACAGGTCCGGAGTCATCGTTTTTCATCCGAAAATTGATTTTTTGGACTGTACCAAAAATGATTCAAAATGTCAATTGGATCATGCCTCATGTTGAATAGCCACTTTTTAAACCCTCACAGTGACCAAAATTGCCATTTTTACAGAGTTTTGCTTACTCAAAAGCTTCCATTTTGACCCGTTTCAGGCACAGAAATGACTTTAAACACACTTATTCTAGTTGACAAAGTCATAATTCACATCCAACAGTCATTTAGAGTCAAAAGATTAAATGTTAAAATTTCATCATTATAGACCATTTTGGGATCGTTCGACTGGTCCGGAGTCATCGTTTTTCATCCGAAAATTGATTTTTTGGACTGTACCAAAAATGATTCAAAATGTCAATTGGATCGTGCCTCATGTTGAATAACCACTTTTTAAACCCTCACAGTGACCAAAATTGCCATTTTTACAGAGTTTTGCTTACTCAAAAGCTTCCATTTTGACCTGTTTCAGGCACAGAAATGACTTTAAACACACTTATTCTAGTTGACAAAGTCACAATTCACATCCAACAGTCATTTAGAGTCAAAAGATTAAATGTTAAAATTTCATCATTATAGACCATTTTGGGATCGTTCGACAGGTCCGGAGTCATCGTTTTTCATCCGAAAATTGATTTTTTGGACTGTACCAAAAATGATTCAAAATGTCAATTGGATCATGCCTCATGTTGAATAACCACTTTTTAAACCCTCACAGTGACCAAAATTGCCATTTTTACAGAGTTTTGCTTACTCAAAAGCTTCAATTTTGACCTGTTTCAGGCACAGAAATGACTTTAAACACACTTATTTTAGTTGACAAAGTCATAATTCACATCCATCAGTAATTTAGAGTCAAAAGATTAAATGTTAAAATTTCATCATTATAGACCATTTTGGGATCGTTCGACTGGTCCGGAGTCATCGTTTTTCATCCGAAAATTGATTTTTTGGACTGTACCAACAATGATTCAAAATGTCAATTGGATCATGCCTCATGTTGAATAACCACTTTTTAAACACTCACAGTGACCAAAATTGCCATTTTTACAGAGTTTTGCTTACTCAAAAGCTTCAATTTTGACCCGTTTCAGGCACAGAAATGACTTTAAACACACTTATTCTAGTTGACAAAGTCATAATTCACATCCAACAGTCATTTAGAGTCAAAAGATTAAATGTTAAAATTTCATCATTATAGACCATTTTGGGATCGTTCGACAGGTCCGGAGTCATCGTTTTTCATCCGAAAAATGATTTTTTGGACTGTACCAAAAATGATTCAAAATGTCAATTGGATCATGCCTCATGTTGAATAACCACTTTTTAAACCCTCACAGTGACCAAAATTGCCATTTTTACAGAGTTTTGCTTACTCAAAAGCTTCAATTTTGACCTGTTTCAGGCACAGAAATGACTTTAAACACACTTATTTTAGTTGACAAAGTCATAATTCACATCCATCAGTAATTTAGAGTCAAAAGATTAAATGTTAAAATTTCATCATTATAGACCATTTTGGGATCGTTCGACTGGTCCGGAGTCATCGTTTTTCATCCGAAAATTGATTTTTTGGACTGTACCAACAATGATTCAAAATGTCAATTGGATCATGCCTCATGTTGAATAACCACTTTTTAAACCCTCACAGTGACCAAAATTGCCATTTTTACAGAGTTTTGCTTACTCAAAAGCTTCCATTTTGACCCGTTTCAGGCACAGAAATGACTTTAAACACACTTATTCTAGTTGACAGAGTCATAATTCACATCCAACAGTCATTTAGAGTCAAAAGATTAAATGTTAAAATTTCATCATTATAGACCATTTTGGGATCGTTCGACTGGTCCGGAGTCATCGTTTTTCATCCGAAAATTGATTTTTTGGACTGTACCAAAAATGATTCAAAATGTCAATTGGATCATGCCTCATGTTGAATAACCACTTTTTAAACCCTCACAGTGACCAAAATTGCCATTTTTACAGAGTTTTGCTTACTCAAAAGCTTCAATTTTGACCCGTTTCAGGCACAGAAATAACTTTAAACACTTATTTTAGTTGACAAAGTCACAATTCACATCCAACAGTAATTTAGAGTCAAAAGATTAAATGTTAAAATTTCATCATTATAGACCATTTTGGGATCGTTCGACAGGTCCGGAGTCATCGTTTTTCATCCGAAAATTGATTTTTGGGACTGTACCAAAAATTATTCAAAATGTCAATTGGATCATGCCTCATGTTGAATAACCACTTTTTAAACCCTCACAGTGACCAAAATTGCCATTTTTACAGAGTTTTGCTTACTCAAAAGATTCCATTTTGACCCGTTTCAGGCACAGAAATGACTTTACACACACTTATTTTAGTTGAGAAAGTCATAATTCACATCCAACAGTCATTTAGAGTCAAAAGATTAAATGTTGTAATTTCATCCATATTGACCATTTTGGGATCGTTCGACAGGTCCGGAGTCATCGTTTTTCATCCGAAAATTGATTTTGTGGACTGTACCAAAAATGATTCAAAATGTCAATTGGATCGTGCCTCATGTTGAATAACCACTTTTTAAACCCTCACAGTGACCGAAATTGCCATTTTTACAGAGTTTTGCTTACTCAAAAGCTTCCATTTTGACCCGTTTCAGGCACAGAAATGACCTTAAACACACTTATTCTAGTTGACAAAGTCATAATTCACATCCAATAGTCATTTAGAGTCAAAAGATTAAATGTTAAAATTTCATCATTATAGACCATTTTGGGATCGTTCGACAGGTCCGGAGTCATCGTTTTTCATTCGAAAATTGATTTTTTGGACTGTACCAAAAATGATTCAAAATGTCAATTGGATCATGCCTCATGTTGAATAACCACTTTTTAAACCCTCACAGTGACCAAAATTGCCATTTTTACAGAGTTTTGCTTACTCAAAAGCTTCAATTTTGACCCGTTTCAGGCACAGAAATGACTTTAAACACACTTATTTTAGTTGACAAAGTCATAATTCAAATCCATCAGTACTTTAGAGTCAAAAGATTAAATGTTAAAATTTCATCATTATAGACCATTTTGGGATCGTTCGACTGGTCCGGAGTCATCGTTTTTCATCCGAAAATTGATTTTTTGGACTGTACCAAAAATGATTCAAAATGTCAATTGGATCATGCCTCATGTTGAATAAGCACTTTTTAAACCCTCACAGTGACCAAAATTGCCATTTTTACAGAGTTTTGCTTACTCAAAAGCTTCAATTTTGACCCGTTTCAGGCACAGAAATGACTTTAAACACACTTATTTTAGTTGACAAAGTCACAATTCACATCTAACAGTAATTTAGAGTCAAAAGATTAAATGTTAAAATTTCATCATTATAGACCATTTTGGGATCGTTCGACAGGTCCGGAGTCATCGTTTTTCATCCGAAAATTGATTTTTTGGACTGTACCAAAAATGATTAAAAATGTCAATTGGATCATGCCTCATGTTGAATAACCACTTTTTAAACCCTCACAGTGACCAAAATTGCCATTTTTATAGTTTTGCTTACTCAAAAGCTTCCATTTTGACCCGTTTCAGGCACAGAAATGACTTTAAACACACTTATTCTAGTTGACAGAGTCATAATTCACATCCAACAGTAATTTAGAGTCAAAAGATTAAATGTTAAAATTTCATCATTATAGACCATTTGGGATCATTCGACTGGTCCGGAGTCATCGTTTTTCATCCGAAAATTGATTTTTTGGACTGTACCAAAAATGATTCAAAATGTCAATTGGATCATGCCTCATGTTGAATAACCACTTTTTAAACCCTCACAGTGACCAAAATTGCCATTTTTACAGAGTTTTGCTTACTCAAAAGCTTCAATTTTGACCCGTTTCAGGCACAGAAATGACTTTAAACACACTTATTCTAGTTGACAAAGTCATAATTCACATCCAACAGTCATTTAGAGTCAAAAGATTAAATGTTAAAATTTCATCATTATAGACCATTTTGGGATCGTTCGACTGGTCCGGGTCATCGTTTTTCATCCGAAAATTGATTTTTTGGACTGTACCAAAAATGATTCAAAATGTCAATTGGATCATGCCTCATGTTGAATAACCACTTTTTAAACCCTCACAGTGACCAAAATTGCCATTTTTACAGAGTTTTGCTTACTCAAAAGCTTCAATTTTGACCCGTTTCAGGCACAGAAATGACTTTAAACACACTTATTTTAGTTGACAAAGTCATAATTCACATCCATCAGTAATTTAGAGTCAAAAGATTAAATGTTAAAATTTCATCATTATAGACCATTTTGGGATCGTTCGACTGGTCCGGAGTCATCGTTTTTCATCCGAAAATTGATTTTTTGGACTGTACCAACAATGATTCAAAATGTCAATTGGATCATGCCTCATGTTGAATAACCACTTTTTAAACCCTCACAGTGACCAAAATTGCCATTTTTACAGAGTTTTGCTTACTCAAAAGCTTCAATTTTGACCCGTTTCAGGCACAAAAATGACTTTAAACACACTTATTTTAGTTGACAAAGTCACAATTCACATCCAACAGTAATTTAGAGTCAAAAGATTAAATGTTAAAATTTCATCATTATAGACCATTTTGGGATCGTTCGACAGGTCCGGAGTCATCGTTTTTCATCCGAAAATTGATTTTTTGGACTGTACCAAAAATGATTCAAAATGTCAATTGGATCATGCCTCATGTTGAATAACCACTTTTTAAACCCTCACAGTGACCAAAATTGCCATTTTTACAGAGTTTTGCTTACTCAAAAGCTTCCATTTTGACCCGTTTCAGGCACAGAAATGACTTTAAACACACTTATTCTAGTTGACAAAGTCATAATTCACATCCAACAGTCATTTAGAGTCAAAAGATTAAATGTTAAAATTTCATCATTATAGACCATTTTGGGATCGTTCGACTGGTCCGGAGTCATCGTTTTTCATCCGAAAATTGATTTTTTGGACTGTACCAAAAATGATTCAAAATGTCAATTGGATCGTGCCTCATGTTGAATAACCACTTTTTAAACCCTCACAGTGACCAAAATTGCCATTTTTACAGAGTTTTGCTTACTCAAAAGCTTCCATTTTGACCTGTTTCAGGCACAGAAATGACTTTAAACACACTTATTCTAGTTGACAAAGTCACAATTCACATCCAACAGTCATTTAGAGTCAAAAGATTAAATGTTAAAATTTCATCATTATAGACCATTTTGGGATCGTTCGACTGGTCCGGAGTCATCGTTTTTCATCCGAAAATTGATTTTTTGGACTGTACCAAAAATGATTCAAAATGTCAATTGGATCGTGCCTCATGTTGAATAACCACTTTTTAAACCCTCACAGTGACCAAAATTGCCATTTTTATAGAGTTTTGCTTACTCAAAAGCTTCCATTTTGACCTGTTTCAGGCACAGAAATGACTTTAAACACACTTATTCTAGTTGACAAAGTCACAATTCACATCCAACAGTCATTTAGAGTCAAAAGATTAAATGTTAAAATTTCATCATTATAGACCATTTTGGGATCGTTCGACAGGTCCGGAGTCATCGTTTTTCATCCGAAAAATGATTTTTTGGACTGTACCAAAAATGATTCAAAATGTCAATTGGATCATGCCTCATGTTGAATAACCACTTTTTAAACCCTCACAGTGACCAAAATTGCCATTTTTACAGAGTTTTGCTTACTCAAAAGCTTCAATTTTGACCTGTTTCAGGCACAGAAATGACTTTAAACACACTTATTTTAGTTGACAAAGTCATAATTCACATCCATCAGTAATTTAGAGTCAAAAGATTAAATGTTAAAATTTCATCATTATAGACCATTTTGGGATCGTTCGACTGGTCCGGAGTCATCGTTTTTCATCCGAAAATTGATTTTTTGGACTGTACCAACAATGATTCAAAATGTCAATTGGATCATGCCTCATGTTGAATAACCACTTTTTAAACCCTCACAGTGACCAAAATTGCCATTTTTACAGAGTTTTGCTTACTCAAAAGCTTCAATTTTGACCCGTTTCAGGCACAGAAATGACTTTAAACACACTTATTCTAGTTGACAAAGTCATAATTCACATCCAACAGTCATTTAGAGTCAAAAGATTAAATGTTAAAATTTCATCATTATAGACCATTTTGGGATCGTTCGACAGGTCCGGAGTCATCGTTTTTCATCCGAAAATTGATTTTTTGGACTGTACCAAAAATGATTCAAAATGTCAATTGGATCATGCCTCATGTTGAATAACCACTTTTTAAACCCTCACAGTGACCAAAATTGCCATTTTTACAGAGTTTTGCTTACTCAAAAGCTTCAATTTTGACCCGTTTCAGGCACAGAAATGACTTTAAACAACACTTATTTTAGTTGACAAAGTCATAATTCACATCCATCAGTAATTTAGAGTCAAAAGATTAAATGTTAAAATTTCATCATTATAGACCATTTTGGGATCGTTCGACTGGTCCGGAGTCATTGTTTTTCATCCGAAAATTAATTTTTTGGACTGTACCAAAAATGATTCAAAATGTCAATTGGATCATGCCTCATGTTGAATAACCACTTTTTAAACCCTCACAGTGACCAAAATTGCCATTTTACAGAGTTTTGCTTACTCAAAAGCTTCAATTTTGACCCGTTTCAGGCACAGAAATGACTTTAAACACACTTATTTTAGTTGACAAAGTCACAATTCACATCCAACAGTAATTTAGAGTCAAAAGATTAAATGTTAAAAATTCATCATTATAGACCATTTTGGGATCGTTCGACAGGTCCGGAGTCATCGTTTTTCATCCGAAAATTGATTTTTTGGACTGTATCAAAAATGATTCAAAATGTCAATTGGATCATGCCTCATGTTGAATAACCACTTTTTAAACCCTCACAGTGACCAAAATTGCCATTTTTACAGAGTTTTGCTTACTCAAAAGCTTCCATTTTGACCCGTTTCAGGCACAGAAATGACTTTAAACACACTTATTTTAGTTGACAAAGTCATAATTCACATCCAACAGTCATTTAGAGTCAAAAGATTAAATGTTGAAATTTCATCCATATTGACCATTTTGGGATTGTTCGACAGGTCCGGAGTCATCGTTTTTCATCCGAAAATTTATTTTTTGGACTGTACCAAAAATGATTCAAAATGTCAATTGGATCGTGCCTCATGTTGAATAACCACTTTTTAAACCCTCACAGTGACCAAAATTGCCATTTTTACAGAGTTTTGCTTACTCAAAAGCTTCCATTTTGACCCGTTTCAGGCACAGAAATGACTTTAAACACACTTATTTTAGTTGACAAAGTCATAATTCACATCCATCAGTAATTTAGAGACAAAAGATTAAATGTTAAAATTTCATCATTATAGACCATTTTGGGATCGTTCGACTGGTCCGGAGTCATCGTTTTTCATCCGAAAATTGATTTTTTGGACTGTACCAAAAATGATTCAAAATGTCAATTGGATCATGCCTCATGTTGAATAACCACTTTTTAAACCCTCACAGTGACCAAAATTGCCATTTTTACAGAGTTTTGCTTACTCAAAAGCTTCAATTTTGACCCGTTTCAGGCACAGAAATGACTTTAAACACACTTATTTTAGTTGACAAAGTCACAATTCACATCCAACAGTAATTTAGAGTCAAAAGATTAAATGTTAAAATTTCATCATTATAGACCATTTTGGGATCGTTCGACAGGTCCGGAGTCATCGTTTTTCATTCGAAAATTGATTTTTTGGACTGTACCAAAAATGATTCAAAATGTCAATTGGATCATGCCTCATGTTGAATAACCACTTTTTAAAACCCTCACAGTGACCAAAATTGCCATTTTTACAGAGTTTTGCTTACTCAAAAGCTTCAATTTTGACCCGCTCCAGGCACAGAAATGACTTTAAACACACTTATTTTAGTTGACAAAGTCATAATTCACATCCATCAGTAATTTAGAGTCAAAAGATTAAATGTTAAAATTTCATCATTATAGACGATTTTGGGATCGTTCGACTGGTCCGGAGTCATCGTTTTTCATCCGAAAATTGATTTTTTGGACTGTACCAAAAATGATTAAAAAATGTCAATTGGATCATGCCTCATGTTGAATAACCACTTTTTAAACCCTCACAGTGACCAAAATTGCCATTTTTACAGAGTTTTGCTTACTCAAAAGCTTCAATTTTGACCCGTTTCAGGCACAGAAATGACTTTAAACACACTTATTCTAGTTGACAGAGTCATAATTCACATCGAACAGTCATTTAGAGTCAAAAGAATAAATGTTAAAATTTCATCATTATAGACCATTTTGGGATCGTTCGACAGGTCCGGAGTCATCGTTTTTCATCCGAAAATTGATTTTTTGGACTGTACCAAAAATGATTCAAAATGTCAATTGGATCATGCCTCATGTTGAATAACCACTTTTCAAACATCACAGTGACCAAAATTGCCATTTTTACAGAGTTTTGCTTACTCAAAAGCTTCCATTTTGACCCATTTCAGGCACAGAAATGACTTTAAACACACTTATTCTAGTTGACAAAGTCATAATTCACATCCAACAGTCATTTAGAGTCAAAAGATTAAATGTTAAAATTTCATCATTATAGACCATTTTGGGATCGTTCGACTGGTCCGGAGTCATCGTTTTTCATCCGAAAATTGATTTTTTGGACTGTACCAAAAATGATTCAAAATGTCAATTGGATCATGCCTCATGTTGAATAACCACTTTTTAAACCCTCACAGTGACCAAAATTGCCATTTTTACAGAGTTTTGCTTACTCAAAAGCTTCAATTTTGACCCGTTTCAGGCACAGAAATGACTTTAAACACACTTATTTTAGTTGACAAAGTCATAATTCACATCCATCAGTAATTTAGAGTCAAAAGATTAAATGTTAAAATTTCATCATTATAGACCATTTTGGGATCGTTCGACTGGTCCGGAGTCATCGTTTTTCATCCGAAAATTGATTTTTTGGACTGTACCAACAATGATTCAAAATGTCAATTGGATCATGCCTCATGTTGAATAACCACTTTTTAAACCCTCACAGTGACCAAAATTGCCATTTTTACAGAGTTTTGCTTACTCAAAAGCTTCCATTTTGACCCGTTTCAGGCACAGAAATGACTTTAAACACACTTATTCTAGTTGACAAAGTCATAATTCACATCCAACAGTCATTTAGAGTCAAAAGATTAAATGTTAAAATTTCATCATTATAGACCATTTTGGGATCGTTCGACTGGTCCGGAGTCATCGTTTTTCATCCGAAAATTGATTTTTTGGACTGTACCAAAAATGATTCAAAATGTCAATTGGATCGTGCCTCATGTTGAATAACCACTTTTTAAACCCTCACAGTGACCAAAATTGCCATTTTTACAGAGTTTTGCTTACTCAAAAGCTTCAATTTTGACCCGTTTCAGGGACAGAAATGACTTTAAACACACTTATTCTAGTTGACAAAGTCATAATTCACATCCAATAGTCATTTAGAGTCAAAAGATTAAATGTTAAAATTTCATCATTATAGACCATTTTGGGATCGTTCGACAGGTCCGGAGTCATCGTTTTTCATCCGAAAATTGATTTTTTGGACTGTACCAAAAATGATTTAAAATGTCAATTGGATCGTGCCTCATGTTGAATAACCACTTTTTAAACCCTCACAGTGACCAAAATTGCCATTTTTACAGAGTTTTGCTTACTCAAAAGCTTCCATTTTGACCCGTTTCAGGCACAGAAATGACTTTAAACACACTTATTCTAGTTGACAAAGTCATAATTCACATCCAACAGTCATTTAGAGTCAAAAGATTAAATGTTAAAATGTCATCATTATAGACCATTTTGGGATCGTTCGACAGGTCCGGAGTCATCGTTTTTCATCCGAAAATTTATTTTTTGGACTGTACCAAAAATGATTCAAAATGTCAATTGGATCGTGCCTCATGTTGAATAACCACTTTTTAAACCCTCACAGTGACCAAAATTGCCATTTTTACAGAGTTTTGCTTACTCAAAAGCTTCAATTTTGACCCGTTTCAGGCACAGAAGTGACTTTAAACACACTTATTCTAGTTGACAAAGTCATAATTAACATCCAATAGTCATTTAGAGTCAAAAGATTAAATGTTAAAATTTCATCATTATAGACCATTTTGGGATCGTTCGACAGGTCCGGAGTCATCGTTGTTCATCCGAAAATTGATTTTTTGGACTGTACCAAAAATGATTCAAAATGTCAATTGGATCGTGCCTCATGTTGAATAACCACTTTTTAAACCCTCACAGTGACCAAATTTGCCATTTTTACAGAGTTTTGCTTACTCAAAAGCTTCAATTTTGACCCGTTTCAGGCACAGAAATGACTTTAAACACACTTATTTTAGTTGACAAAGTCATAATTCACATCCATCAGTAATTTAGAGTCAGAAGATTAAATGTTAAAATTTCATCATTATAGACCATTTTGGGATCGTTCGACAGGTCCGGAGTCATCGTTTTTCATCCGAAAATTGATTTTTTGGACTGTACCAAAAATGATTCAAAATGTCAATTGGATCATGCCTCATGTTGAATAACCACTTTTTAAACCCTCACAGTGACCAAAATTGCCATTTTTACAGAGTTTTGCTTACTCAAAAGCTTCAATTTTGACCCGTTTCAGGCACAGAAATGACTTTAAACACACTTATTTTAGTTGACAAAGTCATAATTCACATCCATCAGTAATTTAGAGTCAAAAGATTAAATGTTAAAATTTCATCATTATAGACCATTTTGGGATCGTTCGACTGGTCCGGAGTCATCGTTTTTCATCCGAAAATTGATTTTTTGGACTGTACCAAAAATGATTCAAAATGTCAATTGGATCATGCCTCATGTTGAATAACCACTTTTTAAACCCTCACAGTGACCAAAATTGCCATTTTTACAGAGTTTTGCTTACTCAAAAGCTTCAATTTTGACCCGTTTCAGGCACAGAAATGACTTTAAACACACTTATTTTAGTTGACAAAGTCATAATTCACATCCATCAGTAATTTAGAGTCAAAAGATTAAATGTTAAAATTTCATCATTATAGACCATTTTGGGATCGTTCGACTGGTCCGGAGTCATCGTTTTTCATCCGAAAATTGATTTTTTGGACTGTACCAACAATGATTCAAAATGTCAATTGGATCATGCCTCATGTTGAATAACCACTTTTTAAACCCTCACAGTGACCAAAATTGCCATTTTTACAGAGTTTTGCTTACTCAAAAGCTTCCATTTTGACCCGTTTCAGGCACAGAAATGACTTTAAACACACTTATTCTAGTTGACAAAGTCATAATTCACATCCAACAGTCATTTAGAGTCAAAAGATTAAATGTTAAAATTTCATCATTATAGACCATTTTGGGATCGTTTGACTGGTCCGGAGTCATCGTTTTTCATCCGAAAATTGATTTTTTGGACTGTACCAAAAATGATTCAAAATGTCAATTGGATTGTGCCTCATGTTGAATAACGTCTTTTTAAACCCTCACAGTGACCAAAATTGCCATTTTTACAGAGTTTTGCTTACTCAAAAGCTTCAATTTTGACCCGTTTCAGGCACAGAAATGACTTTAAACACACTTATTCTAGTTGACAAAGTCATAATTCACATCCAATAGTCATTTAGAGTCAAAAGATTAAATGTTAAAATTTCATCATTATAGACCATTTTGGGATCGTTCGACAGGTCCGGAGTCATCGTTTTTCATCCGAAAATTGATTTTTTGGACTGTACCAAAAATGATTTAAAATGTCAATTGGATCGTGCCTCATGTTGAATAACCACTTTTTAAACCCTCACAGTGACCAAAATTGCCATTTTTACAGAGTTTTGCTTACTCAAAAGCTTCCATTTTGACCCGTTTCAGGCACAGAAATCACTTTAAACACACTTATTCTAGTTGACAAAGTCATAATTCACATCCAACAGTCATTTAGAGTCAAAAGATTAAATGTTAAAATTTCATCATTATAGACCATTTTGGGATCGTTCGACAGGTACGGAGTCATCGTTTTTCATCCGAAAATTTATTTTTTGGACTGTACCAAAAATGATTCAAAATGTCAATTGGATCGTGCCTCATGTTGAATAACCACTTTTTAAACCCTCACAGTGACCAAAATTGCCATTTTTACAGAGTTTTGCTTACTCAAAAGCTTCCATTTTGACCCGTTTCAGGCACAGAAATGACTTTAAACACACTTATTTTAGTTGACAAAGTCATAATTCACATCCATCAGTAATTTAGAGTCAAAAGATTAAATGTTAAAATTTCATCATTATAGACCATTTTGGGATCGTTCGACTGGTCCGGAGTCATCGTTTTTCATCCGAAAATTGATTTTTTGGACTGTACCAACAATGATTCAAAATGTCAATTGGATCATGCCTCATGTTGAATAACCACTTTTTAAACCCTCACAGTGACCAAAATTGCCATTTTTACAGAGTTTTGCTTACTCAAAAGCTTCAATTTTGACCCGTTTCAGGCACAAAAATGACTTTAAACACACTTATTTTAGTTGACAAAGTCACAATTCACATCCAACAGTAATTTAGAGTCAAAAGATTAAATGTTAAAATTTCATCATTATAGACCATTTTGGGATCGTTCGACAGGTCCGGAGTCATCGTTTTTCATCCGAAAATTGATTTTTTGGACTGTACCAAAAATGATTCAAAATGTCAATTGGATCATGCCTCATGTTGAATAACCACTTTTTAAACCCTCACAGTGACCAAAATTGCCATTTTTACAGAGTTTTGCTTACTCAAAAGCTTCCATTTTGACCCGTTTCAGGCACAGAAATGACTTTAAACACACTTATTCTAGTTGACAAAGTCATAATTCACATCCAACAGTCATTTAGAGTCAAAAGATTAAATGTTAAAATTTCATCATTATAGACCATTTTGGGATCGTTCGACTGGTCCGGAGTCATCGTTTTTCATCCGAAAATTGATTTTTTGGACTGTACCAAAAATGATTCAAAATGTCAATTGGATCGTGCCTCATGTTGAATAACCACTTTTTAAACCCTCACAGTGACCAAAATTGCCATTTTTACAGAGTTTTGCTTACTCAAAAGCTTCCATTTTGACCTGTTTCAGGCACAGAAATGACTTTAAACACACTTATTTTAGTTGACAAAGTCATAATTCACATCCATCAGTAATTTAGAGTCAAAAGATTAAATGTTAAAATTTCATCATTATAGACCATTTTGGGATCGTTCGACTGGTCCGGAGTCATCGTTTTTCATCCGAAAATTGATTTTTTGGACTGTACCAACAATGATTCAAAATGTCAATTGGATCATGCCTCATGTTGAATAACCACTTTTTAAACCCTCACAGTGACCAAAATTGCCATTTTTACAGAGTTTTGCTTACTCAAAAGCTTCAATTTTGACCCGTTTCAGGCACAGAAATGACTTTAAACACACTTATTCTAGTTGACAAAGTCATAATTCACATCCAACAGTCATTTAGAGTCAAAAGATTAAATGTTAAAATTTCATCATTATAGACCATTTTGGGATCGTTCGACAGGTCCGGAGTCATCGTTTTTCATCCGAAAATTGATTTTTTGGACTGTACCAAAAATGATTCAAAATGTCAATTGGATCATGCCTCATGTTGAATAACCACTTTTTAAACCCTCACAGTGACCAAAATTGCCATTTTTACAGAGTTTTGCTTACTCAAAAGCTTCAATTTTGACCCGTTTCAGGCACAGAAATGACTTTAAACAACACTTATTTTAGTTGACAAAGTCATAATTCACATCCATCAGTAATTTAGAGTCAAAAGATTAAATGTTAAAATTTCATCATTATAGACCATTTTGGGATCGTTCGACTGGTCCGGAGTCATTGTTTTTCATCCGAAAATTAATTTTTTGGACTGTACCAAAAATGATTCAAAATGTCAATTGGATCATGCCTCATGTTGAATAACCACTTTTTAAACCCTCACAGTGACCAAAATTGCCATTTTACAGAGTTTTGCTTACTCAAAAGCTTCAATTTTGACCCGTTTCAGGCACAGAAATGACTTTAAACACACTTATTTTAGTTGACAAAGTCACAATTCACATCCAACAGTAATTTAGAGTCAAAAGATTAAATGTTAAAAATTCATCATTATAGACCATTTTGGGATCGTTCGACAGGTCCGGAGTCATCGTTTTTCATCCGAAAATTGATTTTTTGGACTGTACCAAAAATGATTCAAAATGTCAATTGGATCATGCCTCATGTTGAATAACCACTTTTTAAACCCTCACAGTGACCAAAATTGCCATTTTTACAGAGTTTTGCTTACTCAAAAGCTTCCATTTTGACCCATTTCAGGCACAGAAATGACTTTAAACACACTTATTCTAGTTGACAAAGTCATAATTCACATCCAACAGTCATTTAGAGTCAAAAGATTAAATGTTAAAATTTCATCATTAGAGACCATTTTGGGATCGTTCGACAGGTCCGGAGTCATCGTTTTTCATCCGAAAATTGATTTTTTGGACTGTATCAAAAATGATTCAAAATGTCAATTGGATCATGCCTCATGTTGAATAACCACTTTTTAAACCCTCACAGTGACCAAAATTGCCATTTTTACAGAGTTTTGCTTACTCAAAAGCTTCCATTTTGACCCGTTTCAGGCACAGAAATGACTTTAAACACACTTATTTTAGTTGACAAAGTCATAATTCACATCCAACAGTCATTTAGAGTCAAAAGATTAAATGTTGAAATTTCATCCATATTGACCATTTTGGGATTGTTCGACAGGTCCGGAGTCATCGTTTTTCATCCGAAAATTTATTTTTTGGACTGTACCAAAAATGATTCAAAATGTCAATTGGATCGTGCCTCATGTTGAATAACCACTTTTTAAACCCTCACAGTGACCAAAATTGCCATTTTTACAGAGTTTTGCTTACTCAAAAGCTTCCATTTTGACCCGTTTCAGGCACAGAAATGACTTTAAACACACTTATTTTAGTTGACAAAGTCATAATTCACATCCATCAGTAATTTAGAGTCAAAAGATTAAATGTTAAAATTTCATCATTATAGACCATTTTGGGATCGTTCGACTGGTCCGGAGTCATCGTTTTTCATCCGAAAATTGATTTTTTGGACTGTACCAAAAATGATTCAAAATGTCAATTGGATCATGCCTCATGTTGAATAACCACTTTTTAAACCCTCACAGTGACCAAAATTGCCATTTTTACAGAGTTTTGCTTACTCAAAAGCTTCAATTTTGACCCGTTTCAGGCACAGAAATGACTTTAAACACACTTATTTTAGTTGACAAAGTCACAATTCACATCCAACAGTAATTTAGAGTCAAAAGATTAAATGTTAAAATTTCATCATTATAGTCCATTTTGGGATCGTTCGACAGGTCCGGAGTCATCGTTTTTCATTCGAAAATTGATTTTTTGGACTGTACCAAAAATGATTCAAAATGTCAATTGGATCATGCCTCATGTTGAATAACCACTTTTTAAACCCTCACAGTGACCAAAATTGCCATTTTTACAGAGTTTTGCTTACTCAAAAGCTTCAATTTTGACCCGCTCCAGGCACAGAAATGACTTTAAACACACTTATTTTAGTTGACAAAGTCATAATTCACATCCATCAGTAATTTAGAGTCAAAAGATTAAATGTTAAAATTTCATCATTATAGACGATTTTGGGATCGTTCGACTGGTCCGGAGTCATCGTTTTTCATCCGAAAATTGATTTTTTGGACTGTACCAAAAATGATTAAAAAATGTTAATTGGATCATGCCTCATGTTGAATAACCACTTTTTAAACCCTCACAGTGACCAAAATTGCCATTTTTACAGAGTTTTGCTTACTCAAAAGCTTCAATTTTGACCCGTTTCAGGCACAGAAATGACTTTAAACACACTTATTCTAGTTGACAGAGTCATAATTCACATCGAACAGTCATTTAGAGTCAAAAGATTAAATGTTAAAATTTCATCATTATAGACCATTTTGGGATCGTTCGACAGGTCCGGAGTCATCGTTTTTCATCCGAAAATTGATTTTTTGGACTGTACCAAAAATGATTCAAAATGTCAATTGGATCATGCCTCATGTTGAATAACCACTTTTCAAACATCACAGTGACCAAAATTGCCATTTTTACAGAGTTTTGCTTACTCAAAAGCTTCCATTTTGACCCATTTCAGGCACAGAAATGACTTTAAACACACTTATTCTAGTTGACAAAGTCATAATTCACATCCAACAGTCATTTAGAGTCAAAAGATTAAATGTTAAAATTTCATCATTATAGACCATTTTGGGATCGTTCGACTGGTCCGGAGTCATCGTTTTTCATCCGAAAATTGATTTTTTGGACTGTACCAAAAATGATTCAAAATGTCAATTGGATCATGCCTCATGTTGAATAACCACTTTTTAAACCCTCACAGTGACCAAAATTGCCATTTTTACAGAGTTTTGCTTACTCAAAAGCTTCAATTTTGACCCGTTTCAGGCACAGAAATGACTTTAAACACACTTATTTTAGTTGACAAAGTCATAATTCACATCCATCAGTAATTTAGAGTCAAAAGATTAAATGTTAAAATTTCATCATTATAGACCATTTTGGGATCGTTCGACTGGTCCGGAGTCATCGTTTTTCATCCGAAAATTGATTTTTTGGACTGTACCAACAATGATTCAAAATGTCAATTGGATCATGCCTCATGTTGAATAACCACTTTTTAAACCCTCACAGTGACCAAAATTGCCATTTTTACAGAGTTTTGCTTACTCAAAAGCTTCCATTTTGACCCGTTTCAGGCACAGAAATGACTTTAAACACACTTATTCTAGTTGACAAAGTCATAATTCACATCCAACAGTCATTTAGAGTCAAAAGATTAAATGTTAAAATTTCATCATTATAGACCATTTTGGGATCGTTCGACTGGTCCGGAGTCATCGTTTTTCATCCGAAAATTGATTTTTTGGACTGTACCAAAAATGATTCAAAATGTCAATTGGATTGTGCCTCATGTTGAATAACCACTTTTTAAACCCTCACAGTGACCAAAATTGCCATTTTTACAGAGTTTTGCTTACTCAAAAGCTTCAATTTTGACCCGTTTCAGGGACAGAAATGACTTTAAACACACTTATTCTAGTTGACAAAGTCATAATTCACATCCAATAGTCATTTAGAGTCAAAAGATTAAATGTTAAAATTTCATCATTATAGACCATTTTGGGATCGTTCGACAGGTCCGGAGTCATCGTTTTTCATCCGAAAATTGATTTTTTGGACTGTACCAAAAATGATTTAAAATGTCAATTGGATCGTGCCTCATGTTGAATAACCACTTTTTAAACCCTCACAGTGACCAAAATTGCCATTTTTACAGAGTTTTGCTTACTCAAAAGCTTCCATTTTGACCCGTTTCAGGCACAGAAATGACTTTAAACACACTTATTCTAGTTGACAAAGTCATAATTCACATCCAACAGTCATTTAGAGTCAAAAGATTAAATGTTAAAATTTCATCATTATAGACCATTTTGGGATCGTTCGACAGGTCCGGAGTCATCGTTTTTCATCCGAAAATTTATTTTTTGGACTGTACCAAAAATGATTCAAAATGTCAATTGGATCGTGCCTCATGTTGAATAACCACTTTTTAAACCCTCACAGTGACCAAAATTGCCATTTTTACAGAGTTTTGCTTACTCAAAAGCTTCAATTTTGACCCGTTTCAGGCACAGAAATGACTTTAAACACACTTATTCTAGTTGACAAAGTCATAATTAACATCCAATAGTCATTTAGAGTCAAAAGAATAAATGTTAAAATTTCATCATTATAGACCATTTTGGGATCGTTCGACAGGTCCGGAGTCATCGTTGTTCATCCGAAAATTGATTTTTTGGACTGTACCAAAAATGATTCAAAATGTCAATTGGATCGTGCCTCATGTTGAATAACCACTTTTTAAACCCTCACAGTGACCAAATTTGCCATTTTTACAGAGTTTTGCTTACTCAAAAGCTTCAATTTTGACCCGTTTCAGGCACAGAAATGACTTTAAACACACTTATTTTAGTTGACAAAGTCATAATTCACATCCATCAGTAATTTAGAGTCAGAAGATTAAATGTTAAAATTTCATCATTATAGACCATTTTGGGATCGTTCGACAGGTCCGGAGTCATCGTTTTTCATCCGAAAATTGATTTTTTGGACTGTACCAAAAATGATTCAAAATGTCAATTGGATCATGCCTCATGTTGAATAACCACTTTTTAAACATCACAGTGACCAAAATTGCCATTTTTACAGAGTTTTGCTTACTCAAAAGCTTCCATTTTGACCCGTTTCAGGCACAGAAATGACTTTAAACACACTTATTCTAGTTGACAAAGTCATAATTCACATCCAACAGTCATTTAGAGTCAAAAGATTAAATGTTAAAATTTCATCATTATAGACCATTTTGGGATCGTTCGACTGGTCCGGAGTCATCGTTTTTCATCCGAAAATTGATTTTTTGGACTGTACCAAAAATGATTCAAAATGTCAATTGGATCATGCCTCATGTTGAATAACCACTTTTTAAACCCTCACAGTGACCAAAATTGCCATTTTTACAGAGTTTTGCTTACTCAAAAGCTTCAATTTTGACCCGTTTCAGGCACAGAAATGACTTTAAACACACTTATTTTAGTTGACAAAGTCATAATTCACATCCATCAGTAATTTAGAGTCAAAAGATTAAATGTTAAAATTTCATCATTATAGACCATTTTGGGATCGTTCGACTGGTCCGGAGTCATCGTTTTTCATCCGAAAATTGATTTTTTGGACTGTACCAACAATGATTCAAAATGTCAATTGGATCATGCCTCATGTTGAATAACCACTTTTTAAACCCTCACAGTGACCAAAATTGCCATTTTTACAGAGTTTTGCTTACTCAAAAGCTTCCATTTTGACCCGTTTCAGGCACAGAAATGACTTTAAACACACTTATTCTAGTTGACAAAGTCATAATTCACATCCAACAGTCATTTAGAGTCAAAAGATTAAATGTTAAAATTTCATCATTATAGACCATTTTGGGATCGTTCGACTGGTCCGGAGTCATCGTTTTTCATCCGAAAATTGATTTTTTGGACTGTACCAAAAATGATTCAAAATGTCAATTGGATCGTGCCTCATGTTGAATAACGTCTTTTTAAACCCTCACAGTGACCAAAATTGCCATTTTTACAGAGTTTTGCTTACTCAAAAGCTTCAATTTTGACCCGTTTCAGGCACAGAAATGACTTTAAACACACTTATTCTAGTTGACAAAGTCATAATTCACATCCAATAGTCATTTAGAGTCAAAAGATTAAATGTTAAAATTTCATCATTATAGACCATTTTGGGATCGTTCGACAGGTCCGGAGTCATCGTTTTTCATCCGAAAATTGATTTTTTGGACTGTACCAAAAATGATTTAAAATGTCAATTGGATCGTGCCTCATGTTGAATAACCACTTTTTAAACCCTCACAGTGACCAAAATTGCCATTTTTACAGAGTTTTGCTTACTCAAAAGCTTCCATTTTGACCCGTTTCAGGCACAGAAATCACTTTAAACACACTTATTCTAGTTGACAAAGTCATAATTCACATCCAACAGTCATTTAGAGTCAAAAGATTAAATGTTAAAATTTCATCATTATAGACCATTTTGGGATCGTTCGACAGGTACGGAGTCATCGTTTTTCATCCGAAAATTTATTTTTTGGACTGTACCAAAAATGATTCAAAATGTCAATTGGATCGTGCCTCATGTTGAATAACCACTTTTTAAACCCTCACAGTGACCAAAATTGCCATTTTTACAGAGTTTTGCTTACTCAAAAGCTTCCATTTTGACCCGTTTCAGGCACAGAAATGACTTTAAACACACTTATTTTAGTTGACAAAGTCATAATTCACATCCAACAGTCATTTAGAGTCAAAAGATTAAATGTTGAAATTTCATCCATATTGACCATTTTGGGATCGTTCGACAGGTCCGGAGTCATCGTTTTTCATCCGAAAATTTATTTTTTGGACTGTACCAAAAATGATTCAAAATGTCAATTGGATCGTGCCTCATGTTGAATAACCACTTTTTAAACCCTCACAGTGACCAAAATTGCCATTTTTACAGAGTTTTGCTTACTCAAAAGCTTCAATTTTGACCCGTTTCAGGCACAAAAATGACTTTAAACACACTTATTCTAGTTGACAAAGTCATAATTCACATCCAATAGTCATTTAGAGTCAAAAGATTAAATGTTAAAATTTCATCATTATAGACCATTTTGGGATCGTTCGACAGGTCCGGAGTCATCGTTGTTCATCCGAAAATTGATTTTTTGGACTGTACCAAAAATGATTCAAAATGTCAATTGGATCGTGCCTCATGTTGAATTACCACTTTTTAAACCCTCACAGTGACCAAAATTGCCATTTTTACAGAGTTTTGCTTACTCAAAAGCTTCCATTTTGACCCGTTTCAGGCACAGAAATGACTTTAAACACACTTATTTTAGTTGACAAAGTCATAATTCACATCCATCAGTAATTTAGAGTCAGAAGATTAAATGTTAAAATGTCATCATTATAGACCATTTTGGGATCGTTCGACTGGTCCGGAGTCATCGTTTTTCATCCGAAAATTGATTTTTTGGACTGTACCAAAAATGATTCAAAATGTCAATTGGATCATGCCTCATGTTTAATAACCACTTTTTAAACCCTCACAGTGACCAAAATTGCCATTTTTACAGAGTTTTGCTTACTCAAAAGCTTCAATTTTGACCCGTTTCAGGCACAGAAATGACTTTAAACACACTTATTTTAGTTGACAAAGTCACAATTCACATCCAACAGTAATTTAGAGTCAAAAGATTAAATGTTAAAATTTCATCATTATAGACCATTTTGGGATCGTTCGACAGGTCCGGAGTCATCGTTTTTCATCCGAAAATTGATTTTTTGGACTGTACCAAAAATGATTCAAAATGTCAATTGGATCATGCCTCATGTTGAATAACCACTTTTTAAACCCTCACAGTGACCAAAATTGCCATTTTTACAGAGTTTTGCTTACTCAAAAGCTTCAATTTTGACCCGTTTCAGGCACAGAAATGACTTTAAACACACTTATTTTAGTTGACAAAGTCATAATTCAAATCCATCAGTAATTTAGAGTCAAAAGATTAAATGTTAAAATTTCATCATTATAGACCATTTTGGGATCGTTCGACTGGTCCGGAGTCATTGTTTTTCATCCGAAAATTGATTTTTTGGACTGTACCAAAAATGATTCAAAATGTCAATTGGATCATGCCTCATGTTGAATAACCACTTTTTAAACCCTCACAGTGACCAAAATTGTCATTTTTACAGAGTTTTGCTTACTCAAAAGCTTCAATTTTGACCCGTTTCAGGCACAGAAATGACTTTAAACACACTTATTTTAGTTGACAAAGTCACAATTCACATCCAACAGTAATTTAGAGTCAAAAGATTAAATGTTAAAATTTCATCATTATAGTCCATTTTGGGATCGTTCGACAGGTCCGGAGTCATCGTTTTTCATTCGAAAATTGATTTTTTGGACTGTACCAAAAATGATTCAAAATGTCAATTGGATCATGCCTCATGTTGAATAACCACTTTTTAAACCCTCACAGTGACCAAAATTGCCATTTTTACAGAGTTTTGCTTACTCAAAAGCTTCAATTTTGACCCGCTCCAGGCACAGAAATGACTTTAAACACACTTATTTTAGTTGACAAAGTCATAATTCACATCCATCAGTAATTTAGAGTCAAAAGATTAAATGTTAAAATTTCATCATTATAGACGATTTTGGGATCGTTCGACTGGTCCGGAGTCATCGTTTTTCATCCGAAAATTGATTTTTTGGACTGTACCAAAAATGATTAAAAAATGTTAATTGGATCATGCCTCATGTTGAATAACCACTTTTTAAACCCTCACAGTGACCAAAATTGCCATTTTTACAGAGTTTTGCTTACTCAAAAGCTTCAATTTTGACCCGTTTCAGGCACAGAAATGACTTTAAACACACTTATTCTAGTTGACAGAGTCATAATTCACATCGAACAGTCATTTAGAGTCAAAAGATTAAATGTTAAAATTTCATCATTATAGACCATTTTGGGATCGTTCGACAGGTCCGGAGTCATCGTTTTTCATCCGAAAATTGATTTTTTGGACTGTACCAAAAATGATTCAAAATGTCAATTGGATCATGCCTCATGTTGAATAACCACTTTTCAAACATCACAGTGACCAAAATTGCCATTTTTACAGAGTTTTGCTTACTCAAAAGCTTCAATTTTGACCCGTTTCAGGCACAGAAATGACTTTAAACACACTTATTCTAGTTGACAAAGTCATAATTCACATCCAATAGTCATTTAGAGTCAAAAGATTAAATGTTAAAATTTCATCATTATAGACCATTTTGGGATCGTTCGACAGGTCCGGAGTCATCGTTTTTCATCCGAAAATTGATTTTTTGGACTGTACCAAAAATGATTCAAAATGTCAATTGGATCATGCCTCATGTTGAATAACCACTTTTTAAACCCTCACAGTGACCAAAATTGCCATTTTTACAGAGTTTTGCTTACTCAAAAGCTTCAATTTTGACCCGTTTCAGGCACAGAAATGACTTTAAACACACTTATTTTAGTTGACAAAGTCATAATTCACATCCATCAGTAATTTAGAGTCAAAAGATTAAATGTTAAAATTTCATCATTATAGACCATTTTGGGATCGTTCGACTGGTCCGGAGTCATCGTTTTTCATCCGAAAATTGATTTTTTGGACTGTACCAACAATGATTCAAAATGTCAATTGGATCATGCCTCATGTTGAATAACCACTTTTTAAACCCTCACAGTGACCAAAATTGCCATTTTTACAGAGTTTTGCTTACTCAAAAGCTTCCATTTTGACCCGTTTCAGGCACAGAAATGACTTTAAACACACTTATTCTAGTTGACAAAGTCATAATTCACATCCAACAGTCATTTAGAGTCAAAAGATTAAATGTTAAAATTTCATCATTATAGACCATTTTGGGATCGTTCGACTGGTCCGGAGTCATCGTTTTTCATCCGAAAATTGATTTTTTGGACTGTACCAAAAATGATTCAAAATGTCAATTGGATTGTGCCTCATGTTGAATAACCACTTTTTAAACCCTCACAGTGACCAAAATTGCCATTTTTACAGAGTTTTGCTTACTCAAAAGCTTCAATTTTGACCCGTTTCAGGGACAGAAATGACTTTAAACACACTTATTCTAGTTGACAAAGTCATAATTCACATCCAATAGTCATTTAGAGTCAAAAGATTAAATGTTAAAATTTCATCATTATAGACCATTTTGGGATCGTTCGACAGGTCCGGAGTCATCGTTTTTCATCCGAAAATTGATTTTTTGGACTGTACCAAAAATGATTTAAAATGTCAATTGGATAGTGCCTCATGTTGAATAACCACTTTTTAAACCCTCACAGTGACCAAAATTGCCATTTTTACAGAGTTTTGCTTACTCAAAAGCTTCCATTTTGACCCGTTTCAGGCACAGAAATGACTTTAAACACACTTATTCTAGTTGACAAAGTCATAATTCACATCCAACAGTCATTTAGAGTCAAAAGATTAAATGTTAAAATTTCATCATTATAGACCATTTTGGGATCGTTCGACAGGTCCGGAGTCATCGTTTTTCATCCGAAAATTTATTTTTTGGACTGTACCAAAAATGATTCAAAATGTCAATTGGATCGTGCCTCATGTTGAATAACCACTTTTTAAACCCTCACAGTGACCAAAATTGCCATTTTTACAGAGTTTTGCTTACTCAAAAGCTTCAATTTTGACCCGTTTCAGGCACAGAAATGACTTTAAACACACTTATTCTAGTTGACAAAGTCATAATTAACATCCAATAGTCATTTAGAGTCAAAAGATTAAATGTTAAAATTTCATCATTATAGACCATTTTGGGATCGTTCGACAGGTCCGGAGTCATCGTTGTTCATCCGAAAATTGATTTTTTGGACTGTACCAAAAATGATTCAAAATGTCAATTGGATCGTGCCTCATGTTGAATAACCACTTTTTAAACCCTCACAGTGACCAAATTTGCCATTTTTACAGAGTTTTGCTTACTCAAAAGCTTCAATTTTGACCCGTTTCAGGCACAGAAATGACTTTAAACACACTTATTTTAGTTGACAAAGTCATAATTCACATCCATCAGTAATTTAGAGTCAGAAGATTAAATGTTAAAATTTCATCATTATAGACCATTTTGGGATCGTTCGACAGGTCCGGAGTCATCGTTTTTCATCCGAAAATTGATTTTTTGGACTGTACCAAAAATGATTCAAAATGTCAATTGGATCATGCCTCATGTTGAATAACCACTTTTTAAACATCACAGTGACCAAAATTGCCATTTTTACAGAGTTTTGCTTACTCAAAAGCTTCCATTTTGACCCGTTTCAGGCACAGAAATGACTTTAAACACACTTATTCTAGTTGACAAAGTCATAATTCACATCCAACAGTCATTTAGAGTCAAAAGATTAAATGTTAAAATTTCATCATTATAGACCATTTTGGGATCGTTCGACTGGTCCGGAGTCATCGTTTTTCATCCGAAAATTGATTTTTTGGACTGTACCAAAAATGATTCAAAATGTCAATTGGATCATGCCTCATGTTGAATAACCACTTTTTAAACCCTCACAGTGACCAAAATTGCCATTTTTACAGAGTTTTGCTTACTCAAAAGCTTCAATTTTGACCCGTTTCAGGCACAGAAATGACTTTAAACACACTTATTTTAGTTGACAAAGTCATAATTCACATCCATCAGTAATTTAGAGTCAAAAGATTAAATGTTAAAATTTCATCATTATAGACCATTTTGGGATCGTTCGACTGGTCCGGAGTCATCGTTTTTCATCCGAAAATTGATTTTTTGGACTGTACCAACAATGATTCAAAATGTCAATTGGATCATGCCTCATGTTGAATAACCACTTTTTAAACCCTCACAGTGACCAAAATTGCCATTTTTACAGAGTTTTGCTTACTCAAAAGCTTCCATTTTGACCCGTTTCAGGCACAGAAATGACTTTAAACACACTTATTCTAGTTGACAAAGTCATAATTCACATCCAACAGTCATTTAGAGTCAAAAGATTAAATGTTAAAATTTCATCATTATAGACCATTTTGGGATCGTTCGACTGGTCCGGAGTCATCGTTTTTCATCCGAAAATTGATTTTTTGGACTGTACCAAAAATGATTCAAAATGTCAATTGGATCGTGCCTCATGTTGAATAACGTCTTTTTAAACCCTCACAGTGACCAAAATTGCCATTTTTACAGAGTTTTGCTTACTCAAAAGCTTCAATTTTGACCCGTTTCAGGCACAGAAATGACTTTAAACACACTTATTCTAGTTGACAAAGTCATAATTCACATCCAATAGTCATTTAGAGTCAAAAGATTAAATGTTAAAATTTCATCATTATAGACCATTTTGGGATCGTTCGACAGGTCCGGAGTCATCGTTTTTCATCCGAAAATTGATTTTTTGGACTGTACCAAAAATGATTTAAAATGTCAATTGGATCGTGCCTCATGTTGAATAACCACTTTTTAAACCCTCACAGTGACCAAAATTGCCATTTTTACAGAGTTTTGCTTACTCAAAAGCTTCCATTTTGACCCGTTTCAGGCACAGAAATCACTTTAAACACACTTATTCTAGTTGACAAAGTCATAATTCACATCCAACAGTCATTTAGAGTCAAAAGATTAAATGTTAAAATTTCATCATTATAGACCATTTTGGGATCGTTCGACAGGTACGGAGTCATCGTTTTTCATCCGAAAATTTATTTTTTGGACTGTACCAAAAATGATTCAAAATGTCAATTGGATCGTGCCTCATGTTGAATAACCACTTTTTAAACCCTCACAGTGACCAAAATTGCCATTTTTACAGAGTTTTGCTTACTCAAAAGCTTCCATTTTGACCCGTTTCAGGCACAGAAATGACTTTAAACACACTTATTTTAGTTGACAAAGTCATAATTCACATCCAACAGTCATTTAGAGTCAAAAGATTAAATGTTGAAATTTCATCCATATTGACCATTTTGGGATCGTTCGACAGGTCCGGAGTCATCGTTTTTCATCCGAAAATTTATTTTTTGGACTGTACCAAAAATGATTCAAAATGTCAATTGGATCGTGCCTCATGTTGAATAACCACTTTTTAAACCCTCACAGTGACCAAAATTGCCATTTTTACAGAGTTTTGCTTACTCAAAAGCTTCAATTTTGACCCGTTTCAGGCACAGAAATGACTTTAAACACACTTATTCTAGTTGACAAAGTCATAATTCACATCCAATAGTCATTTAGAGTCAAAAGATTAAATGTTAAAATTTCATCATTATAGACCATTTTGGGATCGTTCGACAGGTCCGGAGTCCTCGTTGTTCATCCGAAAATTGATTTTTTGGACTGTACCAAAAATGATTCAAAATGTCAATTGGATCGTGCCTCATGTTGAATTACCACTTTTTAAACCCTCACAGTGACCAAAATTGCCATTTTTACAGAGTTTTGCTTACTCAAAAGCTTCCATTTTGACCCGTTTCAGGCACAGAAATGACTTTAAACACACTTATTTTAGTTGACAAAGTCATAATTCACATCCATCAGTAATTTAGAGTCAGAAGATTAAATGTTAAAATGTCATCATTATAGACCATTTTGGGATCGTTCGACTGGTCCGGAGTCATCGTTTTTCATCCGAAAATTGATTTTTTGGACTGTACCAAAAATGATTCAAAATGTCAATTGGATCATGCCTCATGTTTAATAACCACTTTTTAAACCCTCACAGTGACCAAAATTGCCATTTTTACAGAGTTTTGCTTACTCAAAAGCTTCAATTTTGACCCGTTTCAGGCACAGAAATGACTTTAAACACACTTATTTTAGTTGACAAAGTCACAATTCACATCCAACAGTAATTTAGAGTCAAAAGATTAAATGTTAAAATTTCATCATTATAGACCATTTTGGGATCGTTCGACAGGTCCGGAGTCATCGTTTTTCATCCGAAAATTGATTTTTTGGACTGTACCAAAAATGATTCAAAATGTCAATTGGATCATGCCTCATGTTGAATAACCACTTTTTAAACCCTCACAGTGACCAAAATTGCCATTTTTACAGAGTTTTGCTTACTCAAAAGCTTCAATTTTGACCCGTTTCAGGCACAGAAATGACTTTAAAACACTTATTTTAGTTGACAAAGTCATAATTCAAATCCATCAGTAATTTGGAGTCAAAAGATTAAATGTTAAAATTTCATCATTATAGACCATTTTGGGATCGTTCGACTGGTCCGGAGTCATCGTTTTTCATCCGAAAATTGATTTTTTGGACTGTACCAAAAATGATTCAAAATGTCAATTGGATCATGCCTCATGTTGAATAAGCACTTTTTAAACCCTCACAGTGACCAAAATTGCCATTTTTACAGAGTTTTGCTTACTCAAAAGCTTCAATTTTGACCCGTTTCAGGCACAGAAATGACTTTAAACACACTTATTTTAGTTGACAAAGTCACAATTCACATCCAACAGTAATTTAGAGTCAAAAGATTAAATGTTAAAATTTCATCATTATAGACCATTTTGGGATCGTTCGACAGGTCCGGAGTCATCGTTTTTCATCCGAAAATTGATTTTTTGGACTGTACCAAAAATGATTCAAAATGTCAATTGGATCATGCCTCATGTTGAATAACCACTTTTTAAACCCTCACAGTGACCAAAATTGCCATTTTTACAGAGTTTTGCTTACTCAAAAGCTTCAATTTTGACCCGTTTCAGGCACAGAAATGACTTTAAACACACTTATTTTAGTTGACAAAGTCATAATTCAAATCCATCAGTAATTTAGAGTCAAAAGATTAAATGTTAAAATTTCATCATTATAGACCATTTTGGGATCGTTCGACAGGTCCGGAGTCATCGTTTTTCATCCGAAAATTGATTTTTTGGACTGTACCAAAAATGATTCAAAATGTCAATTGGATCATGCCTCATGTTGAATAACCACTTTTCAAACATCACAGTGACCAAAATTGCCATTTTTACAGAGTTTTGCTTACTCAAAAGCTTCCATTTTGACCCGTTTCAGGCACAGAAATGACTTAAACACACTTATTCTAGTTGACAAAGTCATAATTCACATCCCACAGTCATTTAGAGTCAAAAGATTAAATGTTAAAATTTCATCATTATAGACCATTTTGGGATCGTTCGACAGGTACGGAGTCATCGTTTTTCATCCGAAAATTGATTTTTTGGACTGTACCAAAAATGATTCAAAATGTCAATTGGATCATGCCTCATGTTGAATAACCACTTTTTAAACCCTCACAGTGACCAAAATTGCCATTTTTACAGAGTTTTGCTTACTCAAAAGCTTCAATTTTGACCCGTTTCAGGCACAGAAATGACTTTAAACACACTTATTTTAGTTGACAAAGTCATAATTCAAATCCATCAGTAATTTAGAGTCAAAAGATTAAATGTTAAAATTTCATCATTATAGTCCATTTTGGGATCGTTCGACAGGTCCGGAGTCATCGTTTTTCATTCGAAAATTGATTTTTTGGACTGTACCAAAAATGATTCAAAATGTCAATTGGATCATGCCTCATGTTGAATAACCACTTTTTAAACCCTCACAGTGACCAAAATTGCCATTTTTACAGAGTTTTGCTTACTCAAAAGCTTCAATTTTGACCCGTTTCAGGCACAGAAATGACTTTAAACACACTTATTTTAGTTGACAAAGTCATAATTCAAATCCATCAGTAATTTAGAGTCAAAAGATTAAATGTTAAAATTTCATCATTATAGACCATTTTGGGATCGTTCGACAGGTCCGGAGTCATCGTTTTTCATCCGAAAATTGATTTTTTGGACTGTACCAAAAATGATTCAAAATGTCAATTGGATCATGCCTCATGTTGAATAACCACTTTTCAAACATCACAGTGACCAAAATTGCCATTTTTACAGAGTTTTGCTTACTCAAAAGCTTCCATTTTGACCCGTTTCAGGCACAGAAATGACTTAAACACACTTATTCTAGTTGACAAAGTCATAATTCACATCCCACAGTCATTTAGAGTCAAAAGATTAAATGTTAAAATTTCATCATTATAGACCATTTTGGGATCGTTCGACAGGTACGGAGTCATCGTTTTTCATCCGAAAATTGATTTTTTGGACTGTACCAAAAATGATTCAAAATGTCAATTGGATCATGCCTCATGTTGAATAACCACTTTTTAAACCCTCACAGTGACCAAAATTGCCATTTTTACAGAGTTTTGCTTACTCAAAAGCTTCAATTTTGACCCGTTTCAGGCACAGAAATGACTTTAAACACACTTATTTTAGTTGACAAAGTCATAATTCACATCCAACAGTCATTTAGAGTCAAAAGATTAAATGTTGAAATTTCATCCATATTGACCATTTTGGGATTGTTCGACAGGTCCGGAGTCATCGTTTTTCATCCGAAAATTTATTTTTTGGACTGTACCAAAAATGATTCAAAATGTCAATTGGATCGTGCCTCATGTTGAATAACCACTTTTTAAACCCTCACAGTGACCA
The DNA here is from genome assembly GCF_964263255.1 of Lissotriton vulgaris. Classification (NCBI taxonomy): domain Eukaryota; kingdom Metazoa; phylum Chordata; class Amphibia; order Caudata; family Salamandridae; genus Lissotriton; species Lissotriton vulgaris. The sequence goes on along the minus strand of NW_028250937.1, from coordinate 596,667 downwards.
AAATTGCCATTTTTACAGAGTTTTGCTTACTCAAAAGCTTCCATTTTGACCCGTTTCAGGCACAGAAATGACTTTAAACACACTTATTTTAGTTGACAAAGTCATAATTCACATCCATCAGTAATTTAGAGTCAAAAGATTAAATGTTAAAATTTCATCATTATAGACCATTTTGGGATCGTTCGACTGGTCCGGAGTCATCGTTTTTCATCCGAAAATTGATTTTTTGGACTGTACCAAAAATGATTCAAAATGTCAATTGGATCATGCCTCATGTTGAATAACCACTTTTTAAACCCTCACAGTGACCAAAATTGCCATTTTTACAGAGTTTTGCTTACTCAAAAGCTTCAATTTTGACCCGTTTCAGGCACAGAAATGACTTTAAACACACTTATTTTAGTTGACAAAGTCACAATTCACATCCAACAGTAATTTAGAGTCAAAAGATTAAATGTTAAAATTTCATCATTATAGTCCATTTTGGGATCGTTCGACAGGTCCGGAGTCATCGTTTTTCATTCGAAAATTGATTTTTTGGACTGTACCAAAAATGATTCAAAATGTCAATTGGATCATGCCTCATGTTGAATAACCACTTTTTAAACCCTCACAGTGACCAAAATTGCCATTTTTACAGAGTTTTGCTTACTCAAAAGCTTCAATTTTGACCCGCTCCAGGCACAGAAATGACTTTAAACACACTTATTTTAGTTGACAAAGTCATAATTCACATCCATCAGTAATTTAGAGTCAAAAGATTAAATGTTAAAATTTCATCATTATAGACGATTTTGGGATCGTTCGACTGGTCCGGAGTCATCGTTTTTCATCCGAAAATTGATTTTTTGGACTGTACCAAAAATGATTAAAAAATGTTAATTGGATCATGCCTCATGTTGAATAACCACTTTTTAAACCCTCACAGTGACCAAAATTGCCATTTTTACAGAGTTTTGCTTACTCAAAAGCTTCAATTTTGACCCGTTTCAGGCACAGAAATGACTTTAAACACACTTATTCTAGTTGAAAGAGTCATAATTCACATCGAACAGTCATTTAGAGTCAAAAGATTAAATGTTAAAATTTCATCATTATAGACCATTTTGGGATCGTTCGACAGGTCCGGAGTCATCGTTTTTCATCCGAAAATTGATTTTTTGGACTGTACCAAAAATGATTCAAAATGTCAATTGGATCATGCCTCATGTTGAATAACCACTTTTCAAACATCACAGTGACCAAAATTGCCATTTTTACAGAGTTTTGCTTACTCAAAAGCTTCCATTTTGACCCATTTCAGGCACAGAAATGACTTTAAACACACTTATTCTAGTTGACAAAGTCATAATTCACATCCAACAGTCATTTAGAGTCAAAAGATTAAATGTTAAAATTTCATCATTATAGACCATTTTGGGATCGTTCGACTGGTCCGGAGTCATCGTTTTTCATCCGAAAATTGATTTTTTGGACTGTACCAAAAATGATTCAAAATGTCAATTGGATCATGCCTCATGTTGAATAACCACTTTTTAAACCCTCACAGTGACCAAAATTGCCATTTTTACAGAGTTTTGCTTACTCAAAAGCTTCAATTTTGACCCGTTTCAGGCACAGAAATGACTTTAAACACACTTATTTTAGTTGACAAAGTCATAATTCACATCCATCAGTAATTTAGAGTCAAAAGATTAAATGTTAAAATTTCATCATTATAGACCATTTTGGGATCGTTCGACTGGTCCGGAGTCATCGTTTTTCATCCGAAAATTGATTTTTTGGACTGTACCAACAATGATTCAAAATGTCAATTGGATCATGCCTCATGTTGAATAACCACTTTTTAAACCCTCACAGTGACCAAAATTGCCATTTTTACAGAGTTTTGCTTACTCAAAAGCTTCCATTTTGACCCGTTTCAGGCACAGAAATGACTTTAAACACACTTATTCTAGTTGACAAAGTCATAATTCACATCCAACAGTCATTTAGAGTCAAAAGATTAAATGTTAAAATTTCATCATTATAGACCATTTTGGGATCGTTCGACTGGTCCGGAGTCATCGTTTTTCATCCGAAAATTGATTTTTTGGACTGTACCAAAAATGATTCAAAATGTCAATTGGATTGTGCCTCATGTTGAATAACCACTTTTTAAACCCTCACAGTGACCAAAATTGCCATTTTTACAGAGTTTTGCTTACTCAAAAGCTTCAATTTTGACCCGTTTCAGGGACAGAAATGACTTTAAACACACTTATTCTAGTTGACAAAGTCATAATTCACATCCAATAGTCATTTAGAGTCAAAAGATTAAATGTTAAAATTTCATCATTATAGACCATTTTGGGATCGTTCGACAGGTCCGGAGTCATCGTTTTTCATCCGAAAATTGATTTTTTGGACTGTACCAAAAATGATTTAAAATGTCAATTGGATCGTGCCTCATGTTGAATAACCACTTTTTAAACCCTCACAGTGACCAAAATTGCCATTTTTACAGAGTTTTGCTTACTCAAAAGCTTCCATTTTGACCCGTTTCAGGCACAGAAATGACTTTAAACACACTTATTCTAGTTGACAAAGTCATAATTCACATCCAACAGTCATTTAGAGTCAAAAGATTAAATGTTAAAATTTCATCATTATAGACCATTTTGGGATCGTTCGACAGGTCCGGAGTCATCGTTTTTCATCCGAAAATTTATTTTTTGGACTGTACCAAAAATGATTCAAAATGTCAATTGGATCGTGCCTCATGTTGAATAACCACTTTTTAAACCCTCACAGTGACCAAAATTGCCATTTTTACAGAGTTTTGCTTACTCAAAAGCTTCAATTTTGACCCGTTTCAGGCACAGAAATGACTTTAAACACACTTATTCTAGTTGACAAAGTCATAATTAACATCCAATAGTCATTTAGAGTCAAAAGATTAAATGTTAAAATTTCATCATTATAGACCATTTTGGGATCGTTCGACAGGTCCGGAGTCATCGTTGTTCATCCGAAAATTGATTTTTTGGACTGTACCAAAAATGATTCAAAATGTCAATTGGATCGTGCCTCATGTTGAATAACCACTTTTTAAACCCTCACAGTGACCAAATTTGCCATTTTTACAGAGTTTTGCTTACTCAAAAGCTTCAATTTTGACCCGTTTCAGGCACAGAAATGACTTTAAACACACTTATTTTAGTTGACAAAGTCATAATTCACATCCATCAGTAATTTAGAGTCAGAAGATTAAATGTTAAAATTTCATCATTATAGACCATTTTGGGATCGTTCGACAGGTCCGGAGTCATCGTTTTTCATCCGAAAATTGATTTTTTGGACTGTACCAAAAATGATTCAAAATGTCAATTGGATCATGCCTCATGTTGAATAACCACTTTTTAAACATCACAGTGACCAAAATTGCCATTTTTACAGAGTTTTGCTTACTCAAAAGCTTCCATTTTGACCCGTTTCAGGCACAGAAATGACTTTAAACACACTTATTCTAGTTGACAAAGTCATAATTCATATCCAACAGTCATTTAGAGTCAAAAGATTAAATGTTAAAATTTCATCATTATAGACCATTTTGGGATCGTTCGACTGGTCCGGAGTCATCGTTTTTCATCCGAAAATTGATTTTTTGGACTGTACCAAAAATGATTCAAAATGTCAATTGGATCATGCCTCATGTTGAATAACCACTTTTTAAACCTTCACAGTGACCAAAATTGCCATTTTTACAGAGTTTTGCTTACTCAAAAGCTTCAATTTTGACCCGTTTCAGGCACAGAAATGACTTTAAACACACTTATTTTAGTTGACAAAGTCATAATTCACATCCATCAGTAATTTAGAGTCAAAAGATTAAATGTTAAAATTTCATCATTATAGACCATTTTGGGATCGTTCGACTGGTCCGGAGTCATCGTTTTTCATCCGAAAATTGATTTTTTGGACTGTACCAACAATGATTCAAAATGTCAATTGGATCATGCCTCATGTTGAATAACCACTTTTTAAACCCTCACAGTGACCAAAATTGCCATTTTTACAGAGTTTTGCTTACTCAAAAGCTTCCATTTTGACCCGTTTCAGGCACAGAAATGACTTTAAACACACTTATTCTAGTTGACAAAGTCATAATTCACATCCAACAGTCATTTAGAGTCAAAAGATTAAATGTTAAAATTTCATCATTATAGACCATTTTGGGATCGTTCGACTGGTACGGAGTCATCGTTTTTCATCCGAAAATTTATTTTTTGGACTGTACCAAAAATGATTCAAAATGTCAATTGGATCGTGCCTCATGTTGAATAACCACTTTTTAAACCCTCACAGTGACCAAAATTGCCATTTTTACAGAGTTTTGCTTACTCAAAAGCTTCCATTTTGACCCGTTTCAGGCACAGAAATGACTTTAAACACACTTATTTTAGTTGACAAAGTCATAATTCACATCCAACAGTCATTTAGAGTCAAAAGATTAAATGTTGAAATTTCATCCATATTGACCATTTTGGGATCGTTCGACAGGTCCGGAGTCATCGTTTTTCATCCGAAAATTTATTTTTTGGACTGTACCAAAAATGATTCAAAATGTCAATTGGATCGTGCCTCATGTTGAATAACCACTTTTTAAACCCTCACAGTGACCAAAATTGCCATTTTTACAGAGTTTTGCTTACTCAAAAGCTTCAATTTTGACCCGTTTCAGGCACAGAAATGACTTTAAACACACTTATTCTAGTTGACAAAGTCATAATTCACATCCAATAGTCATTTAGAGTCAAAAGATTAAATGTTAAAATTTCATCATTATAGACCATTTTGGGATCGTTCGACAGGTCCGGAGTCATCGTTGTTCATCCGAAAATTGATTTTTTGGACTGTACCAAAAATGATTCAAAATGTCAATTGGATCGTGCCTCATGTTGAATTACCACTTTTTAAACCCTCACAGTGACCAAAATTGCCATTTTTACAGAGTTTTGCTTACTCAAAAGCTTCCATTTTGACCCGTTTCAGGCACAGAAATGACTTTAAACACACTTATTTTAGTTGACAAAGTCATAATTCACATCCATCAGTAATTTAGAGTCAGAAGATTAAATGTTAAAATGTCATCATTATAGACCATTTTGGGATCGTTCGACTGGTCCGGAGTCATCGTTTTTCATCCGAAAATTGATTTTTTGGACTGTACCAAAAATGATTCAAAATGTCAATTGGATCATGCCTCATGTTTAATAACCACTTTTTAAACCCTCACAGTGACCAAAATTGCCATTTTTACAGAGTTTTGCTTACTCAAATGCTTCAATTTTGACCCGTTTCAGGCACAGAAATGACTTTAAACACACTTATTTTAGTTGACAAAGTCACAATTCACATCCAACAGTAATTTAGAGTCAAAAGATTAAATGTTAAAATTTCATCATTATAGACCATTTTGGGATCGTTCGACAGGTCCGGAGTCATCGTTTTTCATCCGAAAATTGATTTTTTGGACTGTACCAAAAATGATTCAAAATGTCAATTGGATCATGCCTCATGTTGAATAACCACTTTTTAAACCCTCACAGTGACCAAAATTGCCATTTTTACAGAGTTTTGCTTACTCAAAAGCTTCAATTTTGACCCGTTTCAGGCACAGAAATGACTTTAAACACACTTATTTTAGTTGACAAAGTCATAATTCAAATCCATCAGTAATTTGGAGTCAAAAGATTAAATGTTAAAATTTCATCATTATAGACCATTTTGGGATCGTTCGACTGGTCCGGAGTCATCGTTTTTCATCCGAAAATTGATTTTTTGGACTGTACCAAAAATGATTCAAAATGTCAATTGGATCATGCCTCATGTTGAATAAGCACTTTTTAAACCCTCACAGTGACCAAAATTGCCATTTTTACAGAGTTTTGCTTACTCAAAAGCTTCAATTTTGACCCGTTTCAGGCACAGAAATGACTTTAAACACACTTATTTTAGTTGACAAAGTCACAATTCACATCCAACAGTAATTTAGAGTCAAAAGATTAAATGTTAAAATTTCATCATTATAGACCATTTTGGGATCGTTCGACAGGTCCGGAGTCATCGTTTTTCATCCGAAAATTGATTTTTTGGACTGTACCAAAAATGATTCAAAATGTCAATTGGATCATGCCTCATGTTGAATAACCACTTTTTAAACCCTCACAGTGACCAAAATTGCCATTTTTACAGAGTTTTGCTTACTCAAAAGCTTCAATTTTGACCCGTTTCAGGCACAGAAATGACTTTAAACACACTTATTTTAGTTGACAAAGTCATAATTCAAATCCATCAGTAATTTAGAGTCAAAAGATTAAATGTTAAAATTTCATCATTATAGACCATTTTGGGATCGTTCGACAGGTCCGGAGTCATCGTTTTTCATCCGAAAATTGATTTTTTGGACTGTACCAAAAATGATTCAAAATGTCAATTGGATCATGCCTCATGTTGAATAACCACTTTTCAAACATCTCAGTGACCAAAATTGCCATTTTTACAGAGTTTTGCTTACTCAAAAGCTTCCATTTTGACCCGTTTCAGGCACAGAAATGACTTAAACACACTTATTCTAGTTGACAAAGTCATAATTCACATCCCACAGTCATTTAGAGTCAAAAGATTAAATGTTAAAATTTCATCATTATAGACCATTTTGGGATCGTTCGACAGGTACGGAGTCATCGTTTTTCATCCGAAAATTTTTTTTTTGGACTGTACCAAAAATGATTCAAAATGTCAATTGGATCGTGCCTCATGTTGAATAACCACTTTTTAAACCCTCACAGTGACCAAAATTGCCATTTTTACAGAGTTTTGCTTACTCAAAAGCTTCCATTTTGACCCGTTTCAGGCACAGAAATGACTTTAAACACACTTATTTTAGTTGACAAAGTCATAATTCACATCCAACAGTCATTTAGAGTCAAAAGATTAAATGTTGAAATTTCATCCATATTGACCATTTTGGGATCGTTCGACCGGTCCGGAGTCATCGTTTTTCATCCGAAAATTTATTTTTTGGACTGTACCAAAAATGATTCAAAATGTCAATTGGATCGTGCCTCATGTTGAATAACCACTTTTTAAACCCTCACAGTGACCAAAATTGCCATTTTTACAGAGTTTTGCTTACTCAAAAGCTTCAATTTTGACCCGTTTCAGGCACAGAAATGACTTTAAACACACTTATTCTAGTTGACAAAGTCATAATTAACATCCAATAGTCATTTAGAGTCAAAAGATTAAATGTTAAAATTTCATCATTATAGACCATTTTGGGATCGTTCGACAGGTCCGGAGTCATCGTTGTTCATCCGAAAATTGATTTTTTGGACTGTACCAAAAATGATTCAAAATGTCAATTGGATCGTGCCTCATGTTGAATAACCACTTTTTAAACCCTCACAGTGACCAAATTTGCCATTTTTACAGAGTTTTGCTTACTCAAAAGCTTCAATTTTGACACGTTTCAGGCACAGAAATGACTTTAAACACACTTATTTTAGTTGACAAAGTCATAATTCACATCCATCAGTAATTTAGAGTCAGAAGATTAAATGTTAAAATTTCATCATTATAGACCATTTTGGGATCGTTCGACAGGTCCGGAGTCATCGTTTTTCATCCGAAAATTGATTTTTTGGACTGTACCAAAAATGATTCAAAATGTCAATTGGATCATGCCTCATGTTGAATAACCACTTTTTAAACATCACAGTGACCAAAATTGCCATTTTTACAGAGTTTTGCTTACTCAAAAACTTCAATTTTGACCCGTTTCAGGCACAGAAATGACTTTAAACACACTTATTTTAGTTGACAAAGTCATAATTCACATCCATCAGTAATTTAGAGTCAAAAGATTAAATGTTAAAATTTCATCATTATAGACCATTTTGGGATCGTTCGACTGGTCCGGAGTCATCGTTTTTCATCCGAAAATTGATTTTTTGGACTGTACCAACAATGATTTAAAATGTCAATTGGATCATGCCTCATGTTGAATAACCACTTTTTAAACCCTCACAGTGACCAAAATTGCCATTTTTACAGAGTTTTGCTTACTCAAAAGCTTCCATTTTGACCCGTTTCAGGCACAGAAATGACTTTAAACACACTTATTCTAGTTGACAAAGTCATAATTCACATCCAACAGTCATTTAGAGTCAAAAGATTAAATGTTAAAATTTCATCATTATAGACCATTTTGGGATCGTTCGACTGGTCCGGAGTCATCGTTTTTCATCCGAAAATTGATTTTTTGGACTGTACCAAAAATGATTCAAAATGTCAATTGGATCGTGCCTCATGTTGAATAACCACTTTTTAAACCCTCACAGTGACCAAAATTGCCATTTTTACAGAGTTTTGCTTACTCAAAAGCTTCAATTTTGACCCGTTTCAGGCACAGAAATGACTTTAAACACACTTATTCTAGTTGACAAAGTCATAATTCACATCCAATAGTCATTTAGAGTCAAAAGATTAAATGTTAAAATTTCATCATTATAGACCATTTTGGGATCGTTCGACAGGTCCGGAGTCATCGTTTTTCATCCGAAAATTGATTTTTTGGACTGTACCAAAAATGATTTAAAATGTCAATTGGATCGTGCCTCATGTTGAATAACCACTTTTTAAACCCTCACAGTGACCAAAATTGCCATTTTTACAGAGTTTTGCTTACTTAAAAGCTTCCATTTTGACCCGTTTCAGGCACAGAAATCACTTTAAACACACTTATTCTAGTTGACAAAGTCATAATTCACATCCAACAGTCATTTAGAGTCAAAAGATTAAATGTTAAAATTTCATCATTATAGACCATTTTGGGATCGTTCGACAGGTACGGAGTCATCGTTTTTCATCCGAAAATTTATTTTTTGGACTGTACCAAAAATGATTCAAAATGTCAATTGGATCGTGCCTCATGTTGAATAACCACTTTTTAAACCCTCACAGTGACCAAAATTGCCATTTTTACAGAGTTTTGCTTACTCAAAAGCTTCAATTTTGACCCGTTTCAGGCACAGAAATGACTTTAAACACACTTATTCTAGTTGACAAAGTCATAATTCACATCCAATAGTCATTTAGAGTCAAAAGATTAAATGTTAAAATTTCATCATTATAGACCATTTTGGGATCGTTCGACAGGTCCGGAGTCATCGTTGTTCATCCGAAAATTGATTTTTTGGACTGTACCAAAAATGATTCAAAATGTCAATTGGATCGTGCCTCATGTTGAATTACCACTTTTTAAACCCTCACAGTGACCAAAATTGCCATTTTTACAGAGTTTTGCTTACTCAAAAGCTTCAATTTTGACCCGTTTCAGGCACAGAAATGACTTTAAACACACTTATTTTAGTTGACAAAGTCATAATTTACATCCAACAGTCATTTAGAGTCAAAAGATTAAATGTTGAAATTTCATCCATATTGACCATTTTGGGATCGTTCGACAGGTCCGGAGTCATCGTTTTTCATCCGAAAATTTATTTTTTGGACTGTACCAAAAATGATTCAAAATGTCAATTGGATCGTGCCTCATGTTGAATAACCACTTTTTAAACCCTCACAGTGACCAAAATTGCCATTTTTACAGAGTTTTGCTTACTCAAAAGCTTCAATTTTGACCCGTTTCAGGCACAGAAATGACTTTAAACACACTTATTCTAGTTGACAAAGTCATAATTCACATCCAATAGTCATTTAGAGTCAAAAGATTAAATGTTAAAATTTCATCATTATAGACCATTTTGGGATCGTTCGACAGGTCCGGAGTCATCGTTGTTCATCCGAAAATTGATTTTTTGGACTGTACCAAAAATGATTCAAAATGTCAATTGGATCGTGCCTCATGTTGAATTACCACTTTTTAAACCCTCACAGTGACCAAAATTGCCATTTTTACAGAGTTTTGCTTACTCAAAAGCTTCAATTTTGACCCGTTTCAGGCACAGAAATGACTTTAAACACACTTATTTTAGTTGACAAAGTCATAATTCACATCCATCAGTAATTTAGAGTCAGAAGATTAAATGTTAAAATGTCATCATTATAGACCATTTTGGGATCGTTCGACTGGTCCGGAGTCATCGTTTTTCATCCGAAAATTGATTTTTTGGACTGTACCAAAAATGATTCAAAATGTCAATTGGATCATGCCTCATGTTTAATAACCACTTTTTAAACCCTCACAGTGACCAAAATTGCCATTTTTACAGAGTTTTGCTTACTCAAAAGCTTCAATTTTGACCCGTTTAAGGCACAGAAATGACTTTAAACACACTTATTTTAGTTGACAAAGTCACAATTCACATCCAACAGTAATTTAGAGTCAAAAGATTAAATGTTAAAATTTCATCATTATAGACCATTTTGGGATCGTTCGACAGGTCCGGAGTCATCGTTTTTCATCCGAAAATTGATTTTTTGGACTGTACCAAAAATGATTCAAAATGTCAATTGGATCATGCCTCATGTTGAATAACCACTTTTTAAACCCTCACAGTGACCAAAATTGCCATTTTTACAGAGTTTTGCTTACTCAAAAGCTTCAATTTTGACCCGTTTCAGGCACAGAAATGACTTTAAACACACTTATTTTAGTTGACAAAGTCATAATTCAAATCCATCAGTAATTTAGAGTCAAAAGATTAAATGTTAAAATTTCATCATTATAGACCATTTTGGGATCGTTCGACTGGTCCGGAGTCATCGTTTTTCATCCGAAAATTGATTTTTTGGACTGTACCAAAAATGATTCAAAATGTCAATTGGATCATGCCTCATGTTGAATAAGCACTTTTTAAACCCTCACAGTGACCAAAATTGCCATTTTTACAGAGTTTTGCTTACTCAAAAGCTTCAATTTTGACCCGTTTCAGGCACAGAAATGACTTTAAACACACTTATTTTAGTTGACAAAGTCACAATTCACATCCAACAGTAATTTAGAGTCAAAAGATTAAATGTTAAAATTTCATCATTATAGACCATTTTGGGATCGTTCGACAGGTCCGGAGTCATCGTTTTTCATCCGAAAATTGATTTTTTGGACTGTACCAAAAATGATTCAAAATGTCAATTGGATCATGCCTCATGTTGAATAACCACTTTTTAAACCCTCACAGTGACCAAAATTGCCATTTTTACAGAGTTTTGCTTACCCAAAAGCTTCAATTTTGACCTGTTTCAGGCACAGAAATGACTTTAAACACACTTATTTTAGTTGACAAAGTCATAATTCAAATCCATCAGTAATTTAGAGTCAAAAGATTAAATGTTAAAATTTCATCATTATAGACCATTTTGGGATCGTTCGACTGGTCCGGAGTCATCGTTTTTCATCCGAAAATTGATTTTTTGGACTGTACCAAAAATGATTCAAAATGTCAATTGGATCATGCCTCATGTTGAATAAGCACTTTTTAAACCCTCACAGTGACCAAAATTGCCATTTTTACAGAGTTTTGCTTACTCAAAAGCTTCAATTTTGACCCGTTTCAGGCACAAAAATGACTTTAAACACACTTATTTTAGTTGACAAAGTCACAATTCACATCCAACAGTAATTTAGAGTCAAAAGATTAAATGTTAAAATTTCATCATTATAGACCATTTTGGGATCGTTCGACAGGTCCGGAGTCATCGTTTTTCATCCGAAAATTGATTTTTTGGACTGTACCAAAAATGATTCAAAATGTCAATTGGATCATGCCTCATGTTGAATAACCACTTTTCAAACATCACAGTGACCAAAATTGCCATTTTTACAGAGTTTTGCTTACTCAAAAGCTTCCATTTTGACCCGTTTCAGGCACAGAAATGACTTTAAACACACTTATTCTAGTTGACAAAGTCATAATTCACATCCAACAGTCATTTAGAGTCAAAAGATTAAATGTTAAAATTTCATCATTATAGACCATTTTGGGATCGTTCGACTGGTCCGGAGTCATCGTTTTTCATCCGAAAATTGATTTTTTGGACTGTACCAAAAATGATTCAAAATGTCAATTGGATCATGCCTCATGTTGAATAACCACTTTTTAAACCCTCACAGTGACCAACATTGCCATTTTTACAGAGTTTTGCTTACTCAAAAGCTTCAATTTTGACCCGTTTCAGGCACAGAAATGACTTTAAACACACTTATTTTAGTTGACAAAGTCATAATTCACATCCATCAGTAATTTAGAGTCAAAAGATTAAATGTTAAAATTTCATCATTATACACCATTTTGGGATCGTTCGACTGGTCCGGAGTCATCGTTTTTCATCCGAAAATTGATTTTTTGGACTGTACCAACAATGATTCAAAATGTCAATTGGATCATGGATCATGTTGAATAACCACTTTTTAAACCCTCACAGTGACCAAAATTGCCATTTTTACAGAGTTTTGCTTACTCAAAAGCTTCCATTTTGACCCGTTTCAGGCACAGAAATGACTTTAAACACACTTATTCTAGTTGACAAAGTCATAATTCACATCCAACAGTCATTTAGAGTCAAAAGATTAAATGTTAAAATTTCATCATTATAGACCATTTTGGGATCGTTCGACTGGTCCGGAGTCATCGTTTTTCATCCGAAAATTTATTTTTTGGACTGTACCAAAAATGATTCAAAATGTCAATTGGATCGTGCCTCATGTTGAATAACCACTTTTTAAACCCTCACAGTGACCAAAATTGCCATTTTTACAGAGTTTTGCTTACTCAAAAGCTCCCATTTTGACCCGTTTCAGGCACAGAAATGACTTTAAACACACTTATTTTAGTTGACAAAGTCATAATTCACATCCAACAGTCATTTAGAGTCAAAAGATTAAATGTTGAAATTTCATCCATATTGACCATTTTGGGATCGTTCGACAGGTCCGGAGTCATCGTTTTTCATCCGAAAATTTATTTTTTGGACTGTACCAAAAATGATTCAAAATGTCAATTGGATCGTGCCTCATGTTGAATAACCACTTTTTAAACCCTCACAGTGACCAAAATTGCCATTTTTACAGAGTTTTGCTTACTCAAAAGCTTCAATTTTGACCCGTTTCAGGCACAGAAATGACTTTAAACACACTTATTTTAGTTGACAAAGTCATAATTCACATCCATCAGTAATTTAGAGTCAAAAGATTAAATGTTAAAATTTCATCATTATAGACCATTTTGGGATCGTTCGACTGGTCCGGAGTCATCGTTTTTCATCCGAAAATTGATTTTTTGGACTGTACCAACAATGATTCAAAATGTCAATTGGATCATGCCTCATGTTGAATAACCACTTTTTAAACCCTCACAGTGACCAAAATTGCCATTTTTACAGAGTTTTGCTTACTCAAAAGCTTCCATTTTGACCCGTTTCAGGCACAGAAATGACTTTAAACACACTTATTTTAGTTGACAAAGTCATAATTCACATCCAACAGTCATTTAGAGTCAAAAGATTAAATGTTGAAATTTCATCCATATTGACCATTTTGGGATCGTTCGACAGGTCCGGAGTCATCGTTTTTCATCCGAAAATTTATTTTTTGGACTGTACCAAAAATGATTCAAAATGTCAATTGGATCGTGCCTCATGTTGAATAACCACTTTTTAAACCCTCACAGTGACCAAAATTGCCATTTTTACAGAGTTTTGCTTACTCAAAAGCTTCAATTTTGACCCGTTTCAGGCACAGAAATGACTTTAAACACACTTATTCTAGTTGACAAAGTCATAATTCACATCCAATAGTCATTTAGAGTCAAAAGATTAAATGTTAAAATTTCATCATTATAGACCATTTTGGGATCGTTCGACAGGTCCGGAGTCATCGTTGTTCATCCGAAAATTGATTTTTTGGACTGTACCAAAAATGATTCAAAATGTCAATTGGATCGTGCCTCATGTTGAATTACCACTTTTTAAACCCTCACAGTGACCAAAATTGCCATTTTTACAGAGTTTTGCTTACTCAAAAGCTTCCATTTTGACCCGTTTCAGGCACAGAAATGACTTTAAACACACTTATTTTAGTTGACAAAGTCATAATTCACATCCATCAGTAATTTAGAGTCAGAAGATTAAATGTTAAAATGTCATCATTATAGACCATTTTGGGATCGTTCGACTGGTCCGGAGTCATCGTTTTTCATCCGAAAATTGATTTTTTGGACTGTACCAAAAATGATTCAAAATGTCAATTGGATCATGCCTCATGTTTAATAACCACTTTTTAAACCCTCACAGTGACCAAAATTGCCATTTTTACAGAGTTTTGCTTACTCAAATGCTTCAATTTTGACCCGTTTCAGGCACAGAAATGACTTTAAACACACTTATTTTAGTTGACAAAGTCACAATTCACATCCAACAGTAATTTAGAGTCAAAAGATTAAATGTTAAAATTTCATCATTATAGACCATTTTGGGATCGTTCGACAGGTCCGGAGTCATCGTTTTTCATCCGAAAATTGATTTTTTGGACTGTACCAAAAATGATTCAAAATGTCAATTGGATCATGCCTCATGTTGAATAACCACTTTTTAAACCCTCACAGTGACCAAAATTGCCATTTTTACAGAGTTTTGCTTACTCAAAAGCTTCAATTTTGACCCGTTTCAGGCACAGAAATGACTTTAAACACACTTATTTTAGTTGACAAAGTCATAATTCAAATCCATCAGTAATTTGGAGTCAAAAGATTAAATGTTAAAATTTCATCATTATAGACCATTTTGGGATCGTTCGACTGGTCCGGAGTCATCGTTTTTCATCCGAAAATTGATTTTTTGGACTGTACCAAAAATGATTCAAAATGTCAATTGGATCATGCCTCATGTTGAATAAGCACTTTTTAAACCCTCACAGTGACCAAAATTGCCATTTTTACAGAGTTTTGCTTACTCAAAAGCTTCAATTTTGACCCGTTTCAGGCACAGAAATGACTTTAAACACACTTATTTTAGTTGACAAAGTCACAATTCACATCCAACAGTAATTTAGAGTCAAAAGATTAAATGTTAAAATTTCATCATTATAGACCATTTTGGGATCGTTCGACAGGTCCGGAGTCATCGTTTTTCATCCGAAAATTGATTTTTTGGACTGTACCAAAAATGATTCAAAATGTCAATTGGATCATGCCTCATGTTGAATAACCACTTTTTAAACCCTCACAGTGACCAAAATTGCCATTTTTACAGAGTTTTGCTTACTCAAAAGCTTCAATTTTGACCCGTTTCAGGCACAGAAATGACTTTAAACACACTTATTTTAGTTGACAAAGTCATAATTCAAATCCATCAGTAATTTAGAGTCAAAAGATTAAATGTTAAAATTTCATCATTATAGACCATTTTGGGATCGTTCGACAGGTCCGGAGTCATCGTTTTTCATCCGAAAATTGATTTTTTGGACTGTACCAAAAATGATTCAAAATGTCAATTGGATCATGCCTCATGTTGAATAACCACTTTTCAAACATCTCAGTGACCAAAATTGCCATTTTTACAGAGTTTTGCTTACTCAAAAGCTTCCATTTTGACCCGTTTCAGGCACAGAAATGACTTAAACACACTTATTCTAGTTGACAAAGTCATAATTCACATCCCACAGTCATTTAGAGTCAAAAGATTAAATGTTAAAATTTCATCATTATAGACCATTTTGGGATCGTTCGACAGGTACGGAGTCATCGTTTTTCATCCGAAAATTTTTTTTTTGGACTGTACCAAAAATGATTCAAAATGTCAATTGGATCGTGCCTCATGTTGAATAACCACTTTTTAAACCCTCACAGTGACCAAAATTGCCATTTTTACAGAGTTTTGCTTACTCAAAAGCTTCCATTTTGACCCGTTTCAGGCACAGAAATGACTTTAAACACACTTATTTTAGTTGACAAAGTCATAATTCACATCCAACAGTCATTTAGAGTCAAAAGATTAAATGTTAAAATTTCATCATTATAGACCATTTTGGGATCGTTCGACTGGTCCGGAGTCATCGTTTTTCATCCGAAAATTTATTTTTTGGACTGTACCAAAAATGATTCAAAATGTCAATTGGATCGTGCCTCATGTTGAATAACCACTTTTTAAACCCTCACAGTGACCAAAATTGCCATTTTTACAGAGTTTTGCTTACTCAAAAGCTTCAATTTTGACCCGTTTCAGGCACAGAAATGACTTTAAACACACTTATTCTAGTTGACAAAGTCATAATTAACATCCAATAGTCATTTAGAGTCAAAAGATTAAATGTTAAAATTTCATCATTATAGACCATTTTGGGATCGTTCGACAGGTCCGGAGTCATCGTTGTTCATCCGAATATTGATTTTTTGGACTGTACCAAAAATGATTCAAAATGTCAATTGGATCGTGCCTCATGTTGAATAACCACTTTTTAAACCCTCACAGTGACCAAATTTGCCATTTTTACAGAGTTTTGCTTACTCAAAAGCTTCAATTTTGACACGTTTCAGGCACAGAAATGACTTTAAACACACTTATTTTAGTTGACAAAGTCATAATTCACATCCATCAGTAATTTAGAGTCAGAAGATTAAATGTTAAAATTTCATCATTATAGACCATTTTGGGATCGTTCGACAGGTCCGGAGTCATCGTTTTTCATCCGAAAATTGATTTTTTGGACTGTACCAAAAATGATTCAAAATGTCAATTGGATCATGCCTCATGTTGAATAACCACTTTTTAAACATCACAGTGACCAAAATTGCCATTTTTACAGAGTTTTGCTTACTCAAAAACTTCAATTTTGACCCGTTTCAGGCACAGAAATGACTTTAAACACACTTATTTTAGTTGACAAAGTCATAATTCACATCCATCAGTAATTTAGAGTCAAAAGATTAAATGTTAAAATTTCATCATTATAGACCATTTTGGGATCGTTCGACTGGTCCGGAGTCATCGTTTTTCATCCGAAAATTGATTTTTTGGACTGTACCAACAATGATTTAAAATGTCAATTGGATCATGCCTCATGTTGAATAACCACTTTTTAAACCCTCACAGTGACCAAAATTGCCATTTTTACAGAGTTTTGCTTACTCAAAAGCTTCCATTTTGACCCGTTTCAGGCACAGAAATGACTTTAAACACACTTATTCTAGTTGACAAAGTCATAATTCACATCCAACAGTCATTTAGAGTCAAAAGATTAAATGTTAAAATTTCATCATTATAGACCATTTTGGGATCGTTCGACTGGTCCGGAGTCATCGTTTTTCATCCGAAAATTGATTTTTTGGACTGTACCAAAAATGATTCAAAATGTCAATTGGATCGTGCCTCATGTTGAATAACCACTTTTTAAACCCTCACAGTGACCAAAATTGCCATTTTTACAGAGTTTTGCTTACTCAAAAGCTTCAATTTTGACCCGTTTCAGGCACAGAAATGACTTTAAACACACTTATTCTAGTTGACAAAGTCATAATTCACATCCAATAGTCATTTAGAGTCAAAAGATTAAATGTTAAAATTTCATCATTATAGACCATTTTGGGATCGTTCGACAGGTCCGGAGTCATCGTTTTTCATCCGAAAATTGATTTTTTGGACTGTACCAAAAATGATTTAAAATGTCAATTGGATCGTGCCTCATGTTGAATAACCACTTTTTAAACCCTCACAGTGACCAAAATTGCCATTTTTACAGAGTTTTGCTTACTTAAAAGCTTCCATTTTGACCCGTTTCAGGCACAGAAATCACTTTAAACACACTTATTCTAGTTGACAAAGTCATAATTCACATCCAACAGTCATTTAGAGTCAAAAGATTAAATGTTAAAATTTCATCATTATAGACCATTTTGGGATCGTTCGACAGGTACGGAGTCATCGTTTTTCATCCGAAAATTTATTTTTTGGACTGTACCAAAAATGATTCAAAATGTCAATTGGATCGTGCCTCATGTTGAATAACCACTTTTTAAACCCTCACAGTGACCAAAATTGCCATTTTTACAAAGTTTTGCTTACTCAAAAGCTTCAATTTTGACCCGTTTCAGGCACAGAAATGACTTTAAACACACTTATTCTAGTTGACAAAGTCATAATTCACATCCAATAGTCATTTAGAGTCAAAAGATTAAATGTTAAAATTTCATCATTATAGACCATTTTGGGATCGTTCGACAGGTCCGGAGTCATCGTTGTTCATCCGAAAATTGATTTTTTGGACTGTACCAAAAATGATTCAAAATGTCAATTGGATCGTGCCTCATGTTGAATTACCACTTTTTAAACCCTCACAGTGACCAAAATTGCCATTTTTACAGAGTTTTGCTTACTCAAAAGCTTCAATTTTGACCCGTTTCAGGCACAGAAATGACTTTAAACACACTTATTTTAGTTGACAAAGTCATAATTTACATCCAACAGTCATTTAGAGTCAAAAGATTAAATGTTGAAATTTCATCCATATTGACCATTTTGGGATCGTTCGACAGGTCCGGAGTCATCGTTTTTCATCCGAAAATTTATTTTTTGGACTGTACCAAAAATGATTCAAAATGTCAATTGGATCGTGCCTCATGTTGAATAACCACTTTTTAAACCCTCACAGTGACCAAAATTGCCATTTTTACAGAGTTTTGCTTACTCAAAAGCTTCAATTTTGACCCGTTTCAGGCACAGAAATGACTTTAAACACACTTATTCTAGTTGACAAAGTCATAATTCACATCCAATAGTCATTTAGAGTCAAAAGATTAAATGTTAAAATTTCATCATTATAGACCATTTTGGGATCGTTCGACAGGTCCGAAGTCATCGTTGTTCATCCGAAAATTGATTTTTTGGACTGTACCAAAAATGATTCAAAATGTCAATTGGATCGTGCCTCATGTTGAATTACCACTTTTTAAACCCTCACAGTGACCAAAATTGCCATTTTTACAGAGTTTTGCTTACTCAAAAGCTTCAATTTTGACCCGTTTCAGGCACAGAAATGACTTTAAACACACTTATTTTAGTTGACAAAGTCATAATTCACATCCATCAGTAATTTAGAGTCAGAAGATTAAATGTTAAAATGTCATCATTATAGACCATTTTGGGATCGTTCGACTGGTCCGGAGTCATCGTTTTTCATCCGAAAATTGATTTTTTGGACTGTACCAAAAATGATTCAAAATGTCAATTGGATCATGCCTCATGTTTAATAACCACTTTTTAAACCCTCACAGTGACCAAAATTGCCATTTTTACAGAGTTTTGCTTACTCAAAAGCTTCAATTTTGACCCGTTTAAGGCACAGAAATGACTTTAAACACACTTATTTTAGTTGACAAAGTCACAATTCACATCCAACAGTAATTTAGAGTCAAAAGATTAAATGTTAAAATTTCATCATTATAGACCATTTTGGGATCGTTCGACAGGTCCGGAGTCATCGTTTTTCATCCGAAAATTGATTTTTTGGACTGTACCAAAAATGATTCAAAATGTCAATTGGATCATGCCTCATGTTGAATAACCACTTTTTAAACCCTCACAGTGACCAAAATTGCCATTTTTACAGAGTTTTGCTTACTCAAAAGCTTCAATTTTGACCCGTTTCAGGCACAGAAATGACTTTAAACACACTTATTTTAGTTGACAAAGTCATAATTCAAATCCATCAGTAATTTAGAGTCAAAAGATTAAATGTTAAAATTTCATCATTATAGACCATTTTGGGATCGTTCGACTGGTCCGGAGTCATCGTTTTTCATCCGAAAATTGATTTTTTGGACTGTACCAAAAATGATTCAAAATGTCAATTGGATCATGCCTCATGTTGAATAAGCACTTTTTAAACCCTCACAGTGACCAAAATTGCCATTTTTACAGAGTTTTGCTTACTCAAAAGCTTCAATTTTGACCCGTTTCAGGCACAGAAATGACTTTAAACACACTTATTTTAGTTGACAAAGTCACAATTCACATCCAACAGTAATTTAGAGTCAAAAGATTAAATGTTAAAATTTCATCATTATAGACCATTTTGGGATCGTTCGACAGGTCCGGAGTCATCGTTTTTCATCCGAAAATTGATTTTTTGGACTGTACCAAAAATGATTCAAAATGTCAATTGGATCATGCCTCATGTTGAATAACCACTTTTTAAACCCTCACAGTGACCAAAATTGCCATTTTTACAGAGTTTTGCTTACCCAAAAGCTTCAATTTTGACCTGTTTCAGGCACAGAAATGACTTTAAACACACTTATTTTAGTTGACAAAGTCATAATTCAAATCCATCAGTAATTTAGAGTCAAAAGATTAAATGTTAAAATTTCATCATTATAGACCATTTTGGGATCGTTCGACTGGTCCGGAGTCATCGTTTTTCATCCGAAAATTGATTTTTTGGACTGTACCAAAAATGATTCAAAATGTCAATTGGATCATGCCTCATGTTGAATAAGCACTTTTTAAACCCTCACAGTGACCAAAATTGCCATTTTTACAGAGTTTTGCTTACTCAAAAGCTTCAATTTTGACCCGTTTCAGGCACAAAAATGACTTTAAACACACTTATTTTAGTTGACAAAGTCACAATTCACATCCAACAGTAATTTAGAGTCAAAAGATTAAATGTTAAAATTTCATCATTATAGACCATTTTGGGATCGTTCGACAGGTCCGGAGTCATCGTTTTTCATCCGAAAATTGATTTTTTGGACTGTACCAAAAATGATTCAAAATGTCAATTGGATCATGCCTCATGTTGAATAACCACTTTTCAAACATCACAGTGACCAAAATTGCCATTTTTACAGAGTTTTGCTTACTCAAAAGCTTCCATTTTGACCCGTTTCAGGCACAGAAATGACTTTAAACACACTTATTCTAGTTGACAAAGTCATAATTCACATCCAACAGTCATTTAGAGTCAAAAGATTAAATGTTAAAATTTCATCATTATAGACCATTTTGGGATCGTTCGACTGGTCCGGAGTCATCGTTTTTCATCCGAAAATTGATTTTTTGGACTGTACCAAAAATGATTCAAAATGTCAATTGGATCATGCCTCATGTTGAATAACCACTTTTTAAACCCTCACAGTGACCAACATTGCCATTTTTACAGAGTTTTGCTTACTCAAAAGCTTCAATTTTGACCCGTTTCAGGCACAGAAATGACTTTAAACACACTTATTTTAGTTGACAAAGTCATAATTCACATCCATCAGTAATTTAGAGTCAAAAGATTAAATGTTAAAATTTCATCATTATACACCATTTTGGGATCGTTCGACTGGTCCGGAGTCATCGTTTTTCATCCGAAAATTGATTTTTTGGACTGTACCAACAATGATTCAAAATGTCAATTGGATCATGGATCATGTTGAATAACCACTTTTTAAACCCTCACAGTGACCAAAATTGCCATTTTTACAGAGTTTTGCTTACTCAAAAGCTTCCATTTTGACCCGTTTCAGGCACAGAAATGACTTTAAACACACTTATTCTAGTTGACAAAGTCATAATTCACATCCAACAGTCATTTAGAGTCAAAAGATTAAATGTTAAAATTTCATCATTATAGACCATTTTGGGATCGTTCGACTGGTCCGGAGTCATCGTTTTTCATCCGAAAATTTATTTTTTGGACTGTACCAAAAATGATTCAAAATGTCAATTGGATCGTGCCTCATGTTGAATAACCACTTTTTAAACCCTCACAGTGACCAAAATTGCCATTTTTACAGAGTTTTGCTTACTCAAAAGCTCCCATTTTGACCCGTTTCAGGCACAGAAATGACTTTAAACACACTTATTTTAGTTGACAAAGTCATAATTCACATCCAACAGTCATTTAGAGTCAAAAGATTAAATGTTGAAATTTCATCCATATTGACCATTTTGGGATCGTTCGACAGGTCCGGAGTCATCGTTTTTCATCCGAAAATTTATTTTTTGGACTGTACCAAAAATGATTCAAAATGTCAATTGGATCGTGCCTCATGTTGAATAACCACTTTTTAAACCCTCACAGTGACCAAAATTGCCATTTTTACAGAGTTTTGCTTACTCAAAAGCTTCAATTTTGACCCGTTTCAGGCACAGAAATGACTTTAAACACACTTATTTTAGTTGACAAAGTCATAATTCACATCCATCAGTAATTTAGAGTCAAAAGATTAAATGTTAAAATTTCATCATTATAGACCATTTTGGGATCGTTCGACTGGTCCGGAGTCATCGTTTTTCATCCGAAAATTGATTTTTTGGACTGTACCAACAATGATTCAAAATGTCAATTGGATCATGCCTCATGTTGAATAACCACTTTTTAAACCCTCACAGTGACCAAAATTGCCATTTTTACAGAGTTTTGCTTACTCAAAAGCTTCCATTTTGACCCGTTTCAGGCACAGAAATGACTTTAAACACACTTATTCTAGTTGACAAAGTCATAATTCACATCCAACAGTCATTTAGAGTCAAAAGATTAAATGTTAAAATTTCATCATTATAGACCATTTTGGGATCGTTCGACTGGTCCGGAGTCATCGTTTTTCATCCGAAAATTGATTTTTTGGACTGTACCAAAAATGATTCAAAATGTCAATTGGATCGTGCCTCATGTTGAATAACGTCTTTTTAAACCCTCACAGTGACCAAAATTGCCATTTTTACAGAGTTTTGCTTACTCAAAAGCTTCAATTTTGACCCGTTTCAGGCACAGAAATGACTTTAAACACACTTATTCTAGTTGACAAAGTCATAATTCACATCCAATAGTCATTTAGAGTCAAAAGATTAAATGTTAAAATTTCATCATTATAGACCATTTTGGGATCGTTCGACAGGTCCGGAGTCATCGTTTTTCATCCGAAAATTGATTTTTTGGACTGTACCAAAAATGATTTAAAATGTCAATTGGATCGTGCCTCATGTTGAATAACCACTTTTTAAACCCTCACAGTGACCAAAATTGCCATTTTTACAGAGTTTTGCTTACTCAAAAGCTTCCATTTTGACCCGTTTCAGGCACAGAAATCACTTTAAACACACTTATTCTAGTTGACAAAGTCATAATTCACATCCAACAGTCATTTAGAGTCAAAAGATTAAATGTTAAAATTTCATCATTATAGACCATTTTGGGATCGTTCGACTGGTCCGGAGTCATCGTTTTTCATCCGAAAATTTATTTTTTGGACTGTACCAAAAATGATTCAAAATGTCAATTGGATCGTGCCTCATGTTGAATAACCACTTTTTAAACCCTCACAGTGACCAAAATTGCCATTTTTACAGAGTTTTGCTTACTCAAAAGCTCCCATTTTGACCCGTTTCAGGCACAGAAATGACTTTAAACACACTTATTTTAGTTGACAAAGTCATAATTCACATCCAACAGTCATTTAGAGTCAAAAGATTAAATGTTGAAATTTCATCCATATTGACCATTTTGGGATCGTTCGACAGGTCCGGAGTCATCGTTTTTCATCCGAAAATTTATTTTTTGGACTGTACCAAAAATGATTCAAAATGTCAATTGGATCGTGCCTCATGTTGAATAACCACTTTTTAAACCCTCACAGTGACCAAAATTGCCATTTTTACAGAGTTTTGCTTACTCAAAAGCTTCAATTTTGACCCGTTTCAGGCACAGAAATGACTTTAAACACACTTATTTTAGTTGACAAAGTCATAATTCACATCCATCAGTAATTTAGAGTCAAAAGATTAAATGTTAAAATTTCATCATTATAGACCATTTTGGGATCGTTCGACTGGTCCGGAGTCATCGTTTTTCATCCGAAAATTGATTTTTTGGACTGTACCAACAATGATTCAAAATGTCAATTGGATCATGCCTCATGTTGAATAACCACTTTTTAAACCCTCACAGTGACCAAAATTGCCATTTTTACAGAGTTTTGCTTACTCAAAAGCTTCCATTTTGACCCGTTTCAGGCACAGAAATGACTTTAAACACACTTATTCTAGTTGACAAAGTCATAATTCACATCCAACAGTCATTTAGAGTCAAAAGATTAAATGTTAAAATTTCATCATTATAGACCATTTTGGGATCGTTCGACTGGTCCGGAGTCATCGTTTTTCATCCGAAAATTGATTTTTTGGACTGTACCAAAAATGATTCAAAATGTCAATTGGATCGTGCCTCATGTTGAATAACGTCTTTTTAAACCCTCACAGTGACCAAAATTGCCATTTTTACAGAGTTTTGCTTACTCAAAAGCTTCAATTTTGACCCGTTTCAGGCACAGAAATGACTTTAAACACACTTATTCTAGTTGACAAAGTCATAATTCACATCCAATAGTCATTTAGAGTCAAAAGATTAAATGTTAAAATTTCATCATTATAGACCATTTTGGGATCGTTCGACAGGTCCGGAGTCATCGTTTTTCATCCGAAAATTGATTTTTTGGACTGTACCAAAAATGATTTAAAATGTCAATTGGATCGTGCCTCATGTTGAATAACCACTTTTTAAACCCTCACAGTGACCAAAATTGCCATTTTTACAGAGTTTTGCTTACTCAAAAGCTTCCATTTTGACCCGTTTCAGGCACAGAAATCACTTTAAACACACTTATTCTAGTTGACAAAGTCATAATTCACATCCAACAGTCATTTAGAGTCAAAAGATTAAATGTTAAAATTTCATCATTATAGACCATTTTGGGATCGTTCGACAGGTACGGAGTCATCGTTTTTCATCCGAAAATTTATTTTTTGGACTGTACCAAAAATGATTCAAAATGTCAATTGGATCGTGCCTCATGTTGAATAACCACTTTTTAAACCCTCACAGTGACCAAAATTGCCATTTTTACAGAGTTTTGCTTACTCAAAAGCTTCCATTTTGACCCGTTTCAGGCACAGAAATGACTTTAAACACACTTATTTTAGTTGACAAAGTCATAATTCACATCCAACAGTCATTTAGAGTCAAAAGATTAAATGTTGAAATTTCATCCATATTGACCATTTTGGGATCGTTCGACAGGTCCGGAGTCATCGTTTTTCATCCGAAAATTTATTTTTTGGACTGTACCAAAAATGATTCAAAATGTCAATTGGATCGTGCCTCATGTTGAATAACCACTTTTTAAACCCTCACAGTGACCAAAATTGCCATTTTTACAGAGTTTTGCTTACTCAAAAGCTTCAATTTTGACCCGTTTCAGGCACAGAAATGACTTTAAACACACTTATTCTAGTTGACAAAGTCATAATTCACATCCAATAGTCATTTAGAGTCAAAAGATTAAATGTTAAAATTTCATCATTATAGACCATTTTGGGATCGTTCGACAGGTCCGGAGTCATCGTTGTTCATCCGAAAATTGATTTTTTGGACTGTACCAAAAATGATTCAAAATGTCAATTGGATCGTGCCTCATGTTGAATTACCACTTTTTAAACCCTCACAGTGACCAAAATTGCCATTTTTACAGAGTTTTGCTTACTCAAAAGCTTCCATTTTGACCCGTTTCAGGCACAGAAATGACTTTAAACACACTTATTTTAGTTGACAAAGTCATAATTCACATCCATCAGTAATTTAGAGTCAGAAGATTAAATGTTAAAATGTCATCATTATAGACCATTTTGGGATCGTTCGACTGGTCCGGAGTCATCGTTTTTCATCCGAAAATTGATTTTTTGGACTGTACCAAAAATGATTCAAAATGTCAATTGGATCATGCCTCATGTTTAATAACCACTTTTTAAACCCTCACAGTGACCAAAATTGCCATTTTTACAGAGTTTTGCTTACTCAAAAGCTTCAATTTTGACCCGTTTCAGGCACAGAAATGACTTTAAACACACTTATTTTAGTTGACAAAGTCACAATTCACATCCAACAGTAATTTAGAGTCAAAAGATTAAATGTTAAAATTTCATCATTATAGACCATTTTGGGATCGTTCGACAGGTCCGGAGTCATCGTTTTTCATCCGAAAATTGATTTTTTGGACTGTACCAAAAATGATTCAAAATGTCAATTGGATCATGCCTCATGTTGAATAACCACTTTTTAAACCCTCACAGTGACCAAAATTGCCATTTTTACAGAGTTTTGCTTACTCAAAAGCTTCAATTTTGACCCGTTTCAGGCACAGAAATGACTTTAAACACACTTATTTTAGTTGACAAAGTCATAATTCAAATCCATCAGTAATTTGGAGTCAAAAGATTAAATGTTAAAATTTCATCATTATAGACCATTTTGGGATCGTTCGACTGGTCCGGAGTCATCGTTTTTCATCCGAAAATTGATTTTTTGGACTGTACCAAAAATGATTCAAAATGTCAATTGGATCATGCCTCATGTTGAATAAGCACTTTTTAAACCCTCACAGTGACCAAAATTGCCATTTTTACAGAGTTTTGCTTACTCAAAAGCTTCAATTTTGACCCGTTTCAGGCACAGAAATGACTTTAAACACACTTATTTTAGTTGACAAAGTCACAATTCACATCCAACAGTAATTTAGAGTCAAAAGATTAAATGTTAAAATTTCATCATTATAGACCATTTTGGGATCGTTCGACAGGTCCGGAGTCATCGTTTTTCATCCGAAAATTGATTTTTTGGACTGTACCAAAAATGATTCAAAATGTCAATTGGATCATGCCTCATGTTGAATAACCACTTTTTAAACCCTCACAGTGACCAAAATTGCCATTTTTACAGAGTTTTGCTTACTCAAAAGCTTCAATTTTGACCCGTTTCAGGCACAGAAATGACTTTAAACACACTTATTTTAGTTGACAAAGTCATAATTCAAATCCATCAGTAATTTAGAGTCAAAAGATTAAATGTTAAAATTTCATCATTATAGACCATTTTGGGATCGTTCGACTGGTCCGGAGTCATAGTTTTTCATCCGAAAATTGATTTTTTGGACTGTACCAAAAATGATTCAAAATGTCAATTGGATCATGCCTCATGTTGAATAAGCACTTTTTAAACCCTCACAGTGACCAAAATTGCCATTTTTACAGAGTTTTGCTTACTCAAAAGCTTCAATTTTGACCCGTTTCAGGCACAAAAATGACTTTAAACACACTTATTTTAGTTGACAAAGTCACAATTCACATCCAACAGTAATTTAGAGTCAAAAGATTAAATGTTAAAATTTCATCATTATAGACCATTTTGGGATCGTTCGACAGGTCCGGAGTCATCGTTTTTCATCCGAAAATTGATTTTTTGGACTGTACCAAAAATGATTCAAAATGTCAATTGGATCATGCCTCATGTTGAATAACCACTTTTCAAACATCACAGTGACCAAAATTGCCATTTTTACAGAGTTTTGCTTACTCAAAAGCTTCCATTTTGACCCGTTTCAGGCACAGAAATGACTTTAAACACACTTATTCTAGTTGACAAAGTCATAATTCACATCCCACAGTCATTTAGAGTCAAAAGATTAAATGTTAAAATTTCATCATTATAGACCATTTTGGGATCGTTCGACAGGTACGGAGTCATCGTTTTTCATCCGAAAATTTTTTTTTTGGACTGTACCAAAAATGATTCAAAATGTCAATTGGATCGTGCCTCATGTTGAATAACCACTTTTTAAACCCTCACAGTGACCAAAATTGCCATTTTTACAGAGTTTTGCTTACTCAAAAGCTTCCATTTTGACCCGTTTCAGGCACAGAAATGACTTTAAACACACTTATTTTAGTTGACAAAGTCATAATTCACATCCAACAGTCATTTAGAGTCAAAAGATTAAATGTTGAAATTTCATCCATATTGACCATTTTGGGATCGTTCGACCGGTCCGGAGTCATCGTTTTTCATCCGAAAATTTATTTTTTGGACTGTACCAAAAATGATTCAAAATGTCAATTGGATCGTGCCTCATGTTGAATAACCACTTTTTAAACCCTCACAGTGACCAAAATTGCCATTTTTACAGAGTTTTGCTTACTCAAAAGCTTCAATTTTGACCCGTTTCAGGCACAGAAATGACTTTAAACACACTTATTCTAGTTGACAAAGTCATAATTAACATCCAATAGTCATTTAGAGTCAAAAGATTAAATGTTAAAATTTCATCATTATAGACCATTTTGGGATCGTTCGACAGGTCCGGAGTCATCGTTGTTCATCCGAAAATTGATTTTTTGGACTGTACCAAAAATGATTCAAAATGTCAATTGGATCGTGCCTCATGTTGAATATCCACTTTTTAAACCCTCACAGTGACCAAATTTGCCATTTTTACAGAGTTTTGCTTACTCAAAAGCTTCAATTTTGACACGTTTCAGGCACAGAAATGACTTTAAACACACTTATTTTAGTTGACAAAGTCATAATTCACATCCATCAGTAATTTAGAGTCAGAAGATTAAATGTTAAAATTTCATCATTATAGACCATTTTGGGATCGTTCGACAGGTCCGGAGTCATCGTTTTTCATCCGAAAATTTATTTTTTGGACTGTACCAAAAATGATTCAAAATGTCAATTGGATCATGCCTCATGTTGAATAACCACTTTTTAAACATCACAGTGACCAAAATTGCCATTTTTACAGAGTTTTGCTTACTCAAAAACTTCAATTTTGACCCGTTTCAGGCACAGAAATGACTTTAAACACACTTATTTTAGTTGACAAAGTCATAATTCACATCCATCAGTAATTTAGAGTCAAAAGATTAAATGTTAAAATTTCATCATTATAGACCATTTTGGGATCGTTCGACTGGTCCGGAGTCATCGTTTTTCATCCGAAAATTGATTTTTTGGACTGTACCAACAATGATTCAAAATGTCAATTGGATCATGCCTCATGTTGAATAACCACTTTTTAAACCCTCACAGTGACCAAAATTGCCATTTTTACAGAGTTTTGCTTACTCAAAAGCTTCCATTTTGACCCGTTTCAGGCACAGAAATGACTTTAAACACACTTATTCTAGTTGACAAAGTCATAATTCACATCCAACAGTCATTTAGAGTCAAAAGATTAAATGTTAAAATTTCATCATTATAGACCATTTTGGGATCGTTCGACTGGTCCGGAGTCATCGTTTTTCATCCGAAAATTGATTTTTTGGACTGTACCAAAAATGATTCAAAATGTCAATTGGATCGTGCCTCATGTTGAATAACCACTTTTTAAACCCTCACAGTGACCAAAATTGCCATTTTTACAGAGTTTTGCTTACTCAAAAGCTTCAATTTTGACCCGTTTCAGGCACAGAAATGACTTTAAACACACTTATTCTAGTTGACAAAGTCATAATTCACATCCAATAGTCATTTAGAGTCAAAAGATTAAATGTTAAAATTTCATCATTATAGACCATTTTGGGATCGTTCGACAGGTCCGGAGTCATCGTTTTTCATCCGAAAATTGATTTTTTGGACTGTACCAAAAATGATTTAAAATGTCAATTGGATCGTGCCTCATGTTGAATAACCACTTTTTAAACCCTCACAGTGACCAAAATTGCCATTTTTACAGAGTTTTGCTTACTTAAAAGCTTCCATTTTGACCCGTTTCAGGCACAGAAATCACTTTAAACACACTTATTCTAGTTGACAAAGTCATAATTCACATCCAACAGTCATTTAGAGTCAAAAGATTAAATGTTAAAATTTCATCATTATAGACCATTTTGGGATCGTTCGACAGGTACGGAGTCATCGTTTTTCATCCGAAAATTTATTTTTTGGACTGTACCAAAAATGATTCAAAATGTCAATTGGATCGTGCCTCATGTTGAATAACCACTTTTTAAACCCTCACAGTGACCAAAATTGCCATTTTTACAGAGTTTTGCTTACTCAAAAGCTTCCATTTTGACCCGTTTCAGGCACAGAAATGACTTTAAACACACTTATTTTAGTTGACAAAGTCATAATTTACATCCAACAGTCATTTAGAGTCAAAAGATTAAATGTTGAAATTTCATCCATATTGACCATTTTGGGATCGTTCGACAGGTCCGGAGTCATCGTTTTTCATCCGAAAATTTATTTTTTGGACTGTACCAAAAATGATTCAAAATGTCAATTGGATCGTGCCTCATGTTGAATAACCACTTTTTAAACCCTCACAGTGACCAAAATTGCCATTTTTACAGAGTTTTGCTTACTCAAAAGCTTCAATTTTGACCCGTTTCAGGCACAGAAATGACTTTAAACACACTTATTCTAGTTGACAAAGTCATAATTCACATCCAATAGTCATTTAGAGTCAAAAGATTAAATGTTAAAATTTCATCATTATAGACCATTTTGGGATCGTTCGACAGGTCCGGAGTCATCGTTGTTCATCCGAAAATTGATTTTTTGGACTGTACCAAAAATGATTCAAAATGTCAATTGGATCGTGCCTCATGTTGAATTACCACTTTTTAAACCCTCACAGTGACCAAAATTGCCATTTTTACAGAGTTTTGCTTACTCAAAAGCTTCAATTTTGACCCGTTTCAGGCACAGAAATGACTTTAAACACACTTATTTTAGTTGACAAAGTCATAATTCACATCCATCAGTAATTTAGAGTCAGAAGATTAAATGTTAAAATGTCATCATTATAGACCATTTTGGGATCGTTCGACTGGTCCGGAGTCATCGTTTTTCATCCGAAAATTGATTTTTTGGACTGTACCAAAAATGATTCAAAATGTCAATTGGATCATGCCTCATGTTTAATAACCACTTTTTAAACCCTCACAGTGACCAAAATTGCCATTTTTACAGAGTTTTGCTTACTCAAAAGCTTCAATTTTGACCCGTTTCAGGCACAGAAATGACTTTAAACACACTTATTTTAGTTGACAAAGTCACAATTCACATCCAACAGTAATTTAGAGTCAAAAGATTAAATGTTAAAATTTCATCATTATAGACCATTTTGGGATCGTTCGACAGGTCCGGAGTCATCGTTTTTCATCCGAAAATTGATTTTTTGGACTGTACCAAAAATGATTCAAAATGTCAATTGGATCATGCCTCATGTTGAATAACCACTTTTTAAACCCTCACAGTGACCAAAATTGCCATTTTTACAGAGTTTTGCTTACTCAAAAGCTTCAATTTTGACCCGTTTCAGGCACAGAAATGACTTTAAACACACTTATTTTAGTTGACAAAGTCATAATTCAAATCCATCAGTAATTTAGAGTCAAAAGATTAAATGTTAAAATTTCATCATTATAGACCATTTTGGGATCGTTCGACTGGTCCGGAGTCATCGTTTTTCATCCGAAAATTGATTTTTTGGACTGTACCAAAAATGATTCAAAATGTCAATTGGATCATGCCTCATGTTGAATAAGCACTTTTTAAACCCTCACAGTGACCAAAATTGCCATTTTTACAGAGTTTTGCTTACTCAAAAGCTTCAATTTTGACCCGTTTCAGGCACAAAAATGACTTTAAACACACTTATTTTAGTTGACAAAGTCACAATTCACATCCAACAGTAATTTAGAGTCAAAAGATTAAATGTTAAAATTTCATCATTATAGACCATTTTGGGATCGTTCGACAGGTCCGGAGTCATCGTTTTTCATCCGAAAATTGATTTTTTGGACTGTACCAAAAATGATTCAAAATGTCAATTGGATCATGCCTCATGTTGAATAACCACTTTTTAAACCCTCACAGTGACCAAAATTGCCATTTTTACAGAGTTTTGCTTACTCAAAAGCTTCAATTTTGACCTGTTTCAGGCACAGAAATGACTTTAAACACACTTATTTTAGTTGACAAAGTCATAATTCAAATCCATCAGTAATTTAGAGTCAAAAGATTAAATGTTAAAATTTCATCATTATAGACCATTTTGGGATCGTTCGACTGGTCCGGAGTCATCGTTTTTCATCCGAAAATTGATTTTTTGGACTGTACCAAAAATGATTCAAAATGTCAATTGGATCATGCCTCATGTTGAATAAGCACTTTTTAAACCCTCACAGTGACCAAAATTGCCATTTTTACAGAGTTTTGCTTACTCAAAAGCTTCAATTTTGACCCGTTTCAGGCACAAAAATGACTTTAAACACACTTATTTTAGTTGACAAAGTCATAATTCACATCCATCAGTAATTTAGAGTCAGAAGATTAAATGTTAAAATTTCATCATTATAGACCATTTTGGGATCGTTCGACAGGTCCGGAGTCATCGTTTTTCATCCGAAAATTTATTTTTTGGACTGTACCAAAAATGATTCAAAATGTCAATTGGATCATGCCTCATGTTGAATAACCACTTTTTAAACATCACAGTGACCAAAATTGCCATTTTTACAGAGTTTTGCTTACTCAAAAACTTCAATTTTGACCCGTTTCAGGCACAGAAATGACTTTAAACACACTTATTTTAGTTGACAAAGTCATAATTCACATCCATCAGTAATTTAGAGTCAAAAGATTAAATGTTAAAATTTCATCATTATAGACCATTTTGGGATCGTTCGACTGGTCCGGAGTCATCGTTTTTCATCCGAAAATTGATTTTTTGGACTGTACCAACAATGATTCAAAATGTCAATTGGATCATGCCTCATGTTGAATAACCACTTTTTAAACCCTCACAGTGACCAAAATTGCCATTTTTACAGAGTTTTGCTTACTCAAAAGCTTCCATTTTGACCCGTTTCAGGCACAGAAATGACTTTAAACACACTTATTCTAGTTGACAAAGTCATAATTCACATCCAACAGTCATTTAGAGTCAAAAGATTAAATGTTAAAATTTCATCATTATAGACCATTTTGGGATCGTTCGACTGGTCCGGAGTCATCGTTTTTCATCCGAAAATTGATTTTTTGGACTGTACCAAAAATGATTCAAAATGTCAATTGGATCGTGCCTCATGTTGAATAACCACTTTTTAAACCCTCACAGTGACCAAAATTGCCATTTTTACAGAGTTTTGCTTACTCAAAAGCTTCAATTTTGACCCGTTTCAGGCACAGAAATGACTTTAAACACACTTATTCTAGTTGACAAAGTCATAATTCACATCCAATAGTCATTTAGAGTCAAAAGATTAAATGTTAAAATTTCATCATTATAGACCATTTTGGGATCGTTCGACAGGTCCGGAGTCATCGTTTTTCATCCGAAAATTGATTTTTTGGACTGTACCAAAAATGATTTAAAATGTCAATTGGATCGTGCCTCATGTTGAATAACCACTTTTTAAACCCTCACAGTGACCAAAATTGCCATTTTTACAGAGTTTTGCTTACTTAAAAGCTTCCATTTTGACCCGTTTCAGGCACAGAAATCACTTTAAACACACTTATTCTAGTTGACAAAGTCATAATTCACATCCAACAGTCATTTAGAGTCAAAAGATTAAATGTTAAAATTTCATCATTATAGACCATTTTGGGATCGTTCGACAGGTACGGAGTCATCGTTTTTCATCCGAAAATTTATTTTTTGGACTGTACCAAAAATGATTCAAAATGTCAATTGGATCGTGCCTCATGTTGAATAACCACTTTTTAAACCCTCACAGTGACCAAAATTGCCATTTTTACAGAGTTTTGCTTACTCAAAAGCTTCCATTTTGACCCGTTTCAGGCACAGAAATGACTTTAAACACACTTATTTTAGTTGACAAAGTCATAATTTACATCCAACAGTCATTTAGAGTCAAAAGATTAAATGTTGAAATTTCATCCATATTGACCATTTTGGGATCGTTCGACAGGTCCGGAGTCATCGTTTTTCATCCGAAAATTTATTTTTTGGACTGTACCAAAAATGATTCAAAATGTCAATTGGATCGTGCCTCATGTTGAATAACCACTTTTTAAACCCTCACAGTGACCAAAATTGCCATTTTTACAGAGTTTTGCTTACTCAAAAGCTTCAATTTTGACCCGTTTCAGGCACAGAAATGACTTTAAACACACTTATTCTAGTTGACAAAGTCATAATTCACATCCAATAGTCATTTAGAGTCAAAAGATTAAATGTTAAAATTTCATCATTATAGACCATTTTGGGATCGTTCGACAGGTCCGGAGTCATCGTTGTTCATCCGAAAATTGATTTTTTGGACTGTACCAAAAATGATTCAAAATGTCAATTGGATCGTGCCTCATGTTGAATTACCACTTTTTAAACCCTCACAGTGACCAAAATTGCCATTTTTACAGAGTTTTGCTTACTCAAAAGCTTCAATTTTGACCCGTTTCAGGCACAGAAATGACTTTAAACACACTTATTTTAGTTGACAAAGTCATAATTCACATCCATCAGTAATTTAGAGTCAGAAGATTAAATGTTAAAATGTCATCATTATAGACCATTTTGGGATCGTTCGACTGGTCCGGAGTCATCGTTTTTCATCCGAAAATTGATTTTTTGGACTGTACCAAAAATGATTCAAAATGTCAATTGGATCATGCCTCATGTTTAATAACCACTTTTTAAACCCTCACAGTGACCAAAATTGCCATTTTTACAGAGTTTTGCTTACTCAAAAGCTTCAATTTTGACCCGTTTCAGGCACAGAAATGACTTTAAACACACTTATTTTAGTTGACAAAGTCACAATTCACATCCAACAGTAATTTAGAGTCAAAAGATTAAATGTTAAAATTTCATCATTATAGACCATTTTGGGATCGTTCGACAGGTCCGGAGTCATCGTTTTTCATCCGAAAATTGATTTTTTGGACTGTACCAAAAATGATTCAAAATGTCAATTGGATCATGCCTCATGTTGAATAACCACTTTTTAAACCCTCACAGTGACCAAAATTGCCATTTTTACAGAGTTTTGCTTACTCAAAAGCTTCAATTTTGACCCGTTTCAGGCACAGAAATGACTTTAAACACACTTATTTTAGTTGACAAAGTCATAATTCAAATCCATCAGTAATTTAGAGTCAAAAGATTAAATGTTAAAATTTCATCATTATAGACCATTTTGGGATCGTTCGACTGGTCCGGAGTCATCGTTTTTCATCCGAAAATTGATTTTTTGGACTGTACCAAAAATGATTCAAAATGTCAATTGGATCATGCCTCATGTTGAATAAGCACTTTTTAAACCCTCACAGTGACCAAAATTGCCATTTTTACAGAGTTTTGCTTACTCAAAAGCTTCAATTTTGACCCGTTTCAGGCACAAAAATGACTTTAAACACACTTATTTTAGTTGACAAAGTCACAATTCACATCCAACAGTAATTTAGAGTCAAAAGATTAAATGTTAAAATTTCATCATTATAGACCATTTTGGGATCGTTCGACAGGTCCGGAGTCATCGTTTTTCATCCGAAAATTGATTTTTTGGACTGTACCAAAAATGATTCAAAATGTCAATTGGATCATGCCTCATGTTGAATAACCACTTTTTAAACCCTCACAGTGACCAAAATTGCCATTTTTACAGAGTTTTGCTTACTCAAAAGCTTCAATTTTGACCTGTTTCAGGCACAGAAATGACTTTAAACACACTTATTTTAGTTGACAAAGTCATAATTCAAATCCATCAGTAATTTAGAGTCAAAAGATTAAATGTTAAAATTTCATCATTATAGACCATTTTGGGATCGTTCGACTGGTCCGGAGTCATCGTTTTTCATCCGAAAATTGATTTTTTGGACTGTACCAAAAATGATTCAAAATGTCAATTGGATCATGCCTCATGTTGAATAAGCACTTTTTAAACCCTCACAGTGACCAAAATTGCCATTTTTACAGAGTTTTGCTTACTCAAAAGCTTCAATTTTGACCCGTTTCAGGCACAAAAATGACTTTAAACACACTTATTTTAGTTGACAAAGTCACAATTCACATCCAACAGTAATTTAGAGTCAAAAGATTAAATGTTAAAATTTCATCATTATAGACCATTTTGGGATCGTTCGACAGGTCCGGAGTCATCGTTTTTCATCCGAAAATTGATTTTTTGGACTGTACCAAAAATGATTCAAAATGTCAATTGGATCATGCCTCATGTTGAATAACCACTTTTCAAACATCACAGTGACCAAAATTGCCATTTTTACAGAGTTTTGCTTACTCAAAAGCTTCCATTTTGACCCGTTTCAGGCACAGAAATGACTTTAAACACACTTATTCTAGTTGACAAAGTCATAATTCACATCCAACAGTCATTTAGAGTCAAAAGATTAAATGTTAAAATTTCATCATTATAGACCATTTTGGGATCGTTCGACTGGTCCGGAGTCATCGTTTTTCATCCGAAAATTGATTTTTTGGACTGTACCAAAAATGATTCAAAATGTCAATTGGATCATGCCTCATGTTGAATAACCACTTTTTAAACCCTCACAGTGACCAACATTGCCATTTTTACAGAGTTTTGCTTACTCAAAAGCTTCAATTTTGACCCGTTTCAGGCACAGAAATGACTTTAAACACACTTATTTTAGTTGACAAAGTCATAATTCACATCCATCAGTAATTTAGAGTCAAAAGATTAAATGTTAAAATTTCATCATTATACACCATTTTGGGATCGTTCGACTGGTCCGGAGTCATCGTTTTTCATCCGAAAATTGATTTTTGGACTGTACCAACAATGATTCAAAATGTCAATTGGATCATGGATCATGTTGAATAACCACTTTTTAAACCCTCACAGTGACCAAAATTGCCATTTTTACAGAGTTTTGCTTACTCAAAAGCTTCCATTTTGACCCGTTTCAGGCACAGAAATGACTTTAAACACACTTATTCTAGTTGACAAAGTCATAATTCACATCCAACAGTCATTTAGAGTCAAAAGATTAAATGTTAAAATTTCATCATTATAGACCATTTTGGGATCGTTCGACTGGTCCGGAGTCATCGTTTTTCATCCGAAAATTTATTTTTTGGACTGTACCAAAAATGATTCAAAATGTCAATTGGATCGTGCCTCATGTTGAATAACCACTTTTTAAACCCTCACAGTGACCAAAATTGCCATTTTTACAGAGTTTTGCTTACTCAAAAGCTCCCATTTTGACCCGTGTAAGGCACAGAAATGACTTTAAACACACTTATTTTAGTTGACAAAGTCATAATTCACATCCAACAGTCATTTAGAGTCAAAAGATTAAATGTTGAAATTTCATCCATATTGACCATTTTGGGATCGTTCGACAGGTCCGGAGTCATCGTTTTTCATCCGAAAATTTATTTTTTGGACTGTACCAAAAATGATTCAAAATGTCAATTGGATCGTGCCTCATGTTGAATAACCACTTTTTAAACCCTCACAGTGACCAAAATTGCCATTTTTACAGAGTTTTGCTTACTCAAAAGCTTCAATTTTGACCCGTTTCAGGCACAGAAATGACTTTAAACACACTTATTCTAGTTGACAAAGTCATAATTCACATCCAATAGTCATTTAGAGTCAAAAGATTAAATGTTAAAATTTCATCATTATAGACCATTTTGGGATCGTTCGACAGGTCCGGAGTCATCGTTGTTCATCCGAAAATTGATTTTTGGACTGTACCAAAAATGATTCAAAATGTCAATTGGATCGTGCCTCATGTTGAATAACCACTTTTTAAACCCTCACAGTGACCAAAATTGCCATTTTTACAGAGTTTTGCTTACTCAAAAGCTTCCATTTTGACCCGTTTCAGGCACAGAAATGACTTTAAACACACTTATTCTAGTTGACAAAGTCATAATTCACATCCAACAGTCATTTAGAGTCAAAAGATTAAATGTTAAAATTTCATCATTATAGACCATTTTGGGATCGTTCGACAGGTATGGAGTCATCGTTTTTCATCCGAAAATTGATTTTTTGGACTGTACCAAAAATGATTCAAAATGTCAATTGGATCATGCCTCATGTTGAATAACCACTTTTTAAACCCTCACAGTGACCAAAATTGCCATTTTTACAGAGTTTTGCTTACTCAAAAGCTTCAATTTTGACCCGTTTCAGGCACAGAAATGACTTTAAACACACTTATTTTAGTTGACAAAGTCATAATTCACATCCATCAGTAATTTAGAGTTAGAAGATTAAATGTTAAAATTTCATCATTATAGACCATTTTGGGATCGTTCGACAGGTCCGGAGTCATCGTTTTTCATCCGAAAATTGATTTTTTGGACTGTACCAAAAATGATTCAAAATGTCAATTGGATCATGCCTCATGTTGAATAACCACTTTTTAAACATCACAGTGACCAAAATTGCCATTTTTACAGAGTTTTGCTTACTCAAAAGCTTCCATTTTGACCCGTTTCAGGCACAGAAATGACTTTAAACACACTTATTCTAGTTGACAAAGTCATAATTCACATCCAACAGTCATTTAGAGTCAAAAGATTAAATGTTAAAATTTCATCATTATAGACCATTTTGGGATCGTTCGACTGGTCCGGAGTCATCGTTTTTCATCCGAAAATTGATTTTTTGGACTGTACCAAAAATGATTCAAAATGTCAATTGGATCATGCCTCATGTTGAATAACCACTTTTTAAACCCTCACAGTGACCAAAATTGCCATTTTTACAGAGTTTTGCTTACTCAAAAGCTTCAATTTTGACCCGTTTCAGGCACAGAAATGACTTTAAACACACTTATTTTAGTTGACAAAGTCATAATTCACATCCATCAGTAATTTAGAGTCAAAAGATTAAATGTTAAAATTTCATCATTATAGACCATTTTGGGATCGTTCGACTGGTCCGGAGTCATCGTTTTTCATCCGAAAATTGATTTTTTGGACTGTACCAACAATGATTCAAAATGTCAATTGGATCATGCCTCATGTTGAATAACCACTTTTTAAACCCTCACAGTGACCAAAATTGCCATTTTTACAGAGTTTTGCTTACTCAAAAGCTTCCATTTTGACCCGTTTCAGGCACAGAAATGACTTTAAACACACTTATTCTAGTTGACAAAGTCATAATTCACATCCAACAGTCATTTAGAGTCAAAAGATTAAATGTTAAAATTTCATCATTATAGACCATTTTGGGATCGTTCGACTGGTCCGGAGTCATCGTTTTTCATCCGAAAATTGATTTTTTGGACTGTACCAAAAATGATTCAAAATGTCAATTGGATCGTGCCTCATGTTGAATAACCACTTTTTAAACCCTCACAGTGACCAAAATTGCCATTTTTACAGAGTTTTGCTTACTCAAAAGCTTCAATTTTGACCCGTTTCAGGCACAGAAATGACTTTAAACACACTTATTCTAGTTGACAAAGTCATAATTCACATCCAATAGTCATTTAGAGTCAAAAGATTAAATGTTAAAATTTCATCATTATAGACCATTTTGGGATCGTTCGACAGGTACGGAGTCATCGTTTTTCATCCGAAAATTGATTTTTTGGACTGTACCAAAAATGATTTAAAATGTCAATTGGATCGTGCCTCATGTTGAATAACCACTTTTTAAACCCTCACAGTGACCAAAATTGCCATTTTTACAGAGTTTTGCTTACTCAAAAGCTTCCATTTTGACCCGTTTCAGGCACAGAAATGACTTTAAACACACTTATTCTAGTTGACAAAGTCATAATTCACATCCAACAGTCATTTAGAGTCAAAAGATTAAATGTTAAAATTTCATCATTATAGACCATTTTGGGATCGTTCGACAGGTACGGAGTCATCGTTTTTCATCCGAAAATTTATTTTTTGGACTGTACCAAAAATGATTCAAAATGTCAATTGGATCGTGCCTCATGTTGAATAACCACTTTTTAAACCCTCACAGTGACCAAAATTGCCATTTTTACAGAGTTTTGCTTACTCAAAAGCTTCCATTTTGACCCGTTTCAGGCACAGAAATGACTTTAAACACACTTATTTTAGTTGACAAAGTCATAATTCACATCCAACAGTCATTTAGAGTCAAAAGATTAAATGTTGAAATTTCATCCATATTGACCATTTTGGGATCGTTCGACAGGTCCGGAGTCATCGTTTTTCATCCGAAAATTTATTTTTTGGACTGTACCAAAAATGATTCAAAATGTCAATTGGATCGTGCCCCATGTTGAATAACCACTTTTTAAACCCTCACAGTGACCAAAATTGCCATTTTTACAGAGTTTTGCTTACTCAAAAGCTTCAATTTTGACCCGTTTCAGGCACAGAAATGACTTTAAACACACTTATTCTAGTTGACAAAGTCATAATTCACATCCAATAGTCATTTAGAGTCAAAAGATTAAATGTTAAAATGTCATCATTATAGACCATTTTGGGATCGTTCGACAGGTCCGGAGTCATCGTTGTTCATCCGAAAATTGATTTTTTGGACTGTACCAAAAATGATTCAAAATGTCAATTGGATCGTGCCTCATGTTGAATAACCACTTTTTAAACCCTCACAGTGACCAAAATTGCCATTTTTACAGAGTTTTGCTTACTCAAAAGCTTCCATTTTGACCCGTTTCAGGCACAGAAATGACTTTAAACACACTTATTCTAGTTGACAAAGTCATAATTCACATCCAACAGTCATTTAGAGTCAAAAGATTAAATGTTAAAATTTCATCATTATAGACCATTTTGGGATCGTTCGACAGGTACGGAGTCATCGTTTTTCATCCGAAAATTGATTTTTTGGACTGTACCAAAAATGATTCAAAATGTCAATTGGATCATGCCTCATGTTGAATAACCACTTTTTAAACCCTCACAGTGACCAAAATTGCCATTTTTACAGAGTTTTGCTTACTCAAAAGCTTCAATTTTGACCCGTTTCAGGCACAGAAATGACTTTAAACACACTTATTTTAGTTGACAAAGTCACAATTCTCATCCAACAGTAATTTAGAGTCAAAAGATTAAATGTTAAAATTTCATCATTATTGACCATTTTGGGATCGTTCGACAGGTCCGGAGTCATCGTTTTTCATCCGAAAATTGATTTTTTGGACTGTACCAAAAATGATTCAAAATGTCAATTGGATCATGCCTCATGTTGAATAACCACTTTTTAAACCCTCACAGTGACCAAAATTGCCATTTTTACAGAGTTTTGCTTACTCAAAAGCTTCAATTTTGACCCGTTTCAGGCACAGAAATGACTTTAAACACACTTATTTTAGTTGACAAAGTCATAATTCAAATCCATCAGTAATTTAGAGTCAAAAGATTAAATGTTAAAATTTCATCATTATAGACCATTTTGGGATCGTACGACTGGTCCGGAGTCATCGTTTTTCATCCGAAAATTGATTTTTTGGACTGTACCAAAAATGATTCAAAATGTCAATTGGATCATGCCTCATGTTGAATAAGCACTTTTTAAACCCTCACAGTGACCAAAATTTACATTTTTACAGAGTTTTGCTTACTCAAAAGCTTCAATTTTGACCCGTTTCAGGCACAAAAATTACTTTAAACACACTTATTTTAGTTGACAAAGTCACAATTCACATCCAACAGTAATTTAGAGTCAAAAGATTAAATGTTAAAATTTCATCATTATAGACCATTTTGGGATCGTTCGACAGGTCCGGAGTCATTGTTTTTCATCCGAAAATTGATTTTTTGGACTGTACCAAAAATGATTCAAAATGTCAATTGGATCATGCCTCATGTTGAATAACCACTTTTTAAACATCACAGTGACCAAAATTGCCATTTTTACAGAGTTTTGCTTACTCAAAAGCTTCCATTTTGACCCGTTTCAGGCACAGAAATGACTTTAAACACACTTATTCTAGTTGACAAAGTCATAATTAACATCCAACAGTCATTTAGAGTCAAAAGATTAAATGTTAAAATTTCATCATTATAGACCATTTTGGGATCGTTCGACTGGTCCGGAGTCATCGTTTTTCATCCGAAAATTGATTTTTTGGACTGTACCAAAAATGATTCAAAATGTCAATTGGATCATGCCTCATGTTGAATAACCACTTTTTAAACCCTCACAGTGACCAAAATTGCCATTTTTACAGAGTTTTGCTTACTCAAAAGCTTCCATTTTGACCCGTTTCAGGCACAGAAATGACTTTAAACACACTTATTCTAGTTGACAAAGTCATAATTCACATCCAACAGTCATTTAGAGTCAAAAGATTAAATGTTAAAATTTCATCATTATAGACCATTTTGGGATCGTTCGACAGGTATGGAGTCATCGTTTTTCATCCGAAAATTGATTTTTTGGACTGTACCAAAAATGATTCAAAATGTCAATTGGATCATGCCTCATGTTGAATAACCACTTTTTAAACCCTCACAGTGACCAAAATTGCCATTTTTACAGAGTTTTGCTTACTCAAAAGCTTCAATTTTGACCCGTTTCAGGCACAGAAATGACTTTAAACACACTTATTTTAGTTGACAAAGTCATAATTCACATCCATCAGTAATTTAGAGTTAGAAGATTAAATGTTAAAATTTCATCATTATAGACCATTTTGGGATCGTTCGACAGGTCCGGAGTCATCGTTTTTCATCCGAAAATTGATTTTTTGGACTGTACCAAAAATGATTCAAAATGTCAATTGGATCATGCCTCATGTTGAATAACCACTTTTTAAACATCACAGTGACCAAAATTGCCATTTTTACAGAGTTTTGCTTACTCAAAAGCTTCCATTTTGACCCGTTTCAGGCACAGAAATGACTTTAAACACACTTATTCTAGTTGACAAAGTCATAATTCACATCCAACAGTCATTTAGAGTCAAAAGATTAAATGTTAAAATTTCATCATTATAGACCATTTTGGGATCGTTCGACTGGTCCGGAGTCATCGTTTTTCATCCGAAAATTGATTTTTTGGACTGTACCAAAAATGATTCAAAATGTCAATTGGATCATGCCTCATGTTGAATAACCACTTTTTAAACCCTCACAGTGACCAAAATTGCCATTTTTACAGAGTTTTGCTTACTCAAAAGCTTCAATTTTGACCCGTTTCAGGCACAGAAATGACTTTAAACACACTTATTTTAGTTGACAAAGTCATAATTCACATCCATCAGTAATTTAGAGTCAAAAGATTAAATGTTAAAATTTCATCATTATAGACCATTTTGGGATTGTTCGACTGGTCCGGAGTCATCGTTTTTCATCCGAAAATTGATTTTTTGGACTGTACCAACAATGATTCAAAATGTCAATTGGATCATGCCTCATGTTGAATAACCACTTTTTAAACCCTCACAGTGACCAAAATTGCCATTTTTACAGAGTTTTGCTTACTCAAAAGCTTCCATTTTGACCCGTTTCAGGCACAGAAATGACTTTAAACACACTTATTCTAGTTGACAAAGTCATAATTCACATCCAACAGTCATTTAGAGTCAAAAGATTAAATGTTAAAATTTCATCATTATAGACCATTTTGGGATCGTTCGACTGGTCCGGAGTCATCGTTTTTCATCCGAAAATTGATTTTTTGGACTGTACCAAAAATGATTCAAAATGTCAATTGGATCGTGCCTCATGTTGAATAACCACTTTTTAAACCCTCACAGTGACCAAAATTGCCATTTTTACAGAGTTTTGCTTACTCAAAAGCTTCAATTTTGACCCGTTTCAGGCACAGAAATGACTTTAAACACACTTATTCTAGTTGACAAAGTCATAATTCACATCCAATAGTCATTTAGAGTCAAAAGATTAAATGTTAAAATTTCATCATTATTGACCATTTTGGGATCGTTCGACAGGTCCGGAGTCATCGTTTTTCATCCGAAAATTGATTTTTTGGACTGTACCAAAAATGATTCAAAATGTCAATTGGATCATGCCTCATGTTGAATAACCACTTTTTAAACCCTCACAGTGACCAAAATTGCCATTTTTACAGAGTTTTGCTTACTCAAAAGCTTCAATTTTGACCCGTTTCAGGCACAGAAATGACTTTAAACACACTTATTCTAGTTGACAAAGTCATAATTCAAATCCATCAGTAATTTAGAGTCAAAAGATTAAATGTTAAAATTTCATCATTATAGACCATTTTGGGATCGTACGACTGGTCCGGAGTCATCGTTTTTCATCCGAAAATTGATTTTTTGGACTGTACCAAAAATGATTCAAAATGTCAATTGGATCATGCCTCATGTTGAATAACCACTTTTTAAACCCTCACAGTGACCAAAATTGCCATTTTTACAGAGTTTTGCTTACTCAAAAGCTTCCATTTTGACCCGTTTCAGGCACAAAAATTACTTTAAACACACTTATTTTAGTTGACAAAGTCACAATTCACATCCAACAGTAATTTAGAGTCAAAAGATTAAATGTTAAAATTTC
The DNA here is from genome assembly GCF_964263255.1 of Lissotriton vulgaris. Taxonomy (NCBI): domain Eukaryota; kingdom Metazoa; phylum Chordata; class Amphibia; order Caudata; family Salamandridae; genus Lissotriton; species Lissotriton vulgaris. The sequence continues at coordinate 552,367 of NW_028250937.1, read as the reverse complement.
ATCATTATAGACCATTTTGGGATCGTTCGACAGGTCCGGAGTCATTGTTTTTCATCCGAAAATTGATTTTTTGGACTGTACCAAAAATGATTCAAAATGTCAATTGGATCATGCCTCATGTTGAATAACCACTTTTTAAACATCACAGTGACCAAAATTGCCATTTTTACAGAGTTTTGCTTACTCAAAAGCTTCCATTTTGACCCGTTTCAGGCACAGAAATGACTTTAAACACACTTATTCTAGTTGACAAAGTCATAATTAACATCCAACAGTCATTTAGAGTCAAAAGATTAAATGTTAAAATTTCATCATTATAGACCATTTTGGGATCGTTCGACTGGTCCGGAGTCATCGTTTTTCATCCGAAAATTGATTTTTTGGACTGTACCAAAAATGATTCAAAATGTCAATTGGATCGTGCCTCATGTTGAATAACCACTTTTTAAACCCTCACAGTGACCAAAATTGCCATTTTTACAGAGTTTTGCTTACTCAAAAGCTTCAATTTTGACCCGTTTCAGGCACAGAAATGACTTTAAACACACTTATTCTAGTTGACAAAGTCATAATTCACATCCAACAGTCATTTAGAGTCAAAAGATTAAATGTTAAAATTTCATCATTATAGACCATTTTGGGATCGTTCGACAGGTACGGAGTCATCGTTTTTCATCCGAAAATGTATTTTTTGGACTGTACCAAAAATGATTCAAAATGTCAATTGGATCGTGCCTCATGTTGAATAACCACTTTTTAAACCCTCACAGTGACCAAAATTGCCATTTTTACAGAGTTTTGCTTACTCAAAAGCTTCCATTTTGACCCGTTTCAGGCACAGAAATGACTTTAAACACACTTATTTTAGTTGACAAAGTCATAATTCACATCCAACAGTCATTTAGAGTCAAAAGATTAAATGTTGAAATTTCATCCATATTGACCATTTTGGGATCGTTCGACAGGTCCGGAGTCATCGTTTTTCATCCGAAAATTTATTTTTTGGACTGTACCAAAAATGATTCAAAATGTCAATTGGATCGTGCCTCATGTTGAATAACCACTTTTTAAACCCTCACAGTGACCAAAATTGCCATTTTTACAGAGTTTTGCTTACTCAAAAGCTTCAATTTTGACCCGTTTCAGGCACAGAAATGACTTTAAACACACTTATTCTAGTTGACAAAGTCATAATTCACATCCAATAGTCATTTAGAGTCAAAAGATTAAATGTTAAAATGTCATCATTATAGACCATTTTGGGATCGTTCGACAGGTCCGGAGTCATCGTTTTTCATCCGAAAATTGATTTTTTGGACTGTACCAAAAATGATTCAAAATGTCAATTGGATCGTGCCTCATGTTGAATAACCACTTTTTAAACCCTCACAGTGACCAAAATTGCCATTTTTACAGAGTTTTGCTTACTCAAAAGCTTCCATTTTGACCCGTTTCAGGCACAGAAATGACTTTAAACACACTTATTCTAGTTGACAAAGTCATAATTCACATCCAACAGTCATTTAGAGTCAAAAGATTAAATGTTAAAATTTCATCATTATAGACCATTTTGGGATCGTTCGACAGGTACGGAGTCATCGTTTTTCATCCGAAAATTGATTTTTTGGACTGTACCAAAAATGATTCAAAATGTCAATTGGATCATGCCTCATGTTGAATAACCACTTTTTAAACCCTCACAGTGACCAAATTTGCCATTTTTACAGAGTTTTGCTTACTCAAAAGCTTCAATTTTGACCCGTTTCAGGCACAGAAATGACTTTAAACACACTTATTTTAGATGACAAAGTCATAATTCACATCCATCAGTAATTTAGAGTCAAAAGATTAAATGTTAAAATGTCATCATTATAGACCATTTTGGGATCGTTCGACTGGTCCGGAGTCATCGTTTTTCATCCGAAAATTGATTTTTTGGACTGTACCAAAAATGATTCAAAATGTCAATTGGATCATGCCTCATGTTTAATAACCACTTTTTAAACCCTCACAGTGACCAAAATTGCCATTTTTACAGAGTTTTGCTTACTCAAAAGCTTCAATTTTGACCCGTTTCAGGCACAGAAATGACTTTAAACACACTTATTTTAGTTGACAAAGTCACAATTCACATCCAACAGTAATTTAGAGTCAAAAGATTAAATGTTAAAATTTCATCATTATAGACCATTTTGGGATCGTTCGACAGGTCCGGAGTCATCGTTTTTCATCCGAAAATTTATTTTTTGGACTGTACCAAAAATGATTCAAAATGTCAATTGGATCATGCCTCATGTTGAATAACCACTTTTTAAACCCTCACAGTGACCAAAATTGCCATTTTTACAGAGTTTTGCTTACTCAAAAGCTTCAATTTTGACCCGTTTCAGGCACAGAAATGACTTTAAACACACTTATTTTAGTTGACAAAGTCATAATTCAAATCCATCAGTAATTTTGAGTCAAAAGATTAAATGTTAAAATTTCATCATTATAGACCATTTTGGGATCGTTCGACTGGTCCGGAGTCATCGTTTTTCATCCGAAAAATTGATTTTTTGGACTGTTCCAAAAATGATTCAAAATGTCAATTGGATCATGCCTCATGTTGAATAACCACTTTTTAAACCCTCACAGTGACCAAAATTGCCATTTTTACAGAGTTTTGCTTACTCAAAAGCTTCAATTTTGACCCGTTTCAGGCACAGAAATGACTTTAAACACACTTATTTTAGTTGACAAAGTCATAATTCACATCCATCAGTAATTTAGAGTCAAAAGATTAAATGTTAAAATTTCATCATTATAGACCATTTTGGGATCGTTCGACTGGTCCGGAGTCATCGTTTTTCATCCGAAAATTGATTTTTTGGACTGTACCAAAAATGATTCAAAATGTCAATTGGATCATGCCTCATGTTGAATAACCACTTTTTAAACCCTCACAGTGACCAAAATTGCCATTTTTACAGAGTTTTGCTTACTCAAAAGCTTCAATTTTGACCCGTTTCAGGCACAGAAATGAATTTAAACACACTTATTTTAGTTGACAAAGTCACAATTCACATCCAACAGTAATTTAGAGTCAAAAGATTCAATGTTAAAATTTCATCATTATAGACCATTTTGGGATCGTTCGACTGGTCCGGAGTCATCGTTTTTCATCCGAAAATTGATTTTTTGGACTGTACCAAAAATGATTCAAAATGTCAATTGGATCATGCCTCATGTTGAATAACCACTTTTTAAACCCTCACAGTGACCAAAATTGCCATTTTTACAGAGTTTTGCTTACTCAAAAGCTTCAATTTTGACCCGTTTCAGGCACAGAAATGACTTTAAACACACTTATTTTAGTTGACAAAGTCATAATTCAAATCCATCAGTAATTTAGAGTCAAAAGATTAAATGTTAAAATTTCATCATTATAGACCATTTTGGGATCGTTCGACTGGTCCGGAGTCATCGTTTTTCATCCGAAAATTGATTTTTTGGACTGTACCAAAAATGATTCAAAATGTCAATTGGATCATGCCTCATGTTGAATAAGCACTTTTTAAACCCTCACAGTGACCAAAATTGCCATTTTTACAGAGTTTTGCTTACTCAAAAGCTTCAATTTTGACCCGTTTCAGGCACAAAAATGACTTTAAACACACTTATTTTAGTTGACAAAGTCACAATTCACATCCAACAGTAATTTAGAGTCAAAAGATTAAATGTTAAAATTTCATCATTATAGACCATTTTGGGATCGTTCGACAGGTCCGGAGTCATCGTTTTTCATCCGAAAATTGATTTTTTGGACTGTACCAAAAATGATTCAAAATGTCAATTGGATCATGCCTCATGTTGAATAACCACTTTTCAAACATCACAGTGACCAAAATTGCCATTTTTACAGAGTTTTGCTTACTCAAAAGCTTCCATTTTGACCCGTTTCAGGCACAGAAATGACTTTAAACACACTTATTCTAGTTGACAAAGTCATAATTCACATCCAACAGTCATTTAGAGTCAAAAGATTAAATGTTAAAATTTCATCATTATAGACCATTTTGGGATCGTTCGACTGGTCCGGAGTCATCGTTTTTCATCCGAAAATTGATTTTTTGGACTGTACCAAAAATGATTCAAAATGTCAATTGGATCATGCCTCATGTTGAATAACCACTTTTTAAACCCTCACAGTGACCAACATTGCCATTTTTACAGAGTTTTGCTTACTCAAAAGCTTCAATTTTGACCCGTTTCAGGCACAGAAATGACTTTAAACACACTTATTTTAGTTGACAAAGTCATAATTCACATCCATCAGTAATTTAGAGTCAAAAGATTAAATGTTAAAATTTCATCATTATAGACCATTTTGGGATCGTTCGACTGGTCCGGAGTCATCGTTTTTCATCCGAAAATTGATTTTTTGGACTGTACCAACAATGATTCAAAATGTCAATTGGATCATGGATCATGTTGAATAACCACTTTTTAAACCCTCACAGTGACCAAAATTGCCATTTTTACAGAGTTTTGCTTACTCAAAAGCTTCCATTTTGACCCGTTTCAGGCACAGAAATGACTTTAAACACACTTAATTTAGTTGACAAAGTCATAATTCACATCCAACAGTCATTTAGAGTCAAAAGATTAAATGTTAAAATTTCATCATTATAGACCATTTTGGGATCGTTCGACTGGTCCGGAGTCATCGTTTTTCATCCGAAAATTTATTTTTTGGACTGTACCAAAAATGATTCAAAATGTCAATTGGATCGTGCCTCATGTTGAATAACCACTTTTTAAACCCTCACAGTGACCAAAATTGCCATTTTTACAGAGTTTTGCTTACTCAAAAGCTTCCATTTTGACCCGTTTCAGGCACAGAAATGACTTTAAACACACTTATTTTAGTTGACAAAGTCATAATTCACATCCAACAGTCATTTAGAGTCAAAAGATTAAATGTTGAAATTTCATCCATATTGACCATTTTGGGATCGTTCGACAGGTCCGGAGTCATCGTTTTTCATCCGAAAATTTATTTTTTGGACTGTACCAAAAATGATTCAAAATGTCAATTGGATCGTGCCTCATGTTGAATAACCACTTTTTAAACCCTCACAGTGACCAAAATTGCCATTTTTACAGAGTTTTGCTTACTCAAAAGCTTCAATTTTGACCCGTTTCAGGCACAGAAATGACTTTAAACACACTTATTCTAGTTGACAAAGTCATAATTCACATCCAATAGTCATTTAGAGTCAAAAGATTAAATGTTAAAATGTCATCATTATAGACCATTTTGGGATCGTTCGACAGGTCCGGAGTCATCGTTTTTCATCCGAAAATTGATTTTTTGGACTGTACCAAAAATGATTCAAAATGTCAATTGGATCGTGCCTCATGTTGAATAACCACTTTTTAAACCCTCACAGTGACCAAAATTGCCATTTTTACAGAGTTTTGCTTACTCAAAAGCTTCCATTTTGACCCGTTTCAGGCACAGAAATTACTTTAAACACACTTATTCTAGTTGACAAAGTCATAATTCACATCCAACAGTCATTTAGAGTCAAAAGATTAAATGTTAAAATTTCATCATTATAGACCATTTTGGGATCGTTCGACAGGTACGGAGTCATCGTTTTTCATCCGAAAATTGATTTTTTGGACTGTACCAAAAATGATTCAAAATGTCAATTGGATCATGCCTCATGTTGAATAACCACTTTTTAAACCCTCACAGTGACCAAAATTGCCATTTTTACAGAGTTTTGCTTACTCAAAAGCTTCAATTTTGACCCGTTTCAGGCACAGAAATGACTTTAAACACACTTATTTTAGTTGACAAAGTCATAATTCACATCCATCAGTAATTTAGAGTCAAAAGATTAAATGTTAAAATGTCATCATTATAGACCATTTTGGGATCGTTCGACTGGTCCGGAGTCATCGTTTTTCATCCGAAAATTGATTTTTTGGACTGTACCAAAAATGATTCAAAATGTCAATTGGATCATGCCTCATGTTTAATAACCACTTTTTAAACCCTCACAGTGACCAAAATTGCCATTTTTACAGAGTTTTGCTTACTCAAAAGCTTCAATTTTGACCCGTTTCAGGCACAGAAATGACTTTAAACACACTTATTTTAGTTGACAAAGTCACAATTCACATCCAACAGTAATTTAGAGTCAAAAGATTAAATGTTAAAATTTCATCATTATAGACCATTTTGGGATCGTTCGACAGGTCCGGAGTCATCGTTTTTCATCCGAAAATTTATTTTTTGGACTGTACCAAAAATGATTCAAAATGTCAATTGGATCATGCCTCATGTTGAATAACCACTTTTTAAACCCTCACAGTGACCAAAATTGCCATTTTTACAGAGTTTTGCTTACTCAAAAGCTTCAATTTTGACCCGTTTCAGGCACAGAAATGACTTTAAACACACTTATTTTAGTTGACAAAGTCATAATTCACATCCAACAGTCATTTAGAGTCAAAAGATTAAATGTTAAAATTTCATCATTATAGACCATTTTGGGATCGTTCGACAGGTACGGAGTCATCGTTTTTCATCCGAAAATTGATTTTTTGGACTGTACCAAAAATGATTCAAAATGTCAATTGGATCATGCCTCATGTTGAATAACCACTTTTTAAACCCTCACAGTGACCAAAATTGCCATTTTTACAGAGTTTTGCTTACTCAAAAGCTTCAATTTTGACCCGTTTCAGGCACAGAAATGACTTTAAACACACTTATTTTAGTTGACAAAGTCATAATTCACATCCATCAGTAATTTAGAGTCAAAAGATTAAATGTTAAAATGTCATCATTATAGACCATTTTGGGATCGTTCGACTGGTCCGGAGTCATCGTTTTTCATCCGAAAATTGATTTTTTGGACTGTACCAAAAATGATTCAAAATGTCAATTGGATCATGCCTCATGTTTAATAACCACTTTTTAAACCCTCACAGTGACCAAAATTGCCATTTTTACAGAGTTTTGCTTACTCAAAAGCTTCAATTTTGACCCGTTTCAGGCACAGAAATGACTTTAAACACACTTATTTTAGTTGACAAAGTCACAATTCACATCCAACAGTAATTTAGAGTCAAAAGATTAAATGTTAAAATTTCATCATTATAGACCATTTTGGGATCGTTCGACAGGTCCGGAGTCATCGTTTTTCATCCGAAAATTTATTTTTTGGACTGTACCAAAAATGATTCAAAATGTCAATTGGATCATGCCTCATGTTGAATAACCACTTTTTAAACCCTCACAGTGACCAAAATTGCCATTTTTACAGAGTTTTGCTTACTCAAAAGCTTCAATTTTGACCCGTTTCAGGCACAGAAATGACTTTAAACACACTTATTTTAGTTGACAAAGTCATAATTCAAATCCATCAGTAATTTTGAGTCAAAAGATTAAATGTTAAAATTTCATCATTATAGACCATTTTGGGATCGTTCGACTGGTCCGGAGTCATCGTTTTTCATCCGAAAAATTGATTTTTTGGACTGTTCCAAAAATGATTCAAAATGTCAATTGGATCATGCCTCATGTTGAATAACCACTTTTTAAACCCTCACAGTGACCAAAATTGCCATTTTTACAGAGTTTTGCTTACTCAAAAGCTTCAATTTTGACCCGTTTCAGGCACAGAAATGACTTTAAACACACTTATTTTAGTTGACAAAGTCATAATTCACATCCATCAGTAATTTAGAGTCAAAAGATTAAATGTTAAAATTTCATCATTATAGACCATTTTGGGATCGTTCGACTGGTCCGGAGTCATCGTTTTTCATCCGAAAATTGATTTTTTGGACTGTAACAAAAATGATTCAAAATGTCAATTGGATCATGCCTCATGTTGAATAACCACTTTTTAAACCCTCACAGTGACCAAAATTGCCATTTTTACAGAGTTTTGCTTACTCAAAAGCTTCAATTTTGACCCGTTTCAGGCACAGAAATGAATTTAAACACACTTATTTTAGTTGACAAAGTCACAATTCACATCCAACAGTAATTTAGAGTCAAAAGATTCAATGTTAAAATTTCATCATTATAGACCATTTTGGGATCGTTCGACTGGTCCGGAGTCATCGTTTTTCATCCGAAAATTGATTTTTTGGACTGTACCAAAAATGATTCAAAATGTCAATTGGATCATGCCTCATGTTGAATAACCACTTTTTAAACCCTCACAGTGACCAAAATTGCCATTTTTACAGAGTTTTGCTTACTCAAAAGCTTCAATTTTGACCCGTTTCAGGCACAGAAATGACTTTAAACACACTTATTTTAGTTGACAAAGTCATAATTCAAATCCATCAGTAATTTAGAGTCAAAAGATTAAATGTTAAAATTTCATCATTATAGACCATTTTGGGATCGTTCGACTGGTCCGGAGTCATCGTTTTTCATCCGAAAATTTATTTTTTGGACTGTACCAAAAATGATTCAAAATGTCAATTGGATCATGCCTCATGTTGAATAACCACTTTTTAAACCCTCACAGTGACCAAAATTGCCATTTTTACAGAGTTTTGCTTACTCAAAAGCTTCAATTTTGACCCGTTTCAGGCACAGAAATGACTTTAAACACACTTATTTTAGTTGACAAAGTCATAATTCAAATCCATCAGTAATTTTGAGTCAAAAGATTAAATGTTAAAATTTCATCATTATAGACCATTTTGGGATCGTTCGACTGGTCCGGAGTCATCGTTTTTCATCCGAAAATTGATTTTTTGGACTGTACCAAAAATGATTCAAAATGTCAATTGGATCGTGCCTCATGTTGAATAACCACTTTTTAAACCCTCACAGTGACCAAAATTGCCATTTTTACAGAGTTTTGCTTACTCAAAAGCTTCCATTTTGACCCGTTTCAGGCACAGAAATGACTTTAAACACACTTATTCTAGTTGACAAAGTCATAATTCACATCCAACAGTCATTTAGAGTCAAAAGATTAAATGTTAAAATTTCATCATTATAGACCATTTTGGGATCGTTCGACAGGTACGGAGTCATCGTTTTTCATCCGAAAATTGATTTTTTGGACTGTACCAAAAATGATTCAAAATGTCAATTGGATCATGCCTCATGTTGAATAACCACTTTTTAAACCCTCACAGTGACCAAATTTGCCATTTTTACAGAGTTTTGCTTACTCAAAAGCTTCAATTTTGACCCGTTTCAGGCACAGAAATGACTTTAAACACACTTATTTTAGATGACAAAGTCATAATTCACATCCATCAGTAATTTAGAGTCAAAAGATTAAATGTTAAAATGTCATCATTATAGACCATTTTGGGATCGTTCGACTGGTCCGGAGTCATCGTTTTTCATCCGAAAATTGATTTTTTGGACTGTACCAAAAATGATTCAAAATGTCAATTGGATCATGCCTCATGTTTAATAACCACTTTTTAAACCCTCACAGTGACCAAAATTGCCATTTTTACAGAGTTTTGCTTACTCAAAAGCTTCAATTTTGACCCGTTTCAGGCACAGAAATGACTTTAAACACACTTATTTTAGTTGACAAAGTCACAATTCACATCCAACAGTAATTTAGAGTCAAAAGATTAAATGTTAAAATTTCATCATTATAGACCATTTTGGGATCGTTCGACAGGTCCGGAGTCATCGTTTTTCATCCGAAAATTTATTTTTTGGACTGTACCAAAAATGATTCAAAATGTCAATTGGATCATGCCTCATGTTGAATAACCACTTTTTAAACCCTCACAGTGACCAAAATTGCCATTTTTACAGAGTTTTGCTTACTCAAAAGCTTCAATTTTGACCCGTTTCAGGCACAGAAATGACTTTAAACACACTTATTTTAGTTGACAAAGTCATAATTCAAATCCATCAGTAATTTTGAGTCAAAAGATTAAATGTTAAAATTTCATCATTATAGACCATTTTGGGATCGTTCGACTGGTCCGGAGTCATCGTTTTTCATCCGAAAAATTGATTTTTTGGACTGTTCCAAAAATGATTCAAAATGTCAATTGGATCATGCCTCATGTTGAATAACCACTTTTTAAACCCTCACAGTGACCAAAATTGCCATTTTTACAGAGTTTTGCTTACTCAAAAGCTTCAATTTTGACCCGTTTCAGGCACAGAAATGACTTTAAACACACTTATTTTAGTTGACAAAGTCATAATTCACATCCATCAGTAATTTAGAGTCAAAAGATTAAATGTTAAAATTTCATCATTATAGACCATTTTGGGATCGTTCGACTGGTCCGGAGTCATCGTTTTTCATCCGAAAATTGATTTTTTGGACTGTACCAAAAATGATTCAAAATGTCAATTGGATCATGCCTCATGTTGAATAACCACTTTTTAAACCCTCACAGTGACCAAAATTGCCATTTTTACAGAGTTTTGCTTACTCAAAAGCTTCAATTTTGACCCGTTTCAGGCACAGAAATGAATTTAAACACACTTATTTTAGTTGACAAAGTCACAATTCACATCCAACAGTAATTTAGAGTCAAAAGATTCAATGTTAAAATTTCATCATTATAGACCATTTTGGGATCGTTCGACTGGTCCGGAGTCATCGTTTTTCATCCGAAAATTGATTTTTTGGACTGTACCAAAAATGATTCAAAATGTCAATTGGATCATGCCTCATGTTGAATAACCACTTTTTAAACCCTCACAGTGACCAAAATTGCCATTTTTACAGAGTTTTGCTTACTCAAAAGCTTCAATTTTGACCCGTTTCAGGCACAGAAATGACTTTAAACACACTTATTTTAGTTGACAAAGTCATAATTCAAATCCATCAGTAATTTAGAGTCAAAAGATTAAATGTTAAAATTTCATCATTATAGACCATTTTGGGATCGTTCGACTGGTCCGGAGTCATCGTTTTTCATCCGAAAATTGATTTTTTGGACTGTACCAAAAATGATTCAAAATGTCAATTGGATCATGCCTCATGTTGAATAAGCACTTTTTAAACCCTCACAGTGACCAAAATTGCCATTTTTACAGAGTTTTGCTTACTCAAAAGCTTCAATTTTGACCCGTTTCAGGCACAAAAATGACTTTAAACACACTTATTTTAGTTGACAAAGTCACAATTCACATCCAACAGTAATTTAGAGTCAAAAGATTAAATGTTAAAATTTCATCATTATAGACCATTTTGGGATCGTTCGACAGGTCCGGAGTCATCGTTTTTCATCCGAAAATTGATTTTTTGGACTGTACCAAAAATGATTCAAAATGTCAATTGGATCATGCCTCATGTTGAATAACCACTTTTCAAACATCACAGTGACCAAAATTGCCATTTTTACAGAGTTTTGCTTACTCAAAAGCTTCCATTTTGACCCGTTTCAGGCACAGAAATGACTTTAAACACACTTATTCTAGTTGACAAAGTCATAATTCACATCCAACAGTCATTTAGAGTCAAAAGATTAAATGTTAAAATTTCATCATTATAGACCATTTTGGGATCGTTCGACTGGTCCGGAGTCATCGTTTTTCATCCGAAAATTGATTTTTTGGACTGTACCAAAAATGATTCAAAATGTCAATTGGATCATGCCTCATGTTGAATAACCACTTTTTAAACCCTCACAGTGACCAACATTGCCATTTTTACAGAGTTTTGCTTACTCAAAAGCTTCAATTTTGACCCGTTTCAGGCACAGAAATGACTTTAAACACACTTATTTTAGTTGACAAAGTCATAATTCACATCCATCAGTAATTTAGAGTCAAAAGATTAAATGTTAAAATTTCATCATTATAGACCATTTTGGGATCGTTCGACTGGTCCGGAGTCATCGTTTTTCATCCGAAAATTGATTTTTTGGACTGTACCAACAATGATTCAAAATGTCAATTGGATCATGGATCATGTTGAATAACCACTTTTTAAACCCTCACAGTGACCAAAATTGCCATTTTTACAGAGTTTTGCTTACTCAAAAGCTTCCATTTTGACCCGTTTCAGGCACAGAAATGACTTTAAACACACTTAATTTAGTTGACAAAGTCATAATTCACATCCAACAGTCATTTAGAGTCAAAAGATTAAATGTTAAAATTTCATCATTATAGACCATTTTGGGATCGTTCGACTGGTCCGGAGTCATCGTTTTTCATCCGAAAATTTATTTTTTGGACTGTACCAAAAATGATTCAAAATGTCAATTGGATCGTGCCTCATGTTGAATAACCACTTTTTAAACCCTCACAGTGACCAAAATTGCCATTTTTACAGAGTTTTGCTTACTCAAAAGCTTCCATTTTGACCCGTTTCAGGCACAGAAATGACTTTAAACACACTTATTTTAGTTGACAAAGTCATAATTCACATCCAACAGTCATTTAGAGTCAAAAGATTAAATGTTGAAATTTCATCCATATTGACCATTTTGGGATCGTTCGACAGGTCCGGAGTCATCGTTTTTCATCCGAAAATTTATTTTTTGGACTGTACCAAAAATGATTCAAAATGTCAATTGGATCGTGCCTCATGTTGAATAACCACTTTTTAAACCCTCACAGTGACCAAAATTGCCATTTTTACAGAGTTTTGCTTACTCAAAAGCTTCAATTTTGACCCGTTTCAGGCACAGAAATGACTTTAAACACACTTATTCTAGTTGACAAAGTCATAATTCACATCCAATAGTCATTTAGAGTCAAAAGATTAAATGTTAAAATGTCATCATTATAGACCATTTTGGGATCGTTCGACAGGTCCGGAGTCATCGTTTTTCATCCGAAAATTGATTTTTTGGACTGTACCAAAAATGATTCAAAATGTCAATTGGATCGTGCCTCATGTTGAATAACCACTTTTTAAACCCTCACAGTGACCAAAATTGCCATTTTTACAGAGTTTTGCTTACTCAAAAGCTTCCATTTTGACCCGTTTCAGGCACAGAAATTACTTTAAACACACTTATTCTAGTTGACAAAGTCATAATTCACATCCAACAGTCATTTAGAGTCAAAAGATTAAATGTTAAAATTTCATCATTATAGACCATTTTGGGATCGTTCGACAGGTACGGAGTCATCGTTTTTCATCCGAAAATTGATTTTTTGGACTGTACCAAAAATGATTCAAAATGTCAATTGGATCATGCCTCATGTTGAATAACCACTTTTTAAACCCTCACAGTGACCAAAATTGCCATTTTTACAGAGTTTTGCTTACTCAAAAGCTTCAATTTTGACCCGTTTCAGGCACAGAAATGACTTTAAACACACTTATTTTAGTTGACAAAGTCATAATTCACATCCATCAGTAATTTAGAGTCAAAAGATTAAATGTTAAAATGTCATCATTATAGACCATTTTGGGATCGTTCGACTGGTCCGGAGTCATCGTTTTTCATCCGAAAATTGATTTTTTGGACTGTACCAAAAATGATTCAAAATGTCAATTGGATCATGCCTCATGTTTAATAACCACTTTTTAAACCCTCACAGTGACCAAAATTGCCATTTTTACAGAGTTTTGCTTACTCAAAAGCTTCAATTTTGACCCGTTTCAGGCACAGAAATGACTTTAAACACACTTATTTTAGTTGACAAAGTCACAATTCACATCCAACAGTAATTTAGAGTCAAAAGATTAAATGTTAAAATTTCATCATTATAGACCATTTTGGGATCGTTCGACAGGTCCGGAGTCATCGTTTTTCATCCGAAAATTTATTTTTTGGACTGTACCAAAAATGATTCAAAATGTCAATTGGATCATGCCTCATGTTGAATAACCACTTTTTAAACCCTCACAGTGACCAAAATTGCCATTTTTACAGAGTTTTGCTTACTCAAAAGCTTCAATTTTGACCCGTTTCAGGCACAGAAATGACTTTAAACACACTTATTTTAGTTGACAAAGTCATAATTCACATCCAACAGTCATTTAGAGTCAAAAGATTAAATGTTAAAATTTCATCATTATAGACCATTTTGGGATCGTTCGACAGGTACGGAGTCATCGTTTTTCATCCGAAAATTGATTTTTTGGACTGTACCAAAAATGATTCAAAATGTCAATTGGATCATGCCTCATGTTGAATAACCACTTTTTAAACCCTCACAGTGACCAAAATTGCCATTTTTACAGAGTTTTGCTTACTCAAAAGCTTCAATTTTGACCCGTTTCAGGCACAGAAATGACTTTAAACACACTTATTTTAGTTGACAAAGTCATAATTCACATCCATCAGTAATTTAGAGTCAAAAGATTAAATGTTAAAATGTCATCATTATAGACCATTTTGGGATCGTTCGACTGGTCCGGAGTCATCGTTTTTCATCCGAAAATTGATTTTTTGGACTGTACCAAAAATGATTCAAAATGTCAATTGGATCATGCCTCATGTTTAATAACCACTTTTTAAACCCTCACAGTGACCAAAATTGCCATTTTTACAGAGTTTTGCTTACTCAAAAGCTTCAATTTTGACCCGTTTCAGGCACAGAAATGACTTTAAACACACTTATTTTAGTTGACAAAGTCACAATTCACATCCAACAGTAATTTAGAGTCAAAAGATTAAATGTTAAAATTTCATCATTATAGACCATTTTGGGATCGTTCGACAGGTCCGGAGTCATCGTTTTTCATCCGAAAATTTATTTTTTGGACTGTACCAAAAATGATTCAAAATGTCAATTGGATCATGCCTCATGTTGAATAACCACTTTTTAAACCCTCACAGTGACCAAAATTGCCATTTTTACAGAGTTTTGCTTACTCAAAAGCTTCAATTTTGACCCGTTTCAGGCACAGAAATGACTTTAAACACACTTATTTTAGTTGACAAAGTCATAATTCAAATCCATCAGTAATTTTGAGTCAAAAGATTAAATGTTAAAATTTCATCATTATAGACCATTTTGGGATCGTTCGACTGGTCCGGAGTCATCGTTTTTCATCCGAAAAATTGATTTTTTGGACTGTTCCAAAAATGATTCAAAATGTCAATTGGATCATGCCTCATGTTGAATAACCACTTTTTAAACCCTCACAGTGACCAAAATTGCCATTTTTACAGAGTTTTGCTTACTCAAAAGCTTCAATTTTGACCCGTTTCAGGCACAGAAATGACTTTAAACACACTTATTTTAGTTGACAAAGTCATAATTCACATCCATCAGTAATTTAGAGTCAAAAGATTAAATGTTAAAATTTCATCATTATAGACCATTTTGGGATCGTTCGACTGGTCCGGAGTCATCGTTTTTCATCCGAAAATTGATTTTTTGGACTGTAACAAAAATGATTCAAAATGTCAATTGGATCATGCCTCATGTTGAATAACCACTTTTTAAACCCTCACAGTGACCAAAATTGCCATTTTTACAGAGTTTTGCTTACTCAAAAGCTTCAATTTTGACCCGTTTCAGGCACAGAAATGAATTTAAACACACTTATTTTAGTTGACAAAGTCACAATTCACATCCAACAGTAATTTAGAGTCAAAAGATTCAATGTTAAAATTTCATCATTATAGACCATTTTGGGATCGTTCGACTGGTCCGGAGTCATCGTTTTTCATCCGAAAATTGATTTTTTGGACTGTACCAAAAATGATTCAAAATGTCAATTGGATCATGCCTCATGTTGAATAACCACTTTTTAAACCCTCACAGTGACCAAAATTGCCATTTTTACAGAGTTTTGCTTACTCAAAAGCTTCAATTTTGACCCGTTTCAGGCACAGAAATGACTTTAAACACACTTATTTTAGTTGACAAAGTCATAATTCAAATCCATCAGTAATTTAGAGTCAAAAGATTAAATGTTAAAATTTCATCATTATAGACCATTTTGGGATCGTTCGACTGGTCCGGAGTCATCGTTTTTCATCCGAAAATTTATTTTTTGGACTGTACCAAAAATGATTCAAAATGTCAATTGGATCATGCCTCATGTTGAATAACCACTTTTTAAACCCTCACAGTGACCAAAATTGCCATTTTTACAGAGTTTTGCTTACTCAAAAGCTTCAATTTTGACCCGTTTCAGGCACAGAAATGACTTTAAACACACTTATTTTAGTTGACAAAGTCATAATTCAAATCCATCAGTAATTTTGAGTCAAAAGATTAAATGTTAAAATTTCATCATTATAGACCATTTTGGGATCGTTCGACTGGTCCGGAGTCATCGTTTTTCATCCGAAAATTGATTTTTTGGACTGTAACAAAAATGATTCAAAATGTCAATTGGATCATGCCTCATGTTGAATAACCACTTTTTAAACCCTCACAGTGACCAAAATTGCCATTTTTACAGAGTTTTGCTTACTCAAAAGCTTCAATTTTGACCCGTTTCAGGCACAGAAATGACTTTAAACACACTTATTTTAGTTGACAAAGTCATAATTCAAATCCATCAGTAATTTAGAGTCAAAAGATTAAATGTTAAAATTTCATCATTATAGACCATTTTGGGATCGTTCGACTGGTCCGGAGTCATCGTTTTTCATCCGAAAAATTGATTTTTTGGACTGTTCCAAAAATGATTCAAAATGTCAATTGGATCATGCCTCATGTTGAATAACCACTTTTTAAACCCTCACAGTGACCAAAATTGCCATTTTTACAGAGTTTTGCTTACTCAAAAGCTTCAATTTTGACCCGTTTCAGGCACAGAAATGACTTTAAACACACTTATTTTAGTTGACAAAGTCATAATTCACATCCATCAGTAATTTAGAGTCAAAAGATTAAATGTTAAAATTTCATCATTATAGACCATTTTGGGATCGTTCGACTGGTCCGGAGTCATCGTTTTTCATCCGAAAATTGATTTTTTGGACTGTAACAAAAATGATTCAAAATGTCAATTGGATCATGCCTCATGTTGAATAACCACTTTTTAAACCCTCACAGTGACCAAAATTGCCATTTTTACAGAGTTTTGCTTACTCAAAAGCTTCAATTTTGACCCGTTTCAGGCACAGAAATGAATTTAAACACACTTATTTTAGTTGACAAAGTCACAATTCACATCCAACAGTAATTTAGAGTCAAAAGATTCAATGTTAAAATTTCATCATTATAGACCATTTTGGGATCGTTCGACTGGTCCGGAGTCATCGTTTTTCATCCGAAAATTGATTTTTTGGACTGTACCAAAAATGATTCAAAATGTCAATTGGATCATGCCTCATGTTGAATAACCACTTTTTAAACCCTCACAGTGACCAAAATTGCCATTTTTACAGAGTTTTGCTTACTCAAAAGCTTCAATTTTGACCCGTTTCAGGCACAGAAATGACTTTAAACACACTTATTTTAGTTGACAAAGTCATAATTCAAATCCATCAGTAATTTAGAGTCAAAAGATTAAATGTTAAAATTTCATCATTATAGACCATTTTGGGATCGTTCGACTGGTCCGGAGTCATCGTTTTTCATCCGAAAATTTATTTTTTGGACTGTACCAAAAATGATTCAAAATGTCAATTGGATCATGCCTCATGTTGAATAACCACTTTTTAAACCCTCACAGTGACCAAAATTGCCATTTTTACAGAGTTTTGCTTACTCAAAAGCTTCAATTTTGACCCGTTTCAGGCACAGAAATGACTTTAAACACACTTATTTTAGTTGACAAAGTCATAATTCAAATCCATCAGTAATTTTGAGTCAAAAGATTAAATGTTAAAATTTCATCATTATAGACCATTTTGGGATCGTTCGACTGGTCCGGAGTCATCGTTTTTCATCCGAAAATTGATTTTTTGGACTGTAACAAAAATGATTCAAAATGTCAATTGGATCATGCCTCATGTTGAATAACCACTTTTTAAACCCTCACAGTGACCAAAATTGCCATTTTTACAGAGTTTTGCTTACTCAAAAGCTTCAATTTTGACCCGTTTCAGGCACAGAAATGACTTTAAACACACTTATTTTAGTTGACAAAGTCATAATTCAAATCCATCAGTAATTTAGAGTCAAAAGATTAAATGTTAAAATTTCATCATTATAGACCATTTTGGGATCGTTCGACTGGTCCGGAGTCATCGTTTTTCATCCGAAAAATTGATTTTTTGGACTGTTCCAAAAATGATTCAAAATGTCAATTGGATCATGCCTCATGTTGAATAACCACTTTTTAAACCCTCACAGTGACCAAAATTGCCATTTTTACAGAGTTTTGCTTACTCAAAAGCTTCAATTTTGACCCGTTTCAGGCACAGAAATGACTTTAAACACACTTATTTTAGTTGACAAAGTCATAATTCACATCCATCAGTAATTTAGAGTCAAAAGATTAAATGTTAAAATTTCATCATTATAGACCATTTTGGGATCGTTCGACTGGTCCGGAGTCATCGTTTTTCATCCGAAAATTGATTTTTTGGACTGTAACAAAAATGATTCAAAATGTCAATTGGATCATGCCTCATGTTGAATAACCACTTTTTAAACCCTCACAGTGACCAAAATTGCCATTTTTACAGAGTTTTGCTTACTCAAAAGCTTCAATTTTGACCCGTTTCAGGCACAGAAATGAATTTAAACACACTTATTTTAGTTGACAAAGTCACAATTCACATCCAACAGTAATTTAGAGTCAAAAGATTCAATGTTAAAATTTCATCATTATAGACCATTTTGGGATCGTTCGACTGGTCCGGAGTCATCGTTTTTCATCCGAAAATTGATTTTTTGGACTGTACCAAAAATGATTCAAAATGTCAATTGGATCATGCCTCATGTTGAATAACCACTTTTTAAACCCTCACAGTGACCAAAATTGCCATTTTTACAGAGTTTTGCTTACTCAAAAGCTTCAATTTTGACCCGTTTCAGGCACAGAAATGACTTTAAACACACTTATTTTAGTTGACAAAGTCACAATTCACATCCAACAGTAATTTAGAGTCAAAAGATTAAATGTTAAAATTTCATCATTATAGACCATTTTGGGATCGTTCGACAGGTCCGGAGTCATCGTTTTTCATCCGAAAATTTATTTTTTGGACTGTACCAAAAATGATTCAAAATGTCAATTGGATCATGCCTCATGTTGAATAACCACTTTTTAAACCCTCACAGTGACCAAAATTGCCATTTTTACAGAGTTTTGCTTACTCAAAAGCTTCAATTTTGACCCGTTTCAGGCACAGAAATGACTTTAAACACACTTATTTTAGTTGACAAAGTCATAATTCAAATCCATCAGTAATTTTGAGTCAAAAGATTAAATGTTAAAATTTCATCATTATAGACCATTTTGGGATCGTTCGACTGGTCCGGAGTCATCGTTTTTCATCCGAAAAATTGATTTTTTGGACTGTTCCAAAAATGATTCAAAATGTCAATTGGATCATGCCTCATGTTGAATAACCACTTTTTAAACCCTCACAGTGACCAAAATTGCCATTTTTACAGAGTTTTGCTTACTCAAAAGCTTCAATTTTGACCCGTTTCAGGCACAGAAATGACTTTAAACACACTTATTTTAGTTGACAAAGTCATAATTCACATCCATCAGTAATTTAGAGTCAAAAGATTAAATGTTAAAATTTCATCATTATAGACCATTTTGGGATCGTTCGACTGGTCCGGAGTCATCGTTTTTCATCCGAAAATTGATTTTTTGGACTGTACCAAAAATGATTCAAAATGTCAATTGGATCATGCCTCATGTTGAATAACCACTTTTTAAACCCTCACAGTGACCAAAATTGCCATTTTTACAGAGTTTTGCTTACTCAAAAGCTTCAATTTTGACCCGTTTCAGGCACAGAAATGAATTTAAACACACTTATTTTAGTTGACAAAGTCACAATTCACATCCAACAGTAATTTAGAGTCAAAAGATTCAATGTTAAAATTTCATCATTATAGACCATTTTGGGATCGTTCGACTGGTCCGGAGTCATCGTTTTTCATCCGAAAATTGATTTTTTGGACTGTACCAAAAATGATTCAAAATGTCAATTGGATCATGCCTCATGTTGAATAACCACTTTTTAAACCCTCACAGTGACCAAAATTGCCATTTTTACAGAGTTTTGCTTACTCAAAAGCTTCAATTTTGACCCGTTTCAGGCACAGAAATGACTTTAAACACACTTATTTTAGTTGACAAAGTCATAATTCAAATCCATCAGTAATTTAGAGTCAAAAGATTAAATGTTAAAATTTCATCATTATAGACCATTTTGGGATCGTTCGACTGGTCCGGAGTCATCGTTTTTCATCCGAAAATTGATTTTTTGGACTGTACCAAAAATGATTCAAAATGTCAATTGGATCATGCCTCATGTTGAATAAGCACTTTTTAAACCCTCACAGTGACCAAAATTGCCATTTTTACAGAGTTTTGCTTACTCAAAAGCTTCAATTTTGACCCGTTTCAGGCACAAAAATGACTTTAAACACACTTATTTTAGTTGACAAAGTCACAATTCACATCCAACAGTAATTTAGAGTCAAAAGATTAAATGTTAAAATTTCATCATTATAGACCATTTTGGGATCGTTCGACAGGTCCGGAGTCATCGTTTTTCATCCGAAAATTGATTTTTTGGACTGTACCAAAAATGATTCAAAATGTCAATTGGATCATGCCTCATGTTGAATAACCACTTTTCAAACATCACAGTGACCAAAATTGCCATTTTTACAGAGTTTTGCTTACTCAAAAGCTTCCATTTTGACCCGTTTCAGGCACAGAAATGACTTTAAACACACTTATTCTAGTTGACAAAGTCATAATTCACATCCAACAGTCATTTAGAGTCAAAAGATTAAATGTTAAAATTTCATCATTATAGACCATTTTGGGATCGTTCGACTGGTCCGGAGTCATCGTTTTTCATCCGAAAATTGATTTTTTGGACTGTACCAAAAATGATTCAAAATGTCAATTGGATCATGCCTCATGTTGAATAACCACTTTTTAAACCCTCACAGTGACCAACATTGCCATTTTTACAGAGTTTTGCTTACTCAAAAGCTTCAATTTTGACCCGTTTCAGGCACAGAAATGACTTTAAACACACTTATTTTAGTTGACAAAGTCATAATTCACATCCATCAGTAATTTAGAGTCAAAAGATTAAATGTTAAAATTTCATCATTATAGACCATTTTGGGATCGTTCGACTGGTCCGGAGTCATCGTTTTTCATCCGAAAATTGATTTTTTGGACTGTACCAACAATGATTCAAAATGTCAATTGGATCATGGATCATGTTGAATAACCACTTTTTAAACCCTCACAGTGACCAAAATTGCCATTTTTACAGAGTTTTGCTTACTCAAAAGCTTCCATTTTGACCCGTTTCAGGCACAGAAATGACTTTAAACACACTTAATTTAGTTGACAAAGTCATAATTCACATCCAACAGTCATTTAGAGTCAAAAGATTAAATGTTAAAATTTCATCATTATAGACCATTTTGGGATCGTTCGACTGGTCCGGAGTCATCGTTTTTCATCCGAAAATTTATTTTTTGGACTGTACCAAAAATGATTCAAAATGTCAATTGGATCGTGCCTCATGTTGAATAACCACTTTTTAAACCCTCACAGTGACCAAAATTGCCATTTTTACAGAGTTTTGCTTACTCAAAAGCTTCCATTTTGACCCGTTTCAGGCACAGAAATGACTTTAAACACACTTATTTTAGTTGACAAAGTCATAATTCACATCCAACAGTCATTTAGAGTCAAAAGATTAAATGTTGAAATTTCATCCATATTGACCATTTTGGGATCGTTCGACAGGTCCGGAGTCATCGTTTTTCATCCGAAAATTTATTTTTTGGACTGTACCAAAAATGATTCAAAATGTCAATTGGATCGTGCCTCATGTTGAATAACCACTTTTTAAACCCTCACAGTGACCAAAATTGCCATTTTTACAGAGTTTTGCTTACTCAAAAGCTTCAATTTTGACCCGTTTCAGGCACAGAAATGACTTTAAACACACTTATTCTAGTTGACAAAGTCATAATTCACATCCAATAGTCATTTAGAGTCAAAAGATTAAATGTTAAAATGTCATCATTATAGACCATTTTGGGATCGTTCGACAGGTCCGGAGTCATCGTTTTTCATCCGAAAATTGATTTTTTGGACTGTACCAAAAATGATTCAAAATGTCAATTGGATCGTGCCTCATGTTGAATAACCACTTTTTAAACCCTCACAGTGACCAAAATTGCCATTTTTACAGAGTTTTGCTTACTCAAAAGCTTCCATTTTGACCCGTTTCAGGCACAGAAATTACTTTAAACACACTTATTCTAGTTGACAAAGTCATAATTCACATCCAACAGTCATTTAGAGTCAAAAGATTAAATGTTAAAATTTCATCATTATAGACCATTTTGGGATCGTTCGACAGGTACGGAGTCATCGTTTTTCATCCGAAAATTGATTTTTTGGACTGTACCAAAAATGATTCAAAATGTCAATTGGATCATGCCTCATGTTGAATAACCACTTTTTAAACCCTCACAGTGACCAAAATTGCCATTTTTACAGAGTTTTGCTTACTCAAAAGCTTCAATTTTGACCCGTTTCAGGCACAGAAATGACTTTAAACACACTTATTTTAGTTGACAAAGTCATAATTCACATCCATCAGTAATTTAGAGTCAAAAGATTAAATGTTAAAATGTCATCATTATAGACCATTTTGGGATCGTTCGACTGGTCCGGAGTCATCGTTTTTCATCCGAAAATTGATTTTTTGGACTGTACCAAAAATGATTCAAAATGTCAATTGGATCATGCCTCATGTTTAATAACCACTTTTTAAACCCTCACAGTGACCAAAATTGCCATTTTTACAGAGTTTTGCTTACTCAAAAGCTTCAATTTTGACCCGTTTCAGGCACAGAAATGACTTTAAACACACTTATTTTAGTTGACAAAGTCACAATTCACATCCAACAGTAATTTAGAGTCAAAAGATTAAATGTTAAAATTTCATCATTATAGACCATTTTGGGATCGTTCGACAGGTCCGGAGTCATCGTTTTTCATCCGAAAATTTATTTTTTGGACTGTACCAAAAATGATTCAAAATGTCAATTGGATCATGCCTCATGTTGAATAACCACTTTTTAAACCCTCACAGTGACCAAAATTGCCATTTTTACAGAGTTTTGCTTACTCAAAAGCTTCAATTTTGACCCGTTTCAGGCACAGAAATGACTTTAAACACACTTATTTTAGTTGACAAAGTCATAATTCACATCCAACAGTCATTTAGAGTCAAAAGATTAAATGTTAAAATTTCATCATTATAGACCATTTTGGGATCGTTCGACAGGTACGGAGTCATCGTTTTTCATCCGAAAATTGATTTTTTGGACTGTACCAAAAATGATTCAAAATGTCAATTGGATCATGCCTCATGTTGAATAACCACTTTTTAAACCCTCACAGTGACCAAAATTGCCATTTTTACAGAGTTTTGCTTACTCAAAAGCTTCAATTTTGACCCGTTTCAGGCACAGAAATGACTTTAAACACACTTATTTTAGTTGACAAAGTCATAATTCACATCCATCAGTAATTTAGAGTCAAAAGATTAAATGTTAAAATGTCATCATTATAGACCATTTTGGGATCGTTCGACTGGTCCGGAGTCATCGTTTTTCATCCGAAAATTGATTTTTTGGACTGTACCAAAAATGATTCAAAATGTCAATTGGATCATGCCTCATGTTTAATAACCACTTTTTAAACCCTCACAGTGACCAAAATTGCCATTTTTACAGAGTTTTGCTTACTCAAAAGCTTCAATTTTGACCCGTTTCAGGCACAGAAATGACTTTAAACACACTTATTTTAGTTGACAAAGTCACAATTCACATCCAACAGTAATTTAGAGTCAAAAGATTAAATGTTAAAATTTCATCATTATAGACCATTTTGGGATCGTTCGACAGGTCCGGAGTCATCGTTTTTCATCCGAAAATTTATTTTTTGGACTGTACCAAAAATGATTCAAAATGTCAATTGGATCATGCCTCATGTTGAATAACCACTTTTTAAACCCTCACAGTGACCAAAATTGCCATTTTTACAGAGTTTTGCTTACTCAAAAGCTTCAATTTTGACCCGTTTCAGGCACAGAAATGACTTTAAACACACTTATTTTAGTTGACAAAGTCATAATTCAAATCCATCAGTAATTTTGAGTCAAAAGATTAAATGTTAAAATTTCATCATTATAGACCATTTTGGGATCGTTCGACTGGTCCGGAGTCATCGTTTTTCATCCGAAAAATTGATTTTTTGGACTGTTCCAAAAATGATTCAAAATGTCAATTGGATCATGCCTCATGTTGAATAACCACTTTTTAAACCCTCACAGTGACCAAAATTGCCATTTTTACAGAGTTTTGCTTACTCAAAAGCTTCAATTTTGACCCGTTTCAGGCACAGAAATGACTTTAAACACACTTATTTTAGTTGACAAAGTCATAATTCACATCCATCAGTAATTTAGAGTCAAAAGATTAAATGTTAAAATTTCATCATTATAGACCATTTTGGGATCGTTCGACTGGTCCGGAGTCATCGTTTTTCATCCGAAAATTGATTTTTTGGACTGTAACAAAAATGATTCAAAATGTCAATTGGATCATGCCTCATGTTGAATAACCACTTTTTAAACCCTCACAGTGACCAAAATTGCCATTTTTACAGAGTTTTGCTTACTCAAAAGCTTCAATTTTGACCCGTTTCAGGCACAGAAATGAATTTAAACACACTTATTTTAGTTGACAAAGTCACAATTCACATCCAACAGTAATTTAGAGTCAAAAGATTCAATGTTAAAATTTCATCATTATAGACCATTTTGGGATCGTTCGACTGGTCCGGAGTCATCGTTTTTCATCCGAAAATTGATTTTTTGGACTGTACCAAAAATGATTCAAAATGTCAATTGGATCATGCCTCATGTTGAATAACCACTTTTTAAACCCTCACAGTGACCAAAATTGCCATTTTTACAGAGTTTTGCTTACTCAAAAGCTTCAATTTTGACCCGTTTCAGGCACAGAAATGACTTTAAACACACTTATTTTAGTTGACAAAGTCATAATTCAAATCCATCAGTAATTTAGAGTCAAAAGATTAAATGTTAAAATTTCATCATTATAGACCATTTTGGGATCGTTCGACTGGTCCGGAGTCATCGTTTTTCATCCGAAAATTTATTTTTTGGACTGTACCAAAAATGATTCAAAATGTCAATTGGATCATGCCTCATGTTGAATAACCACTTTTTAAACCCTCACAGTGACCAAAATTGCCATTTTTACAGAGTTTTGCTTACTCAAAAGCTTCAATTTTGACCCGTTTCAGGCACAGAAATGACTTTAAACACACTTATTTTAGTTGACAAAGTCATAATTCAAATCCATCAGTAATTTTGAGTCAAAAGATTAAATGTTAAAATTTCATCATTATAGACCATTTTGGGATCGTTCGACTGGTCCGGAGTCATCGTTTTTCATCCGAAAATTGATTTTTTGGACTGTAACAAAAATGATTCAAAATGTCAATTGGATCATGCCTCATGTTGAATAACCACTTTTTAAACCCTCACAGTGACCAAAATTGCCATTTTTACAGAGTTTTGCTTACTCAAAAGCTTCAATTTTGACCCGTTTCAGGCACAGAAATGACTTTAAACACACTTATTTTAGTTGACAAAGTCATAATTCAAATCCATCAGTAATTTAGAGTCAAAAGATTAAATGTTAAAATTTCATCATTATAGACCATTTTGGGATCGTTCGACTGGTCCGGAGTCATCGTTTTTCATCCGAAAAATTGATTTTTTGGACTGTTCCAAAAATGATTCAAAATGTCAATTGGATCATGCCTCATGTTGAATAACCACTTTTTAAACCCTCACAGTGACCAAAATTGCCATTTTTACAGAGTTTTGCTTACTCAAAAGCTTCAATTTTGACCCGTTTCAGGCACAGAAATGACTTTAAACACACTTATTTTAGTTGACAAAGTCATAATTCACATCCATCAGTAATTTAGAGTCAAAAGATTAAATGTTAAAATTTCATCATTATAGACCATTTTGGGATCGTTCGACTGGTCCGGAGTCATCGTTTTTCATCCGAAAATTGATTTTTTGGACTGTAACAAAAATGATTCAAAATGTCAATTGGATCATGCCTCATGTTGAATAACCACTTTTTAAACCCTCACAGTGACCAAAATTGCCATTTTTACAGTGTTTTGCTTACTCAAAAGCTTCAATTTTGACCCGTTTCAGGCACAGAAATGAATTTAAACACACTTATTTTAGTTGACAAAGTCACAATTCACATCCAACAGTAATTTAGAGTCAAAAGATTCAATGTTAAAATTTCATCATTATAGACCATTTTGGGATCGTTCGACTGGTCCGGAGTCATCGTTTTTCATCCGAAAATTGATTTTTTGGACTGTACCAAAAATGATTCAAAATGTCAATTGGATCATGCCTCATGTTGAATAACCACTTTTTAAACCCTCACAGTGACCAAAATTGCCATTTTTACAGAGTTTTGCTTACTCAAAAGCTTCAATTTTGACCCGTTTCAGGCACAGAAATGACTTTAAACACACTTATTTTAGTTGACAAAGTCATAATTCAAATCCATCAGTAATTTAGAGTCAAAAGATTAAATGTTAAAATTTCATCATTATAGACCATTTTGGGATCGTTCGACTGGTCCGGAGTCATCGTTTTTCATCCGAAAATTTATTTTTTGGACTGTACCAAAAATGATTCAAAATGTCAATTGGATCATGCCTCATGTTGAATAACCACTTTTTAAACCCTCACAGTGACCAAAA
Source organism: Lissotriton vulgaris (assembly GCF_964263255.1). NCBI lineage: Eukaryota > Metazoa > Chordata > Amphibia > Caudata > Salamandridae > Lissotriton > Lissotriton vulgaris. Next base: position 525,458 of record NW_028250937.1, on the reverse strand, counting down.
TTGCCATTTTTACAGAGTTTTGCTTACTCAAAAGCTTCAATTTTGACCCGTTTCAGGCACAGAAATGACTTTAAACACACTTATTTTAGTTGACAAAGTCATAATTCAAATCCATCAGTAATTTTGAGTCAAAAGATTAAATGTTAAAATTTCATCATTATAGACCATTTTGGGATCGTTCGACTGGTCCGGAGTCATCGTTTTTCATCCGAAAATTGATTTTTTGGACTGTAACAAAAATGATTCAAAATGTCAATTGGATCATGCCTCATGTTGAATAACCACTTTTTAAACCCTCACAGTGACCAAAATTGCCATTTTTACAGAGTTTTGCTTACTCAAAAGCTTCAATTTTGACCCGTTTCAGGCACAGAAATGACTTTAAACACACTTATTTTAGTTGACAAAGTCATAATTCAAATCCATCAGTAATTTAGAGTCAAAAGATTAAATGTTAAAATTTCATCATTATAGACCATTTTGGGATCGTTCGACTGGTCCGGAGTCATCGTTTTTCATCCGAAAAATTGATTTTTTGGACTGTTCCAAAAATGATTCAAAATGTCAATTGGATCATGCCTCATGTTGAATAACCACTTTTTAAACCCTCACAGTGACCAAAATTGCCATTTTTACAGAGTTTTGCTTACTCAAAAGCTTCAATTTTGACCCGTTTCAGGCACAGAAATGACTTTAAACACACTTATTTTAGTTGACAAAGTCATAATTCACATCCATCAGTAATTTAGAGTCAAAAGATTAAATGTTAAAATTTCATCATTATAGACCATTTTGGGATCGTTCGACTGGTCCGGAGTCATCGTTTTTCATCCGAAAATTGATTTTTTGGACTGTAACAAAAATGATTCAAAATGTCAATTGGATCATGCCTCATGTTGAATAACCACTTTTTAAACCCTCACAGTGACCAAAATTGCCATTTTTACAGAGTTTTGCTTACTCAAAAGCTTCAATTTTGACCCGTTTCAGGCACAGAAATGAATTTAAACACACTTATTTTAGTTGACAAAGTCACAATTCACATCCAACAGTAATTTAGAGTCAAAAGATTCAATGTTAAAATTTCATCATTATAGACCATTTTGGGATCGTTCGACTGGTCCGGAGTCATCGTTTTTCATCCGAAAATTGATTTTTTGGACTGTACCAAAAATGATTCAAAATGTCAATTGGATCATGCCTCATGTTGAATAACCACTTTTTAAACCCTCACAGTGACCAAAATTGCCATTTTTACAGAGTTTTGCTTACTCAAAAGCTTCAATTTTGACCCGTTTCAGGCACAGAAATGACTTTAAACACACTTATTTTAGTTGACAAAGTCATAATTCAAATCCATCAGTAATTTAGAGTCAAAAGATTAAATGTTAAAATTTCATCATTATAGACCATTTTGGGATCGTTCGACTGGTCCGGAGTCATCGTTTTTCATCCGAAAATTGATTTTTTGGACTGTACCAAAAATGATTCAAAATGTCAATTGGATCATGCCTCATGTTGAATAAGCACTTTTTAAACCCTCACAGTGACCAAAATTGCCATTTTTACAGAGTTTTGCTTACTCAAAAGCTTCAATTTTGACCCGTTTCAGGCACAAAAATGACTTTAAACACATTTATTTTAGTTGACAAAGTCACAATTCACATCCAACAGTAATTTAGAGTCAAAAGATTAAATGTTAAAATTTCATCATTATAGACCATTTTGGGATCGTTCGACAGGTCCGGAGTCATCGTTTTTCATCCGAAAATTTATTTTTTGGACTGTACCAACAATGATTCAAAATGTCAATTGGATCATGCCTCATGTTGTAAAACCACTTTTTAAACCCTCACAGTGACCAAAATTGCCATTTTTACAGAGTTTTGCTTACTCAAAAGCTTCCATTTTGACCCGTTTCAGGCACAGAAATGACTTTAAACACACTTATTCTAGTTGACAAAGTCATAATTCACATCCAATAGTCATTTAGAGTCAAAAGATTAAATGTTAAAATTTCATCATTATAGACCATTTTGGGATCGTTCGACTGGTCCGGAGTCATCGTTTTTCATCCGAAAATGTATTTTTTGGACTGTACCAAAAATGATTCAAAATGTCAATTGGATCGTGCCTCATGTTGAATAACCACTTTTTAAACCCTCACAGTGACCAAAATTGCCATTTTTACAGAGTTTTGCTTACTCAAAAGCTTCCATTTTGACCCGTTTCAGGCACAGAAATGACTTTAAACACACTTATTTTAGTTGACAAAGTCATAATTCACATCCAACAGTCATTTAGAGTCAAAAGATTAAATGTTGAAATTTCATCCATATTGACCATTTTGGGATCGTTCGACAGGTCCGGAGTCATCGTTTTTCATCCGAAAATTTATTTTTTGGACTGTACCAAAAATGATTCAAAATGTCAATTGGATAGTGCCTCATGTTGAATAACCACTTTTTAAACCCTCACAGTGACCAAAATTGCCATTTTTACAGAGTTTTGCTTACTCAAAAGCTTCAATTTTGACCCGTTTCAGGCACAGAAATGACTTTAAACACACTTATTCTAGTTGACAAAGTCATAATTCACATCCAATAGTCATTTAGAGTCAAAAGATTAAATGTTAAAATGTCATCATTATAGACCATTTTGGGATCGTTCGACAGGTCCGGAGTCATCGTTTTTCATCCGAAAATTGATTTTTTGGACTGTACCAAAAATGATTCAAAATGTCAATTGGATCGTGCCTCATGTTGAATAACCACTTTTTAAACCCTCACAGTGACCAAAATTGCCATTTTTACGGAGTTTTGCTTACTCAAAAGCTTCCATTTTGACCCGTTTCAGGCACAGAAATGACTTTAAACACACTTATTCTAGTTGACAAAGTCATAATTCACATCCAACAGTCATTTAGAGTCAAAAGATTAAATGTTAAAATTTCATCATTATAGACCATTTTGGGATCGTTCGACAGGTACGGAGTCATCGTTTTTCATCCGAAAATTGATTTTTTGGACTGTACCAAAAATGATTCAAAATGTCAATTGGATCATGCCTCATGTTGAATAACCACTTTTTAAACCCTCACAGTGACCAAAATTGCCATTTTTACAGAGTTTTGCTTACTCAAAAGCTTCAATTTTGACCCGTTTCAGGCACAGAAATGACTTTAAACACACTTATTTTAGATGACAAAGTCATAATTCACATCCATCAGTAATTTAGAGTCAAAAGATTAAATGTTAAAATGTCATCATTATAGACCATTTTGGGATCGTTCGACTGGTCCGGAGTCATCGTTTTTCATCCGAAAATTGATTTTTTGGACTGTACCAAAAATGATTCAAAATGTCAATTGGATCATGCCTCATGTTTAATAACCACTTTTTAAACCCTCACAGTGACCAAAATTGCCATTTTTACAGAGTTTTGCTTACTCAAAAGCTTCAATTTTGACCCGTTTCAGGCACAGAAATGACTTTAAACACACTTATTTTAGTTGACAAAGTCACAATTCACATCCAACAGTAATTTCGAGTCAAAAGATTAAATGTTAAAATTTCATCATTATAGACCATTTTGGGATCGTTCGACAGGTCCGGAGTCATCGTTTTTCATCCGAAAATTTATTTTTTGGACTGTACCAAAAATGATTCAAAATGTCAATTGGATCATGCCTCATGTTGAATAACCACTTTTTAAACCCTCACAGTGACCAAAATTGCCATTTTTACAGAGTTTTGCTTACTCAAAAGCTTCAATTTTGACCCGTTTCAGGCACAGAAATGACTTTAAACACACTTATTTTAGTTGACAAAGTCATAATTCAAATCCATCAGTAATTTTGAGTCAAAAGATTAAATGTTAAAATTTCATCATTATAGACCATTTTGGGATCGTTCGACTGGTCCGGAGTCATCGTTTTTCATCCGAAAAATTGATTTTTTGGACTGTTCCAAAAATGATTCAAAATGTCAATTGGATCATGCCTCATGTTGAATAACCACTTTTTAAACCCTCACAGTGACCAAAATTGCCATTTTTACAGAGTTTTGCTTACTCAAAAGCTTCAATTTTGACCCGTTTCAGGCACAGAAATGACTTTAAACACACTTATTTTAGTTGACAAAGTCATAATTCACATCCATCAGTAATTTAGAGTCAAAAGATTAAATGTTAAAATTTCATCATTATAGACCATTTTGGGATCGTTCGACTGGTCCGGAGTCATCGTTTTTCATCCGAAAATTGATTTTTTGGACTGTACCAAAAATGATTCAAAATGTCAATTGGATCATGCCTCATGTTGAATAACCACTTTTTAAACCCTCACAGTGACCAAAATTGCCATTTTTACAGAGTTTTGCTTACTCAAAAGCTTCAATTTTGACCCGTTTCAGGCACAGAAATGAATTTAAACACACTTATTTTAGTTGACAAAGTCACAATTCACATCCAACAGTAATTTAGAGTCAAAAGATTCAATGTTAAAATTTCATCATTATAGACCATTTTGGGATCGTTCGACTGGTCCGGAGTCATCGTTTTTCATCCGAAAATTGATTTTTTGGACTGTACCAAAAATGATTCAAAATGTCAATTGGATCATGCCTCATGTTGAATAACCACTTTTTAAACCCTCACAGTGACCAAAATTGCCATTTTTACAGAGTTTTGCTTACTCAAAAGCTTCAATTTTGACCCGTTTCAGGCACAGAAATGACTTTAAACACACTTATTTTAGTTGACAAAGTCATAATTCAAATCCATCAGTAATTTAGAGTCAAAAGATTAAATGTTAAAATTTCATCATTATAGACCATTTTGGGATCGTTCGACTGGTGCGGAGTCATCGTTTTTCATCCGAAAATTGATTTTTTGGACTGTACCAAAAATGATTCAAAATGTCAATTGGATCATGCCTCATGTTGAATAAGCACTTTTTAAACCCTCACAGTGACCAAAATTGCCATTTTTACAGAGTTTTGCTTACTCAAAAGCTTCAATTTTGACCCGTTTCAGGCACAAAAATGACTTTAAACACACTTATTTTAGTTGACAAAGTCACAATTCACATCCAACAGTAATTTAGAGTCAAAAGATTAAATGTTAAAATTTCATCATTATAGACCATTTTGGGATCGTTCGACAGGTCCGGAGTCATCGTTTTTCATCCGAAAATTGATTTTTTGGACTGTACCAAAAATGATTCAAAATGTCAATTGGATCATGCCTCATGTTGAATAACCACTTTTCAAACATCACAGTGACCAAAATTGCCATTTTTACAGAGTTTTGCTTACTCAAAAGCTTCCATTTTGACCCGTTTCAGGCACAGAAATGACTTTAAACACACTTATTCTAGTTGACAAAGTCATAATTCACATCCAACAGTCATTTAGAGTCAAAAGATTAAATGTTAAAATTTCATCATTATAGACCATTTTGGGATCGTTCGACTGGTCCGGAGTCATCGTTTTTCATCCGAAAATTGATTTTTTGGACTGTACCAAAAATGATTCAAAATGTCAATTGGATCATGCCTCATGTTGAATAACCACTTTTTAAACCCTCACAGTGACCAACATTGCCATTTTTACAGAGTTTTGCTTACTCAAAAGCTTCAATTTTGACCCGTTTCAGGCACAGAAATGACTTTAAACACACTTATTTTAGTTGACAAAGTCATAATTCACATCCATCAGTAATTTAGAGTCAAAAGATTAAATGTTAAAATTTCATCATTATAGACCATTTTGGGATCGTTCGACTGGTCCGGAGTCATCGTTTTTCATCCGAAAATTGATTTTTTGGACTGTACCAACAATGATTCAAAATGTCAATTGGATCATGGATCATGTTGAATAACCACTTTTTAAACCCTCACAGTGACCAAAATTGCCATTTTTACAGAGTTTTGCTTACTCAAAAGCTTCCATTTTGACCCGTTTCAGGCACAGAAATGACTTTAAACACACTTAATTTAGTTGACAAAGTCATAATTCACATCCAACAGTCATTTAGAGTCAAAAGATTAAATGTTAAAATTTCATCATTATAGACCATTTTGGGATCGTTCGACTGGTCCGGAGTCATCGTTTTTCATCCGAAAATTTATTTTTTGGACTGTACCAAAAATGATTCAAAATGTCAATTGGATCGTGCCTCATGTTGAATAACCACTTTTTAAACCCTCACAGTGACCAAAATTGCCATTTTTACAGAGTTTTGCTTACTCAAAAGCTTCCATTTTGACCCGTTTCAGGCACAGAAATGACTTTAAACACACTTATTTTAGTTGACAAAGTCATAATTCACATCCAACAGTCATTTAGAGTCAAAAGATTAAATGTTGAAATTTCATCCATATTGACCATTTTGGGATCGTTCGACAGGTCCGGAGTCATCGTTTTTCATCCGAAAATTTATTTTTTGGACTGTACCAAAAATGATTCAAAATGTCAATTGGATCGTGCCTCATGTTGAATAACCACTTTTTAAACCCTCACAGTGACCAAAATTGCCATTTTTACAGAGTTTTGCTTACTCAAAAGCTTCAATTTTGACCCGTTTCAGGCACAGAAATGACTTTAAACACACTTATTCTAGTTGACAAAGTCATAATTCACATCCAATAGTCATTTAGAGTCAAAAGATTAAATGTTAAAATGTCATCATTATAGACCATTTTGGGATCGTTCGACAGGTCCGGAGTCATCGTTTTTCATCCGAAAATTGATTTTTTGGACTGTACCAAAAATGATTCAAAATGTCAATTGGATCGTGCCTCATGTTGAATAACCACTTTTTAAACCCTCACAGTGACCAAAATTGCCATTTTTACAGAGTTTTGCTTACTCAAAAGCTTCCATTTTGACCCGTTTCAGGCACAGAAATTACTTTAAACACACTTATTCTAGTTGACAAAGTCATAATTCACATCCAACAGTCATTTAGAGTCAAAAGATTAAATGTTAAAATTTCATCATTATAGACCATTTTGGGATCGTTCGACAGGTACGGAGTCATCGTTTTTCATCCGAAAATTGATTTTTTGGACTGTACCAAAAATGATTCAAAATGTCAATTGGATCGTGCCTCATGTTGAATAACCACTTTTTAAACCCTCACAGTGACCAAAATTGCCATTTTTACAGAGTTTTGCTTACTCAAAAGCTTCCATTTTGACCCGTTTCAGGCACAGAAATGACTTTAAACACACTTATTTTAGTTGACAAAGTCATAATTCACATCCAACAGTCATTTAGAGTCAAAAGATTAAATGTTGAAATTTCATCCATATTGACCATTTTGGGATCGTTCGACAGGTCCGGAGTCATCGTTTTTCATCCGAAAATTTATTTTTTGGACTGTACCAAAAATGATTCAAAATGTCAATTGGATAGTGCCTCATGTTGAATAACCACTTTTTAAACCCTCACAGTGACCAAAATTGCCATTTTTACAGAGTTTTGCTTACTCAAAAGCTTCAATTTTGACCCGTTTCAGGCACAGAAATGACTTTAAACACACTTATTCTAGTTGACAAAGTCATAATTCACATCCAATAGTCATTTAGAGTCAAAAGATTAAATGTTAAAATGTCATCATTATAGACCATTTTGGGATCGTTCGACAGGTCCGGAGTCATCGTTTTTCATCCGAAAATTGATTTTTTGGACTGTACCAAAAATGATTCAAAATGTCAATTGGATCGTGCCTCATGTTGAATAACCACTTTTTAAACCCTCACAGTGACCAAAATTGCCATTTTTACAGAGTTTTGCTTACTCAAAAGCTTCCATTTTGACCCGTTTCAGGCACAGAAATGACTTTAAACACACTTATTCTAGTTGACAAAGTCATAATTCACATCCAACAGTCATTTAGAGTCAAAAGATTAAATGTTAAAATTTCATCATTATAGACCATTTTGGGATCGTTCGACAGGTACGGAGTCATCGTTTTTCATCCGAAAATTGATTTTTTGGACTGTACCAAAAATGATTCAAAATGTCAATTGGATCATGCCTCATGTTGAATAACCACTTTTTAAACCCTCACAGTGACCAAAATTGCCATTTTTACAGAGTTTTGCTTACTCAAAAGCTTCAATTTTGACCCGTTTCAGGCACAGAAATGACTTTAAACACACTTATTTTAGATGACAAAGTCATAATTCACATCCATCAGTAATTTAGAGTCAAAAGATTAAATGTTAAAATGTCATCATTATAGACCATTTTGGGATCGTTCGACTGGTCCGGAGTCATCGTTTTTCATCCGAAAATTGATTTTTTGGACTGTACCAAAAATGATTCAAAATGTCAATTGGATCATGCCTCATGTTTAATAACCACTTTTTAAACCCTCACAGTGACCAAAATTGCCATTTTTACAGAGTTTTGCTTACTCAAAAGCTTCAATTTTGACCCGTTTCAGGCACAGAAATGACTTTAAACACACTTATTTTAGTTGACAAAGTCACAATTCACATCCAACAGTAATTTAGAGTCAAAAGATTAAATGTTAAAATTTCATCATTATAGACCATTTTGGGATCGTTCGACAGGTCCGGAGTCATCGTTTTTCATCCGAAAATTTATTTTTTGGACTGTACCAAAAATGATTCAAAATGTCAATTGGATCATGCCTCATGTTGAATAACCACTTTTTAAACCCTCACAGTGACCAAAATTGCCATTTTTACAGAGTTTTGCTTACTCAAAAGCTTCAATTTTGACCCGTTTCAGGCACAGAAATGACTTTAAACACACTTATTTTAGTTGACAAAGTCATAATTCAAATCCATCAGTAATTTTGAGTCAAAAGATTAAATGTTAAAATTTCATCATTATAGACCATTTTGGGATCGTTCGACTGGTCCGGAGTCATCGTTTTTCATCCGAAAAATTGATTTTTTGGACTGTTCCAAAAATGATTCAAAATGTCAATTGGATCATGCCTCATGTTGAATAACCACTTTTTAAACCCTCACAGTGACCAAAATTGCCATTTTTACAGAGTTTTGCTTACTCAAAAGCTTCAATTTTGACCCGTTTCAGGCACAGAAATGACTTTAAACACACTTATTTTAGTTGACAAAGTCATAATTCACATCCATCAGTAATTTAGAGTCAAAAGATTAAATGTTAAAATTTCATCATTATAGACCATTTTGGGATCGTTCGACTGGTCCGGAGTCATCGTTTTTCATCCGAAAATTGATTTTTTGGACTGTACCAAAAATGATTCAAAATGTCAATTGGATCATGCCTCATGTTGAATAACCACTTTTTAAACCCTCACAGTGACCAAAATTGCCATTTTTACAGAGTTTTGCTTACTCAAAAGCTTCAATTTTGACCCGTTTCAGGCACAGAAATGAATTTAAACACACTTATTTTAGTTGACAAAGTCACAATTCACATCCAACAGTAATTTAGAGTCAAAAGATTCAATGTTAAAATTTCATCATTATAGACCATTTTGGGATCGTTCGACTGGTCCGGAGTCATCGTTTTTCATCCGAAAATTGATTTTTTGGACTGTACCAAAAATGATTCAAAATGTCAATTGGATCATGCCTCATGTTGAATAACCACTTTTTAAACCCTCACAGTGACCAAAATTGCCATTTTTACAGAGTTTTGCTTACTCAAAAGCTTCAATTTTGACCCGTTTCAGGCACAGAAATGACTTTAAACACACTTATTTTAGTTGACAAAGTCATAATTCAAATCCATCAGTAATTTAGAGTCAAAAGATTAAATGTTAAAATTTCATCATTATAGACCATTTTGGGATCGTTCGACTGGTCCGGAGTCATTGTTTTTCATCCGAAAATTGATTTTTTGGACTGTACCAAAAATGATTCAAAATGTCAATTGGATCATGCCTCATGTTGAATAAGCACTTTTTAAACCCTCACAGTGACCAAAATTGCCATTTTTACAGAGTTTTGCTTACTCAAAAGCTTCAATTTTGACCCGTTTCAGGCACAAAAATGACTTTAAACACACTTATTTTAGTTGACAAAGTCACAATTCACATCCAACAGTAATTTAGAGTCAAAAGATTAAATGTTAAAATTTCATCATTATAGACCATTTTGGGATCGTTCGACAGGTCCGGAGTCATCGTTTTTCATCCGAAAATTGATTTTTTGGACTGTACCAAAAATGATTCAAAATGTCAATTGGATCATGCCTCATGTTGAATAACCACTTTTCAAACATCACAGTGACCAAAATTGCCATTTTTACAGAGTTTTGCTTACTCAAAAGCTTCCATTTTGACCCGTTTCAGGCACAGAAATGACTTTAAACACACTTATTCTAGTTGACAAAGTCATAATTCACATCCAACAGTCATTTAGAGTCAAAAGATTAAATGTTAAAATTTCATCATTATAGACCATTTTGGGATCGTTCGACTGGTCCGGAGTCATCGTTTTTCATCCGAAAATTGATTTTTTGGACTGTACCAAAAATGATTCAAAATGTCAATTGGATCATGCCTCATGTTGAATAACCACTTTTTAAACCCTCACAGTGACCAACATTGCCATTTTTACAGAGTTTTGCTTACTCAAAAGCTTCAATTTTGACCCGTTTCAGGCACAGAAATGACTTTAAACACACTTATTTTAGTTGACAAAGTCATAATTCACATCCATCAGTAATTTAGAGTCAAAAGATTAAATGTTAAAATTTCATCATTATAGACCATTTTGGGATCGTTCGACTGGTCCGGAGTCATCGTTTTTCATCCGAAAATTGATTTTTTGGACTGTACCAACAATGATTCAAAATGTCAATTGGATCATGGATCATGTTGAATAACCACTTTTTAAACCCTCACAGTGACCAAAATTGCCATTTTTACAGAGTTTTGCTTACTCAAAAGCTTCCATTTTGACCCGTTTCAGGCACAGAAATGACTTTAAACACACTTAATTTAGTTGACAAAGTCATAATTCACATCCAACAGTCATTTCGAGTCAAAAGATTAAATGTTAAAATTTCATCATTATAGACCATTTTGGGATCGTTCGACTGGTCCGGAGTCATCGTTTTTCATCCGAAAATTTATTTTTTGGACTGTACCAAAAATGATTCAAAATGTCAATTGGATCGTGCCTCATGTTGAATAACCACTTTTTAAACCCTCACAGTGACCAAAATTGCCATTTTTACAGAGTTTTGCTTACTCAAAAGCTTCCATTTTGACCCGTTTCAGGCACAGAAATGACTTTAAACACACTTATTTTAGTTGACAAAGTCATAATTCACATCCAACAGTCATTTAGAGTCAAAAGATTAAATGTTGAAATTTCATCCATATTGACCATTTTGGGATCGTTCGACAGGTCCGGAGTCATCGTTTTTCATCCGAAAATTTATTTTTTGGACTGTACCAAAAATGATTCAAAATGTCAATTGGATCGTGCCTCATGTTGAATAACCACTTTTTAAACCCTCACAGTGACCAAAATTGCCATTTTTACAGAGTTTTGCTTACTCAAAAGCTTCAATTTTGACCCGTTTCAGGCACAGAAATGACTTTAAACACACTTATTCTAGTTGACAAAGTCATAATTCACATCCAATAGTCATTTAGAGTCAAAAGATTAAATGTTAAAATGTCATCATTATAGACCATTTTGGGATCGTTCGACAGGTCCGGAGTCATCGTTTTTCATCCGAAAATTGATTTTTTGGACTGTACCAAAAATGATTCAAAATGTCAATTGGATCGTGCCTCATGTTGAATAACCACTTTTTAAACCCTCACAGTGACCAAAATTGCCATTTTTACAGAGTTTTGCTTACTCAAAAGCTTCCATTTTGACCCGTTTCAGGCACAGAAATTACTTTAAACACACTTATTCTAGTTGACAAAGTCATAATTCACATCCAACAGTCATTTAGAGTCAAAAGATTAAATGTTAAAATTTCATCATTATAGACCATTTTGGAATCGTTCGACAGGTACGGAGTCATCGTTTTTCATCCGAAAATTGATTTTTTGGACTGTACCAAAAATGATTCAAAATGTCAATTGGATCATGCCTCATGTTGAATAACCACTTTTTAAACCCTCACAGTGACCAAAATTGCCATTTATACAGAGTTTTGCTTACTCAAAAGCTTCAATTTTGACCCGTTTCAGGCACAGAAATGACTTTAAACACACTTATTTTAGTTGACAAAGTCATAATTCACATCCATCAGTAATTTAGAGTCAAAAGATTAAATGTTAAAATGTCATCATTATAGACCATTTTGGGATCGTTCGACTGGTCCGGAGTCATCGTTTTTCATCCGAAAATTGATTTTTTGGACTGTACCAAAAATGATTCAAAATGTCAATTGGATCATGCCTCATGTTTAATAACCACTTTTTAAACCCTCACAGTGACCAAAATTGCCATTTTTACAGAGTTTTGCTTACTCAAAAGCTTCAATTTTGACCCGTTTCAGGCACAGAAATGACTTTAAACACACTTATTTTAGTTGACAAAGTCACAATTCACATCCAACAGTAATTTAGAGTCAAAAGATTAAATGTTAAAATTTCATCATTATAGACCATTTTGGGATCGTTCGACAGGTCCGGAGTCATCGTTTTTCATCCGAAAATTTATTTTTTGGACTGTACCAAAAATGATTCAAAATGTCAATTGGATCATGCCTCATGTTGAATAACCACTTTTTAAACCCTCACAGTGACCAAAATTGCCATTTTTACAGAGTTTTGCTTACTCAAAAGCTTCAATTTTGACCCGTTTCAGGCACAGAAATGACTTTAAACACACTTATTTTAGTTGACAAAGTCATAATTCACATCCAACAGTCATTTAGAGTCAAAAGATTAAATGTTAAAATTTCATCATTATAGACCATTTTGGGATCGTTCGACAGGTACGGAGTCATCGTTTTTCATCCGAAAATTGATTTTTTGGACTGTACCAAAAATGATTCAAAATGTCAATTGGATCATGCCTCATGTTGAATAACCACTTTTTAAACCCTCACAGTGACCAAAATTGCCATTTTTACAGAGTTTTGCTTACTCAAAAGCTTCAATTTTGACCCGTTTCAGGCACAGAAATGACTTTAAACACACTTATTTTAGTTGACAAAGTCATAATTCACATCCATCAGTAATTTAGAGTCAAAAGATTAAATGTTAAAATGTCATCATTATAGACCATTTTGGGATCGTTCGACTGGTCCGGAGTCATCGTTTTTCATCCGAAAATTGATTTTTTGGACTGTACCAAAAATGATTCAAAATGTCAATTGGATCATGCCTCATGTTTAATAACCACTTTTTAAACCCTCACAGTGACCAAAATTGCCATTTTTACAGAGTTTTGCTTACTCAAAAGCTTCAATTTTGACCCGTTTCAGGCACAGAAATGACTTTAAACACACTTATTTTAGTTGACAAAGTCACAATTCACATCCAACAGTAATTTAGAGTCAAAAGATTAAATGTTAAAATTTCATCATTATAGACCATTTTGGGATCGTTCGACAGGTCCAGAGTCATCGTTTTTCATCCGAAAATTTATTTTTTGGACTGTACCAAAAATGATTCAAAATGTCAATTGGATCATGCCTCATGTTGAATAACCACTTTTTAAACCCTCACAGTGACCAAAATTGCCATTTTTACAGAGTTTTGCTTACTCAAAAGCTTCAATTTTGACCCGTTTCAGGCACAGAAATGACTTTAAACACACTTATTTTAGTTGACAAAGTCATAATTCAAATCCATCAGTAATTTTGAGTCAAAAGATTAAATGTTAAAATTTCATCATTATAGACCATTTTGGGATCGTTCGACTGGTCCGGAGTCATCGTTTTTCATCCGAAAAATTGATTTTTTGGACTGTTCCAAAAATGATTCAAAATGTCAATTGGATCATGCCTCATGTTGAATAACCACTTTTTAAACCCTCACAGTGACCAAAATTGCCATTTTTACAGAGTTTTGCTTACTCAAAAGCTTCAATTTTGACCCGTTTCAGGCACAGAAATGACTTTAAACACACTTATTTTAGTTGACAAAGTCATAATTCACATCCATCAGTAATTTAGAGTCAAAAGATTAAATGTTAAAATTTCATCATTATAGACCATTTTGGGATCGTTCGACTGGTCCGGAGTCATCGTTTTTCATCCGAAAATTGATTTTTTGGACTGTAACAAAAATGATTCAAAATGTCAATTGGATCATGCCTCATGTTGAATAACCACTTTTTAAACCCTCACAGTGACCAAAATTGCCATTTTTACAGAGTTTTGCTTACTCAAAAGCTTCAATTTTGACCCGTTTCAGGCACAGAAATGAATTTAAACACACTTATTTTAGTTGACAAAGTCACAATTCACATCCAACAGTAATTTAGAGTCAAAAGATTCAATGTTAAAATTTCATCATTATAGACCATTTTGGGATCGTTCGACTGGTCCGGAGTCATCGTTTTTCATCCGAAAATTGATTTTTTGGACTGTACCAAAAATGATTCAAAATGTCAATTGGATCATGCCTCATGTTGAATAACCACTTTTTAAACCCTCACAGTGACCAAAATTGCCATTTTTACAGAGTTTTGCTTACTCAAAAGCTTCAATTTTGACCCGTTTCAGGCACAGAAATGACTTTAAACACACTTATTTTAGTTGACAAAGTCATAATTCAAATCCATCAGTAATTTAGAGTCAAAAGATTAAATGTTAAAATTTCATCATTATAGACCATTTTGGGATCGTTCGACTGGTCCGGAGTCATCGTTTTTCATCCGAAAATTTATTTTTTGGACTGTACCAAAAATGATTCAAAATGTCAATTGGATCATGCCTCATGTTGAATAACCACTTTTTAAACCCTCACAGTGACCAAAATTGCCATTTTTACAGAGTTTTGCTTACTCAAAAGCTTCAATTTTGACCCGTTTCAGGCACAGAAATGACTTTAAACACACTTATTTTAGTTGACAAAGTCATAATTCAAATCCATCAGTAATTTTGAGTCAAAAGATTAAATGTTAAAATTTCATCATTATAGACCATTTTGGGATCGTTCGACTGGTCCGGAGTCATCGTTTTTCATCCGAAAAATTGATTTTTTGGACTGTTCCAAAAATGATTCAAAATGTCAATTGGATCATGCCTCATGTTGAATAACCACTTTTTAAACCCTCACAGTGACCAAAATTGCCATTTTTACAGAGTTTTGCTTACTCAAAAGCTTCAATTTTGACCCGTTTCAGGCACAGAAATGACTTTAAACACTTATTTTAGTTGACAAAGTCATAATTCACATCCATCAGTAATTTAGAGTCAAAAGATTAAATGTTAAAATTTCATCATTATAGACCATTTTGGGATCGTTCGACTGGTCCGGAGTCATCGTTTTTCATCCGAAAATTGATTTTTTGGACTGTAACAAAAATGATTCAAAATGTCAATTGGATCATGCCTCATGTTGAATAACCACTTTTTAAACCCTCACAGTGACCAAAATTGCCATTTTTACAGAGTTTTGCTTACTCAAAAGCTTCAATTTTGACCCGTTTCAGGCACAGAAATGAATTTAAACACACTTATTTTAGTTGACAAAGTCACAATTCACATCCAACAGTAATTTAGAGTCAAAAGATTCAATGTTAAAATTTCATCATTATAGACCATTTTGGGATCGTTCGACTGGTCCGGAGTCATCGTTTTTCATCCGAAAATTGATTTTTTGGACTGTACCAAAAATGATTCAAAATGTCAATTGGATCATGCCTCATGTTGAATAACCACTTTTTAAACCCTCACAGTGACCAAAATTGCCATTTTTACAGAGTTTTGCTTACTCAAAAGCTTCAATTTTGACCCGTTTCAGGCACAGAAATGACTTTAAACACACTTATTTTAGTTGACAAAGTCATAATTCAAATCCATCAGTAATTTAGAGTCAAAAGATTAAATGTTAAAATTTCATCATTATAGACCATTTTGGGATCGTTCGACTGGTCCGGAGTCATCGTTTTTCATCCGAAAATTGATTTTTTGGACTGTACCAAAAATGATTCAAAATGTCAATTGGATCATGCCTCATGTTGAATAAGCACTTTTTAAACCCTCACAGTGACCAAAATTGCCATTTTTACAGAGTTTTGCTTACTCAAAAGCTTCAATTTTGACCCGTTTCAGGCACAAAAATGACTTTAAACACATTTATTTTAGTTGACAAAGTCACAATTCACATCCAACAGTAATTTAGAGTCAAAAGATTAAATGTTAAAATTTCATCATTATAGACCATTTTGGGATCGTTCGACAGGTCCGGAGTCATCGTTTTTCATCCGAAAATTGATTTTTTGGACTGTACCAAAAATGATTCAAAATGTCAATTGGATCATGCCTCATGTTGAATAACCACTTTTCAAACATCACAGTGACCAAAATTGCCATTTTTACAGAGTTTTGCTTACTCAAAAGCTTCCATTTTGACCCGTTTCAGGCACAGAAATGACTTTAAACACACTTATTCTAGTTGACAAAGTCATAATTCACATCCAACAGTCATTTAGAGTCAAAAGATTAAATGTTAAAATTTCATCATTATAGACCATTTTGGGATCGTTCGACTGGTCCGGAGTCATCGTTTTTCATCCGAAAATTGATTTTTTGGACTGTACCAAAAATGATTCAAAATGTCAATTGGATCATGCCTCATGTTGAATAACCACTTTTTAAACCCTCACAGTGACCAACATTGCCATTTTTACAGAGTTTTGCTTACTCAAAAGCTTCAATTTTGACCCGTTTCAGGCACAGAAATGACTTTAAACACACTTATTTTAGTTGACAAAGTCATAATTCACATCCATCAGTAATTTAGAGTCAAAAGATTAAATGTTAAAATTTCATCATTATAGACCATTTTGGGATCGTTCAACTGGTCCGGAGTCATCGTTTTTCATCCGAAAATTGATTTTTTGGACTGTACCAACAATGATTCAAAATGTCAATTGGATCATGGATCATGTTGAATAACCACTTTTTAAACCCTCACAGTGACCAAAATTGCCATTTTTACAGAGTTTTGCTTACTCAAAAGCTTCCATTTTGACCCGTTTCAGGCACAGAAATGACTTTAAACACACTTATTCTAGTTGACAAAGTCATAATTCACATCCAACAGTCATTTAGAGTCAAAAGATTAAATGTTAAAATTTCATCATTATAGACCATTTTGGGATCGTTCGACTGGTCCGGAGTCATCGTTTTTCATCCGAAAATTTATTTTTTGGACTGTACCAAAAATGATTCAAAATGTCAATTGGATCGTGCCTCATGTTGAATAACCACTTTTTAAACCCTCACAGTGACCAAAATTGCCATTTTTACAGAGTTTTGCTTACTCAAAAGCTTCCATTTTGACCCGTTTCAGGCACAGAAATGACTTTAAACACACTTATTTTAGTTGACAAAGTCATAATTCACATCCAACAGTCATTTAGAGTCAAAAGATTAAATGTTGAAATTTCATCCATATTGATCATTTTGGGATCGTTCGACAGGTCCGGAGTCATCGTTTTTCATCTGAAAATGGATTTTTTGGACTGTACCAAAAATGATTCAAAATGTCAATTGGATCATGCCTCATGTTGAATAACCACTTTTTAAACCCTCACAGTGACCAAAATTGCCATTTTTACAGAGTTTTGCTTACTCAAAAGCTTCAATTTTGACCCGTTTCAGGCACAAAAATGACTTTAAACACACTTATTTTAGTTGACAAAGTCATAATTCACATCCATCAGTAATTTAGAGTTAGAAGATTAAATGTTAAAATTTCATCATTATAGACCATTTTGGGATCGTTCGACAGGTCCGGAGTCATCGTTTTTCATCCGAAAATTGATTTTTTGGACTGTACCAAAAATGATTCAAAATGTCAATTGGATCATGCCTCATGTTGAATAACCACTTTTTAAACATCACAGTGACCAAAATTGCCATTTTTACAGAGTTTTGCTTACTCAAAAGCTTCCATTTTGACCCGTTTCAGGCACAGAAATGACTTTAAACACACTTATTCTAGTTGACAAAGTCATAATTCACATCCAACAGTCATTTAGAGTCAAAAGATTAAATGTTAAAATTTCATCATTATAGACCATTTTGGGATCGTTCGACTGGTCCGGAGTCATCGTTTTTCATCCGAAAATTGATTTTTTGGACTGTACCAAAAATGATTCAAAATGTCAATTGGATCATGCCTCATGTTGAATAACCACTTTTTAAACCCTCACAGTGACCAAAATTGCCATTTTTACAGAGTTTTGCTTACTCAAAAGCTTCAATTTTGACCCGTTTCAGGCACAGAAATGACTTTAAACACACTTATTTTAGTTGACAAAGTCATAATTCACATCCATCAGTAATTTAGAGTCAAAAGATTAAATGTTAAAATTTCATCATTATAGACCATTTTGGGATCGTTCGACAGGTCCGGAGTCATCGTTTTTCATCCGAAAATTTATTTTTTGGACTGTACCAAAAATGATTCAAAATGTCAATTGGATCATGCCTCATGTTGAATAACCACTTTTTAAACCCTCACAGTGACCAAAATTGCCATTTTTACAGAGTTTTGCTTACTCAAAAGCTTCAATTTTGACCCGTTTCAGGCACAGAAATGACTTTAAACACACTTATTTTAGTTGACAAAGTCATAATTCAAATCCATCAGTAATTTTGAGTCAAAAGATTAAATGTTAAAATTTCATCATTATAGACCATTTTGGGATCGTTCGACTGGTCCGGAGTCATCGTTTTTCATCCGAAAAATTGATTTTTTGGACTGTACCAAAAATGATTCAAAATGTCAATTGGATCATGCCTCATGTTGAATAACCACTTTTTAAACCCTCACAGTGACCAAAATTGCCATTTTTACAGAGTTTTGCTTACTCAAAAGCTTCAATTTTGACCCGTTTCAGGCACAGAAATGACTTTAAACACACTTATTTTAGTTGACAAAGTCATAATTCACATCCATCAGTAATTTAGAGTCAAAAGATTAAATGTTAAAATTTCATCATTATAGACCATTTTGGGATCGTTCGACTGGTCCGGAGTCATCGTTTTTCATCCGAAAATTGATTTTTTGGACTGTACCAAAAATGATTCAAAATGTCAATTGGATCATGCCTCATGTTGAATAACCACTTTTTAAACCCTCACAATGACCAAAATTGCCATTTTTACAGAGTTTTGCTTACTCAAAAGCTTCAATTTTGACCCGTTTCAGGCACAGAAATGAATTTAAACACACTTATTTTAGTTGACAAAGTCACAATTCACATCCAACAGTAATTTAGAGTCAAAAGATTCAATGTTAAAATTTCATCATTATAGACCATTTTGGGATCGTTCGACTGGTCCGGAGTCATCGTTTTTCATCCGAAAATTGATTTTTTGGACTGTACCAAAAATGATTCAAAATGTCAATTGGATCATGCCTCATGTTGAATAAGCACTTTTTAAACCCTCACAGTGACCAAAATTGCCATTTTTACAGAGTTTTGCTTACTCAAAAGCTTCAATTTTGACCCGTTTCAGGCACAAAAATGACTTTAAACACACTTATTTTAGTTGACAAAGTCACAATTCACATCCAACAGTAATTTAGAGTCAAAAGATTAAATGTTAAAATTTCATCATTATAGACCATTTTGGGATCGTTCGACAGGTCCGGAGTCATCGTTTTTCAACCGAAAATTGATTTTTTGGACTGTACCAACAATGATTCAAAATGTCAATTGGATCATGCCTCATGTTGAATAACCACTTTTCAAACATCACAGTGACCAAAATTGCCATTTTTACAGAGTTTTGCTTACTCAAAAGCTTCCATTTTGACCCGTTTCAGGCACAGAAATGACTTTAAACACACTTATTCTAGTTGACAAAGTCATAATTCACATCCAACAGTCATTTAGAGTCAAAAGATTAAATGTTAAAATTTCATCATTATAGACCATTTTGGGATCGTTCGACTGGTCCGGAGTCATCGTTTTTCATCCGAAAATTGATTTTTTGGACTGTACCAAAAATGATTCAAAATGTCAATTGGATCATGCCTCATGTTGAATAACCACTTTTTAAACCCTCACAGTGACCAAAATTGCCATTTTTACAGAGTTTTGCTTACTCAAAAGCTTCAATTTTGACCCGTTTCAGGCACAGAAATGAATTTAAACACACTTATTTTAGTTGACAAAGTCACAATTCACATCCAACAGTAATTTAGAGTCAAAAGATTCAATGTTAAAATTTCATCATTATAGACCATTTTGGGATCGTTCGACTGGTCCGGAGTCATCGTTTTTCATCCGAAAATTGATTTTTTGGACTGTACCAAAAATGATTCAAAATGTCAATTGGATCATGCCTCATGTTGAATAACCACTTTTTAAACCCTCACAGTGACCAAAATTGCCATTTTTACAGAGTTTTGCTTACTCAAAAGCTTCAATTTTGACCCGTTTCAGGCACAGAAATGACTTTAAACACACTTATTTTAGTTGACAAAGTCATAATTCAAATCCATCAGTAATTTAGAGTCAAAAGATTAAATGTTAAAATTTCATCATTATAGACCATTTTGGGATCGTTCGACTGGTCCGGAGTCATCGTTTTTCATCCGAAAATTGATTTTTTGGACTGTACCAAAAATGATTCAAAATGTCAATTGGATCATGCCTCATGTTGAATAAGCACTTTTTAAACCCTCACAGTGACCAAAATTGCCATTTTTACAGAGTTTTGCTTACTCAAAAGCTTCAATTTTGACCCGTTTCAGGCACAAAAATGACTTTAAACACATTTATTTTAGTTGACAAAGTCACAATTCACATCCAACAGTAATTTAGAGTCAAAAGATTAAATGTTAAAATTTCATCATTATAGACCATTTTGGGATCGTTCGACAGGTCCGGAGTCATCGTTTTTCATCCGAAAATTGATTTTTTGGACTGTACCAAAAATGATTCAAAATGTCAATTGGATCATGCCTCATGTTGAATAACCACTTTTCAAACATCACAGTGACCAAAATTGCCATTTTTACAGAGTTTTGCTTACTCAAAAGCTTCCATTTTGACCCGTTTCAGGCACAGAAATGACTTTAAACACACTTATTCTAGTTGACAAAGTCATAATTCACATCCAACAGTCATTTAGAGTCAAAAGATTAAATGTTAAAATTTCATCATTATAGACCATTTTGGGATCGTTCGACTGGTCCGGAGTCATCGTTTTTCATCCGAAAATTGATTTTTTGGACTGTACCAAAAATGATTCAAAATGTCAATTGGATCATGCCTCATGTTGAATAACCACTTTTTAAACCCTCACAGTGACCAACATTGCCATTTTTACAGAGTTTTGCTTACTCAAAAGCTTCAATTTTGACCCGTTTCAGGCACAGAAATGACTTTAAACACACTTATTTTAGTTGACAAAGTCATAATTCACATCCATCAGTAATTTAGAGTCAAAAGATTAAATGTTAAAATTTCATCATTATAGACCATTTTGGGATCGTTCAACTGGTCCGGAGTCATCGTTTTTCATCCGAAAATTGATTTTTTGGACTGTACCAACAATGATTCAAAATGTCAATTGGATCATGGATCATGTTGAATAACCACTTTTTAAACCCTCACAGTGACCAAAATTGCCATTTTTACAGAGTTTTGCTTACTCAAAAGCTTCCATTTTGACCCGTTTCAGGCACAGAAATGACTTTAAACACACTTATTCTAGTTGACAAAGTCATAATTCACATCCAACAGTCATTTAGAGTCAAAAGATTAAATGTTAAAATTTCATCATTATAGACCATTTTGGGATCGTTCGACTGGTCCGGAGTCATCGTTTTTCATCCGAAAATTTATTTTTTGGACTGTACCAAAAATGATTCAAAATGTCAATTGGATCGTGCCTCATGTTGAATAACCACTTTTTAAACCCTCACAGTGACCAAAATTGCCATTTTTACAGAGTTTTGCTTACTCAAAAGCTTCCATTTTGACCCGTTTCAGGCACAGAAATGACTTTAAACACACTTATTTTAGTTGACAAAGTCATAATTCACATCCAACAGTCATTTAGAGTCAAAAGATTAAATGTTGAAATTTCATCCATATTGATCATTTTGGGATCGTTCGACAGGTCCGGAGTCATCGTTTTTCATCTGAAAATGGATTTTTTGGACTGTACCAAAAATGATTCAAAATGTCAATTGGATCATGCCTCATGTTGAATAACCACTTTTTAAACCCTCACAGTGACCAAAATTGCCATTTTTACAGAGTTTTGCTTACTCAAAAGCTTCAATTTTGACCCGTTTCAGGCACAAAAATGACTTTAAACACACTTATTTTAGTTGACAAAGTCATAATTCACATCCATCAGTAATTTAGAGTTAGAAGATTAAATGTTAAAATTTCATCATTATAGACCATTTTGGGATCGTTCGACAGGTCCGGAGTCATCGTTTTTCATCCGAAAATTGATTTTTTGGACTGTACCAAAAATGATTCAAAATGTCAATTGGATCATGCCTCATGTTGAATAACCACTTTTTAAACATCACAGTGACCAAAATTGCCATTTTTACAGAGTTTTGCTTACTCAAAAGCTTCCATTTTGACCCGTTTCAGGCACAGAAATGACTTTAAACACACTTATTCTAGTTGACAAAGTCATAATTCACATCCAACAGTCATTTAGAGTCAAAAGATTAAATGTTAAAATTTCATCATTATAGACCATTTTGGGATCGTTCGACTGGTCCGGAGTCATCGTTTTTCATCCGAAAATTGATTTTTTGGACTGTACCAAAAATGATTCAAAATGTCAATTGGATCATGCCTCATGTTGAATAACCACTTTTTAAACCCTCACAGTGACCAAAATTGCCATTTTTACAGAGTTTTGCTTACTCAAAAGCTTCAATTTTGACCCGTTTCAGGCACAGAAATGACTTTAAACACACTTATTTTAGTTGACAAAGTCATAATTCACATCCATCAGTAATTTAGAGTCAAAAGATTAAATGTTAAAATTTCATCATTATAGACCATTTTGGGATCGTTCGACTGGTCCGGAGTCATCGTTTTTCATCCGAAAATTTATTTTTTGGACTGTACCAAAAATGATTCAAAATGTCAATTGGATCGTGCCTCATGTTGAATAACCACTTTTTAAACCCTCACAGTGACCAAAATTGCCATTTTTACAGAGTTTTGCTTACTCAAAAGCTTCCATTTTGACCCGTTTCAGGCACAGAAATGACTTTAAACACACTTATTTTAGTTGACAAAGTCATAATTCACATCCAACAGTCATTTAGAGTCAAAAGATTAAATGTTGAAATTTCATCCATATTGATCATTTTGGGATCGTTCGACAGGTCCGGAGTCATCGTTTTTCATCTGAAAATGGATTTTTTGGACTGTACCAAAAATGATTCAAAATGTCAATTGGATCATGCCTCATGTTGAATAACCACTTTTTAAACCCTCACAGTGACCAAAATTGCCATTTTTACAGAGTTTTGCTTACTCAAAAGCTTCAATTTTGACCCGTTTCAGGCACAAAAATGACTTTAAACACACTTATTTTAGTTGACAAAGTCATAATTCACATCCATCAGTAATTTAGAGTTAGAAGATTAAATGTTAAAATTTCATCATTATAGACCATTTTGGGATCGTTCGACAGGTCCGGAGTCATCGTTTTTCATCCGAAAATTGATTTTTTGGACTGTACCAAAAATGATTCAAAATGTCAATTGGATCATGCCTCATGTTGAATAACCACTTTTTAAACATCACAGTGACCAAAATTGCCATTTTTACAGAGTTTTGCTTACTCAAAAGCTTCCATTTTGACCCGTTTCAGGCACAGAAATGACTTTAAACACACTTATTCTAGTTGACAAAGTCATAATTCACATCCAACAGTCATTTAGAGTCAAAAGATTAAATGTTAAAATTTCATCATTATAGACCATTTTGGGATCGTTCGACTGGTCCGGAGTCATCGTTTTTCATCCGAAAATTGATTTTTTGGACTGTACCAAAAATGATTCAAAATGTCAATTGGATCATGCCTCATGTTGAATAACCACTTTTTAAACCCTCACAGTGACCAAAATTGCCATTTTTACAGAGTTTTGCTTACTCAAAAGCTTCAATTTTGACCCGTTTCAGGCACAGAAATGACTTTAAACACACTTATTTTAGTTGACAAAGTCATAATTCACATCCATCAGTAATTTAGAGTCAAAAGATTAAATGTTAAAATTTCATCATTATAGACCATTTTGGGATCGTTCGACAGGTCCGGAGTCATCGTTTTTCATCCGAAAATTTATTTTTTGGACTGTACCAAAAATGATTCAAAATGTCAATTGGATCATGCCTCATGTTGAATAACCACTTTTTAAACCCTCACAGTGACCAAAATTGCCATTTTTACAGAGTTTTGCTTACTCAAAAGCTTCAATTTTGACCCGTTTCAGGCACAGAAATGACTTTAAACACACTTATTTTAGTTGACAAAGTCATAATTCAAATCCATCAGTAATTTTGAGTCAAAAGATTAAATGTTAAAATTTCATCATTATAGACCATTTTGGGATCGTTCGACTGGTCCGGAGTCATCGTTTTTCATCCGAAAAATTGATTTTTTGGACTGTACCAAAAATGATTCAAAATGTCAATTGGATCATGCCTCATGTTGAATAACCACTTTTTAAACCCTCACAGTGACCAAAATTGCCATTTTTACAGAGTTTTGCTTACTCAAAAGCTTCAATTTTGACCCGTTTCAGGCACAGAAATGACTTTAAACACACTTATTTTAGTTGACAAAGTCATAATTCACATCCATCAGTAATTTAGAGTCAAAAGATTAAATGTTAAAATTTCATCATTATAGACCATTTTGGGATCGTTCGACTGGTCCGGAGTCATCGTTTTTCATCCGAAAATTGATTTTTTGGACTGTACCAAAAATGATTCAAAATGTCAATTGGATCATGCCTCATGTTGAATAACCACTTTTTAAACCCTCACAATGACCAAAATTGCCATTTTTACAGAGTTTTGCTTACTCAAAAGCTTCAATTTTGACCCGTTTCAGGCACAGAAATGAATTTAAACACACTTATTTTAGTTGACAAAGTCACAATTCACATCCAACAGTAATTTAGAGTCAAAAGATTCAATGTTAAAATTTCATCATTATAGACCATTTTGGGATCGTTCGACTGGTCCGGAGTCATCGTTTTTCATCCGAAAATTGATTTTTTGGACTGTACCAAAAATGATTCAAAATGTCAATTGGATCATGCCTCATGTTGAATAAGCACTTTTTAAACCCTCACAGTGACCAAAATTGCCATTTTTACAGAGTTTTGCTTACTCAAAAGCTTCAATTTTGACCCGTTTCAGGCACAAAAATGACTTTAAACACACTTATTTTAGTTGACAAAGTCACAATTCACATCCAACAGTAATTTAGAGTCAAAAGATTAAATGTTAAAATTTCATCATTATAGACCATTTTGGGATCGTTCGACAGGTCCGGAGTCATCGTTTTTCAACCGAAAATTGATTTTTTGGACTGTACCAACAATGATTCAAAATGTCAATTGGATCATGCCTCATGTTGAATAACCACTTTTCAAACATCACAGTGACCAAAATTGCCATTTTTACAGAGTTTTGCTTACTCAAAAGCTTCCATTTTGACCCGTTTCAGGCACAGAAATGACTTTAAACACACTTATTCTAGTTGACAAAGTCATAATTCACATCCAACAGTCATTTAGAGTCAAAAGATTAAATGTTAAAATTTCATCATTATAGACCATTTTGGGATCGTTCGACTGGTCCGGAGTCATCGTTTTTCATCCGAAAATTGATTTTTTGGACTGTACCAAAAATGATTCAAAATGTCAATTGGATCATGCCTCATGTTGAATAACCACTTTTTAAACCCTCACAGTGACCAAAATTGCCATTTTTACAGAGTTTTGCTTACTCAAAAGCTTCAATTTTGACCCGTTTCAGGCACAGAAATGAATTTAAACACACTTATTTTAGTTGACAAAGTCACAATTCACATCCAACAGTAATTTAGAGTCAAAAGATTCAATGTTAAAATTTCATCATTATAGACCATTTTGGGATCGTTCGACTGGTCCGGAGTCATCGTTTTTCATCCGAAAATTGATTTTTTGGACTGTACCAAAAATGATTCAAAATGTCAATTGGATCATGCCTCATGTTGAATAACCACTTTTTAAACCCTCACAGTGACCAAAATTGCCATTTTTACAGAGTTTTGCTTACTCAAAAGCTTCAATTTTGACCCGTTTCAGGCACAGAAATGACTTTAAACACACTTATTTTAGTTGACAAAGTCATAATTCAAATCCATCAGTAATTTAGAGTCAAAAGATTAAATGTTAAAATTTCATCATTATAGACCATTTTGGGATCGTTCGACTGGTCCGGAGTCATCGTTTTTCATCCGAAAATTGATTTTTTGGACTGTACCAAAAATGATTCAAAATGTCAATTGGATCATGCCTCATGTTGAATAAGCACTTTTTAAACCCTCACAGTGACCAAAATTGCCATTTTTACAGAGTTTTGCTTACTCAAAAGCTTCAATTTTGACCCGTTTCAGGCACAAAAATGACTTTAAACACATTTATTTTAGTTGACAAAGTCACAATTCACATCCAACAGTAATTTAGAGTCAAAAGATTAAATGTTAAAATTTCATCATTATAGACCATTTTGGGATCGTTCGACAGGTCCGGAGTCATCGTTTTTCATCCGAAAATTGATTTTTTGGACTGTACCAAAAATGATTCAAAATGTCAATTGGATCATGCCTCATGTTGAATAACCACTTTTCAAACATCACAGTGACCAAAATTGCCATTTTTACAGAGTTTTGCTTACTCAAAAGCTTCCATTTTGACCCGTTTCAGGCACAGAAATGACTTTAAACACACTTATTCTAGTTGACAAAGTCATAATTCACATCCAACAGTCATTTAGAGTCAAAAGATTAAATGTTAAAATTTCATCATTATAGACCATTTTGGGATCGTTCGACTGGTCCGGAGTCATCGTTTTTCATCCGAAAATTGATTTTTTGGACTGTACCAAAAATGATTCAAAATGTCAATTGGATCATGCCTCATGTTGAATAACCACTTTTTAAACCCTCACAGTGACCAACATTGCCATTTTTACAGAGTTTTGCTTACTCAAAAGCTTCAATTTTGACCCGTTTCAGGCACAGAAATGACTTTAAACACACTTATTTTAGTTGACAAAGTCATAATTCACATCCATCAGTAATTTAGAGTCAAAAGATTAAATGTTAAAATTTCATCATTATAGACCATTTTGGGATCGTTCAACTGGTCCGGAGTCATCGTTTTTCATCCGAAAATTGATTTTTTGGACTGTACCAACAATGATTCAAAATGTCAATTGGATCATGGATCATGTTGAATAACCACTTTTTAAACCCTCACAGTGACCAAAATTGCCATTTTTACAGAGTTTTGCTTACTCAAAAGCTTCCATTTTGACCCGTTTCAGGCACAGAAATGACTTTAAACACACTTATTCTAGTTGACAAAGTCATAATTCACATCCAACAGTCATTTAGAGTCAAAAGATTAAATGTTAAAATTTCATCATTATAGACCATTTTGGGATCGTTCGACTGGTCCGGAGTCATCGTTTTTCATCCGAAAATTTATTTTTTGGACTGTACCAAAAATGATTCAAAATGTCAATTGGATCGTGCCTCATGTTGAATAACCACTTTTTAAACCCTCACAGTGACCAAAATTGCCATTTTTACAGAGTTTTGCTTACTCAAAAGCTTCCATTTTGACCCGTTTCAGGCACAGAAATGACTTTAAACACACTTATTTTAGTTGACAAAGTCATAATTCACATCCAACAGTCATTTAGAGTCAAAAGATTAAATGTTGAAATTTCATCCATATTGATCATTTTGGGATCGTTCGACAGGTCCGGAGTCATCGTTTTTCATCTGAAAATGGATTTTTTGGACTGTACCAAAAATGATTCAAAATGTCAATTGGATCATGCCTCATGTTGAATAACCACTTTTTAAACCCTCACAGTGACCAAAATTGCCATTTTTACAGAGTTTTGCTTACTCAAAAGCTTCAATTTTGACCCGTTTCAGGCACAAAAATGACTTTAAACACACTTATTTTAGTTGACAAAGTCATAATTCACATCCATCAGTAATTTAGAGTTAGAAGATTAAATGTTAAAATTTCATCATTATAGACCATTTTGGGATCGTTCGACAGGTCCGGAGTCATCGTTTTTCATCCGAAAATTGATTTTTTGGACTGTACCAAAAATGATTCAAAATGTCAATTGGATCATGCCTCATGTTGAATAACCACTTTTTAAACATCACAGTGACCAAAATTGCCATTTTTACAGAGTTTTGCTTACTCAAAAGCTTCCATTTTGACCCGTTTCAGGCACAGAAATGACTTTAAACACACTTATTCTAGTTGACAAAGTCATAATTCACATCCAACAGTCATTTAGAGTCAAAAGATTAAATGTTAAAATTTCATCATTATAGACCATTTTGGGATCGTTCGACTGGTCCGGAGTCATCGTTTTTCATCCGAAAATTGATTTTTTGGACTGTACCAAAAATGATTCAAAATGTCAATTGGATCATGCCTCATGTTGAATAACCACTTTTTAAACCCTCACAGTGACCAAAATTGCCATTTTTACAGAGTTTTGCTTACTCAAAAGCTTCAATTTTGACCCGTTTCAGGCACAGAAATGACTTTAAACACACTTATTTTAGTTGACAAAGTCATAATTCACATCCATCAGTAATTTAGAGTCAAAAGATTAAATGTTAAAATTTCATCATTATAGACCATTTTGGGATCGTTCGACAGGTCCGGAGTCATCGTTTTTCATCCGAAAATTTATTTTTTGGACTGTACCAAAAATGATTCAAAATGTCAATTGGATCATGCCTCATGTTGAATAACCACTTTTTAAACCCTCACAGTGACCAAAATTGCCATTTTTACAGAGTTTTGCTTACTCAAAAGCTTCAATTTTGACCCGTTTCAGGCACAGAAATGACTTTAAACACACTTATTTTAGTTGACAAAGTCATAATTCAAATCCATCAGTAATTTTGAGTCAAAAGATTAAATGTTAAAATTTCATCATTATAGACCATTTTGGGATCGTTCGACTGGTCCGGAGTCATCGTTTTTCATCCGAAAAATTGATTTTTTGGACTGTACCAAAAATGATTCAAAATGTCAATTGGATCATGCCTCATGTTGAATAACCACTTTTTAAACCCTCACAGTGACCAAAATTGCCATTTTTACAGAGTTTTGCTTACTCAAAAGCTTCAATTTTGACCCGTTTCAGGCACAGAAATGACTTTAAACACACTTATTTTAGTTGACAAAGTCATAATTCACATCCATCAGTAATTTAGAGTCAAAAGATTAAATGTTAAAATTTCATCATTATAGACCATTTTGGGATCGTTCGACTGGTCCGGAGTCATCGTTTTTCATCCGAAAATTGATTTTTTGGACTGTACCAAAAATGATTCAAAATGTCAATTGGATCATGCCTCATGTTGAATAACCACTTTTTAAACCCTCACAATGACCAAAATTGCCATTTTTACAGAGTTTTGCTTACTCAAAAGCTTCAATTTTGACCCGTTTCAGGCACAGAAATGAATTTAAACACACTTATTTTAGTTGACAAAGTCACAATTCACATCCAACAGTAATTTAGAGTCAAAAGATTCAATGTTAAAATTTCATCATTATAGACCATTTTGGGATCGTTCGACTGGTCCGGAGTCATCGTTTTTCATCCGAAAATTGATTTTTTGGACTGTACCAAAAATGATTCAAAATGTCAATTGGATCATGCCTCATGTTGAATAAGCACTTTTTAAACCCTCACAGTGACCAAAATTGCCATTTTTACAGAGTTTTGCTTACTCAAAAGCTTCAATTTTGACCCGTTTCAGGCACAAAAATGACTTTAAACACACTTATTTTAGTTGACAAAGTCACAATTCACATCCAACAGTAATTTAGAGTCAAAAGATTAAATGTTAAAATTTCATCATTATAGACCATTTTGGGATCGTTCGACAGGTCCGGAGTCATCGTTTTTCAACCGAAAATTGATTTTTTGGACTGTACCAACAATGATTCAAAATGTCAATTGGATCATGCCTCATGTTGAATAACCACTTTTCAAACATCACAGTGACCAAAATTGCCATTTTTACAGAGTTTTGCTTACTCAAAAGCTTCCATTTTGACCCGTTTCAGGCACAGAAATGACTTTAAACACACTTATTCTAGTTGACAAAGTCATAATTCACATCCAACAGTCATTTAGAGTCAAAAGATTAAATGTTAAAATTTCATCATTATAGACCATTTTGGGATCGTTCGACTGGTCCGGAGTCATCGTTTTTCATCCGAAAATTGATTTTTTGGACTGTACCAAAAATGATTCAAAATGTCAATTGGATCATGCCTCATGTTGAATAACCACTTTTTAAACCCTCACAGTGACCAACATTGCCATTTTTACAGAGTTTTGCTTACTCAAAAGCTTCAATTTTGACCCGTTTCAGGCACAGAAATGACTTTAAACACACTTATTTTAGTTGACAAAGTCATAATTCACATCCATCAGTAATTTAGAGTCAAAAGATTAAATGTTAAAATTTCATCATTATAGACCATTTTGGGATCGTTCGACAGGTCCGGAGTCATCGTTTTTCATCCGAAAATTTATTTTTTGGACTGTACCAAAAATGATTCAAAATGTCAATTGGATCATGCCTCATGTTGAATAACCACTTTTTAAACCCTCACAGTGACCAAAATTGCCATTTTTACAGAGTTTTGCTTACTCAAAAGCTTCAATTTTGACACGTTTCAGGCACAGAAATGACTTTAAACACACTTATTTTAGTTGACAAAGTCATAATTCAAATCCATCAGTAATTTTGAGTCAAAAGATTAAATGTTAAAATTTCATCATTATAGACCATTTTGGGATCGTTCGACTGGTCCGGAGTCATCGTTTTTCATCCGAAAAATTGATTTTTTGGACTGTACCAAAAATGATTCAAAATGTCAATTGGATCATGCCTCATGTTGAATAACCACTTTTTAAACCCTCACAGTGACCAAAATTGCCATTTTTACAGAGTTTTGCTTACTCAAAAGCTTCAATTTTGACCCGTTTCAGGCACAGAAATGACTTTAAACACACTTATTTTAGTTGACAAAGTCATAATTCACATCCATCAGTAATTTAGAGTCAAAAGATTAAATGTTAAAATTTCATCATTATAGACCATTTTGGGATCGTTCGACTGGTCCGGAGTCATCGTTTTTCATCCGAAAATTGATTTTTTGGACTGTACCAAAAATGATTCAAAATGTCAATTGGATCATGCCTCATGTTGAATAACCACTTTTTAAACCCTCACAGTGACCAAAATTGCCATTTTTACAGAGTTTTGCTTACTCAAAAGCTTCAATTTTGACCCGTTTCAGGCACAGAAATGAATTTAAACACACTTATTTTAGTTGACAAAGTCACAATTCACATCCAACAGTAATTTAGAGTCAAAAGATTCAATGTTAAAATTTCATCATTATAGACCATTTTGGGATCGTTCGACTGGTCCGGAGTCATCGTTTTTCATCCGAAAATTGATTTTTTGGACTGTACCAAAAATGATTCAAAATGTCAATTGGATCATGCCTCATGTTGAATAAGCACTTTTTAAACCCTCACAGTGACCAAAATTGCCATTTTTACAGAGTTTTGCTTACTCAAAAGCTTCAATTTTGACCCGTTTCAGGCACAAAAATGACTTTAAACACACTTATTTTAGTTGACAAAGTCACAATTCACATCCAACAGTAATTTAGAGTCAAAAGATTAAATGTTAAAATTTCATCATTATAGACCATTTTGGGATCGTTCGACAGGTCCGGAGTCATCGTTTTTCAACCGAAAATTGATTTTTTGGACTGTACCAACAATGATTCAAAATGTCAATTGGATCATGCCTCATGTTGAATAACCACTTTTCAAACATCACAGTGACCAAAATTGCCATTTTTACAGAGTTTTGCTTACTCAAAAGCTTCCATTTTGACCCGTTTCAGGCACAGAAATGACTTTAAACACACTTATTCTAGTTGACAAAGTCATAATTCACATCCAACAGTCATTTAGAGTCAAAAGATTAAATGTTAAAATTTCATCATTATAGACCATTTTGGGATCGTTCGACTGGTCCGGAGTCATCGTTTTTCATCCGAAAATTGATTTTTTGGACTGTACCAAAAATGATTCAAAATGTCAATTGGATCATGCCTCATGTTGAATAACCACTTTTTAAACCCTCACAGTGACCAACATTGCCATTTTTACAGAGTTTTGCTTACTCAAAAGCTTCAATTTTGACCCGTTTCAGGCACAGAAATGACTTTAAACACACTTATTTTAGTTGACAAAGTCATAATTCACATCCATCAGTAATTTAGAGTCAAAAGATTAAATGTTAAAATTTCATCATTATAGACCATTTTGGGATCGTTCGACAGGTCCGGAGTCATCGTTTTTCATCCGAAAATTTATTTTTTGGACTGTACCAAAAATGATTCAAAATGTCAATTGGATCATGCCTCATGTTGAATAACCACTTTTTAAACCCTCACAGTGACCAAAATTGCCATTTTTACAGAGTTTTGCTTACTCAAAAGCTTCAATTTTGACACGTTTCAGGCACAGAAATGACTTTAAACACACTTATTTTAGTTGACAAAGTCATAATTCAAATCCATCAGTAATTTTGAGTCAAAAGATTAAATGTTAAAATTTCATCATTATAGACCATTTTGGGATCGTTCGACTGGTCCGGAGTCATCGTTTTTCATCCGAAAAATTGATTTTTTGGACTGTACCAAAAATGATTCAAAATGTCAATTGGATCATGCCTCATGTTGAATAACCACTTTTTAAACCCTCACAGTGACCAAAATTGCCATTTTTACAGAGTTTTGCTTACTCAAAAGCTTCAATTTTGACCCGTTTCAGGCACAGAAATGACTTTAAACACACTTATTTTAGTTGACAAAGTCATAATTCACATCCATCAGTAATTTAGAGTCAAAAGATTAAATGTTAAAATTTCATCATTATAGACCATTTTGGGATCGTTCGACTGGTCCGGAGTCATCGTTTTTCATCCGAAAATTGATTTTTTGGACTGTACCAAAAATGATTCAAAATGTCAATTGGATCATGCCTCATGTTGAATAACCACTTTTTAAACCCTCACAGTGACCAAAATTGCCATTTTTACAGAGTTTTGCTTACTCAAAAGCTTCAATTTTGACCCGTTTCAGGCACAGAAATGAATTTAAACACACTTATTTTAGTTGACAAAGTCACAATTCACATCCAACAGTAATTTAGAGTCAAAAGATTCAATGTTAAAATTTCATCATTATAGACCATTTTGGGATCGTTCGACTGGTCCGGAGTCATCGTTTTTCATCCGAAAATTGATTTTTTGGACTGTACCAAAAATGATTCAAAATGTCAATTGGATCATGCCTCATGTTGAATAAGCACTTTTTAAACCCTCACAGTGACCAAAATTGCCATTTTTACAGAGTTTTGCTTACTCAAAAGCTTCAATTTTGACCCGTTTCAGGCACAAAAATGACTTTAAACACACTTATTTTAGTTGACAAAGTCACAATTCACATCCAACAGTAATTTAGAGTCAAAAGATTAAATGTTAAAATTTCATCATTATAGACCATTTTGGGATCGTTCGACAGGTCCGGAGTCATCGTTTTTCAACCGAAAATTGATTTTTTGGACTGTACCAACAATGATTCAAAATGTCAATTGGATCATGCCTCATGTTGAATAACCACTTTTCAAACATCACAGTGACCAAAATTGCCATTTTTACAGAGTTTTGCTTACTCAAAAGCTTCCATTTTGACCCGTTTCAGGCACAGAAATGACTTTAAACACACTTATTCTAGTTGACAAAGTCATAATTCACATCCAACAGTCATTTAGAGTCAAAAGATTAAATGTTAAAATTTCATCATTATAGACCATTTTGGGATCGTTCGACTGGTCCGGAGTCATCGTTTTTCATCCGAAAATTGATTTTTTGGACTGTACCAAAAATGATTCAAAATGTCAATTGGATCATGCCTCATGTTGAATAACCACTTTTTAAACCCTCACAGTGACCAACATTGCCATTTTTACAGAGTTTTGCTTACTCAAAAGCTTCAATTTTGACCCGTTTCAGGCACAGAAATGACTTTAAACACACTTATTTTAGTTGACAAAGTCATAATTCACATCCATCAGTAATTTAGAGTCAAAAGATTAAATGTTAAAATTTCATCATTATAGACCATTTTGGGATCGTTCGACTGGTCCGGAGTCATCGTTTTTCATCCGAAAATTGATTTTTTGGACTGTACCAACAATGATTCAAAATGTCAATTGGATCATGGATCATGTTGAATAACCACTTTTTAAACCCTCACAGTGACCAAAATTGCCATTTTTACAGAGTTTTGCTTACTCAAAAGCTTCCATTTTGACCCGTTTCAGGCACAGAAATGACTTTAAACACACTTATTCTAGTTGACAAAGTCATAATTCACATCCATCAGTAATTTAGAGTTAGAAGATTAAATGTTAAAATTTCATCATTATAGACCATTTTGGGATCGTTCGACAGGTCCGGAGTCATCGTTTTTCATCCGAAAATTGATTTTTTGGACTGTACCAAAAATGATTCAAAATGTCAATTGGATCATGCCTCATGTTGAATAACCACTTTTTAAACATCACAGTGACCAAAATTGCCATTTTTACAGAGTTTTGCTTACTCAAAAGCTTCCATTTTGACCCGTTTCAGGCACAGAAATGACTTTAAACACACTTATTCTAGTTGACAAAGTCATAATTCACATCCAACAGTCATTTAGAGTCAAAAGATTGAATGTTAAAATTTCATCATTATAGACCATTTTGGGATCGTTCGACTGGTCCGGAGTCATCGTTTTTCATCCGAAAATTGATTTTTTGGACTGTACCAAAAATGATTCAAAATGTCAATTGGATCATGCCTCATGTTGAATAACCACTTTTTAAACCCTCACAGTGACCAAAATTGCCATTTTTACAGAGTTTTGCTTACTCAAAAGCTTCAATTTTGACCCGTTTCAGGCACAGAAATGACTTTAAACACACTTATTTTAGTTGACAAAGTCATAATTCACATCCATCAGTAATTTAGAGTTAGAAGATTAAATGTTAAAATTTCATCATTATAGACCATTTTGGGATCGTTCGACAGGTCCGGAGTCATCGTTTTTCATCCGAAAATTGATTTTTTGGACTGTACCAAAAATGATTCAAAATGTCAATTGGATCATGCCTCATGTTGAATAACCACTTTTTAAACATCACAGTGACCAAAATTGCCATTTTTACAGAGTTTTGCTTACTCAAAAGCTTCCATTTTGACCCGTTTCAGGCACAGAAATGACTTTAAACACACTTATTCTAGTTGACAAAGTCATAATTCACATCCAACAGTCATTTAGAGTCAAAAGATTGAATGTTAAAATTTCATCATTATAGACCATTTTGGGATCGTTCGACTGGTCCGGAGTCATCGTTTTTCATCCGAAAATTGATTTTTTGGACTGTACCAAAAATGATTCAAAATGTCAATTGGATCATGCCTCATGTTGAATAACCACTTTTTAAACCCTCACAGTGACCAAAATTGCCATTTTTACAGAGTTTTGCTTACTCAAAAGCTTCAATTTTGACCCGTTTCAGGCACAGAAATGACTTTAAACACACTTATTTTAGTTGACAAAGTCATAATTCACATCCATCAGTAATTTAGAGTCAAAAGATTAAATGTTAAAATTTCATCATTATAGACCATTTTGGGATCGTTCGACTGGTCCGGAGTCATCGTTTTTCATCCTAAAATTGATTTTTTGGACTGTACCAACAATGATTCAAAATGTCAATTGGATCATGCCTCATGTTGAATAACCACTTTTTAAACCCTCACAGTGACCAAAATTGCCATTTTTACAGAGTTTTGCTTACTCAAAAGCTTCCATTTTGACCCGTTTCAGGCACAGAAATGACTTTAAACACACTTATTCTAGTTGACAAAGTCATAATTCACATCCAACAGTCATTTAGAGTCAAAAGATTAAATGTTAAAATTTCATCATGATAGACCATTTTGGGATCGTTCGACTGGTCCGGAGTCATCGTTTTTCATCCGAAAATTGATTTTTTGGACTGTACCAAAAATGATTTAAAATGTCAATTGGATCGTGCCTCATGTTGAATAACCACTTTTTAAACCCTCACAGTGACCAAAATTGCCATTTTTACAGAGTTTTGCTTACTCAAAAGCTTCCATTTTGACCCGTTTCAGGCACAGAAATGACTTTAAACACACTTATTCTAGTTGACAAAGTCATAATTCACATCCAACAGTCATTTAGAGTCAAAAGATTAAATGTTAAAATTTCATCATTATAGACCATTTTGGGATCGTTCGACAGGTACGGAGTCATCGTTTTTCATCCGAAAATTTATTTTTTGGACTGTACCAAAAATGATTCAAAATGTCAATTGGATCGTGCCTCATGTTGAATAACCACTTTTTAAACCCTCACAGTGACCAAAATTGCCATTTTTACAGAGTTTTGCTTACTCAAAAGCTTCCATTTTGACCCGTTTCAGGCACAGAAATGACTTTAAACACACTTATTTTAGTTGACAAAGTCATAATTCACATCCAACAGTCATTTAGAGTCAAAAGATTAAATGTTGAAATTTCATCCATATTGACCATTTTGGGATCGTTCGACAGGTCCGGAGTCATCGTTTTTCATCCGAAAATTTATTTTTTGGACTGTACCAAAAATGATTCAAAATGTCAATTGGATCGTGCCTCATGTTGAATAACCACTTTTTAAACCCTCACAGTGACCAAAATTGCCATTTTTACAGAGTTTTGCTTACTCAAAAGCTTCAATTTTGACCCGTTTCAGGCACAGAAATGACTTTAAACACACTTATTCTAGTTGACAAAGTCATAATTCACATCCAATAGTCATTTAGAGTCAAAAGATTAAATGTTAAAATTTCATCATTATAGACCATTTTGGGATCGTTCGACAGGTCCGGAGTCATCGTTGTTCATCCGAAAATTGATTTTTTGGACTGTACCAAAAATGATTCAAAATGTCAATTGGATCGTGCCTCATGTTGAATAACCACTTTTTAAACCCTCACAGTGACCAAAATTGCCATTTTTACAGAGTTTTGCTTACTCAAAAGCTTCCATTTTGACCCGTTTCAGGCACAGAAATGACTTTAAACACACTTATTCTAGTTGACAAAGTCATAATTCACATCCAACAGTCATTTAGAGTCAAAAGATTAAATGTTAAAATTTCATCATTATAGACCATTTTGGGATCGTTCGACAGGTACGGAGTCATCGTTTTTCATCCGAAAATTGATTTTTTGGACTGTACCAAAAATGATTCAAAATGTCAATTGGATCATGCCTCATGTTGAATAACCACTTTTTAAACCCTCACAGTGACCAAAATTGCCATTTTTACAGAGTTTTGCTTACTCAAAAGCTTCAATTTTGACCCGTTTCAGGCACAGAAATGACTTTAAACACACCTATTTTAGTTGACAAAGTCACAATTCACATCCAACAGTAATTTAGAGTCAAAAGATTAAATGTTAAAATTTCATCATTATAGACCATTTTGGGATCGTTCGACAGGTCCGGAGTCATCGTTTTTCATCCGAAAATTGATTTTTTTGGACTGTACCAAAAATGATTCAAAATGTCAATTGGATCATGCCTCATGTTGAATAACCACTTTTTAAACCCTCACAGTGACCAAAATTGCCATTTTTACAGAGTTTTGCTTACTCAAAAGCTTCAATTTTGACCCGTTTCAGGCACAGAAATGACTTTAAACACACTTATTTTAGTTGACAAAGTCATAATTCAAATCCATCAGTAATTTAGAGTCAAAAGATTAAATGTTAAAATTTCATCATTATAGACCATTTTGGGATCGTACGACTGGTCCGGAGTCATCGTTTTTCATCCGAAAATTGATTTTTTGGACTGTACCAAAAATGATTCAAAATGTCAATTGGATCATGCCTCATGTTGAATAAGCACTTTTTAAACCCTCACAGTGACCAAAATTGACATTTTTACAGAGTTTTGCTTACTCAAAAGCTTCAATTTTGACCCGTTTCAGGCACAAAAATGACTTTAAACACACTTATTTTAGTTGACAAAGTCACAATTCACATCCAACAGTAATTTAGAGTCAAAAGATTAAATGTTAAAATTTCATCATTATAGACCATTTTGGGATCGTTCGACAGGTCCGGAGTCATTGTTTTTCATCCGAAAATTGATTTTTTGGACTGTACCAAAAATGATTCAAAATGTCAATTGGATCATGCCTCATGTTGAATAACCACTTTTTAAACATCACAGTGACCAAAATTGCCATTTTTACAGAGTTTTGCTTACTCAAAAGCTTCCATTTTGACCCGTTTCAGGCACAGAAATGACTTTAAACACACTTATTCTAGTTGACAAAGTCATAGTTAACATCCAACAGTCATTTAGAGTCAAAAGATTAAATGTTAAAATTTCATCATTATAGACCATTTTGGGATCGTTCGACTGGTCCGGAGTCATCGTTTTTCATCCGAAAATTGATTTTTTGGACTGTACCAAAAATGATTCAAAATGTCAATTGGATCATGCCTCATGTTGAATAACCACTTTTTAAACCCTCACAGTGACCAAAATTGCCATTTTTACAGAGTTTTGCTTACTCAAAAGCTTCAATTTTGACCCGTTTCAGGCACAGAAATGACTTTAAACACACTTATTTTAGTTGACAAAGTCATAATTCACATCCATCAGTAATTTAGAGTCAAAAGATTAAATGTTAAAATTTCATCATTATAGACCATTTTGGGATCGTACGACTGGTCCGGAGTCATCGTTTTTCATCCGAAAATTTATTTTTTGGACTGTACCAACAATGATTCAAAATGTCAATTGGATCATGCCTCATGTTGTAAAACCACTTTTTAAACCCTCACAGTGACCAAAATTGCCATTTTTACAGAGTTTTGCTTACTCAAAAGCTTCCATTTTGACCCGTTTCAGGCACAGAAATGACTTTAAACACACTTATTCTAGTTGACAAAGTCATAATTCACATCCAATAGTCATTTAGAGTCAAAAGATTAAATGTTAAAATTTCATCATTATAGACCATTTTGGGATCGTTCGACTGGTCCGGAGTCATCGTTTTTCATCCGAAAATTGATTTTTTGGACTGTACCAAAAATGATTCAAAATGTCAATTGGATCGTGCCTTATGTTGAATAACCACTTTTTAAACCCTCACAGTGACCAAAATTGCCATTTTTACAGAGTTTTGCTTACTCAAAAGCTTCCATTTTGACCCGTTTCAGGCACAGAAATGACTTTAAACACACTTATTTTAGTTGACAAAGTCATAATTCACATCCAACAGTCATTTAGAGTCAAAAGATTAAATGTTGAAATTTCATCCATATTGACCATTTTGGGATCGTTCGACAGGTCCGGAGTCATCGTTTTTCATCCGAAAATTTATTTTTTGGACTGTACCAAAAATGATTCAAAATGTCAATTGGATCGTGCCTCATGTTGAATAACCACTTTTTAAACCCTCACAGTGACCAAAATTGCCATTTTTACAGAGTTTTGCTTACTCAAAAGCTTCAATTTTGACCCGTTTCAGGCACAGAAATGACTTTAAACACACTTATTCTAGTTGACAAAGTCATAATTCACATCCAATAGTCATTTAGAGTCAAAAGATTAAATGTTAAAATTTCATCATTATAGACCATTTTGGGATCGTTCGACAGGTCCGGAGTCATCGTTGTTCATCCGAAAATTGATTTTTTGGACTGTACCAAAAATGATTCAAAATGTCAATTGGATCGTGCCTCATGTTGAATAACCACTTTTTAAACCCTCACAGTGACCAAAATTGCCATTTTTACAGAGTTTTGCTTACTCAAAAGCTTCAATTTTGACCCGTTTCAGGCACAGAAATGACTTTAAACACACTTATTTTAGTTGACAAAGTCACAATTCACATCCAACAGTAATTTAGAGTCAAAAGATTAAATGTTAAAATTTCATCATTATAGACCATTTTGGGATCGTTCGACAGGTCCGAAGTCATCGTTTTTCATCCGAAAATTGATTTTTTGGACTGTACCAAAAATGATTCAAAATGTCAATTGGATCATGCCTCATGTTGAATAACCACTTTTTAAACCCTCACAGTGACCAAAATTGCCATTTTTACAGAGTTTTGCTTACTCAAAAGCTTCAATTTTGACCCGTTTCAGGCACAGAAATGACTTTAAACACACTTATTTTAGTTGACAAAGTCATAATTCAAATCCATCAGTAATTTAGAGTCAAAAGATTAAATGTTAAAATTTCATCATTATAGACCATTTTGGGATCGTACGACTGGTCCGGAGTCATCGTTTTTCATCCGAAAATTGATTTTTTGGACTGTACCAAAAATGATTCAAAATGTCAATTGGATCATGCCTCATGTTGAATAAGCACTTTTTAAACCCTCACAGTGACCAAAATTGACATTTTTACAGAGTTTTGCTTACTCAAAAGCTTCAATTTTGACCCGTTTCAGGCACAAAAATGACTTTAAACACACTTATTTTAGTTGACAAAGTCACAATTCACATCCAACAGTAATTTAGAGTCAAAAGATTAAATGTTAAAATTTCATCATTATAGACCATTTTGGGATCGTTCGACAGGTCCGGAGTCATTGTTTTTCATCCGAAAATTGATTTTTTGGACTGTACCAAAAATGATTCAAAATGTCAATTGGATCATGCCTCATGTTGAATAACCACTTTTTAAACATCACAGTGACCAAAATTGCCATTTCTACAGAGTTTTGCTTACTCAAAAGCTTCCATTTTGACCCGTTTCAGGCACAGAAATGACTTTAAACACACTTATTCTAGTTGACAAAGTCATAGTTAACATCCAACAGTCATTTAGAGTCAAAAGATTAAATGTTAAAATTTCATCATTATAGACCATTTTGGGATCGTTCGACTGGTCCGGAGTCATCGTTTTTCATCCGAAAATTGATTTTTTGGACTGTACCAAAAATGATTCAAAATTTCAATTGGATCATGCCTCATGTTGAATAACCACTTTTTAAACCCTCACAGTGACCAAAATTGCCATTTTTACAGAGTTTTGCTTACTCAAAAGCTTCAATTTTGACCCGTTTCAGGCACAGAAATGACTTTAAACACACTTATTTTAGTTGACAAAGTCATAATTCACATCCATCAGTAATTTAGAGTCAAAAGATTCAATGTTAAAATTTCATCATTATAGACCATTTTGGGATCGTACGACTGGTCCGGCGTCATCGTTTTTCATCCGAAAATTTATTTTTTGGACTGTACCAACAATGATTCAAAATGTCAATTGGATCATGCCTCATGTTGTAAAACCACTTTTTAAACCCTCACAGTGACCAAAATTGCCATTTTTACAGAGTTTTGCTTACTCAAAAGCTTCCATTTTGAC
Source organism: Lissotriton vulgaris (assembly GCF_964263255.1). Classification (NCBI taxonomy): domain Eukaryota; kingdom Metazoa; phylum Chordata; class Amphibia; order Caudata; family Salamandridae; genus Lissotriton; species Lissotriton vulgaris. The sequence goes on along the minus strand of NW_028250937.1, from coordinate 483,435 downwards.
CCGTTTCAGGCACAGAAATGACTTTAAACACACTTATTCTAGTTGACAAAGTCATAATTCACATCCAATAGTCATTTAGAGTCAAAAGATTAAATGTTAAAATGTCATCATTATAGACCATTTTGGGATCGTTCGACAGGTCCGGAGTCATCGTTTTTCATCCGAAAATTGATTTTTTGGACTGTACCAAAAATGATTCAAAATGTCAATTGGATCGTGCCTCATGTTGAATAACCACTTTTTAAACCCTCACAGTGACCAAAATTGCCATTTTTACAGAGTTTTGCTTACTCAAAAGCTTCCATTTTGACCCGTTTCAGGCACAGAAATGACTTTAAACACACTTATTCTAGTTGACAAAGTCATAATTCACATCCAACAGTCATTTAGAGTCAAAAGATTAAATGTTAAAATTTCATCATTATAGACCATTTTGGGATCGTTCGACAGGTCCGGAGTCATCGTTGTTCATCCGAAAATTGATTTTTTGGACTGTACCAAAAATGATTCAAAATGTCAATTGGATCGTGCCTCATGTTGAATAACCACTTTTTAAACCCTCACAGTGACCAAAATTGCCATTTTTACAGAGTTTTGCTTACTCAAAAGCTTCCATTTTGACCCGTTTCAGGCACAGAAATGACTTTAAACACACTTATTCTAGTTGACAAAGTCATAATTCACATCCAACAGTCATTTAGAGTCAAAAGATTAAATGTTAAAATTTCATCATTATAGACCATTTTGGGATCGTTCGACAGGTACGGAGTCATCGTTTTTCATCCGAAAATTGATTTTTTGGACTGTACCAAAAATGATTCAAAATGTCAATTGGATCATGCCTCATGTTGAATAACCACTTTTTAAACCCTCACAGTGACCAAAATTGCCATTTTTACAGAGTTTTGCTTACTCAAAAGCTTTCATTTTGACCCGTTTCAGGCACAGAAATGACTTTAAACACACTTATTCTAGTTGACAGAGTCATAATTCACATCCAACAGTCATTTAGAGTCAAAAGATGAAATGTTAAAATTTCATCATTATAGACCATTTTGGGATCGTTCGACTGGTCCGGAGTCATCGTTTTTCATCCGAAAATTGATTTTTTGGACTGTACCAAAAATGATTCAAAATGTCAATTGGATCATGCCTCATGTTGAATAACCACTTTTTAAACCCTCACAGTGACCAAAATTGCCATTTTTACAGAGTTTTGCTTACTCAAAAGCTTCAATTTTGACCCGTTTCAGGCACAGAAATGACTTTAAACACACTTATTTTAGTTGACAAAGTCATAATTCACATCCATCAGTAATTTAGAGTCAAAAGATTAAATGTTAAAATGTCATCATTATAGACCATTTTGGGATCGTTCGACTGGTCCGGAGTCATCGTTTTTCATCCGAAAATTGATTTTTTGGACTGTACCAAAAATGATTCAAAATGTCAATTGGATCATGCCTCATGTTTAATAACCACTTTTTAAACCCTCACAGTGACCAAAATTGCCATTTTTACAGAGTTTTGCTTACTCAAAAGCTTCAATTTTGACCCGTTTCAGGCACAGAAATGACTTTAAACACACTTATTTTAGTTGACAAAGTCACAATTCACATCCAACAGTAATTTAGAGTCAAAAGATTAAATGTTAAAATTTCATCATTATAGACCATTTTGGGATCGTTCGACAGGTCCGGAGTCATCGTTTTTCATCCGAAAATTTATTTTTTGGACTGTACCAAAAATGATTCAAAATGTCAATTGGATCATGCCTCATGTTGAATAACCACTTTTTAAACCCTCACAGTGACCAAAATTGCCATTTTTACAGAGTTTTGCTTACTCAAAAGCTTCAATTTTGACCCGTTTCAGGCACAGAAATGACTTTAAACACACTTATTTTAGTTGACAAAGTCATAATTCAAATCCATCAGTAATTTTGAGTCAAAAGATTAAATGTTAAAATGTCATCATTACAGACCATTTTGGGATCGATCGACTGGTCCGGAGTCATCGTTTTTCATCCGAAAATTGATTTTTTGGACTGTACCAAAAATGATTCAAAATGTCAATTGGATCATGCCTCATGTTGAATAACCACTTTTTAAACCCTCACAGTGACCAAAATTGCCATTTTTACAGAGTTTTGCTTACTCAAAAGCTTCAATTTTGACCCGTTTCAGGCACAGAAATGACTTTAAACACACTTATTCTAGTTGACAAAGTCATAATTCACATCCAATAGTCATTTAGAGTCAAAAGATTAAATGTTAAAATGTCATCATTATAGACCATTTTGGGATCGTTCGACAGGTCCGGAGTCATCGTTTTTCATCCGAAAATTGATTTTTTGGACTGTACCAAAAATGATTCAAAATGTCAATTGGATCGTGCCTCATGTTGAATAACCACTTTTTAAACCCTCACAGTGACCAAAATTGCCATTTTTACAGAGTTTTGCTTACTCAAAAGCTTCCATTTTGACCCGTTTCAGGCACAGAAATGACTTTAAACACACTTATTCTAGTTGACAAAGTCATAATTCACATCCAACAGTCATTTAGAGTCAAAAGATTAAATGTTAAAATTTCATCATTATAGACCATTTTGGGATCGTTCGACAGGTACGGAGTCATCGTTTTTCATCCGAAAATTGATTTTTTGGACTGTACCAAAAATGATTCAAAATGTCAATTGGATCATGCCTCATGTTGAATAACCACTTTTTAAACCCTCACAGTGACCAAAATTGCCATTTTTACAGAGTTTTGCTTACTCAAAAGCTTCAATTTTGACCCGTTTCAGGCACAGAAATGACTTTAAACACACTTATTTTAGTTGACAAAGTCATAATTCACATCCATCAGTAATTTAGAGTCAAAAGATTAAATGTTAAAATGTCATCATTATAGACCATTTTGGGATCGTTCGACTGGTCCGGAGTCATCGTTTTTCATCCGAAAATTGATTTTTTGGACTGTACCAAAAATGATTCAAAATGTCAATTGGATCATGCCTCATGTTTAATAACCACTTTTTAAACCCTCACAGTGACCAAAATTGCCATTTTTACAGAGTTTTGCTTACTCAAAAGCTTCAATTTTGACCCGTTTCAGGCACAGAAATGACTTTAAACACACTTATTTTAGTTGACAAAGTCACAATTCACATCCAACAGTAATTTAGAGTCAAAAGATTAAATGTTAAAATTTCATCATTATAGACCATTTTGGGATCGTTCGACAGGTCCGGAGTCATCGTTTTTCATCCGAAAATTTATTTTTTGGACTGTACCAAAAATGATTCAAAATGTCAATTGGATCATGCCTTATGTTGAATAACCACTTTTTAAACCCTCACAGTGACCAAAATTGCCATTTTTACAGAGTTTTGCTTACTCAAAAGCTTCAATTTTGACCCGTTTCAGGCACAGAAATGACTTTAAACACACTTATTTTAGTTGACAAAGTCATAATTCAAATCCATCAGTAATTTTGAGTCAAAAGATTAAATGTTAAAATGTCATCATTACAGACCATTTTGGGATCGTTCGACTGGTCCGGAGTCATCGTTTTTCATCCGAAAATTGATTTTTTGGACTGTACCAAAAATGATTCAAAATGTCAATTGGATCATGCCTCATGTTGAATAACCACTTTTTAAACCCTCACAGTGACCAAAATTGCCATTTTTACAGAGTTTTGCTTACTCAAAAGCTTCAATTTTGACCCGTTTCAGGCACAGAAATGACTTTAAACACACTTATTTTAGTTGACAAAGTCATAATTCACATCCATCAGTAATTTAGAGTCAAAAGATTAAATGTTAAAATTTCATCATTATAGACCATTTTGGGATCGTTCGACTGGTCCGGAGTCATCGTTTTTCATCCGAAAATTGATTTTTTGGACTGTACCAAAAATGATTCAAAATGTCAATTGGATCATGCCTCATGTTGAATAACCACTTTTTAAACCCTCACAGTGACCAAAATTGCCATTTTTACAGAGTTTTGCTTACTCAAAAGCTTCAATTTTGACCCGTTTCAGGCACAGAAATGAATTTAAACACACTTATTTTAGTTGACAAAGTCACAATTCACATCCAACAGTAATTTAGAGTCAAAAGATTCAATGTTAAAATTTCATCATTATAGACCATTTTGGGATCGTTCGACAGGTCCGGAGTCATCATTTTTCATCCGAAAATTGATTTTTTGGACTGTACCAAAAATGATTCAAAATGTCAATTGGATCATGCCTCATGTTGAATAACCACTTTTTAAACCCTCACAGTGACCAAAATTGCCATTTTTACAGAGTTTTGCTTACTCAAAAGCTTCAATTTTGACCCGTTTCAGGCACAGAAATGACTTTAAACACACTTATTTTAGTTGACAAAGTCATAATTCAAATCCATCAGTAATTTAGAGTCAAAAGATTAAATGTTAAAATTTCATCATTATAGACCATTTTGGGATCGTTCGACTGGTCCGGAGTCATCGTTTTTCATCCGAAAATTGATTTTTTGGACTGTACCAAAAATGATTCAAAATGTCAATTGGATCATGCCTCATGTTGAATAAGCACTTTTTAAACCCTCACAGTGACCAAAATTGCCATTTTTACAGAGTTTTGCTTACTCAAAAGCTTCAATTTTGACCCGTTTCAGGCACAAAAATGACTTTAAACACACTTATTTTAGTTGACAAAGTCACGATTCACATCCAACAGTAATTTAGAGTCAAAAGATTAAATGTTAAAATTTCATCATTATAGACCATTTTGGGATCGTTCGACATCGTTTTTCATCCGAAAATTGATTTTTTGGACTGTACCAAAAATGATTCAAAATGTCAATTGGATCATGCCTCATGTTGAATAACCACTTTTTAAACCCTCACAGTGACCAAAATTGCCATTTTTACAGAGTTTTGCTTACTCAAAAGCTTCAATTTTGACCCGTTTCAGGCACAGAAATGACTTTAAACACACTTATTTTAGTTGACAAAGTCATAATTCACATCCATCAGTAATTTAGAGTCAAAAGATTAAATGTTAAAATTTCATCATTATAGACCATTTTGGGATCGTTCGACTGGTCCGGAGTCATCGTTTTTCATCCGAAAATTGATTTTTTGGACTGTACCAACAATGATTCAAAATGTCAATTGGATCATGCCTCATGTTGAATAACCACTTTTTAAACCCTCACAGTGACCAAAATTGCCATTTTTACAGAGTTTTGCTTACTCAAAAGCTTCCATTTTGACCCGTTTCAGGCACAGAAATGACTTTAAACACACTTATTCTAGTTGACAGTCATAATTCACATCCAACAGTCATTTAGAGTCAAAAGATTAAATGTTAAAATTTCATCATTATAGACCATTTTGTGATCGTTCGACTGGTCCGGAGTCATCGTTTTTCATCCGAAAATTGATTTTTTGGACTGTACCAAAAATGATTCAAAATGTCAATTGGATCGTGCCTCATGTTGAATAACCACTTTTTAAACCCTCACAGTGACCAAAATTGCCATTTTTACAGAGTTTTGCTTACTCAAAAGCTTCCATTTTGACCCGTTTCAGGCACAGAAATGACTTTAAACACACTTATTTTAGTTGACAAAGTCATAATTCACATCCATCAGTAATTTAGAGTCAAAAGATTAAATGTTAAAATTTCATCATTATAGACTATTTTGGGATCGTTCGACTGGTCCGGAGTCATCGTTTTTCATCCGAAAATTGATTTTTTGGACTGTACCAACAATGATTCAAAATGTCAATTGGATCATGCCTCATGTTGAATAACCACTTTTTAAACCCTCACAGTGACCAAAATTGCCATTTTTACAGAGTTTTGCTTACTCAAAAGCTTCCATTTTGACCCGTTTCAGGCACAGAAATGACTTTAAATACACTTATTCTAGTTGACAGTCATAATTCACATCCAACAGTCATTTAGAGTCAAAAGATTAAATGTTAAAATTTCATCATTATAGACCATTTTGTGATCGTTCGACTGGTCCGGAGTCATCGTTTTTCATCCGAAAATTGATTTTTTGGACTGTACCAAAAATGATTCAAAATGTCAATTGGATCGTGCCTCATGTTGAATAACCACTTTTTAAACCCTCACAGTGACCAAAATTGCCATTTTTACAGAGTTTTGCTTACTCAAAAGCTTCCATTTTGACCCGTTTCAGGCACAGAAATGACTTTAAACACACTTATTCTAGTTGACAAAGTCATAATTCACATCCAACAGTCATTTAGAGTCAAAAGATTAAATGTTAAAATTTCATCATTATAGACCATTTTGGGATCGTTCGACAGGTACGGAGTCATCGTTTTTCATCCGAAAATTGATTTTTTGGACTGTACCAAAAATGATTCAAAATGACAATTGGATCATGCCTCATGTTGAATAACCACTTTTTAAACCCTCACAGTGACCAAAATTGCCATTTTTACAGAGTTTTGCTTACTCAAAAGCTTCAATTTTGACCCGTTTCAGGCACAGAAATGACTTTAAACACACTTATTTTAGTTGACAAAGTCATAATTCACATCCATCAGTAATTTAGAGTCAAAAGATTAAATGTTAAAATGTCATCATTATAGACCATTTTGGGATCGTTCGACTGGTCCGGAGTCATCGTTTTTCATCCGAAAATTGATTTTTTGGACTGTACCAAAAATGATTCAAAATGTCAATTGGATCGTGCCTCATGTTGAATAACCACTTTTTAAACCCTCACAGTGACCAAAATTGCCATTTTTACAGAGTTTTGCTTACTCAAAAGCTTCAATTGTGACCCGTTTCAGGCACAGAAATGACTTTAAACACACTTATTTTAGTTGACAAAGTCACAATTCACATCCAACAGTAATTTAGAGTCAAAAGATTAAATGTTAAAATTTCATCATTATAGACCATTTTGGGATCGTTTGACAGGTCCGGAGTCATCGTTTTTCATCCGAAAATTGATTTTTTGGACTGTACCAAAAATTATTCAAAATGTCAATTGGATCATGCCTCATGTTGAATAACCACTTTTTAAACCCTCACAGTGACCAAAATTGCCATTTTTATAGAGTTTTGCTTACTCAAAAGCTTCCATTTTGACCCGTTTCAGGCACAGAAATGATTTTAAACACACTTATTCTAGTTGACAGAGTCATAATTCACATCCAACAGTCATTTAGAGTCAAAAGATTAAATGTTAAAATTTCATCATTATAGACCATTTTGGGATCGTTCGACTGGTCCGGAGTCATCGTTTTTCATCCAAAAATTGATTTTTTGGACTGTACCAAAAATGATTCAAAATGTCAATTGGATCATGCCTCATGTTGAATAACCACTTTTTAAACCCTCACAGTGACCAAAATTGCCATTTTTACAGAGTTTTGCTTACTCAAAAGCTTCAATTTTGACTCGTTTGAGGCACAGAAATGACTTTAAACACACTTATTTTAGTTGACAAAGTCATAATTCAAATCCATCAGTAATTTAGAGTCAAAAGATTAAATGTTAAAATTTCATCATTATAGACCATTTTGGGATCGTTCGACTGGTCCGGAGTCATCGTTTTTCATCCGAAAATTGATTTTTTGGACTGTACCAAAAATGATTCAAAATGTCAATTGGATCATGCCTCATGTTGAATAAGCACTTTTTAAACCCTCACAGTGACCAAAATTGCCATTTTTACAGAGTTTTGCTTACTCAAAAGCTTCAATTTTGACCCGTTTCAGGCACAAAAATGACTTTAAACACACTTATTTTAGTTGACAAAGTCACAATTCACATCCAACAGTAATTTAGAGTCAAAAGATTAAATTTTAAAATTTCATCATTATAGACCATTTTGGGATCGTTCGACAGGTCCGGAGTCATAGTTTTTCATCCGAAAATTGATTTTTTGGACTGTACCAAAAATGATTCAAAATGTCAATTGGATCATGCCTCATGTTGAATAACCACTTTTTAAACCCTCACAGTGACCAAAATTGCCATTTTTACAGAGTTTTGCTTACTCAAAAGCTTCCATTTTGACCCGTTTCAGGCACAGAAATGACTTTAAACACACTTATTCTAGTTGACAAAGTCATAATTCACATCCAACAGTCATTTAGAGTCAAAAGATGAAATGTTAAAATTTCATCATTATAGTCCATTTTGGGATCGTTCGACAGGTCCGGAGTCATCGTTTTTCATCCGAAAATTGATTTTTTGGACTGTACCAAAAATGATTCAAAATGTCAATTGGATCATGCCTCATGTTGAATAACCACTTTTTAAACCCTCACAGTGACCAAAATTGCCATTTTTACAGAGTTTTGCTTACTCAAAAGCTTCAATTTTGACCCGTTTCAGGCACAGAAATGACTTTAAACACACTTATTTTAGTTGACAAAGTCACAATTCACATCCAACAGTAATTTAGAGTCAAAAGATTAAATGTTAAAATTTCATCATTATAGACCATTTTGGGATCGTTCGACAGGTCCGGAGTCATCGTTTTTCATCCGAAAATTGATTTTTTGGACTGTACCAAAAATGATTCAAAATGTCAATTGGATCATGCCTCATGTTGAATAACCACTTTTTAAACCCTCACAGTGACCAAAATTGCCATTTTTACAGAGTTTTGCTTACTCAAAAGCTTCCATTTTGACCCGTTTCAGGCACAGAAATGACTTTAAACACACTTATTCTAGTTGATAGAGTCATAATTCACATCCAACAGTCATTTAGAGTCAAAAGATTAAATGTTAAAATTTCATCATTATAGATCATTTTGGGATCGTTCGACTGGTCCGGAGTCATCGTTTTTCATCCGAAAATTGATTTTTTGGACTGTACCAAAAATGATTCAAAATGTCAATTGGATCATGCCTCATGTTGAATAACCACTTTTTAAACCCTCACAGTGACCAAAATTGCCATTTTTACAGAGTTTTGCTTACTCAAAAGCTTCAATTTTGACCCGTTTCAGGCACAGAAATGACTTTAAACACACTTATTTTAGTTGACAAAGTCATAATTCACATCCATCAGTAATTTAGAGTCAAAAGATTAAATGTTAAAATTTCATCATTATAGACCATTTTGGGATCGTTCGACTGGTCCGGAGTCATCGTTTTTCATCCGAAAATTGATTTTTTGGACTGTACCAACAATGATTCAAAATGTCAATTGGATCATGCCTCATGTTGAATAACCACTTTTTAAACCCTCACAGTGACCAAAATTGCCATTTTTTACAGAGTTTTGCTTACTCAAAAGCATCAATTTTGACCCGTTTCAGGCACAAAAATGACTTTAAACACACTTATTTTAGTTGACAAAGTCACAATTCACATCCAACAGTAATTTAGAGTCAAAAGATTAAATGTTAAAATTTCATCATTATAGACCATTTTGGGATCGTTCGACAGGTCCGGAGTCATCGTTTTTCATCCGAAAATTGATTTTTTGGCCTGTACCAAAAATGATTCAAAATGTCAATTGGATCATGCCTCATGTTGAATAACCACTTTTTAAACCCTCACAGTGACCAAAATTGCCATTTTTACAGAGTTTTGCTTACTCAAAAGCTTCCATTTTGACCCGTTTCAGGCACAGAAATGACTTTAAACACACTTATTCTAGTTGACAAAGTCATAATTCACATCCAACAGTCATTTAGAGTCAAAAGATTAAATGTTAAAATTTCATCATTATAGACCATTTTGGGATCGTTCGACAGGTCCGGAGTCATTGTTTTTCATCCGAAAATTGATTTTTTTGGACTGTACCAAAAATGATTCAAAATGTCAATTGGATCATGCCTCATGTTGAATAACCACTTTTTAAACATCACAGTGACCAAAATTGCCATTTCTACAGAGTTTTGCTTACTCAAAAGCTTCCATTTTGACCCGTTTCAGGCACAGAAATGACTTTAAACACACTTATTCTAGTTGACAAAGTCATAGTTAACATCCAACAGTCATTTAGAGTCAAAAGATTAAATGTTAAAATTTCATCATTATAGACCATTTTGGGATCGTCGACTGGTCCGGAGTCATCGTTTTTCATCCGAAAATTGATTTTTTGGACTGTACCAAAAATGATTCAAAATTTCAATTGGATCATGCCTCATGTTGAATAACCACTTTTTAAACCCTCACAGTGACCAAAATTGCCATTTTTACAGAGTTTTGCTTACTCAAAAGCTTCAATTTTGACCCCGTTTCAGGCACAGAAATGACTTTAAACACACTTATTTTAGTTGACAAAGTCATAATTCACATCCATCAGTAATTTAGAGTCAAAAGATTCAATGTTAAAATTTCATCATTATAGACCATTTTGGGATCGTACGACTGGTCCGGCGTCATCGTTTTTCATCCGAAAATTTATTTTTTGGACTGTACCAACAATGATTCAAAATGTCAATTGGATCATGCCTCATGTTGTAAAACCACTTTTTAAACCCTCACAGTGACCAAAATTGCCATTTTTACAGAGTTTTGCTTACTCAAAAGCTCCATTTTGACCCGTTTCAGGCACAGAAATGACTTTAAACACACTTATTCTAGTTGACAAAGTCATAATTCACATCCAATAGTCATTTAGAGTCAAAAGATTAAATGTTAAAATGTCATCATTATAGACCATTTTGGGATCGTTTCGACAGGTCCGGAGTCATCGTTTTTCATCCGAAAAATTGATTTTTTTGGACTGTACCAAAAATGATTCAAAATGTCAATTGGATCGTGCCTCATGTTGAATAACCACTTTTTAAACCCTCACAGTGACCAAAATTGCCATTTTTACAGAGTTTTGCTTACTCAAAAGCTTCCATTTTGACCCGTTTTCAGGCACAGAAATGACTTTTAAACACACTTATTCTAGTTGACAAAGTCATAATTCACATCCAACAGTCATTTAGAGTCAAAAGATTAAATGTTAAAATTTCATCATTATAGACCATTTTGGGATCGTTCGACAGGTCCGGAGTCATCGTTGTTCATCCGAAAATTGATTTTTTGGACTGTACCAAAAATGATTCAAAATGTCAATTGGATCGTGCCTCATGTTGAATAACCACTTTTTAAACCCTCACAGTGACCAAAATTGCCATTTTTACAGAGTTTTGCTTACTCAAAAGCTTCCATTTTGACCCGTTTCAGGCACAGAAATGACTTTAAACACACTTATTCTAGTTGACAAAGTCATAATTCACATCCAACAGTCATTTAGAGTCAAAAGATTAAATGTTAAAATTTCATCATTATAGACCATTTTGGGATCGTTCGACAGGTACGGAGTCATCGTTTTTCATCCTGAAAATTGATTTTTTGGACTGTACCAAAAATGATTCAAAATGTCAATTGGATCATGCCTCATGTTGAATAACCACTTTTTAAACCCTCACAGTGACCAAAATTGCCATTTTTACAGAGTTTTGCTTACTCAAAAGCTTTCATTTTGACCCGTTTCAGGCACAGAAATGACTTTAAACACACTTATTCTAGTTGACAGAGTCATAAATTCACATCCAACAGTCATTTAGAGTCAAAAGATGAAATGTTAAAATTTCATCATTATAGACCATTTTGGGGATCGTTCGACTGGTCCGGAGTCATCGTTTTTTTCATCCGAAAATTGATTTTTCCAAAAATGATTCAAAATGTCAATTGGATCATGCCTCATGTTGAATAACCACTTTTTAAACCCTCACAGTGACCAAAATTGCCATTTTTACAGAGTTTTGCTTACTCAAAAGCTTCAATTTTGACCCGTTTCAGGCACAGAAATGACTTTAAACACACTTATTTTAGTTGACAAAGTCATAATTCACATCCATCAGTAATTTAGAGTCAAAAGATTAAATGTTAAAATGTCATCATTATAGACCATTTTGGGATCGTTCGACTGGTCCGGAGTCATCGTTTTTCATCCGAAAATTGATTTTTTGGACTGTACCAAAAATGATTCAAAATGTCAATTGGATCATGCCTCATGTTTAATAACCACTTTTTAAACCCTCACAGTGACCAAAATTGCCATTTTTACAGAGTTTTGCTTACTCAAAAGCTTCAATTTTGACCCGTTTCAGGCACAGAAATGACTTTAAACACACTTATTTTAGTTGACAAAGTCACAATTCACATCCAACAGTAATTTAGAGTCAAAAGATTAAATGTTAAAATTTCATCATTATAGACCATTTTGGGATCGTTCGACAGGTCCGGAGTCATCGTTTTTCATCCGAAAATTTATTTTTTGGACTGTACCAAAAATGATTCAAAATGTCAATTGGATCATGCCTCATGTTGAATAACCACTTTTTAAACCCTCACAGTGACCAAAATTGCCATTTTTACAGAGTTTTGCTTACTCAAAAGCTTCAATTTTGACCCGTTTCAGGCACAGAAATGACTTTAAACACACTTATTTTAGTTGACAAAGTCATAATTCAAATCCATCAGTAATTTTGAGTCAAAAGATTAAATGTTAAAATGTCATCATTACAGACCATTTTGGGATCGATCGACTGGTCCGGAGTCATCGTTTTTCATCCGAAAATTGATTTTTTGGACTGTACCAAAAATGATTCAAAATGTCAATTGGATCATGCCTCATGTTGAATAACCACTTTTTAAACCCTCACAGTGACCAAAATTGCCATTTTTACAGAGTTTTGCTTACTCAAAAGCTTCAATTTTGACCCGTTTCAGGCACAGAAATGACTTTAAACACACTTATTCTAGTTGACAAAGTCATAATTCACATCCAATAGTCATTTAGAGTCAAAAGATTAAATGTTAAAATGTCATCATTATAGACCATTTTGGGATCGTTCGACAGGTCCGGAGTCATCGTTTTTCATCCGAAAATTGATTTTTTGGACTGTACCAAAAATGATTCAAAATGTCAATTGGATCGTGCCTCATGTTGAATAACCACTTTTTAAACCCTCACAGTGACCAAAATTGCCATTTTTACAGAGTTTTGCTTACTCAAAAGCTTCCATTTTGACCCGTTTCAGGCACAGAAATGACTTTAAACACACTTATTCTAGTTGACAAAGTCATAATTCACATCCAACAGTCATTTAGAGTCAAAAGATTAAATGTTAAAATTTCATCATTATAGACCATTTTGGGATCGTTCGACAGGTACGGAGTCATCGTTTTTCATCCGAAAATTGATTTTTTGGACTGTACCAAAAATGATTCAAAATGTCAATTGGATCATGCCTCATGTTGAATAACCACTTTTTAAACCCTCACAGTGACCAAAATTGCCATTTTTACAGAGTTTTGCTTACTCAAAAGCTTCAATTTTGACCCGTTTCAGGCACAGAAATGACTTTAAACACACTTATTTTAGTTGACAAAGTCATAATTCACATCCATCAGTAATTTAGAGTCAAAAGATTAAATGTTAAAATGTCATCATTATAGACCATTTTGGGATCGTTCGACTGGTCCGGAGTCATCGTTTTTCATCCAAAAATTGATTTTTTGGACTGTACCAAAAATGATTCAAAATGTCAATTGGATCATGCCTCATGTTTAATAACCACTTTTTAAACCCTCACAGTGACCAAAATTGCCATTTTTACAGAGTTTTGCTTACTCAAAAGCTTCAATTTTGACCCGTTTCAGGCACAGAAATGACTTTAAACACACTTATTTTAGTTGACAAAGTCACAATTCACATCCAACAGTAATTTAGAGTCAAAAGATTAAATGTTAAAATTTCATCATTATAGACCATTTTGGGATCGTTCGACAGGTCCGGAGTCATCGTTTTTCATCCGAAAATTTATTTTTTGGACTGTACCAAAAATGATTCAAAATGTCAATTGGATCATGCCTTATGTTGAATAACCACTTTTTAAACCCTCACAGTGACCAAAATTGCCATTTTTACAGAGTTTTGCTTACTCAAAAGCTTCAATTTTGACCCGTTTCAGGCACAGAAATGACTTTAAACACACTTATTTTAGTTGACAAAGTCATAATTCAAATCCATCAGTAATTTTGAGTCAAAAGATTAAATGTTAAAATGTCATCATTACAGACCATTTTGGGATCGTTCGACTGGTCCGGAGTCATCGTTTTTCATCCGAAAATTGATTTTTTGGACTGTACCAAAAATGATTCAAAATGTCAATTGGATCATGCCTCATGTTGAATAACCACTTTTTAAACCCTCACAGTGACCAAAATTGCCATTTTTACAGAGTTTTGCTTACTCAAAAGCTTCAATTTTGACCCGTTTCAGGCACAGAAATGACTTTAAACACACTTATTTTAGTTGACAAAGTCATAATTCACATCCATCAGTAATTTAGAGTCAAAAGATTAAATGTTAAAATTTCATCATTATAGACCATTTTGGGATCGTTCGACTGGTCCGGAGTCATCGTTTTTCATCCGAAAATTGATTTTTTGGACTGTACCAAAAATGATTCAAAATGTCAATTGGATCATGCCTCATGTTGAATAACCACTTTTTAAACCCTCACAGTGACCAAAATTGCCATTTTTACAGAGTTTTGCTTACTCAAAAGCTTCAATTTTGACCCGTTTCAGGCACAGAAATGAATTTAAACACACTTATTTTAGTTGACAAAGTCACAATTCACATCCAACAGTAATTTAGAGTCAAAAGATTCAATGTTAAAATTTCATCATTATAGACCATTTTGGGATCGTTCGACAGGTCCGGAGTCATCATTTTTCATCCGAAAATTGATTTTTTGGACTGTACCAAAAATGATTCAAAATGTCAATTGGATCATGCCTCATGTTGAATAACCACTTTTTAAACCCTCACAGTGACCAAAATTGCCATTTTTACAGAGTTTTGCTTACTCAAAAGCTTCAATTTTGACCCGTTTCAGGCACAGAAATGACTTTAAACACACTTATTTTAGTTGACAAAGTCATAATTCAAATCCATCAGTAATTTAGAGTCAAAAGATTAAATGTTAAAATTTCATCATTATAGACCATTTTGGGATCGTTCGACTGGTCCGGAGTCATCGTTTTTCATCCGAAAATTGATTTTTTGGACTGTACCAAAAATGATTCAAAATGTCAATTGGATCATGCCTCATGTTGAATAAGCACTTTTTAAACCCTCACAGTGACCAAAATTGCCATTTTTACAGAGTTTTGCTTACTCAAAAGCTTCAATTTTGACCCGTTTCAGGCACAAAAATGACTTTAAACACACTTATTTTAGTTGACAAAGTCACGATTCACATCCAACAGTAATTTAGAGTCAAAAGATTAAATGTTAAAATTTCATCATTATAGACCATTTTGGGATCGTTCGACATCGTTTTTCATCCGAAAATTGATTTTTTGGACTGTACCAAAAATGATTCAAAATGTCAATTGGATCATGCCTCATGTTGAATAACCACTTTTTAAACCCTCACAGTGACCAAAATTGCCATTTTTACAGAGTTTTGCTTACTCAAAAGCTTCAATTTTGACCCGTTTCAGGCACAGAAATGACTTTAAACACACTTATTTTAGTTGACAAAGTCATAATTCACATCCATCAGTAATTTAGAGTCAAAAGATTAAATGTTAAAATTTCATCATTATAGACCATTTTGGGATCGTTCGACTGGTCCGGAGTCATCGTTTTTCATCCGAAAATTGATTTTTTGGACTGTACCAACAATGATTCAAAATGTCAATTGGATCATGCCTCATGTTGAATAACCACTTTTTAAACCCTCACAGTGACCAAAATTGCCATTTTTACAGAGTTTTGCTTACTCAAAAGCTTCCATTTTGACCCGTTTCAGGCACAGAAATGACTTTAAACACACTTATTCTAGTTGACAGTCATAATTCACATCCAACAGTCATTTAGAGTCAAAAGATTAAATGTTAAAATTTCATCATTATAGACCATTTTGTGATCGTTCGACTGGTCCGGAGTCATCGTTTTTCATCCGAAAATTGATTTTTTGGACTGTACCAAAAATGATTCAAAATGTCAATTGGATCGTGCCTCATGTTGAATAACCACTTTTTAAACCCTCACAGTGACCAAAATTGCCATTTTTACAGAGTTTTGCTTACTCAAAAGCTTCCATTTTGACCCGTTTCAGGCACAGAAATGACTTTAAACACACTTATTTTAGTTGACAAAGTCATAATTCACATCCATCAGTAATTTAGAGTCAAAAGATTAAATGTTAAAATTTCATCATTATAGACTATTTTGGGATCGTTCGACTGGTCCGGAGTCATCGTTTTTCATCCGAAAATTGATTTTTTGGACTGTACCAACAATGATTCAAAATGTCAATTGGATCATGCCTCATGTTGAATAACCACTTTTTAAACCCTCACAGTGACCAAAATTGCCATTTTTACAGAGTTTTGCTTACTCAAAAGCTTCCATTTTGACCCGTTTCAGGCACAGAAATGACTTTAAATACACTTATTCTAGTTGACAGTCATAATTCACATCCAACAGTCATTTAGAGTCAAAAGATTAAATGTTAAAATTTCATCATTATAGACCATTTTGTGATCGTTCGACTGGTCCGGAGTCATCGTTTTTCATCCGAAAATTGATTTTTTGGACTGTACCAAAAATGATTCAAAATGTCAATTGGATCGTGCCTCATGTTGAATAACCACTTTTTAAACCCTCACAGTGACCAAAATTGCCATTTTTACAGAGTTTTGCTTACTCAAAAGCTTCCATTTTGACCCGTTTCAGGCACAGAAATGACTTTAAACACACTTATTCTAGTTGACAAAGTCATAATTCACATCCAACAGTCATTTAGAGTCAAAAGATTAAATGTTAA
The DNA here is from genome assembly GCF_964263255.1 of Lissotriton vulgaris. Classification (NCBI taxonomy): domain Eukaryota; kingdom Metazoa; phylum Chordata; class Amphibia; order Caudata; family Salamandridae; genus Lissotriton; species Lissotriton vulgaris. The sequence goes on along the minus strand of NW_028250937.1, from coordinate 466,572 downwards.
AATTTCATCATTATAGACCATTTTGGGATCGTTCGACAGGTACGGAGTCATCGTTTTTCATCCGAAAATTGATTTTTTGGACTGTACCAAAAATGATTCAAAATGACAATTGGATCATGCCTCATGTTGAATAACCACTTTTTAAACCCTCACAGTGACCAAAATTGCCATTTTTACAGAGTTTTGCTTACTCAAAAGCTTCAATTTTGACCCGTTTCAGGCACAGAAATGACTTTAAACACACTTATTTTAGTTGACAAAGTCATAATTCACATCCATCAGTAATTTAGAGTCAAAAGATTAAATGTTAAAATGTCATCATTATAGACCATTTTGGGATCGTTCGACTGGTCCGGAGTCATCGTTTTTCATCCGAAAATTGATTTTTTGGACTGTACCAAAAATGATTCAAAATGTCAATTGGATCGTGCCTCATGTTGAATAACCACTTTTTAAACCCTCACAGTGACCAAAATTGCCATTTTTACAGAGTTTTGCTTACTCAAAAGCTTCAATTGTGACCCGTTTCAGGCACAGAAATGACTTTAAACACACTTATTTTAGTTGACAAAGTCACAATTCACATCCAACAGTAATTTAGAGTCAAAAGATTAAATGTTAAAATTTCATCATTATAGACCATTTTGGGATCGTTTGACAGGTCCGGAGTCATCGTTTTTCATCCGAAAATTGATTTTTTGGACTGTACCAAAAATTATTCAAAATGTCAATTGGATCATGCCTCATGTTGAATAACCACTTTTTAAACCCTCACAGTGACCAAAATTGCCATTTTTATAGAGTTTTGCTTACTCAAAAGCTTCCATTTTGACCCGTTTCAGGCACAGAAATGATTTTAAACACACTTATTCTAGTTGACAGAGTCATAATTCACATCCAACAGTCATTTAGAGTCAAAAGATTAAATGTTAAAATTTCATCATTATAGACCATTTTGGGATCGTTCGACTGGTCCGGAGTCATCGTTTTTCATCCAAAAATTGATTTTTTGGACTGTACCAAAAATGATTCAAAATGTCAATTGGATCATGCCTCATGTTGAATAACCACTTTTTAAACCCTCACAGTGACCAAAATTGCCATTTTTACAGAGTTTTGCTTACTCAAAAGCTTCAATTTTGACTCGTTTGAGGCACAGAAATGACTTTAAACACACTTATTTTAGTTGACAAAGTCATAATTCAAATCCATCAGTAATTTAGAGTCAAAAGATTAAATGTTAAAATTTCATCATTATAGACCATTTTGGGATCGTTCGACTGGTCCGGAGTCATCGTTTTTCATCCGAAAATTGATTTTTTGGACTGTACCAAAAATGATTCAAAATGTCAATTGGATCATGCCTCATGTTGAATAAGCACTTTTTAAACCCTCACAGTGACCAAAATTGCCATTTTTACAGAGTTTTGCTTACTCAAAAGCTTCAATTTTGACCCGTTTCAGGCACAAAAATGACTTTAAACACACTTATTTTAGTTGACAAAGTCACAATTCACATCCAACAGTAATTTAGAGTCAAAAGATTAAATTTTAAAATTTCATCATTATAGACCATTTTGGGATCGTTCGACAGGTCCGGAGTCATAGTTTTTCATCCGAAAATTGATTTTTTGGACTGTACCAAAAATGATTCAAAATGTCAATTGGATCATGCCTCATGTTGAATAACCACTTTTTAAACCCTCACAGTGACCAAAATTGCCATTTTTACAGAGTTTTGCTTACTCAAAAGCTTCCATTTTGACCCGTTTCAGGCACAGAAATGACTTTAAACACACTTATTCTAGTTGACAAAGTCATAATTCACATCCAACAGTCATTTAGAGTCAAAAGATGAAATGTTAAAATTTCATCATTATAGTCCATTTTGGGATCGTTCGACAGGTCCGGAGTCATCGTTTTTCATCCGAAAATTGATTTTTTGGACTGTACCAAAAATGATTCAAAATGTCAATTGGATCATGCCTCATGTTGAATAACCACTTTTTAAACCCTCACAGTGACCAAAATTGCCATTTTTACAGAGTTTTGCTTACTCAAAAGCTTCAATTTTGACCCGTTTCAGGCACAGAAATGACTTTAAACACACTTATTTTAGTTGACAAAGTCACAATTCACATCCAACAGTAATTTAGAGTCAAAAGATTAAATGTTAAAATTTCATCATTATAGACCATTTTGGGATCGTTCGACAGGTCCGGAGTCATCGTTTTTCATCCGAAAATTGATTTTTTGGACTGTACCAAAAATGATTCAAAATGTCAATTGGATCATGCCTCATGTTGAATAACCACTTTTTAAACCCTCACAGTGACCAAAATTGCCATTTTTACAGAGTTTTGCTTACTCAAAAGCTTCCATTTTGACCCGTTTCAGGCACAGAAATGACTTTAAACACACTTATTCTAGTTGATAGAGTCATAATTCACATCCAACAGTCATTTAGAGTCAAAAGATTAAATGTTAAAATTTCATCATTATAGATCATTTTGGGATCGTTCGACTGGTCCGGAGTCATCGTTTTTCATCCGAAAATTGATTTTTTGGACTGTACCAAAAATGATTCAAAATGTCAATTGGATCATGCCTCATGTTGAATAACCACTTTTTAAACCCTCACAGTGACCAAAATTGCCATTTTTACAGAGTTTTGCTTACTCAAAAGCTTCAATTTTGACCCGTTTCAGGCACAGAAATGACTTTAAACACACTTATTTTAGTTGACAAAGTCATAATTCACATCCATCAGTAATTTAGAGTCAAAAGATTAAATGTTAAAATTTCATCATTATAGACCATTTTGGGATCGTTCGACTGGTCCGGAGTCATCGTTTTTCATCCGAAAATTGATTTTTTGGACTGTACCAACAATGATTCAAAATGTCAATTGGATCATGCCTCATGTTGAATAACCACTTTTTAAACCCTCACAGTGACCAAAATTGCCATTTTTACAGAGTTTTGCTTACTCAAAAGCATCAATTTTGACCCGTTTCAGGCACAAAAATGACTTTAAACACACTTATTTTAGTTGACAAAGTCACAATTCACATCCAACAGTAATTTAGAGTCAAAAGATTAAATGTTAAAATTTCATCATTATAGACCATTTTGGGATCGTTCGACAGGTCCGGAGTCATCGTTTTTCATCCGAAAATTGATTTTTTGGCCTGTACCAAAAATGATTCAAAATGTCAATTGGATCATGCCTCATGTTGAATAACCACTTTTTAAACCCTCACAGTGACCAAAATTGCCATTTTTACAGAGTTTTGCTTACTCAAAAGCTTCCATTTTGACCCGTTTCAGGCACAGAAATGACTTTAAACACACTTATTCTAGTTGACAAAGTCATAATTCACATCCAACAGTCATTTAGAGTCAAAAGATTAAATGTTAAAATTTCATCATTATAGACCATTTTGGGATCGTTCGACTGGTCCGGAGTCATCGTTTTTCATCCGAAAATTGATTTTTTGGACTGTACCAAAAATGATTCAAAATGTCAATTGGATCGTGCCTCATGTTGAATAACCACTTTTTAAACCCTCACAGTGACCAAAATTGCCATTTTTACAGAGTTTTGCTTACTCAAAAGCTTCCATTTTGACCCGTTTCAGGCACAGAAATGACTTTAAACACACTTATTTTAGTTGACAAAGTCATAATTCACATCCATCAGTAATTTAGAGTCAAAAGATTAAATGTTAAAATTTCATCATTATAGACCATTTTGGGATCGTTCGACTGGTCCGGAGTCATCGTTTTTCATCCGAAAATTGATTTTTTGGACTGTACCAACAATGATTCAAAATGTCAATTGGATCATGCCTCATGTTGAATAACCACTTTTTAAACCCTCACAGTGACCAAAATTGCCATTTTTACAGAGTTTTGCTTACTCAAAAGCTTCCATTTTGACCCGTTTCAGGCACAGAAATGACTTTAAACACACTTATTCTAGTTGACAGTCATAATTCACATCCAACAGTCATTTAGAGTCAAAAGATTAAATGTTAAAATTTCATCATTATAGACCATTTTGTGATCGTTCGACTGGTCCGGAGTCATCGTTTTTCATCCGAAAATTGATTTTTTGGACTGTACCAAAAATGATTCAAAATGTCAATTGGATCGTGCCTCATGTTGAATAACCACTTTTTAAACCCTCACAGTGACCAAAATTGCCATTTTTACAGAGTTTTGCTTACTCAAAAGCTTCCATTTTGACCCGTTTCAGGCACAGAAATGACTTTAAACACACTTATTTTAGTTGACAAAGTCATAATTCACATCCATCAGTAATTTAGAGTCAAAAGATTAAATGTTAAAATTTCATCATTATAGACTATTTTGGGATCGTTCGACTGGTCCGGAGTCATCGTTTTTCATCCGAAAATTGATTTTTTGGACTGTACCAACAATGATTCAAAATGTCAATTGGATCATGCCTCATGTTGAATAACCACTTTTTAAACCCTCACAGTGACCAAAATTGCCATTTTTACAGAGTTTTGCTTACTCAAAAGCTTCCATTTTGACCCGTTTCAGGCACAGAAATGACTTTAAATACACTTATTCTAGTTGACAGTCATAATTCACATCCAACAGTCATTTAGAGTCAAAAGATTAAATGTTAAAATTTCATCATTATAGACCATTTTGTGATCGTTCGACTGGTCCGGAGTCATCGTTTTTCATCCGAAAATTGATTTTTTGGACTGTACCAAAAATGATTCAAAATGTCAATTGGATCGTGCCTCATGTTGAATAACCACTTTTTAAACCCTCACAGTGACCAAAATTGCCATTTTTACAGAGTTTTGCTTACTCAAAAGCTTCCATTTTGACCCGTTTCAGGCACAGAAATGACTTTAAACACACTTATTCTAGTTGACAAAGTCATAATTCACATCCAACAGTCATTTAGAGTCAAAAGATTAAATGTTAAAATTTCATCATTATAGACCATTTTGGGATCGTTCGACAGGTACGGAGTCATCGTTTTTCATCCGAAAATTGATTTTTTGGACTGTACCAAAAATGATTCAAAATGACAATTGGATCATGCCTCATGTTGAATAACCACTTTTTAAACCCTCACAGTGACCAAAATTGCCATTTTTACAGAGTTTTGCTTACTCAAAAGCTTCAATTTTGACCCGTTTCAGGCACAGAAATGACTTTAAACACACTTATTTTAGTTGACAAAGTCATAATTCACATCCATCAGTAATTTAGAGTCAAAAGATTAAATGTTAAAATGTCATCATTATAGACCATTTTGGGATCGTTCGACTGGTCCGGAGTCATCGTTTTTCATCCGAAAATTGATTTTTTGGACTGTACCAAAAATGATTCAAAATGTCAATTGGATCGTGCCTCATGTTGAATAACCACTTTTTAAACCCTCACAGTGACCAAAATTGCCATTTTTACAGAGTTTTGCTTACTCAAAAGCTTCAATTGTGACCCGTTTCAGGCACAGAAATGACTTTAAACACACTTATTTTAGTTGACAAAGTCACAATTCACATCCAACAGTAATTTAGAGTCAAAAGATTAAATGTTAAAATTTCATCATTATAGACCATTTTGGGATCGTTTGACAGGTCCGGAGTCATCGTTTTTCATCCGAAAATTGATTTTTTGGACTGTACCAAAAATTATTCAAAATGTCAATTGGATCATGCCTCATGTTGAATAACCACTTTTTAAACCCTCACAGTGACCAAAATTGCCATTTTTATAGAGTTTTGCTTACTCAAAAGCTTCCATTTTGACCCGTTTCAGGCACAGAAATGATTTTAAACACACTTATTCTAGTTGACAGAGTCATAATTCACATCCAACAGTCATTTAGAGTCAAAAGATTAAATGTTAAAATTTCATCATTATAGACCATTTTGGGATCGTTCGACTGGTCCGGAGTCATCGTTTTTCATCCAAAAATTGATTTTTTGGACTGTACCAAAAATGATTCAAAATGTCAATTGGATCATGCCTCATGTTGAATAACCACTTTTTAAACCCTCACAGTGACCAAAATTGCCATTTTTACAGAGTTTTGCTTACTCAAAAGCTTCAATTTTGACTCGTTTGAGGCACAGAAATGACTTTAAACACACTTATTTTAGTTGACAAAGTCATAATTCAAATCCATCAGTAATTTAGAGTCAAAAGATTAAATGTTAAAATTTCATCATTATAGACCATTTTGGGATCGTTCGACTGGTCCGGAGTCATCGTTTTTCATCCGAAAATTGATTTTTTGGACTGTACCAAAAATGATTCAAAATGTCAATTGGATCATGCCTCATGTTGAATAAGCACTTTTTAAACCCTCACAGTGACCAAAATTGCCATTTTTACAGAGTTTTGCTTACTCAAAAGCTTCAATTTTGACCCGTTTCAGGCACAAAAATGACTTTAAACACACTTATTTTAGTTGACAAAGTCACAATTCACATCCAACAGTAATTTAGAGTCAAAAGATTAAATTTTAAAATTTCATCATTATAGACCATTTTGGGATCGTTCGACAGGTCCGGAGTCATAGTTTTTCATCCGAAAATTGATTTTTTGGACTGTACCAAAAATGATTCAAAATGTCAATTGGATCATGCCTCATGTTGAATAACCACTTTTTAAACCCTCACAGTGACCAAAATTGCCATTTTTACAGAGTTTTGCTTACTCAAAAGCTTCCATTTTGACCCGTTTCAGGCACAGAAATGACTTTAAACACACTTATTCTAGTTGACAAAGTCATAATTCACATCCAACAGTCATTTAGAGTCAAAAGATGAAATGTTAAAATTTCATCATTATAGTCCATTTTGGGATCGTTCGACAGGTCCGGAGTCATCGTTTTTCATCCGAAAATTGATTTTTTGGACTGTACCAAAAATGATTCAAAATGTCAATTGGATCATGCCTCATGTTGAATAACCACTTTTTAAACCCTCACAGTGACCAAAATTGCCATTTTTACAGAGTTTTGCTTACTCAAAAGCTTCAATTTTGACCCGTTTCAGGCACAGAAATGACTTTAAACACACTTATTTTAGTTGACAAAGTCACAATTCACATCCAACAGTAATTTAGAGTCAAAAGATTAAATGTTAAAATTTCATCATTATAGACCATTTTGGGATCGTTCGACAGGTCCGGAGTCATCGTTTTTCATCCGAAAATTGATTTTTTGGACTGTACCAAAAATGATTCAAAATGTCAATTGGATCATGCCTCATGTTGAATAACCACTTTTTAAACCCTCACAGTGACCAAAATTGCCATTTTTACAGAGTTTTGCTTACTCAAAAGCTTCCATTTTGACCCGTTTCAGGCACAGAAATGACTTTAAACACACTTATTCTAGTTGATAGAGTCATAATTCACATCCAACAGTCATTTAGAGTCAAAAGATTAAATGTTAAAATTTCATCATTATAGATCATTTTGGGATCGTTCGACTGGTCCGGAGTCATCGTTTTTCATCCGAAAATTGATTTTTTGGACTGTACCAAAAATGATTCAAAATGTCAATTGGATCATGCCTCATGTTGAATAACCACTTTTTAAACCCTCACAGTGACCAAAATTGCCATTTTTACAGAGTTTTGCTTACTCAAAAGCTTCAATTTTGACCCGTTTCAGGCACAGAAATGACTTTAAACACACTTATTTTAGTTGACAAAGTCATAATTCACATCCATCAGTAATTTAGAGTCAAAAGATTAAATGTTAAAATTTCATCATTATAGACCATTTTGGGATCGTTCGACTGGTCCGGAGTCATCGTTTTTCATCCGAAAATTGATTTTTTGGACTGTACCAACAATGATTCAAAATGTCAATTGGATCATGCCTCATGTTGAATAACCACTTTTTAAACCCTCACAGTGACCAAAATTGCCATTTTTACAGAGTTTTGCTTACTCAAAAGCATCAATTTTGACCCGTTTCAGGCACAAAAATGACTTTAAACACACTTATTTTAGTTGACAAAGTCACAATTCACATCCAACAGTAATTTAGAGTCAAAAGATTAAATGTTAAAATTTCATCATTATAGACCATTTTGGGATCGTTCGACAGGTCCGGAGTCATCGTTTTTCATCCGAAAATTGATTTTTTGGCCTGTACCAAAAATGATTCAAAATGTCAATTGGATCATGCCTCATGTTGAATAACCACTTTTTAAACCCTCACAGTGACCAAAATTGCCATTTTTACAGAGTTTTGCTTACTCAAAAGCTTCCATTTTGACCCGTTTCAGGCACAGAAATGACTTTAAACACACTTATTCTAGTTGACAAAGTCATAATTCACATCCAACAGTCATTTAGAGTCAAAAGATTAAATGTTAAAATTTCATCATTATAGACCATTTTGGGATCGTTCGACTGGTCCGGAGTCATCGTTTTTCATCCGAAAATTGATTTTTTGGACTGTACCAAAAATGATTCAAAATGTCAATTGGATCGTGCCTCATGTTGAATAACCACTTTTTAAACCCTCACAGTGACCAAAATTGCCATTTTTACAGAGTTTTGCTTACTCAAAAGCTTCCATTTTGACCCGTTTCAGGCACAGAAATGACTTTAAACACACTTATTCTAGTTGACAAAGTCACAATTCACATCCAACAGTCATTTAGAGTCAAAAGATTAAATGTTAAAATTTCATCATTATAGACCATTTTGGGATCGTTCGACTTGTCCGGAGTCATCGTTTTTCATCCGAAAATTGATTTTTTGGACTGTACCAAAAATGATTCAAAATGTCAATTGGATCATGCCTCATGTTGAATAACCACTTTTTAAACCCTCACAGTGACCAAAATTGCCATTTTTACAGAGTTTTGCTTACTCAAAAGCTTCAATTTTGACCCGTTTCAGGCACAGAAATGACTTTAAACACACTTATTTTAGTTGACAAAGTCATAATTCACATCCATCAGTAATTTAGAGTCAAAAGATTAAATGTTAAAATTTCATCATTATAGACCATTTTGGGATCGTTCGACTGGTCCGGAGTCATCGTTTTTCATCCGAAAATTGATTTTATGGACTGTACCAACAATGAATCACAATGTCAATTGGATCATGCCTCATGTTGAATAACCACTTTTTAAACCCTCACAGTGACCAAAATTGCCATTTTTACAGAGTTTTGCTTACTCAAAAGCTTCCATTTTGACCCGTTTCAGGCACAGAAATGACTTTAAACACACTTATTCTAGTTGACAGTCATAATTCACATCCAACAGTCATTTAGAGTCAAAAGATTAAATGTTAAAATTTCATCATTATAGACCATTTTGTGATCGTTCGACTGGTCCGGAGTCATCGTTTTTCATCCGAAAATTGATTTTTTGGACTGTACCAAAAATGATTCAAAATGTCAATTGGATCGTGCCTCATGTTGAATAACCACTTTTTAAACCCTCACAGTGACCAAAATTGCCATTTTTACAGAGTTTTGCTTACTCAAAAGCTTCAATTTTGACCCGTTTCAGGCACAGAAATGACTTTAAACACACTTATTTTAGTTGACAAAGTCATAATTCACATCCATCAGTAATTTAGAGTCAAAAGATTAAATGTTAAAATTTCATCATTATAGACCATTTTGGGATCGTTCGACTTGTCCGGAGTCATCGTTTTTCATCAGAAAATTGATTTTTTGGACTGTACCAAAAATGATTCAAAATGTCAATTGGATCATGCCTCATGTTGAATAACCACTTTTTAAACCCTCACAGTGACCAAAATTGCCATTTTTACAGAGTTTTGCTTACTCAAAAGCTTCAATTTTGACCCGTTTCAGGCACAGAAATGACTTTAAACACACTTATTTTAGTTGACAAAGTCACAATTCACATCCAACAGTAATTTAGAGTCAAAAGATTAAATGTTAAAATTTCATCATTATAGACCATTTTGGGATCGTTCGACAGGTCCGGAGTCATCGTTTTTCATCCGAAAATTGATTTTTTGGACTGTACCAAAAATGATTCAAAATGTCAATTGGATCATGCCTCATGTTGAATAACCACTTTTTAAACCCTCACAGTGACCAAAATTGCCATTTTTACAGAGTTTTGCTTACTCAAAAGCTTCCATTTTGACCTGTTTCAGGCACAGAAATGACTTTAAACACACTTATTCTAGTTGACAAAGTCATAATTCACATCCAACAGTCATTTAGAGTCAAAAGATTAAATGTTAAAATTTCATCATTATAGACCATTTTGGGATCGTTCGACAGGTCATCGTTTTTCATCCGAAAATTGATTTTTGGGACTGTACCAAAAAGTATTCAAAATGTCAATTGGATCATGCCTCATGTTGAATAACCACTTTTTAAACCCTCACAGTGACCAAAATTGCCATTTTTACAGAGTTTTGCTTACTCAAAAGCTTCAATTTTGACCTGTTTCAGGCACAGAAATGACTTTAAACACACTTATTCTAGTTGACAAAGTCATAATTCACACCCAACAGTCATTTAGAGTCAAAAGATTAAATGTTAAAATTTCATCATTATAGACCATTTTGGGATCGTTCGACAGGTCCGGAGTCATCGTTTTTCATCCGAAAATTGATTTTTTTGACTGTACCAAAAATGATTCAAAATGTCAATTGGATCGTGCCTCATGTTGAATAACCACTTTTTAAACCCTCACAGTGACCAAAATTGCCATTTTTACAGAGTTTTGCTTACTCAAAAGCTTCCATTTTGACCCGTTTCAGGCACAGAAATGACTTTAAACACACTTATTCTAGTTGACAAAGTCATAATTCACATCCAACAGTCATTTAGAGTCAAAAGATTAAATGTTAAAATTTCATCATTATAGACCATTTTGGGATCGTTCGACAGGTCCGGAGTCATCGTTTTTCATCCGAAAATTGATTTTTTGGACTGTACCAAAAATGATTCAAAATGTCAATTGGATCATGCCTCATGTTGAATAACCACTTTTTAAACCCTCACAGTGACCAAAATTGCCATTTTTACAGAGTTTTGCTTACTCAAAAGCTTCAATTTTGACCCGTTTCAGGCACAGAAATGACTTTAAACACACTTATTCTAGTTGACAAAGTCATAATTCACATCCAACAGTCATTTAGAGTCAAAAGATTAAATGTTAAAATTTCATCATTATAGACCATTTTGGGATCGTTCGACAGGTCCGGAGTCATCGTTTTTCATCCGAAAATTGATTTTTTGGACTGTACCAAAAATGATTCAAAATGTCAATTGGATCGTGCCTCATGTTGAATAACCACTTTTTAAACCCTCACAGTGACCAAAATTGCCATTTTTACAGAGTTTTGCTTACTCAAAAGCTTCCATTTTGACCCGTTTCAGGCACAGAAATGACTTTAAACACACTTATTCTAGTTGACAAAGTCACAATTCACATCCAACAGTAATTTAGAGTCAAAAGATTAAATGTTAAAATTTCATCATTATAGACCATTTTGGGATCGTTCGACAGGTCCGGAGTCATCGTTTTTCATCCGAAAATTGATTTTTTGGACTGTACCAAAAATTATTCAAAATGTCAATTGGATCATGCCTCATGTTGAATAACCACTTTTTAAACCCTCACAGTGACCAAAATTGCCATTTTTACAGAGTTTTGCTTACTCAAAAGCTTCCATTTTGACCCGTTTCAGGCACAGAAATGACTTTAAACACACTTATTCTAGTTGACAAAGTCATAATTCACATCCAACAGTCATTTAGAGTCAAAAGATTAAATGTTAAAATTTCATCATTATAGACCATTTTTGGATCGTTCGACAGGTCCGGAGTCATCGTTTTTCATCCGAAAATTGATTTTTTGGACTGTACCAAAAATGATTCAAAATGTCAATTGGATCATGCCTCATGTTAAATAACCACTTTTTAAACCCTCACAGTGACCAAATTTGCCATTTTTACAGAGTTTTGCTTACTCAAAAGCTTCAATTTTGACCCGTTTCAGGCACAGAAATGACTTTAAACACACTTATTTTAGTTGACAAAGTCATAATTCAAATCCATCAGTAATTTAGAGTCAAAAGATTAAATGTTAAAATTTCATCATTATAGACCATTTTGTGATCGTTCGACTGGTCCGGAGTCATCGTTTTTCATCCGAAAATTGATTTTTTGGACTGTACCAAAAATGATTCAAAATGTCAATTGGATCATGCCTCATGTTGAATAACCACTTTTTAAACCCTCACAGTGACCAAAATTGCCATTTTTACAGAGTTTTGCTTACTCAAAAGCTTCAATTTTGACCCGTTTCAGGCACAGAAATGACTTTAAACACACTTATTCTAGTTGACAAATTCATAATTCACATCCAACAGTCATTTAGAGTCAAAAGATTAAATGTTAAAATTTCATCATTATAGACCATTTTGGGATCGTTCGACAGGTCAGGAGTCATCGTTTTTCATCCGAAAATTGATTTTTGGGACTGTACCAAAAATTATTCAAAATGTCAATTGGATCATGCCTCATGTTGAATAACCACTTTTTAAACCCTCACAGTGACCAAAATTGCCATTTTTACAGAGTTTTGCTTACTCAAAAGCTTCCATTTTGACCCGTTTCAGGCACAGAAATGACTTTAAACACACTTATTTTAGTTGACAAAGTCATAATTCACATCCATCAGTAATTTAGAGTCAAAAGATTAAATGTTAAAATTTCATCATTATAGACCATTTTGGGATCGTTCGACTGGTCCGGAGTCATCGTTTTTCATCCGAAAATTGATTTTTTGGACTGTACCAAAAATGATTCAAAATGTCAATTGGATCATGCCTCATGTTGAATAACCACTTTTTAAACCCTCACAGTGACCAAAATTGCCATTTTTACAGAGTTTTGCTTACTCAAAAGTTTCAATTTTGACCCGTTTCAGGCACAGAAATGACTTTAAACACACTTATTCTAGTTGACAAAGTCATAATTCACATCCAATAGTAATTTAGAGTCAAAAGATTAAATGTTAAAATTTCATCATTATAGACCATTTTGGGATCGTTCGACAGGTCCGGAGTCATCGTTTTTCATCCGAAAATTTATTTTTTGGACTGTACCAAAAATGATTCAAAATGTCAATTGGATCATGCCTCATGTTGAATAACCACTTTTTAAACCCTCACAGTGACCAAAATTGCCATTTTTACAGAGTTTTGCTTACTCAAAAGCTTCAATTTTGACCCGTTTCAGGCACAGAAATGACTTTAAACACACTTATTTTAGTTGACAAAGTCATAATTCAAATCCATCAGTAATTTTGAGTCAAAAGATTAAATGTTAAAATGTCATCATTACAGACCATTTTGGGATCGTTCGACTGGTCCGGAGTCATCGTTTTTCATCCGAAAATTGATTTTTTGGACTGTACCAAAAATGATTCAAAATGTCAATTGGATCATGCCTCATGTTGAATAACCACTTTTTAAACCCTCACAGTGACCAAAATTGCCATTTTTACAGAGTTTTGCTTACTCAAAAGCTTCAATTTTGACCCGTTTCAGGCACAGAAATGAATTTAAACACACTTATTTTAGTTGACAAAGTCACAATTCACATCCAACAGTAATTTAGAGTCAAAAGATTCAATGTTAAAATTTCATCATTATAGACCATTTTGGGATCGTTCGACAGGTCCGGAGTCATCATTTTTCATCCGAAAATTGATTTTTTGGACTGTACCAAAAATGATTCAAAATGTCAATTGGATCATGCCTCATGTTGAATAACCACTTTTTAAACCCTCACAGTGACCAAAATTGCCATTTTTACAGAGTTTTGCTTACTCAAAAGCTTCAATTTTGACCCGTTTCAGGCACAGAAATGACTTTAAACACACTTATTTTAGTTGACAAAGTCATAATTCAAATCCATCAGTAATTTAGAGTCAAAAGATTAAATGTTAAAATTTCATCATTATAGACCATTTTGGGATCGTTCGACTGGTCCGGAGTCATCGTTTTTCATCCGAAAATTGATTTTTTGGACTGTACCAAAAATGATTCAAAATGTCAATTGGATCATGCCTCATGTTGAATAAGCACTTTTTAAACCCTCACAGTGACAAAATTGCCATTTTTACAGAGTTTTGCTTACTCAAAAGCTTCAATTTTGACCCGTTTCAGGCACAAAAATGACTTTAAACACACTTATTTTAGTTGACAAAGTCACGATTCACATCCAACAGTAATTTAGAGTCAAAAGATTAAATGTTAAAATTTCATCATTATAGACCATTTTGGGATCGTTCGACATCGTTTTTCATCCGAAAATTGATTTTTTGGACTGTACCAAAAATGATTCAAAATGTCAATTGGATCATGCCTCATGTTTAATAACCACTTTTTAAACTCTCACAGTGACCAAAATTGCCATTTTTACAGAGTTTTGCTTACTCAAAAGCTTCAATTTTGACCCGTTTCAGGCACAGAAATGACTTTAAACACACTTATTTTAGTTGACAAAGTCACAATTCACATCCAACAGTAATTTAGAGTCAAAAGATTAAATGTTAAAATTTCATCATTATAGACCATTTTGGGATCGTTCGACAGGTCCGGAGTCATCGTTTTTCATCCGAAAATTTATTTTTTGGACTGTACCAAAAATGATTCAAAATGTCAATTGGATCATGCCTCATGTTGAATAACCACTTTTTAAACCCTCACAGTGACCAAAATTGCCATTTTTACAGAGTTTTGCTTACTCAAAAGCTTCAATTTTGACCCGTTTCAGGCACAGAAATGACTTTAAACACACTTATTTTAGTTGACAAAGTCATAATTCAAATCCATCAGTAATTTTGAGTCAAAAGATTAAATGTTAAAATGTCATCATTACAGACCATTTTGGGATCGTTCGACTGGTCCGGAGTCATCGTTTTTCATCCGAAAATTGATTTTTTGGACTGTACCAAAAATGATTCAAAATGTCAATTGGATCATGCCTCATGTTGAATAACCACTTTTTAAACCCTCACAGTGACCAAAATTGCCATTTTTACAGAGTTTTGCTTACTCAAAAGCTTCAATTTTGACCCGTTTCAGGCACAGAAATGAATTTAAACACACTTATTTTAGTTGACAAAGTCACAATTCACATCCAACAGTAATTTAGAGTCAAAAGATTCAATGTTAAAATTTCATCATTATAGACCATTTTGGGATCGTTCGACAGGTCCGGAGTCATCATTTTTCATCCGAAAATTGATTTTTTGGACTGTACCAAAAATGATTCAAAATGTCAATTGGATCATGCCTCATGTTGAATAACCACTTTTTAAACCCTCACAGTGACCAAAATTGCCATTTTTACAGAGTTTTGCTTACTCAAAAGCTTCAATTTTGACCCGTTTCAGGCACAGAAATGACTTTAAACACACTTATTTTAGTTGACAAAGTCATAATTCAAATCCATCAGTAATTTAGAGTCAAAAGATTAAATGTTAAAATTTCATCATTATAGACCATTTTGGGATCGTTCGACTGGTCCGGAGTCATCGTTTTTCATCCGAAAATTGATTTTTTGGACTGTACCAAAAATGATTCAAAATGTCAATTGGATCATGCCTCATGTTGAATAAGCACTTTTTAAACCCTCACAGTGACAAAATTGCCATTTTTACAGAGTTTTGCTTACTCAAAAGCTTCAATTTTGACCCGTTTCAGGCACAAAAATGACTTTAAACACACTTATTTTAGTTGACAAAGTCACGATTCACATCCAACAGTAATTTAGAGTCAAAAGATTAAATGTTAAAATGTCATCATTATAGACCATTTTGGGATCGTTCGACATCGTTTTTCATCCGAAAATTGATTTTTTGGACTGTACCAAAAATGATTCAAAATGTCAATTGGATCATGCCTCATGTTGAATAACCACTTTTTAAACCCTCACAGTGACCAAAATTGCCATTTTTACAGAGTTTTGCTTACTCAAAAGCTTCAATTTTGACCCGTTTCAGGCACAGAAATGACTTTAAACACACTTATTTTAGTTGACAAAGTCATAATTCACATCCATCAGTAATTTAGAGTCAAAAGATTAAATGTTAAAATTTCATCATTATAGACCATTTTGGGATCGTTCGACTGGTCCGGAGTCATCGTTTTTCATCCGAAAATTGATTTTTTGGACTGTACCAACAATGATTCAAAATGTCAATTGGATCATGCCTCATGTTGAATAACCACTTTTTAAACCCTCACAGTGACCAAAATTGCCATTTTTACAGAGTTTTGCTTACTCAAAAGCTTCCATTTTGACCCGTTTCAGGCACAGAAATGACTTTAAACACACTTATTCTAGTTGACAGTCATAATTCACATCCAACAGTCATTTAGAGTCAAAAGATTAAATGTTAAAATTTCATCATTATAGACCATTTTGGGATCGTTCGACTGGTCCGGAGTCATCGTTTTTCATCCGAAAATTGATTTTTTGGACTGTACCAAAAATGATTCAAAATGTCAATTGGATCGTGCCTCATGTTGAATAACCACTTTTTAAACCCTCACAGTGACCAAAATTGCCATTTTTACAGAGTTTTGCTTACTCAAAAGCTTCCATTTTGACCCGTTTCAGGCACAGAAATGACTTTAAACACACTTATTTTAGTTGACAAAGTCATAATTCACATCCATCAGTAATTTAGAGTCAAAAGATTAAATGTTAAAATTTCATCATTATAGACTATTTTGGGATCGTTCGACTGGTCCGGAGTCATCGTTTTTCATCCGAAAATTGATTTTTTGGACTGTACCAACAATGATTCAAAATGTCAATTGGATCATGCCTCATGTTGAATAACCACTTTTTAAACCCTCACAGTGACCAAAATTGCCATTTTTACAGAGTTTTGCTTACTCAAAAGCTTCCATTTTGACCCGTTTCACGCACAGAAATGACTTTAAATACACTTATTCTAGTTGACAGTCATAATTCACATCCAACAGTCATTTAGAGTCAAAAGATTAAATGTTAAAATTTCATCATTATAGACCATTTTGTGATCGTTCGACTGGTCCGGAGTCATCGTTTTTCATCCGAAAATTGATTTTTTGGACTGTACCAAAAATGATTCAAAATGTCAATTGGATCGTGCCTCATGTTGAATAACCACTTTTTAAACCCTCACAGTGACCAAAATTGCCATTTTTACAGAGTTTTGCTTACTCAAAAGCTTCCATTTTGACCCGTTTCAGGCACAGAAATGACTTTAAACACACTTATTCTAGTTGACAAAGTCATAATTCACATCCAACAGTCATTTAGAGTCAAAAGATTAAATGTTAAAATTTCATCATTATAGACCATTTTGGGATCGTTCGACAGGTACGGAGTCATCGTTTTTCATCCGAAAATTGATTTTTTGGACTGTACCAAAAATGATTCAAAATGACAATTGGATCATGCCTCATGTTGAATAACCACTTTTTAAACCCTCACAGTGACCAAAATTGCCATTTTTACAGAGTTTTGCTTACTCAAAAGCTTCAATTTTGACCCGTTTCAGGCACAGAAATGACTTTAAACACACTTATTTTAGTTGACAAAGTCATAATTCACATCCATCAGTAATTTAGAGTCAAAAGATTAAATGTTAAAATGTCATCATTATAGACCATTTTGGGATCGTTCGACTGGTCCGGAGTCATCGTTTTTCATCCGAAAATTGATTTTTTGGACTGTACCAAAAATGATTCAAAATGTCAATTGGATCGTGCCTCATGTTGAATAACCACTTTTTAAACCCTCACAGTGACCAAAATTGCCATTTTTACAGAGTTTTGCTTACTCAAAAGCTTCAATTGTGACCCGTTTCAGGCACAGAAATGACTTTAAACACACTTATTTTAGTTGACAAAGTCACAATTCACATCCAACAGTAATTTAGAGTCAAAAGATTAAATGTTAAAATTTCATCATTATAGACCATTTTGGGATCGTTTGACAGGTCCGGAGTCATCGTTTTTCATCCGAAAAATGATTTTTTGGACTGTACCAAAAATTATTCAAAATGTCAATTGGATCATGCCTCATGTTGAATAACCACTTTTTAAACCCTCACAGTGACCAAAATTGCCATTTTTATAGAGTTTTGCTTACTCAAAAGCTTCCATTTTGACCCGTTTCAGGCACAGAAATGATTTTAAACACACTTATTCTAGTTGACAGAGTCATAATTCACATCCAACAGTCATTTAGAGTCAAAAGATTAAATGTTAAAATTTCATCATTATAGACCATTTTGGGATCGTTCGACTGGTCCGGAGTCATCGTTTTTCATCCGAAAATTGATTTTTTGGACTGTACCAAAAATGATTCAAAATGTCAATTGGATCATGCCTCATGTTGAATAACCACTTTTTAAACCCTCACAGTGACCAAAATTGCCATTTTTACAGAGTTTTGCTTACTCAAAAGCTTCAATTTTGACTCGTTTGAGGCACAGAAATGACTTTAAACACACTTATTTTAGTTGACAAAGTCATAATTCAAATCCATCAGTAATTTAGAGTCAAAAGATTAAATGTTAAAATTTCATCATTATAGACCATTTTGGGATCGTTCGACTGGTCCGGAGTCATCGTTTTTCATCCGAAAATTGATTTTTTGGACTGTACCAAAAATGATTCAAAATGTCAATTGGATCATGCCTCATGTTGAATAAGCACTTTTTAAACCCTCACAGTGACCAAAATTGCCATTTTTACAGAGTTTTGCTTACTCAAAAGCTTCAATTTTGACCCGTTTCAGGCACAAAAATGACTTTAAACACACTTATTTTAGTTGACAAAGTCACAATTCACATCCAACAGTAATTTAGAGTCAAAAGATTAAATGTTAAAATTTCATCATTATAGACCATTTTGGGATCGTTCGACAGGTCCGGAGTCATAGTTTTTCATCCGAAAATTGATTTTTTGGACTGTACCAAAAATGATTCAAAATGTCAATTGGATCATGCCTCATGTTGAATAACCACTTTTTAAACCCTCACAGTGACCAAAATTGCCATTTTTACAGAGTTTTGCTTACTCAAAAGCTTCCATTTTGACCCGTTTCAGGCACAGAAATGACTTTAAACACACTTATTCTAGTTGACAAAGTCATAATTCACATCCAACAGTCATTTAGAGTCAAAAGATGAAATGTTAAAATTTCATCATTATAGACCATTTTGGGATCGTTCGACAGGTCCGGAGTCATCGTTTTTCATCCGAAAATTGATTTTTTGGACTGTACCAAAAATGATTCAAAATGTCAATTGGATCATGCCTCATGTTGAATAACCACTTTTTAAACCCTCACAGTGACCAAAATTGCCATTTTTACAGAGTTTTGCTTACTCAAAAGCTTCAATTTTGACCCGTTTCAGGCACAGAAATGACTTTAAACACACTTATTTTAGTTGACAAAGTCACAATTCACATCCAACAGTAATTTAGAGTCAAAAGATTAAATGTTAAAATTTCATCATTATAGACCATTTTGGGATCGTTCGACAGGTCCGGAGTCATCGTTTTTCATCCGAAAATTGATTTTTTGGACTGTACCAAAAATGATTCAAAATGTCAATTGGATCATGCCTCATGTTGAATAACCACTTTTTAAACCCTCACAGTGACCAAAATTGCCATTTTTACAGAGTTTTGCTTACTCAAAAGCTTCCATTTTGACCCGTTTCAGGCACAGAAATGACTTTAAACACACTTATTCTAGTTGATAGAGTCATAATTCACATCCAACAGTCATTTAGAGTCAAAAGATTAAATGTTAAAATTTCATCATTATAGACCATTTTGGGATCGTTCGACTGGTCCGGAGTCATCGTTTTTCATCCGAAAATTGATTTTTTGGACTGTACCAAAAATGATTCAAAATGTCAATTGGATCATGCCTCATGTTGAATAACCACTTTTTAAACCCTCACAGTGACCAAAATTGCCATTTTTACAGAGTTTTGCTTACTCAAAAGCTTCAATTTTGACCCGTTTCAGGCACAGAAATGACTTTAAACACACTTATTTTAGTTGACAAAGTCATAATTCACATCCATCAGTAATTTAGAGTCAAAAGATTAAATGTTAAAATTTCATCATTATAGACCATTTTGGGATCGTTCGACTGGTCCGGAGTCATCGTTTTTCATCCGAAAATTGATTTTTTGGACTGTACCAACAATGATTCAAAATGTCAATTGGATCATGCCTCATGTTGAATAACCACTTTTTAAACCCTCACAGTGACCAAAATTGCCATTTTTACAGAGTTTTGCTTACTCAAAAGCTTCAATTTTGACTCGTTTGAGGCACAGAAATGACTTTAAACACACTTATTTTAGTTGACAAAGTCATAATTCAAATCCATCAGTAATTTAGAGTCAAAAGATTAAATGTTAAAATTTCATCATTATAGACCATTTTGGGATCGTTCGACTGGTCCGGAGTCATCGTTTTTCATCCGAAAATTGATTTTTTGGACTGTACCAAAAATGATTCAAAATGTCAATTGGATCATGCCTCATGTTGAATAAGCACTTTTTAAACCCTCACAGTGACCAAAATTGCCATTTTTACAGAGTTTTGCTTACTCAAAAGCTTCAATTTTGACCCGTTTCAGGCACAAAAATGACTTTAAACACACTTATTTTAGTTGACAAAGTCACAATTCACATCCAACAGTAATTTAGAGTCAAAAGATTAAATGTTAAAATTTCATCATTATAGACCATTTTGGGATCGTTCGACAGGTCCGGAGTCATAGTTTTTCATCCGAAAATTGATTTTTTGGACTGTACCAAAAATGATTCAAAATGTCAATTGGATCATGCCTCATGTTGAATAACCACTTTTTAAACCCTCACAGTGACCAAAATTGCCATTTTTACAGAGTTTTGCTTACTCAAAAGCTTCCATTTTGACCCGTTTCAGGCACAGAAATGACTTTAAACACACTTATTCTAGTTGACAAAGTCATAATTCACATCCAACAGTCATTTAGAGTCAAAAGATGAAATGTTAAAATTTCATCATTATAGACCATTTTGGGATCGTTCGACAGGTCCGGAGTCATCGTTTTTCATCCGAAAATTGATTTTTTGGACTGTACCAAAAATGATTCAAAATGTCAATTGGATCATGCCTCATGTTGAATAACCACTTTTTAAACCCTCACAGTGACCAAAATTGCCATTTTTACAGAGTTTTGCTTACTCAAAAGCTTCAATTTTGACCCGTTTCAGGCACAGAAATGACTTTAAACACACTTATTTTAGTTGACAAAGTCACAATTCACATCCAACAGTAATTTAGAGTCAAAAGATTAAATGTTAAAATTTCATCATTATAGACCATTTTGGGATCGTTCGACAGGTCCGGAGTCATCGTTTTTCATCCGAAAATTGATTTTTTGGACTGTACCAAAAATGATTCAAAATGTCAATTGGATCATGCCTCATGTTGAATAACCACTTTTTAAACCCTCACAGTGACCAAAATTGCCATTTTTACAGAGTTTTGCTTACTCAAAAGCTTCCATTTTGACCCGTTTCAGGCACAGAAATGACTTTAAACACACTTATTCTAGTTGATAGAGTCATAATTCACATCCAACAGTCATTTAGAGTCAAAAGATTAAATGTTAAAATTTCATCATTATAGACCATTTTGGGATCGTTCGACTGGTCCGGAGTCATCGTTTTTCATCCGAAAATTGATTTTTTGGACTGTACCAAAAATGATTCAAAATGTCAATTGGATCATGCCTCATGTTGAATAACCACTTTTTAAACCCTCACAGTGACCAAAATTGCCATTTTTACAGAGTTTTGCTTACTCAAAAGCTTCAATTTTGACCCGTTTCAGGCACAGAAATGACTTTAAACACACTTATTTTAGTTGACAAAGTCATAATTCACATCCATCAGTAATTTAGAGTCAAAAGATTAAATGTTAAAATTTCATCATTATAGACCATTTTGGGATCGTTCGACTGGTCCGGAGTCATCGTTTTTCATCCGAAAATTGATTTTTTGGACTGTACCAACAATGATTCAAAATGTCAATTGGATCATGCCTCATGTTGAATAACCACTTTTTAAACCCTCACAGTGACCAAAATTGCCATTTTTACAGAGTTTTGCTTACTCAAAAGCATCAATTTTGACCCGTTTCAGGCACAAAAATGACTTTAAACACACTTATTTTAGTTGACAAAGTCACAATTCACATCCAACAGTAATTTAGAGTCAAAAGATTAAATGTTAAAATTTCATCATTATAGACCATTTTGGGATCGTTCGACAGGTCCGGAGTCATCGTTTTTCATCCGAAAATTGATTTTTTGGACTGTACCAAAAATGATTCAAAATGTCAATTGGATCATGCCTCATGTTGAATAACCACTTTTTAAACCCTCACAGTGACCAAAATTGCCATTTTTACAGAGTTTTGCTTACTCAAAAGCTTCCATTTTGACCCGTTTCAGGCACAGAAATGACTTTAAACACACTTATTCTAGTTGACAAAGTCATAATTCACATCCAACAGTCATTTAGAGTCAAAAGATTAAATGTTAAAATTTCATCATTATAGACCATTTTGGGATCGTTCGACTGGTCCGGAGTCATCGTTTTTCATCCGAAAATTGATTTTTTGGACTGTACCAAAAATGATTCAAAATGTCAATTGGATCGTGCCTCATGTTGAATAACCACTTTTTAAACCCTCACAGTGACCAAAATTGCCATTTTTACAGAGTTTTGCTTACTCAAAAGCTTCCATTTTGACCCGTTTCAGGCACAGAAATGACTTTAAACACACTTATTCTAGTTGACAAAGTCACAATTCACATCCAACAGTCATTTAGAGTCAAAAGATTAAATGTTAAAATTTCATCATTATAGACCATTTTGGGATCGTTCGACTTGTCCGGAGTCATCGTTTTTCATCCGAAAATTGATTTTTTGGACTGTACCAAAAATGATTCAAAATGTCAATTGGATCATGCCTCATGTTGAATAACCACTTTTTAAACCCTCACAGTGACCAAAATTGCCATTTTTACAGAGTTTTGCTTACTCAAAAGCTTCAATTTTGACCCGTTTCAGGCACAGAAATGCCTTTAAACACACTTATTTTAGTTGACAAAGTCATAATTCACATCCATCAGTAATTTAGAGTCAAAAGATTAAATGTTAAAATTTCATCATTATAGACCATTTTGGGATCGTTCGACTGGTCCGGAGTCATCGTTTTTTCATCCGAAAATTGATTTTATGGACTGTACCAACAATGAATCACAATGTCAATTGGATCATGCCTCATGTTGAATAACCACTTTTTAAACCCTCACAGTGACCAAAATTGCCATTTTTACAGAGTTTTGCTTACTCAAAAGCTTCCATTTTGACCCGTTTCAGGCACAGAAATGACTTTAAACACACTTATTCTAGTTGACAGTCATAATTCACATCCAACAGTCATTTAGAGTCAAAAGATTAAATGTTAAAATTTCATCATTATAGACCATTTTGTGATCGTTCGACTGGTCCGGAGTCATCGTTTTTCATCCGAAAATTGATTTTTTGGACTGTACCAAAAATGATTCAAAATGTCAATTGGATCGTGCCTCATGTTGAATAACCACTTTTTAAACCCTCACAGTGACCAAAATTGCCATTTTTACAGAGTTTTGCTTACTCAAAAGCTTCAATTTTGACCCGTTTCAGGCACAGAAATGACTTTAAACACACTTATTTTAGTTGACAAAGTCATAATTCACATCCATCAGTAATTTAGAGTCAAAAGATTAAATGTTAAAATTTCATCATTATAGACCATTTTGGGATCGTTCGACAGGTCCGGAGTCATCGTTTTTCATCCGAAAATTGATTTTTTGGACTGTACCAAAAATGATTCAAAATGTCAATTGGATCATGCCTCATGTTGAATAACCACTTTTTAAACCCTCACAGTGACCAAAATTGCCATTTTTACAGAGTTTTGCTTACTCAAAAGCTTCCATTTTGACCTGTTTCAGGCACAGAAATGACTTTAAACACACTTATTCTAGTTGACAAAGTCATAATTCACATCCAACAGTCATTTAGAGTCAAAAGATTAAATGTTAAAATTTCATCATTATAGACTATTTTGGGATCGTTCGACAGGTCCGGAGTCATCGTTTTTCATCCGAAAATTGATTTTTGGGACTGTACCAAAAATTATTCAAAATGTCAATTGGATCATGCCTCATGTTGAATAACCACTTTTTAAACCCTCACAGTGACCAAAATTGCCATTTTTACAGAGTTTTGCTTACTCAAAAGCTTCAATTTTGACCTGTTTCAGGCACAGAAATGACTTTAAACACACTTATTCTAGTTGACAAAGTCATAATTCACACCCAACAGTCATTTAGAGTCAAAAGATTAAATGTTAAAATTTCATCATTATAGACCATTTTGGGATCGTTCGACAGGTCCGGAGTCATCGTTTTTCATCCGAAAATTGATTTTTTTGACTGTACCAAAAATGATTCAAAATGTCAATTGGATCGTGCCTCATGTTGAATAACCACTTTTTAAACCCTCACAGTGACCAAAATTGCCATTTTTACAGAGTTTTGCTTACTCAAAAGCTTCCATTTTGACCCGTTTCAGGCACAGAAATGACTTTAAACACACTTATTCTAGTTGACAAAGTCATAATTCACATCCAACAGTCATTTAGAGTCAAAAGATTAAATGTTAAAATTTCATCATTATAGACCATTTTGGGATCGTTCGACAGGTCCGGAGTCATCGTTTTTCATCCGAAAATTGATTTTTTGGACTGTACCAAAAATGATTCAAAATGTCAATTGGATCATGCCTCATGTTGAATAACCACTTTTTAAACCCTCACAGTGACCAAAATTGCCATTTTTACAGAGTTTTGCTTACTCAAAAGCTTCAATTTTGACCCGTTTCAGGCACAGAAATGACTTTAAACACACTTATTCTAGTTGACAAAGTCATAATTCACATCCAACAGTCATTTAGAGTCAAAAGATTAAATGTTAAAATTTCATCATTATAGACCATTTTGGGATCGTTCGACAGGTCCGGAGTCATCGTTTTTCATCCGAAAATTGATTTTTTGGACTGTACCAAAAATGATTCAAAATGTCAATTGGATCGTGCCTCATGTTGAATAACCACTTTTTAAACCCTCACAGTGACCAAAATTGCCATTTTTACAGAGTTTTGCTTACTCAAAAGCTTCCATTTTGACCCGTTTCAGGCACAGAAATGACTTTAAACACACTTATTCTAGTTGACAAAGTCATAATTCACATCCAACAGTCATTTAGAGTCAAAAGATTAAATGTTAAAATTTCATCATTATAGACCATTTTTGGATCGTTCGACAGGTCCGGAGTCATCGTTTTTCATCCGAAAATTGATTTTTTGGACTGTACCAAAAATGATTCAAAATGTCAATTGGATCATGCCTCATGTTAAATAACCACTTTTTAAACCCTCACAGTGACCAAATTTGCCATTTTTACAGAGTTTTGCTTACTCAAAAGCTTCAATTTTGACCCGTTTCAGGCACAGAAATGACTTTAAACACACTTATTTTAGTTGACAAAGTCATAATTCAAATCCATCAGTAATTTAGAGTCAAAAGATTAAATGTTAAAATTTCATCATTATAGACCATTTTGGGATCGTTCGACTGGTCCGGAGTCATCGTTTTTCATCCGAAAATTGATTTTTTGGACTGTACCAAAAATGATTCAAAATGTCAATTGGATCATGCCTCATGTTGAATAACCACTTTTTAAACCCTCACAGTGACCAAAATTGCCATTTTTACAGAGTTTTGCTTACTCAAAAGCTTCAATTTTGACCCGTTTCAGGCACAGAAATGACTTTAAACACACTTATTCTAGTTGACAAATTCATAATTCACATCCAACAGTCATTTAGAGTCAAAAGATTAAATGTTAAAATTTCATCATTATAGACCATTTTGGGATCGTTCGACAGGTCAGGAGTCATCGTTTTTCATCCGAAAATTGATTTTTGGGACTGTACCAAAAATTATTCAAAATGTCAATTGGATCATGCCTCATGTTGAATAACCACTTTTTAAACCCTCACAGTGACCAAAATTGCCATTTTTACAGAGTTTTGCTTACTCAAAAGCTTCCATTTTGACCCGTTTCAGGCACAGAAATGACTTTAAACACACTTATTTTAGTTGACAAAGTCATAATTCACATCCAACAGTCATTTAGAGTCAAAAGATTAAATGTTGAAATTTCATCCATATTGACCATTTTGGGGTCGTTCGACAGGTCCGGAGTCATCGTTTTTCATCCGAAAATTTATTTTTTGGACTGTACCAAAAATGATTCAAAATGTCAATTGGATCGTGCCTCATGTTGAATAACCACTTTTTAAACCCTCACAGTGACCAAAATTGCCATTTTTACAGAGTTTTGCTTACTCAAAAGCTTCCATTTTGACCCGTTTCAGGCACAGAAATGACTTTAAACACACTTATTCTAGTTGACAAAGTCATAATTCACATCCAACAGTCATTTAGAGTCAAAAGATTAAATGTTAAAATTTCATCATTATAGACCATTTTGGGATCGTTCGACTGGTCCGGAGTCATCGTTTTTCATCAGAAAATTGATTTTTTGGACTGTACCAAAAATGATTCAAAATGTCAATTGGATCATGCCTCATGTTGAATAACCACTTTTTAAACCCTCACAGTGACCAAAATTGCCATTTTTACAGAGTTTTGCTTACTCAAAAGCTTCAATTTTGACCCGTTTCAGGCACAGAAATGACTTTAAACACACTTATTTTAGTTGACAAAGTCACAATTCACATCCAACAGTAATTTAGAGTCAAAAGATTAAATGTTAAAATTTCATCATTATAGACCATTTTGGGATCGTTCGACAGGTCCGGAGTCATCGTTTTTCATCCGAAAATTGATTTTTTGGACTGTACCAAAAATTATTCAAAATGTCAATTGGATCATGCCTCATGTTGAATAACCACTTTTTAAACCCTCACAGTGACCAAAATTGCCATTTTTATGGAGTTTTGCTTACTCAAAAGCTTCCATTTTGACCCGTTTCAGGCACAGAAATGACTTTAAACACACTTATTCTAGTTGATAGAGTCATAATTCACATCCAACAGTCATTTAGAGTCAAAAGATTAAATGTTAAAATTTCATCATTATAGACCATTTTGGGATCGTTCGACTGGTCCGGAGTCATCGTTTTTCATCCGAAAATTGATTTTTGGGACTGTACCAAAAATTATTCAAAATGTCAATTGGATCATGCCTCATGTTGAATAACCACTTTTTAAACCCACACAGTGACCAAAATTGCCATTTTTACAGAGTTTTGCTTACTCAAAAGCTTCAATTTTGACCCGTTTCAGGCACAGAAATGACTTTAAACACACTTATTTTAGTTGACAAAGTCATAATTCAAATCCATCAGTAATTTAGAGTCAAAAGATTAAATGTTAAAATTTCATCATTATAGACCATTTTGGGATCGTTCGACTGGTCCGGAGTCATCGTTTTTCATCCGAAAATTGATTTTTTGGACTGTACCAAAAATGATTCAAAATGTCAATTGGATCATGCCTCATGTTGAATAACCACTTTTTAAACCCTCACAGTGACCAAAATTGCCATTTTTACAGAGTTTTGCTTACTCAAAAGCTTCAATTTTGACCCGTTTCAGGCACAGAAATGACTTTAAACACACTTATTTTAGTTGACAAAGTCATAATTCACATCCATCAGTAATTTAGAGTCAAAAGATTAAATGTTAAAATTTCATCATTATAGACCATTTTGGGATCGTTCGACTGGTCCGGAGTCATCGTTTTTCATCCGAAAATTGATTTTTTGGACTGTACCAACAATGATTCAAAATGTCAATTGGATCATGCCTCATGTTGAATAACCACTTTTTAAACCCTCACAGTGACCAAAATTGCCATTTTTACAGAGTTTTGCTTACTCAAAAGCTTCAATTTTGACCCGTTTCAGGCACAAAAATGACTTTAAACACACTTATTTTAGTTGACAAAGTCACAATTCACATCCAACAGTAATTTAGAGTCAAAAGATTAAATGTTAAAATTTCATCATTATAGACCATTTTGGGATCGTTCGACAGGTCCGGAGTCATCGTTTTTCATCCGAAAATTGATTTTTTGGACTGTACCAAAAATGATTCAAAATGTCAATTGGATCATGCCTCATGTTGAATAACCACTTTTTAAACCCTCACAGTGACCAAAATTGCCATTTTTACAGATTTTTGCTTACTCAAAAGCTTCCATTTTGACCCGTTTCAGGCACAGAAATGACTTTAAACACACTTATTCTAGTTGACAAAGTCATAATTCACATCCAACAGTCATTTAGAGTCAAAAGATTAAATGTTAACATTTCATCATTATAGACCATTTTGGGATCGTTCGACTGGTCCGGAGTCATCGTTTTTCATCCGAAAATTGATTTTTTGGACTGTACCAAAAATGATTCAAAATGTCAATTGGATCATGCCTCATGTTGAATAACCACTTTTTAAACCCTCACAGTGACCAAAATTACCATTTTTACAGAGTTTTGCTTACTCAAAAGCTTCCATTTTGACCCGTTTCAGGCACAGAAATGACTTTAAACACACTTATTCTAGTTGACAAAGTCATAATTCACATCCAACAGTCATTTAGAGTCAAAAGATTAAATGTTAAAATTTCATCATTATAGACCATTTTGGGATCGTTCGACTGGTCCGGAGTCATCGTTTTTCATCCGAAAATTGATTTTTTGGACTGTACCAACAATGATTCAAAATGTCAATTGGATCATGCCTCATGTTGAATATCCACTTTTTAAACCCTCACAGTGACCAAAATTGCCATTTTTACAGAGTTTTGCTTACTCAAAAGCTTCAATTTTGACCCGTTTCAGGCACAGAAATGACTTTAAACACACTTATTCTAGTTGACAAAGTCATACTTCACATCCAACAGTCATTTAGAGTCAAATGATTAAATGTTAAAATTTCATCATTATAGACCATTTTGGGATCGTTCGACAGGTCCGGAGTCATCGTTTTTCATCCGAAAATTGATTTTTTGGACTGTACCAAAAATGATTCAAAATGTCAATTGGATCGTGCCTCATGTTGAATAACCACTTTTTAAACCCTCACAGTGACCAAAATTGCCATTTTTACAGAGTTTTGCTTACTCAAAAGCTTCCATTTTGACCCGTTTCAGGCACAGAAATGACTTTAAACACACTTATTCTAGTTGACAAAGTCATAATTCACATCCAACAGTCATTTAGAGTCAAAAGATTAAATGTTAAAATTTCATCATTATAGACCATTTTGGGATCGTTCGACAGGTCCGGAGTCATCGTTTTTCATCCGAAAATTGATTTTTTGGACTGTACCAAAAATGATTCAAAATGTCAATTGGATCATGCCTCATGTTGAATAACCACTTTTTAAACCCTCACAGTGACCAAAATTGCCATTTTTACAGAGTTTTGCTTACTCAAAAGCTTCAATTTTGACCCGTTTCAGGCACAGAAATGACTTTAAACACACTTATTTTAGTTGACAAAGTCACAATTCACATCCAACAGTAATTTAGAGTCAAAAGATTAAATGTTAAAATTTCATCATTATAGACCATTTTGGGATCGTTCGACAGGTCCGGAGTCATCGTTTTTCATCCGAAAATTGATTTTTTGGACTGTACCAAAAATGATTCAAAATGTCAATTGGATCATGCCTCATGTTGAATAACCACTTTTTAAACCCTCACAGTGACCAAAATTGCCATTTTTACAGAGTTTTGCTTACTCAAAAGCTTCAGTTTTGACCCGTTTCAGGCACAGAAATGACTTTAAACACACTTATTTTAGTTGACAAAGTCATAATTCAAATCCATCAGTAATTTAGAGTCAAAAGATTAAATGTTAAAATTTCATCATTATAGACCATTTTGGGATCGTTCGACTGGTCCGGAGTCCTCGTTTTTCATCCGAAAATTGATTTTTTCGACTGTACCAAAAATGATTCAAAATGTCAATTGGATCATGCCTCATGTTGAATAACCACTTTTTAAACCCTCACAGTGACCAAAATTGCCATTTTTACAGAGTTTTGCTTACTCAAAAGCTTCAATTTTGACCCGTTTCAGGCACAGAAATGACTTTAAACACACTTATTTTAGTTGACAAAGTCATAATTCACATCCATCAGTAATTTAGAGTCAAAAGATTAAATGTTAAAATTTCATCATTATAGACCATTTTGGGATCGTTCGACTGGTCCGGAGTCATCGTTTTTCATCCGAAAATTGATTTTTTGGACTGTACCAAAAATGATTCAAAATGTCAATTGGATCGTGCCTCATGTTGAATAACCACTTTTTAAACCCTCACAGTGACCAAAATTGCCATTTTTACAGAGTTTTGCTTACTCAAAAGCTTCCATTTTGACCCGTTTCAGGCACAGAAATGACTTTAAACACACTTATTTTAGTTGACAAAGTCACAATTCACATCCAACAGTACTTTAGAGTCAAAAGATTAAATGTTAAAATTTCATCATTATAGACCATTTTGGGATCGTTCGACAGGTCCGGAGTCATCGTTTTTCATCCGAAAATTGATTTTTTGGACTGTACCAAAAATGATTCAAAATGTCAATTGGATCGTGCCTCATGTTGAATAACCACTTTTTAAACCCTCACAGTGACCAAAATTGCCATTTTTACAGAGTTTTGCTTACTCAAAAGCTTCCATTTTGACCCGTTTCAGGCACAGAAATGACTTTAAACACACTTATTCTAGTTGACAAAGTCACAATTCACATCCAACAGTCATTTAGAGTCAAAAGATTAAATGTTAAAATTTCATCATTATAGACCATTTTGGGATCGTTCGACAGGTCCGGAGTCATCGTTTTTCATCCGAAAATTGATTTTTTGGACTGTACCAAAAATGATTCAAAATGTCAATTGGATCATGCCTCATGTTGAATAACCACTTTTTAAACCCTCACAGTGACCAAAATTGCCATTTTTACAGAGTTTTGCTTACTCAAAAGCTTCCATTTTGACCCGTTTCAGGCACAGAAATGACTTTAAACACACTTATTCTAGTTGACAAAGTCATAATTCACATCCAACAGTCATTTAGAGTCAAAAGATTAAATGTTAAAATTTCATCATTATAGACCATTTTGGGATCGTTCGACAGGTCCGGAGTCATCGTTTTTCATCCGAAAATTGATTTTTGGGACTGTACCAAAAATTATTCAAAATGTCAATTGGATCATGCCTCATGTTGAATAACCACTTTTTAAACCCTCACAGTGACCAAAATTGCCATTTTTACAGAGTTTTGCTTACTCAAAAGCTTCAATTTTGACCTGTTTCAGGCACAGAAATGACTTTAAACACACTTATTCTAGTTGACAAAGTCATAATTCACATCCAACAGTCATTTAGAGTCAAAAGATTAAATGTTAAAATTTCATCATTATAGACCATTTTGGGATCGTTCGACAGGTCCGGAGTCATCGTTTTTCATCCGAAAATTGATTTTTTTGACTGTACCAAAAATGATTCAAAATGTCAATTGGATCGTGCCTCATGTTGAATAACCACTTTTTAAACCCTCACAGTGACCAAAATTGCCATTTTTACAGAGTTTTGCTTACTCAAAAGCTTCCATTTTGACCCGTTTCAGGCACAGAAATGACTTTAAACACACTTATTCTAGTTGACAAAGTCATAATTCACATCCAACAGTCATTTAGAGTCAAAAGATTAAATGTTAAAATTTCATCATTATAGACCATTTTGGGATCGTTCGACAGGTCCGGAGTCATCGTTTTTCATCCGAAAATTGATTTTTTGGACTGTACCAAAAATGATTCAAAATGTCAATTGGATCATGCCTCATGTTGAATAACCACTTTTTAAACCCTCACAGTGACCAAAATTGCCATTTTTACAGAGTTTTGCTTACTCAAAAGCTTCAATTTTGACCCGTTTCAGGCACAGAAATGACTTTAAACACACTTATTTTAGTTGACAAAGTCATAATTCACATCCATCAGTAATTTAGAGTCAAAAGATTAAATGTTAAAATTTCATCATTATAGACCATTTTGGGATCGTTCGACTGGTCCGGAGTCATCGTTTTTCATCCGAAAATTGATTTTTTGGACTGTACCAAAAATGATTCAAAATGTCAATTGGATCGTGCCTCATGTTGAATAACCACTTTTTAAACCCTCACAGTGACCAAAATTGCCATTTTTACAGAGTTTTTCTTACTCAAAAGCTTCCATTTTGACCCGTTTCAGGCACAGAAATGACTTTAAACACACTTATTTTAGTTGACAAAGTCACAATTCACATCCAACAGTACTTTAGAGTCAAAAGATTAAATGTTAAAATTTCATCATTATAGACCATTTTGGGATCGTTCGACAGGTCCGGAGTCATCGTTTTTCATCCGAAAATTGATTTTTTGGACTGTACCAAAAATGATTCAAAATGTCAATTGGATCGTGCCTCATGTTGAATAACCACTTTTTAAACCCTCACAGTGACCAAAATTGCCATTTTTACAGAGTTTTGCTTACTCAAAAGCTTCCATTTTGACCCGTTTCAGGCACAGAAATGACTTTAAACACACTTATTCTAGTTGACAAAGTCACAATTCACATCCAACAGTCATTTAGAGTCAAAAGATTAAATGTTAAAATTTCATCATTATAGACCATTTTGGGATCGTTCGACAGGTCCGGAGTCATCGTTTTTCATCCGAAAATTGATTTTTTGGACTGTACCAAAAATGATTCAAAATGTCAATTGGATCATGCCTCATGTTGAATAACCACTTTTTAAACCCTCACAGTGACCAAAATTGCCATTTTTACAGAGTTTTGCTTACTCAAAAGCTTCCATTTTGACCCGTTTCAGGCACAGAAATGACTTTAAACACACTTATTCTAGTTGACAAAGTCATAATTCACATCCAACAGTCATTTAGAGTCAAAAGATTAAATGTTAAAATTTCATCATTATAGACCATTTTGGGATCGTTCGACAGGTCCGGAGTCATCGTTTTTCATCCGAAAATTGATTTTTGGGACTGTACCAAAAATTATTCAAAATGTCAATTGGATCATGCCTCATGTTGAATAACCACTTTTTAAACCCTCACAGTGACCAAAATTGCCATTTTTACAGAGTTTTGCTTACTCAAAAGCTTCAATTTTGACCTGTTTCAGGCACAGAAATGACTTTAAACACACTTATTCTAGTTGACAAAGTCATAATTCACATCCAACAGTCATTTAGAGTCAAAAGATTAAATGTTAAAATTTCATCATTATAGACCATTTTGGGATCGTTCGACAGGTCCGGAGTCATCGTTTTTCATCCGAAAATTGATTTTTTTGACTGTACCAAAAATGATTCAAAATGTCAATTGGATCGTGCCTCATGTTGAATAACCACTTTTTAAACCCTCACAGTGACCAAAATTGCCATTTTTACAGAGTTTTGCTTACTCAAAAGCTTCCATTTTGACCCGTTTCAGGCACAGAAATGACTTTAAACACACTTATTCTAGTTGACAAAGTCATAATTCACATCCAACAGTCATTTAGAGTCAAAAGATTAAATGTTAAAATTTCATCATTATAGACCATTTTGGGATCGTTCGACAGGTCCGGAGTCATCGTTTTTCATCCGAAAATTGATTTTTTGGACTGTACCAAAAATGATTCAAAATGTCAATTGGATCATGCCTCATGTTGAATAACCACTTTTTAAACCCTCACAGTGACCAAAATTGCCATTTTTACAGAGTTTTGCTTACTCAAAAGCTTCAATTTTGACCCGTTTCAGGCACAGAAATGACTTTAAACACACTTATTCTAGTTGACAAAGTCATAATTCACATCCAACAGTCATTTAGAGTCAAAAGATTAAATGTTAAAATTTCATCATTATAGACCATTTTGGGATCGTTCGACAGGTCCGGAGTCATCGTTTTTCATCCGAAAATTGATTTTTTGGACTGTACCAAAAATGATTCAAAATGTCAATTGGATCGTGCCTCGTGTTGAATAACCACTTTTTAAACCCTCACAGTGACCAAAATTGCCATTTTTACAGAGTTTTGCTTACTCAAAAGCTTCCATTTTGACCCGTTTCAGGCACAGAAATGACTTTAAACACACTTATTCTAGTTGACAAAGTCACAATTCACATCCAACAGTAATTTAGAGTCAAAAGATTAAATGTTAAAATTTCATCATTATAGACCATTTTGGGATCGTTCGACAGGTCCGGAGTCATCGTTTTTCATCCGAAAATTGATTTTTTGGACTGTACCAAAAATTATTCAAAATGTCAATTGGATCATGCCTCATGTTGAATAACCACTTTTTAAACCCTCACAGTGACCAAAATTGCCATTTTTACAGAGTTTTGCTTACTCAAAAGCTTCCATTTTGACCCGTTTCAGGCACAGAAATGACTTTAAACACACTTATTCTAGTTGACAAAGTCATAATTCACATCCAACAGTCATTTAGAGTCAAAAGATTAAATGTTAAAATTTCATCATTATAGACCATTTTGGGATCGTTCGACAGGTCCGGAGTCATCGTTTTTCATCCGAAAATTGATTTTTTGGACTGTACCAAAAATGATTCAAAATGTCAATTGGATCATGCCTCATGTTGAATAACCACTTTTTAAACCCTCACAGTGACCAAAATTGCCATTTTTACAGAGTTTTGCTTACTCAAAAGCTTCAATTTTGACCCGTTTCAGGCACAGAAATGACTTTAAACACACTTATTCTAGTTGACAAAGTCATAATTCACATCCAACAGTCATTTAGAGTCAAAAGATTAAATGTTAAAATTTCATCATTATAGACCATTTTGGGATCGTTCGACAGGTCCGGAGTCATCGTTTTTCATCCGAAAATTGATTTTTTGGACTGTACCAAAAATGATTCAAAATGTCAATTGGATCGTGCCTCGTGTTGAATAACCACTTTTTAAACCCTCACAGTGACCAAAATTGCCATTTTTACAGAGTTTTGCTTACTCAAAAGCTTCCATTTTGACCCGTTTCAGGCACAGAAATGACTTTAAACACACTTATTCTAGTTGACAAAGTCACAATTCACATCCAACAGTAATTTAGAGTCAAAAGATTAAATGTTAAAATTTCATCATTATAGACCATTTTGGGATCGTTCGACAGGTCCGGAGTCATCGTTTTTCATCCGAAAATTGATTTTTTGGACTGTACCAAAAATTATTCAAAATGTCAATTGGATCATGCCTCATGTTGAATAACCACTTTTTAAACCCTCACAGTGACCAAAATTGCCATTTTTACAGAGTTTTGCTTACTCAAAAGCTTCCATTTTGACCCGTTTCAGGCACAGAAATGACTTTAAACACACTTATTCTAGTTGACAAAGTCATAATTCACATCCAACAGTCATTTAGAGTCAAAAGATTAAATGTTAAAATTTCATCATTATAGACCATTTTTGGATCGTTCGACAGGTCCGGAGTCATCGTTTTTCATCCGAAAATTGATTTTTTGGACTGTACCAAAAATGATTCAAAATGTCAATTGGATCATGCCTCATGTTAAATAACCACTTTTTAAACCCTCACAGTGACCAAATTTGCCATTTTTACAGAGTTTTGCTTACTCAAAAGCTTCAATTTTGACCCGTTTCAGGCACAGAAATGACTTTAAACACACTTATTTTAGTTGACAAAGTCATAATTCAAATCCATCAGTAATTTAGAGTCAAAAGATTAAATGTTAAAATTTCATCATTATAGACCATTTTGGGATCGTTCGACTGGTCCGGAGTCATCGTTTTTCATCCGAAAATTGATTTTTTGGACTGTACCAAAAATGATTCAAAATGTCAATTGGATCATGCCTCATGTTGAATAACCACTTTTTAAACCCTCACAGTGACCAAAATTGCCATTTTTACAGAGTTTTGCTTACTCAAAAGCTTCAATTTTGACCCGTTTCAGGCACAGAAATGACTTTAAACACACTTATTTTAGTTGACAAAGTCATAATTCACATCCATCAGTAATTTAGAGTCAAAAGATTAAATGTTAAAATTTCATCATTATAGACCATTTTGGGATCGTTCGACTGGTCCGGAGTCATCGTTTTTCATCCGAAAATTTATTTTTTGGACTGTACCAAAAATGATTCAAAATGTCAATTGGATCATGCCTCATGTTGAATAACCACTTTTTAAACCCTCACAGTGACCAAAATTGCCATTTTTACAGAGTTTTGCTTACTCAAAAGCTTCCATTTTGACCCGTTTCAGGCACAGAAATGACTTTAAACACACTTATTCTAGTTGACAAAGTCATAATTCACATCCAACAGTCATTTAGAGTCAAAAGATTAAATGTTAAAATTTCATCATTATAGACCATTTTGGGATCGTTCGACAGGTCCGGAGTCATCGTTTTTCATCCGAAAATTGATTTTTTGGACTGTACCAAAAATGATTCAAAATGTCAATTGGATCGTGCCTCGTGTTGAATAACCACTTTTTAAACCCTCACAGTGACCAAAATTGCCATTTTTACAGAGTTTTGCTTACTCAAAAGCTTCCATTTTGACCCGTTGCAGGCACAGAAATGACTTTAAACACACTTATTCTAGTTGACAAAGTCACAATTCACATCCAACAGTAATTTAGAGTCAAAAGATTAAATGTTAAAATTTCATCATTATAGACCATTTTGGGATCGTTCGACAGGTCCGGAGTCATCGTTTTTCATCCGAAAATTGATTTTTTGGACTGTACCAAAAATTATTCAAAATGTCAATTGGATCATGCCTCATGTTGAATAACCACTTTTTAAACCCTCACAGTGACCAAAATTGCCATTTTTACAGAGTTTTGCTTACTCAAAAGCTTCCATTTTGACCCGTTTCAGGCACAGAAATGACTTTAAACACACTTATTCTAGTTGACAAAGTCATAATTCACATCCAACAGTCATTTAGAGTCAAAAGATTAAATGTTAAAATTTCATCATTATAGACCATTTTTGGATCGTTCGACAGGTCCGGAGTCATCGTTTTTCATCCGAAAATTGATTTTTTGGACTGTACCAAAAATGATTCAAAATGTCAATTGGATCATGCCTCATGTTAAATAACCACTTTTTAAACACTCACAGTGACCAAATTTGCCATTTTTACAGAGTTTTGCTTACTCAAAAGCTTCAATTTTGACCCGTTTCAGGCACAGAAATGACTTTAAACACACTTATTTTAGTTGACAAAGTCATAATTCAAATCCATCAGTAATTTAGAGTCAAAAGATTAAATGTTAAAATTTCATCATTATAGACCATTTTGGGATCGTTCGACTGGTCCGGAGTCATCGTTTTTCATCCGAAAATTGATTTTTTGGACTGTACCAAAAATGATTCAAAATGTCAATTGGATCATGCCTCATGTTGAATAACCACTTTTTAAACCCTCACAGTGACCAAAATTGCCATTTTTACAGAGTTTTGCTTACTCAAAAGCTTCAATTTTGACCCGTTTCAGGCACAGAAATGACTTTAAACACACTTATTTTAGTTGACAAAGTCATAATTCACATCCATCAGTAATTTAGAGTCAAAAGATTAAATGTTAAAATTTCATCATTATAGACCATTTTGGGATCGTTCGACTGGTCCGGAGTCATCGTTTTTCATCCGAAAATTTATTTTTTGGACTGTACCAAAAATGATTCAAAATGTCAATTGGATCATGCCTCATGTTGAATAACCACTTTTTAAACCCTCACAGTGACCAAAATTGCCATTTTTACAGAGTTTTGCTTACTCAAAAGCTTCAATTTTGACCCGTTTCAGGCACAGAAATGACTTTAAACACACTTATTCTAGTTGACAAAGTCATAATTCACATCCAACAGTCATTTAGAGTCAAAAGATTAAATGTTAAAATTTCATCATTATAGACCATTTTGGGATCGTTCGACAGGTCCGGAGTCATCGTTTTTCATCCGAAAATTGATTTTTTGGACTGTACCAAAAATGATTCAAAATGTCAATTGGATCGTGCCTCATGTTGAATAACCACTTTCTAAACCCTCACAGTGACCAAAATTGCCATTTTTACAGAGTTTTGCTTACTCAAAAGCTTCCATTTTGACCCGTTTCAGGCACAGAAATGACTTTAAACACACTTATTCTAGTTGACAAAGTCATAATTCACATCCAACAGTCATTTAGACTCAAAAGATTAAATGTTAAAATTTCATCATTATAGACCATTTTGGGATCGTTCGACAGGTCCGGAGTCATCGTTTTTCATCCGAAAATTGATTTTTTGGACTGTACCAAAAATGATTCAAAATGTCAATTGGATCATGCCTCATGTTGAATAACCACTTTTTAAACCCTCACAGTGACCAAAATTGCCATTTTTACAGAGTTTTGCTTACTCAAAAGCTTCAGTTTTGACCCGTTTCAGGCACAGAAATGACTTTAAACACACTTATTTTAGTTGACAAAGTCATAATTCAAATCCATCAGTAATTTAGAGTCAAAAGATTAAATGTTAAAATTTCATCATTATAGACCATTTTGGGATCGTTCGACTGGTCCGGAGTCCTCGTTTTTCATCCGAAAATTGATTTTTTCGACTGTACCAAAAATGATTCAAAATGGCAATTGGATCATGCCTCATGTTGAATAACCACTTTTTAAACCCTCACAGTGACCAAAATTGCCATTTTTACAGAGTTTTGCTTACTCAAAAGCTTCAATTTTGACCCGTTTCAGGCACAGAAATGACTTTAAACACACTTATTTTAGTTGACAAAGTCATAATTCACATCCATCAGTAATTTAGAGTCAAAAGATTAAATGTTAAAATTTCATCATTATAGACCATTTTGGGATCGTTCGACAGGTCCGGAGTCATCGTTTTTCATCCGAAAATTGATTTTTTTGACTGTACCAAAAATGATTCAAAATGTCAATTGGATCGTGCCTCATGTTGAATAACCACTTTTTAAACCCTCACAGTGACCAAAATTGCCATTTTTACAGAGTTTTGCTTACTCAAAAGCTTCCATTTTGACCCGTTTCAGGCACAGAAATGACTTTAAACACACTTATTCTAGTTGACAAAGTCATAATTCACATCCAACAGTCATTTAGAGTCAAAAGATTAAATGTTAAAATTTCATCATTATAGACCATTTTGGGATCGTTCGACAGGTCCGGAGTCATCGTTTTTCATCCGAAAATTGATTTTTTGGACTGTACCAAAAATGATTCAAAATGTCAATTGGATCATGCCTCATGTTGAATAACCACTTTTTAAACCCTCACAGTGACCAAAATTGCCATTTTTACAGAGTTTTGCTTACTCAAAAGCTTCAATTTTGACCCGTTTCAGGCACAGAAATGACTTTAAACACACTTATTCTAGTTGACAAAGTCATAATTCACATCCAACAGTCATTTAGAGTCAAAAGATTAAATGTTAAAATTTCATCATTATAGACCATTTTGGGATCGTTCGACAGGTCCGGAGTCATCGTTTTTCATCCGAAAATTGATTTTTTGGACTGTACCAAAAATGATTCAAAATGTCAATTGGATTGTGCCTCGTGTTGAATAACCACTTTTTAAACCCTCACAGTGACCAAAATTGCCATTTTTACAGAGTTTTGCTTACTCAAAAGCTTCCATTTTGACCCGTTTCAGGCACAGAAATGACTTTAAACACACTTATTCTAGTTGACAAAGTCACAATTCACATCCAACAGTAATTTAGAGTCAAAAGATTAAATGTTAAAATTTCATCATTATAGACCATTTTGGGATCGTTCGACAGGTCCGGAGTCATCGTTTTTCATCCGAAAATTGATTTTTTGGACTGTACCAAAAATGATTCAAAATGTCAATTGGATCATGCCTCATGTTGAATAACCACTTTTTAAACCCTCACAGTGACCAAAATTGCCATTTTTACAGAGTTTTGCTTACTCAAAAGCTTCAATTTTGACCCGTTTCAGGCACAGAAATGACTTTAAACACACTTATTTTAGTTGACAAAGTCATAATTCACATCCATCAGTAATTTAGAGTCAAAAGATTAAATGTTAAAATTTCATCATTATAGACCATTTTGGGATCGTTCGACTGGTCCGGAGTCATCGTTTTTCATCCGAAAATTTATTTTTTGGACTGTACCAAAAATGATTCAAAATGTCAATTGGATCATGCCTCATGTTGAATAACCACTTTTTAAACCCTCACAGTGACCAAAATAGCCATTTTTACAGAGTTTTGCTTACTCAAAAGCTTCAATTTTGACCCGTTTCAGGCACAGAAATGACTTTAAACACACTTATTCTAGTTGACAAAGTCATAATTCACATCCAACAGTCATTTAGAGTCAAAAGATTAAATGTTAAAATTTCATCATTATAGACCATTTTGGGATCGTTCGACAGGTCCGGAGTCATCGTTTTTCATCCGAAAATTGATTTTTTGGACTGTACCAAAAATGATTCAAAATGTCAATTGGATCGTGCCTCATGTTGAATAACCACTTTCTAAACCCTCACAGTGACCAAAATTGCCATTTTTACAGAGTTTTGCTTACTCAAAAGCTTCCATTTTGACCCGTTTCAGGCACAGAAATGACTTTAAACACACTTATTCTAGTTGACAAAGTCATAATTCACATCCAACAGTCATTTAGAGTCAAAAGATTAAATGTTAAAATTTCATCATTATAGACCATTTTGGGATCGTTCGACAGGTCCGGAGTCATCGTTTTTCATCCGAAAATTGATTTTTTGGACTGTACCAAAAATGATTCAAAATGTCAATTGGATCATGCCTCATGTTGAATAACCACTTTTTAAACCCTCACAGTGACCAAAATTGCCATTTTTACAGAGTTTTGCTTACTCAAAAGCTTCAGTTTTGACCCGTTTCAGGCACAGAAATGACTTTAAACACACTTATTTTAGTTGACAAAGTCATAATTCAAATCCATCAGTAATTTAGAGTCAAAAGATTAAATGTTAAAATTTCATCATTATAGACCATTTTGGGATCGTTCGACTGGTCCGGAGTCCTCGTTTTTCATCCGAAAATTGATTTTTTCGACTGTACCAAAAATGATTCAAAATGGCAATTGGATCATGCCTCATGTTGAATAACCACTTTTTAAACCCTCACAGTGACCAAAATTGCCATTTTTACAGAGTTTTGCTTACTCAAAAGCTTCAATTTTGACCCGTTTCAGGCACAGAAATGACTTTAAACACACTTATTTTAGTTGACAAAGTCATAATTCACATCCATCAGTAATTTAGAGTCAAAAGATTAAATGTTAAAATTTCATCATTATAGACCATTTTGGGATCGTTCGACTGTTCCGGAGTCATCGTTTTTCATCCGAAAATTGATTTTTTGGACTGTACCAAAAATGATTCAAAATGTCAATTGGATCGTGCCTCATGTTGAATAACCACTTTTTAAACCCTCACAGTGACCAAAATTGCCATTTTTACAGAGTTTTGCTTACTCAAAAGCTTCCATTTTGACCCGTTTCAGGCACAGAAATGACTTTAAACACACTTATTCTTGTTGACAAAGTCACAATTCACATCCAACAGTCATTTAGAGTCAAAAGATTAAATGTTAAAATTTCATCATTATAGACCATTTTGGGATCGTTCGACAGGTCCGGAGTCATCGTTTTTCATCCGAAAATTGATTTTTTGGACTGTACCAAAAATGATTCAAAATGTCAATTGGATCATGCCTCATGTTGAATAACCACTTTTTAAACCCTCACAGTGACCAAAATTGCCATTTTTAGAGTTTTGCTTACTCAAAAGCTTCAATTTTGACCCGTTTCAGGCACAGAAATGACTTTAAACACACTTATTCTAGTTGACAAAGTCATAATTCACATCCAACAGTCATTTAGAGTCAAAAGATTAAATGTTAAAATTTCATCATTATAGACCATTTTGGGATCGTTCGACAGGTCCGGAGTCATCGTTTTTCATCCGAAAATTGATTTTTTGGACTGTACCAAAAATGATTCAAAATGTCAATTGGATCATGCCTCATGTTGAATAACCACTTTTTAAACCCTCACAGTGACCAAAATTGCCATTTTTACAGAGTTTTGCTTACTCAAAAGCTTCAATTTTGACCCGTTTCAGGCACAGAAATGACTTTAAACACACTTATTTTAGTTGACAAAGTCACAATTCACATCCAACAGTAATTTAGAGTCAAAAGATTAAATGTTAAAATTTCATCATTATAGACCATTTTGGGATCGTTCGACAGGTCCGGAGTCATCGTTTTTCATCCGAAAATTGATTTTTTGGACTGTACCAAAAATGATTCAAAATGTCAATTGGATCATGCCTCATGTTGAATAACCACTTTTTAAACCCTCACAGTGACCAAAATTGCCATTTTTACAGAGTTTTGCTTACTCAAAAGCTTCAGTTTTGACCCGTTTCAGGCACAGAAATGACTTTAAACACACTTATTTTAGTTGACAAAGTCATAATTCAAATCCATCAGTAATTTAGAGTCAAAAGATTAAATGTTAAAATTTCATCATTATAGACCATTTTGGGATCGTTCGACTGGTCCGGAGTCCTCGTTTTTCATCCGAAAATTGATTTTTTCGACTGTACCAAAAATGATTCAAAATGTCAATTGGATCATGCCTCATGTTGAATAACCACTTTTTAAACCCTCACAGTGACCAAAATTGCCATTTTTACAGAGTTTTGCTTACTCAAAAGCTTCCATTTTGACCCGTTTCAGGCACAGAAATGACTTTAAACACACTTATTCTAGTTGACAAAGTCATAATTCACATCCATCAGTAATTTAGAGTCAAAAGATTAAATGTTAAAATTTCATCATTATAGACCATTTTGGGATCGTTCGACAGGTCCGGAGTCATCGTTTTTCATCCGAAAATTGATTTTTTTGACTGTACCAAAAATGATTCAAAATGTCAATTGGATCGTGCCTCATGTTGAATAACCACTTTTTAAACCCTCACAGTGACCAAAATTGCCATTTTTACAGAGTTTTGCTTACTTAAAAGCTTCCATTTTGACCCGTTTCAGGCACAGAAATGACTTTAAACACACTTATTCTAGTTGACAAAGTCATAATTCACATCCAACAGTCATTTAGAGTCAAAAGATTAAATGTTAAAATTTCATCATTATAGACCATTTTGGGATCGTTCGACAGGTCCGGAGTCATCGTTTTTCATCCGAAAATTGATTTTTTGGACTGTACCAAAAATGATTCAAAATGTCAATTGGATCATGCCTCATGTTGAATAACCACTTTTTAAACCCTCACAGTGACCAAAATTGCCATTTTTACAGAGTTTTGCTTACTCAAAAGCTTCAATTTTGACCCGTTTCAGGCACAGAAATGACTTTAAACACACTTATTCTAGTTGACAAAGTCATAATTCACATCCAACAGTCATTTAGAGTCAAAAGATTAAATGTTAAAATTTCATCATTATAGACCATTTTGGGATCGTTCGACAGGTCCGGAGTCATCGTTTTTCATCCGAAAATTGATTTTTTGGACTGTACCAAAAATGATTCAAAATGTCAATTGGATCGTGCCTCGTGTTGAATAACCACTTTTTAAACCCTCACAGTGACCAAAATTGCCATTTTTACAGAGTTTTGCTTACTCAAAAGCTTCCATTTTGACCCGTTTCAGGCACAGAAATGACTTTAAACACACTTATTCTAGTTGACAAAGTCACAATTCACATCCAACAGTAATTTAGAG
This sequence comes from Lissotriton vulgaris, assembly GCF_964263255.1. Classification (NCBI taxonomy): domain Eukaryota; kingdom Metazoa; phylum Chordata; class Amphibia; order Caudata; family Salamandridae; genus Lissotriton; species Lissotriton vulgaris. The sequence continues at coordinate 422,475 of NW_028250937.1, read as the reverse complement.
TCAAAAGATTAAATGTTAAAATTTCATCATTATAGACCATTTTGGGATCGTTCGACAGGTCCGGAGTCATCGTTTTTCATCCGAAAATTGATTTTTTGGACTGTACCAAAAATTATTCAAAATGTCAATTGGATCATGCCTCATGTTGAATAACCACTTTTTAAACCCTCACAGTGACCAAAATTGCCATTTTTACAGAGTTTTGCTTACTCAAAAGCTTCCATTTTGACCCGTTTCAGGCACAGAAATGACTTTAAACACACTTATTCTAGTTGACAAAGTCATAATTCACATCCAACAGTCATTTAGAGTCAAAAGATTAAATGTTAAAATTTCATCATTATAGACCATTTTTGGATCGTTCGACAGGTCCGGAGTCATCGTTTTTCATCCGAAAATTGATTTTTTGGACTGTACCAAAAATGATTCAAAATGTCAATTGGATCATGCCTCATGTTGAATAACCACTTTTTAAACCCTCACAGTGACCAAAATTGCCATTTTTACAGAGTTTTGCTTACTCAAAAGCTTCAATTTTGACCCGTTTCAGGCACAGAAATGACTTTAAACACACTTATTTTAGTTGACAAAGTCATAATTCACATCCATCAGTAATTTAGAGTCAAAAGATTAAATGTTAAAATTTCATCATTATAGACCATTTTGGGATCGTTCGACTGGTCCGGAGTCATCGTTTTTCATCCGAAAATTTATTTTTTGGACTGTACCAAAAATGATTCAAAATGTCAATTGGATCATGCCTCATGTTGAATAACCACTTTTTAAACCCTCACAGTGACCAAAATTGCCATTTTTACAGAGTTTTGCTTACTCAAAAGCTTCAATTTTGACCCGTTTCAGGCACAGAAATGACTTTAAACACACTTATTCTAGTTGACAAAGTCATAATTCACATCCAACAGTCATTTAGAGTCAAAAGATTAAATGTTAAAATTTCATCATTATAGACCATTTTGGGATCGTTCGACAGGTCCGGAGTCATCGTTTTTCATCCGAAAATTGATTTTTTGGACTGTACCAAAAATGATTCAAAATGTCAATTGGATCGTGCCTCATGTTGAATAACCACTTTCTAAACCCTCACAGTGACCAAAATTGCCATTTTTACAGAGTTTTGCTTACTCAAAAGCTTCCATTTTGACCCGTTTCAGGCACAGAAATGACTTTAAACACACTTATTCTAGTTGACAAAGTCATAATTCACATCCAACAGTCATTTAGAGTCAAAAGATTAAATGTTAAAATTTCATCATTATAGACCATTTTGGGATCGTTCGACAGGTCCGGAGTCATCGTTTTTCATCCGAAAATTGATTTTTTGGACTGTACCAAAAATGATTCAAAATGTCAATTGGATCATGCCTCATGTTGAATAACCACTTTTTAAACCCTCACAGTGACCAAAATTGCCATTTTTACAGAGTTTTGCTTACTCAAAAGCTTCAGTTTTGACCCGTTTCAGGCACAGAAATGACTTTAAACACACTTATTTTAGTTGACAAAGTCATAATTCAAATCCATCAGTAATTTAGAGTCAAAAGATTAAATGTTAAAATTTCATCATTATAGACCATTTTGGGATCGTTCGACTGGTCCGGAGTCCTCGTTTTTCATCCGAAAATTGATTTTTTCGACTGTACCAAAAATGATTCAAAATGGCAATTGGATCATGCCTCATGTTGAATAACCACTTTTTAAACCCTCACAGTGACCAAAATTGCCATTTTTACAGAGTTTTGCTTACTCAAAAGCTTCAATTTTGACCCGTTTCAGGCACAGAAATGACTTTAAACACACTTATTTTAGTTGACAAAGTCATAATTCACATCCATCAGTAATTTAGAGTCAAAAGATTAAATGTTAAAATTTCATCATTATAGACCATTTTGGGATCGTTCGACTGTTCCGGAGTCATCGTTTTTCATCCGAAAATTGATTTTTTGGACTGTACCAAAAATGATTCAAAATGTCAATTGGATCGTGCCTCATGTTGAATAACCACTTTTTAAACCCTCACAGTGACCAAAATTGCCATTTTTACAGAGTTTTGCTTACTCAAAAGCTTCCATTTTGACCCGTTTCAGGCACAGAAATGACTTTAAACACACTTATTCTTGTTGACAAAGTCACAATTCACATCCAACAGTCATTTAGAGTCAAAAGATTAAATGTTAACATTTCATCATTATAGACCATTTTGGGATCGTTCGACAGGTCCGGAGTCATCGTTTTTCATCCGAAAATTGATTTTTTGGACTGTACCAAAAATGATTCAAAATGTCAATTGGATCATGCCTCATGTTGAATAACCACTTTTTAAACCCTCACAGTGACCAAAATTGCCATTTTTAGAGTTTTGCTTACTCAAAAGCTTCAATTTTGACCCGTTTCAGGCACAGAAATGACTTTAAACACACTTATTCTAGTTGACAAAGTCATAATTCACATCCAACAGTCATTTAGAGTCAAAAGATTAAATGTTAAAATTTCATCATTATAGACCATTTTGGGATCGTTCGACAGGTCCGGAGTCATCGTTTTTCATCCGAAAATTGATTTTTTGGACTGTACCAAAAATGATTCAAAATGTCAATTGGATCATGCCTCATGTTGAATAACCACTTTTTAAACCCTCACAGTGACCAAAATTGCCATTTTTACAGAGTTTTGCTTACTCAAAAGCTTCAATTTTGACCCGTTTCAGGCACAGAAATGACTTTAAACACACTTATTTTAGTTGACAAAGTCACAATTCACATCCAACAGTAATTTAGAGTCAAAAGATTAAATGTTAAAATTTCATCATTATAGACCATTTTGGGATCGTTCGACAGGTCCGGAGTCATCGTTTTTCATCCGAAAATTGATTTTTTGGACTGTACCAAAAATGATTCAAAATGTCAATTGGATCATGCCTCATGTTGAATAACCACTTTTTAAACCCTCACAGTGACCAAAATTGCCATTTTTACAGAGTTTTGCTTACTCAAAAGCTTCAGTTTTGACCCGTTTCAGGCACAGAAATGACTTTAAACACACTTATTTTAGTTGACAAAGTCATAATTCAAATCCATCAGTAATTTAGAGTCAAAAGATTAAATGTTAAAATTTCATCATTATAGACCATTTTGGGATCGTTCGACTGGTCCGGAGTCCTCGTTTTTCATCCGAAAATTGATTTTTTCGACTGTACCAAAAATGATTCAAAATGTCAATTGGATCATGCCTCATGTTGAATAACCACTTTTTAAACCCTCACAGTGACCAAAATTGCCATTTTTACAGAGTTTTGCTTACTCAAAAGCTTCAATTTTGACCCGTTTCAGGCACAGAAATGACTTTAAACACACTTATTTTAGTTGACAAAGTCATAATTCACATCCATCAGTAATTTAGAGTCAAAAGATTAAATGTTAAAATTTCATCATTATAGACCATTTTGGGATCGTTCGACTGGTCCGGAGTCATCGTTTTTCATCCGAAAATTGATTTTTTGGACTGTACCAAAAATGATTCAAAATGTCAATTGGATCGTGCCTCATGTTGAATAACCACTTTTTAAACCCTCACAGTGACCAAAATTGCCATTTTTACAGAGTTTTGCTTACTCAAAAGCTTCCATTTTGACCCGTTTCAGGCACAGAAATGACTTTAAACACACTTATTTTAGTTGACAAAGTCACAATTCACATCCAACAGTACTTTAGAGTCAAAAGATTAAATGTTAAAATTTCATCATTATAGACCATTTTGGGATCGTTCGACAGGTCCGGAGTCATCGTTTTTCATCCGAAAATTGATTTTTTGGACTGTACCAAAAATGATTCAAAATGTCAATTGGATCATGCCTCATGTTGAATAACACTTTTTAAACCCTCACAGTGACCAAAATTGCCATTTTTACAGAGTTTTGCTTACTCAAAAGCTTCCATTTTGACCCGTTTCAGGCACAGAAATGACTTTAAACACACTTATTCTAGTTGACAAAGTCACAATTCACATCCAACAGTAATTTAGAGTCAAAAGATTAAATGTTAAAATTTCATCATTATAGACCATTTTGGGATCGTTCGACTGGTCCGGAGTCATCGTTTTTCATCCGAAAATTGATTTTTTGGACTGTACCAAAAATGATTCAAAATGTCAATTGGATCATGCCTCATGTTGAATAACCACTTTTTAAACCCTCACAGTGACCAAAATTGCCATTTTTACAGAGTTTTGCTTACTCAAAAGCTTCCATTTTGACCCGTTTCAGGCACAGAAATGACTTTAAACACACTTATTCTAGTTGACAAAGTCACAATTCACATCCAACAGTAATTTAGAGTCAAAAGATTAAATGTTAAAATTTCATCATTATAGACCATTTTGGGATCGTTCGACAGGTCCGGAGTCATCGTTTTTCATCCGAAAATTGATTTTTTGGACTGTACCAAAAATTATTCAAAATGTCAATTGGATCATGCCTCATGTTGAATAACCACTTTTTAAACCCTCACAGTGACCAAAATTGCCATTTTTACAGAGTTTTGCTTACTCAAAAGCTTCCATTTTGACCCGTTTCAGGCACAGAAATGACTTTAAACACACTTATTCTAGTTGACAAAGTCATAATTCACATCCAACAGTCATTTAGAGTCAAAAGATTAAATGTTAAAATTTCATCATTATAGACCATTTTTGGATCGTTCGACAGGTCCGGAGTCATCGTTTTTCATCCGAAAATTGATTTTTTGGACTGTACCAAAAATGATTCAAAATGTCAATTGGATCATGCCTCATGTTAAATAACCACTTTTTAAACCCTCACAGTGACCAAATTTGCCATTTTTACAGAGTTTTGCTTACTCAAAAGCTTCAATTTTGACCCGTTTCAGGCACAGAAATGACTTTAAACACACTTATTTTAGTTGACAAAGTCATAATTCAAATCCATCAGTAATTTAGAGTCAAAAGATTAAATGTTAAAATTTCATCATTATAGACCATTTTGGGATCGTTCGACTGGTCCGGAGTCATCGTTTTTCATCCGAAAATTGATTTTTTGGACTGTACCAAAAATGATTCAAAATGTCAATTGGATCATGCCTCATGTTGAATAACCACTTTTTAAACCCTCACAGTGACCAAAATTGCCATTTTTACAGAGTTTTGCTTACTCAAAAGCTTCAATTTTGACCCGTTTCAGGCACAGAAATGACTTTAAACACACTTATTCTAGTTGACAAATTCATAATTCACATCCAACAGTCATTTAGAGTCAAAAGATTAAATGTTAAAATTTCATCATTATAGACCATTTTGGGATCGTTCGACAGGTCAGGAGTCATCGTTTTTCATCCGAAAATTGATTTTTGGGACTGTACCAAAAATTATTCAAAATGTCAATTGGATCATGCCTCATGTTGAATAACCACTTTTTAAACCCTCACAGTGACCAAAATTGCCATTTTTACAGAGTTTTGCTTACTCAAAAGCTTCCATTTTGACCCGTTTCAGGCACAGAAATGACTTTAAACACACTTATTTTAGTTGACAAAGTCATAATTCACATCCAACAGTCATTTAGAGTCAAAAGATTAAATGTTGAAATTTCATCCATATTGACCATTTTGGGGTCGTTCGACAGGTCCGGAGTCATCGTTTTTCATCCGAAAATTTATTTTTTGGACTGTACCAAAAATGATTCAAAATGTCAATTGGATCGTGCCTCATGTTGAATAACCACTTTTTAAACCCTCACAGTGACCAAAATTGCCATTTTTACAGAGTTTTGCTTACTCAAAAGCTTCCATTTTGACCCGTTTCAGGCACAGAAATGACTTTAAACACACTTATTCTAGTTGACAAAGTCATAATTCACATCCAACAGTCATTTAGAGTCAAAAGATTAAATGTTAAAATTTCATCATTATAGACCATTTTGGGATCGTTCGACTGGTCCGGAGTCATCGTTTTTCATCAGAAAATTGATTTTTTGGACTGTACCAAAAATGATTCAAAATGTCAATTGGATCATGCCTCATGTTGAAAAACCACTTTTTAAACCCTCACAGTGACCAAAATTGCCATTTTTACAGAGTTTTGCTTACTCAAAAGCTTCAATTTTGACCCGTTTCAGGCACAGAAATGACTTTAAACACACTTATTTTAGTTGACAAAGTCACAATTCACATCCAACAGTAATTTAGAGTCAAAAGATTAAATGTTAAAATTTCATCATTATAGACCATTTTGGGATCGTTCGACAGGTCCGGAGTCATCGTTTTTCATCCGAAAATTGATTTTTTGGACTGTACCAAAAATTATTCAAAATGTCAATTGGATCATGCCTCATGTTGAATAACCACTTTTTAAACCCTCACAGTGACCAAAATTGCCATTTTTATGGAGTTTTGCTTACTCAAAAGCTTCCATTTTGACCCGTTTCAGGCACAGAAATGACTTTAAACACACTTATTCTAGTTGATAGAGTCATAATTCACATCCAACAGTCATTTAGAGTCAAAAGATTAAATGTTAAAATTTCATCATTATAGACCATTTTGGGATCGTTCGACTGGTCCGGAGTCATCGTTTTTCATCCGAAAATTGATTTTTGGGACTGTACCAAAAATTATTCAAAATGTCAATTGGATCATGCCTCATGTTGAATAACCACTTTTTAAACCCACACAGTGACCAAAATTGCCATTTTTACAGAGTTTTGCTTACTCAAAAGCTTCAATTTTGACCCGTTTCAGGCACAGAAATGACTTTAAACACACTTATTTTAGTTGACAAAGTCATAATTCAAATCCATCAGTAATTTAGAGTCAAAAGATTAAATGTTAAAATTTCATCATTATAGACCATTTTGGGATCGTTCGACTGGTCCGGAGTCATCGTTTTTCATCCGAAAATTGATTTTTTGGACTGTTCCAAAAATGATTCAAAATGTCAATTGGATCATGCCTCATGTTGAATAACCACTTTTTAAACCCTCACAGTGACCAAAATTGCCATTTTTACAGAGTTTTGCTTACTCAAAAGCTTCAATTTTGACCCGTTTCAGGCACAGAAATGACTTTAAACACACTTATTTTAGTTGACAAAGTCATAATTCACATCCATCAGTAATTTAGAGTCAAAAGATTAAATGTTAAAATTTCATCATTATAGACCATTTTGGGATCGTTCGACTGGTCCGGAGTCATCGTTTTTCATCCGAAAATTGATTTTTTGGACTGTACCAACAATGATTCAAAATGTCAATTGGATCATGCCTCATGTTGAATAACCACTTTTTAAACCCTCACAGTGACCAAAATTGCCATTTTTACAGAGTTTTGCTTACTCAAAAGCTTCAATTTTGACCCGTTTCAGGCACAAAAATGACTTTAAACACACTTATTTTAGTTGACAAAGTCACAATTCACATCCAACAGTAATTTAGAGTCAAAAGATTAAATGTTAAAATTTCATCATTATAGACCATTTTGGGATCGTTCGACAGGTCCGGAGTCATCGTTTTTCATCCGAAAATTGATTTTTTGGACTGTACCAAAAATGATTCAAAATGTCAATTGGATCATGCCTCATGTTGAATAACCACTTTTTAAACCCTCACAGTGACCAAAATTGCCATTTTTACAGATTTTTGCTTACTCAAAAGCTTCCATTTTGACCCGTTTCAGGCACAGAAATGACTTTAAACACACTTATTCTAGTTGACAAAGTCATAATTCACATCCAACAGTCATTTAGAGTCAAAAGATTAAATGTTAACATTTCATCATTATAGACCATTTTGGGATCGTTCGACTGGTCCGGAGTCATCGTTTTTCATCCGAAAATTGATTTTTTGGACTGTACCAAAAATGATTCAAAATGTCAATTGGATCATGCCTCATGTTGAATAACCACTTTTTAAACCCTCACAGTGACCAAAATTACCATTTTTACAGAGTTTTGCTTACTCAAAAGCTTCCATTTTGACCCGTTTCAGGCACAGAAATGACTTTAAACACACTTATTCTAGTTGACAAAGTCATAATTCACATCCAACAGTCATTTAGAATCAAAAGATTAAATGTTAAAATTTCATCATTATAGACCATTTTGGGATCGTTCGACTGGTCCGGAGTCATCGTTTTTCATCCGAAAATTGATTTTTTGGACTGTACCAACAATGATTCAAAATGTCAATTGGATCATGCCTCATGTTGAATATCCACTTTTTAAACCCTCACAGTGACCAAAATTGCCATTTTTACAGAGTTTTGCTTACTCAAAAGCTTCAATTTTGACCCGTTTCAGGCACAGAAATGACTTTAAACACACTTATTCTAGTTGACAAAGTCATACTTCACATCCAACAGTCATTTAGAGTCAAATGATTAAATGTTAAAATTTCATCATTATAGACCATTTTGGGATCGTTCGACAGGTCCGGAGTCATCGTTTTTCATCCGAAAATTGATTTTTTGGACTGTACCAAAAATGATTCAAAATGTCAATTGGATCGTGCCTCATGTTGAATAACCACTTTTTAAACCCTCACAGTGACCAAAATTGCCATTTTTACAGAGTTTTGCTTACTCAAAAGCTTCCATTTTGACCCGTTTCAGGCACAGAAATGACTTTAAACATACTTATTCTAGTTGACAAAGTCATAATTCACATCCAACAGTCATTTAGAGTCAAAAGATTAAATGTTAAAATTTCATCATTATAGACCATTTTGGGATCGTTCGACAGGTCCGGAGTCATCGTTTTTCATCCGAAAATTGATTTTTTGGACTGTACCAAAAATGATTCAAAATGTCAATTGGATCATGCCTCATGTTGAATAACCACTTTTTAAACCCTCACAGTGACCAAAATTGCCATTTTTACAGAGTTTTGCTTACTCAAAAGCTTCAATTTTGACCCGTTTCAGGCACAGAAATGACTTTAAACACACTTATTTTAGTTGACAAAGTCACAATTCACATCCAACAGTAATTTAGAGTCAAAAGATTAAATGTTAAAATTTCATCATTATAGACCATTTTGGGATCGTTCGACAGGTCCGGAGTCATCGTTTTTCATCCGAAAATTGATTTTTTGGACTGTACCAAAAATGATTCAAAATGTCAATTGGATCATGCCTCATGTTGAATAACCACTTTTTAAACCCTCACAGTGACCAAAATTGCCATTTTTACAGAGTTTTGCTTACTCAAAAGCTTCAGTTTTGACCCGTTTCAGGCACAGAAATGACTTTAAACACACTTATTTTAGTTGACAAAGTCATAATTCAAATCCATCAGTAATTTAGAGTCAAAAGATTAAATGTTAAAATTTCATCATTATAGACCATTTTGGGATCGTTCGACTGGTCCGGAGTCCTCGTTTTTCATCCGAAAATTGATTTTTTCGACTGTACCAAAAATGATTCAAAATGTCAATTGGATCATGCCTCATGTTGAATAACCACTTTTTAAACCCTCACAGTGACCAAAATTGCCATTTTTACAGAGTTTTGCTTACTCAAAAGCTTCAATTTTGACCCGTTTCAGGCACAGAAATGACTTTAAACACACTTATTTTAGTTGACAAAGTCATAATTCACATCCATCAGTAATTTAGAGTCAAAAGATTAAATGTTAAAATTTCATCATTATAGACCATTTTGGGATCGTTCGACTGGTCCGGAGTCATCGTTTTTCATCCGAAAATTGATTTTTTGGACTGTACCAAAAATGATTCAAAATGTCAATTGGATCGTGCCTCATGTTGAATAACCACTTTTTAAACCCTCACAGTGACCAAAATTGCCATTTTTACAGAGTTTTGCTTACTCAAAAGCTTCCATTTTGACCCGTTTCAGGCACAGAAATGACTTTAAACACACTTATTTTAGTTGACAAAGTCACAATTCACATCCAACAGTACTTTAGAGTCAAAAGATTAAATGTTAAAATTTCATCATTATAGACCATTTTGGGATCGTTCGACAGGTCCGGAGTCATCGTTTTTCATCCGAAAATTGATTTTTTGGACTGTACCAAAAATGATTCAAAATGTCAATTGGATCGTGCCTCATGTTGAATAACCACTTTTTAAACCCTCACAGTGACCAAAATTGCCATTTTTACAGAGTTTTGCTTACTCAAAAGCTTCCATTTTGACCCGTTTCAGGCACAGAAATGACTTTAAACACACTTATTCTAGTTGACAAAGTCACAATTCACATCCAACAGTCATTTAGAGTCAAAAGATTAAATGTTAAAATTTCATCATTATAGACCATTTTGGGATCGTTCGACAGGTCCGGAGTCATCGTTTTTCATCCGAAAATTGATTTTTTGGACTGTACCAAAAATGATTCAAAATGTCAATTGGATCATGCCTCATGTTGAATAACCACTTTTTAAACCCTCACAGTGACCAAAATTGCCATTTTTACAGAGTTTTGCTTACTCAAAAGCTTCCATTTTGACCCGTTTCAGGCACAGAAATGACTTTAAACACACTTATTCTAGTTGACAAAGTCATAATTCACATCCAACAGTCATTTAGAGTCAAAAGATTAAATGTTAAAATTTCATCATTATAGACCATTTTGGGATCGTTCGACAGGTCCGGAGTCATCGTTTTTCATCCGAAAATTGATTTTTGGGACTGTACCAAAAATTATTCAAAATGTCAATTGGATCATGCCTCATGTTGAATAATCACTTTTTAAACCCTCACAGTGACCAAAATTGCCATTTTTACAGAGTTTTGCTTACTCAAAAGCTTCAATTTTGACCTGTTTCAGGCACAGAAATGACTTTAAACACACTTATTCTAGTTGACAAAGTCATAATTCACATCCAACAGTCATTTAGAGTCAAAAGATTAAATGTTAAAATTTCATCATTATAGACCATTTTGGGATCGTTCGACAGGTCCGGAGTCATCGTTTTTCATCCGAAAATTGATTTTTTTGACTGTACCAAAAATGATTCAAAATGTCAATTGGATCGTGCCTCATGTTGAATAACCACTTTTTAAACCCTCACAGTGACCAAAATTGCCATTTTTACAGAGTTTTGCTTACTCAAAAGCTTCCATTTTGACCCGTTTCAGGCACAGAAATGACTTTAAACACACTTATTCTAGTTGACAAAGTCATAATTCACATCCAACAGTCATTTAGAGTCAAAAGATTAAATGTTAAAATTTCATCATTATAGACCATTTTGGGATCGTTCGACAGGTCCGGAGTCATCGTTTTTCATCCGAAAATTGATTTTTTGGACTGTACCAAAAATGATTCAAAATGTCAATTGGATCATGCCTCATGTTGAATAACCACTTTTTAAACCCTCACAGTGACCAAAATTGCCATTTTTACAGAGTTTTGCTTACTCAAAAGCTTCAATTTTGACCCGTTTCAGGCACAGAAATGACTTTAAACACACTTATTTTAGTTGACAAAGTCATAATTCACATCCATCAGTAATTTAGAGTCAAAAGATTAAATGTTAAAATTTCATCATTATAGACCATTTTGGGATCGTTCGACTGGTCCGGAGTCATCGTTTTTCATCCGAAAATTGATTTTTTGGACTGTACCAAAAATGATTCAAAATGTCAATTGGATCGTGCCTCATGTTGAATAACCACTTTTTAAACCCTCACAGTGACCAAAATTGCCATTTTTACAGAGTTTTTCTTACTCAAAAGCTTCCATTTTGACCCGTTTCAGGCACAGAAATGACTTTAAACACACTTATTTTAGTTGACAAAGTCACAATTCACATCCAACAGTACTTTAGAGTCAAAAGATTAAATGTTAAAATTTCATCATTATAGACCATTTTGGGATCGTTCGACAGGTCCGGAGTCATCGTTTTTCATCCGAAAATTGATTTTTTGGACTGTACCAAAAATGATTCAAAATGTCAATTGGATCGTGCCTCATGTTGAATAACCACTTTTTAAACCCTCACAGTGACCAAAATTGCCATTTTTACAGAGTTTTGCTTACTCAAAAGCTTCCATTTTGACCCGTTTCAGGCACAGAAATGACTTTAAACACACTTATTCTAGTTGACAAAGTCACAATTCACATCCAACAGTCATTTAGAGTCAAAAGATTAAATGTTAAAATTTCATCATTATAGACCATTTTGGGATCGTTCGACAGGTCCGGAGTCATCGTTTTTCATCCGAAAATTGATTTTTTGGACTGTACCAAAAATGATTCAAAATGTCAATTGGATCATGCCTCATGTTGAATAACCACTTTTTAAACCCTCACAGTGACCAAAATTGCCATTTTTACAGAGTTTTGCTTACTCAAAAGCTTCCATTTTGACCCGTTTCAGGCACAGAAATGACTTTAAACACACTTATTCTAGTTGACAAAGTCATAATTCACATCCAACAGTCATTTAGAGTCAAAAGATTAAATGTTAAAATTTCATCATTATAGACCATTTTGGGATCGTTCGACAGGTCCGGAGTCATCGTTTTTCATCCGAAAATTGATTTTTGGGACTGTACCAAAAATTATTCAAAATGTCAATTGGATCATGCCTCATGTTGAATAACCACTTTTTAAACCCTCACAGTGACCAAAATTGCCATTTTTACAGAGTTTTGCTTACTCAAAAGCTTCAATTTTGACCTGTTTCAGGCACAGAAATGACTTTAAACACACTTATTCTAGTTGACAAAGTCATAATTCACATCCAACAGTCATTTAGAGTCAAAAGATTAAATGTTAAAATTTCATCATTATAGACCATTTTGGGATCGTTCGACAGGTCCGGAGTCATCGTTTTTCATCCGAAAATTGATTTTTTTGACTGTACCAAAAATGATTCAAAATGTCAATTGGATCGTGCCTCATGTTGAATAACCACTTTTTAAACCCTCACAGTGACCAAAATTGCCATTTTTACAGAGTTTTGCTTACTCAAAAGCTTCCATTTTGACCCGTTTCAGGCACAGAAATGACTTTAAACACACTTATTCTAGTTGACAAAGTCATAATTCACATCCAACAGTCATTTAGAGTCAAAAGATTAAATGTTAAAATTTCATCATTATAGACCATTTTGGGATCGTTCGACAGGTCCGGAGTCATCGTTTTTCATCCGAAAATTGATTTTTTGGACTGTACCAAAAATGATTCAAAATGTCAATTGGATCATGCCTCATGTTGAATAACCACTTTTTAAACCCTCACAGTGACCAAAATTGCCATTTTTACAGAGTTTTGCTTACTCAAAAGCTTCAATTTTGCCCGTTTCAGGCACAGAAATGACTTTAAACACACTTATTCTAGTTGACAAAGTCATAATTCACATCCAACAGTCATTTAGAGTCAAAAGATTAAATGTTAAAATTTCATCATTATAGACCATTTTGGGATCGTTCGACAGGTCCGGAGTCATCGTTTTTCATCCGAAAATTGATTTTTTGGACTGTACCAAAAATGATTCAAAATGTCAATTGGATCGTGCCTCGTGTTGAATAACCACTTTTTAAACCCTCACAGTGACCAAAATTGCCATTTTTACAGAGTTTTGCTTACTCAAAAGCTTCCATTTTGACCCGTTTCAGGCACAGAAATGACTTTAAACACACTTATTCTAGTTGACAAAGTCACAATTCACATCCAACAGTAATTTAGAGTCAAAAGATTAAATGTTAAAATTTCATCATTATAGACCATTTTGGGATCGTTCGACAGGTCCGGAGTCATCGTTTTTCATCCGAAAATTGATTTTTTGGACTGTACCAAAAATTATTCAAAATGTCAATTGGATCATGCCTCATGTTGAATAACCACTTTTTAAACCCTCACAGTGACCAAAATTGCCATTTTTACAGAGTTTTGCTTACTCAAAAGCTTCCATTTTGACCCGTTTCAGGCACAGAAATGACTTTAAACACACTTATTCTAGTTGACAAAGTCATAATTCACATCCAACAGTCATTTAGAGTCAAAAGATTAAATGTTAAAATTTCATCATTATAGACCATTTTTGGATCGTTCGACAGGTCCGGAGTCATCGTTTTTCATCCGAAAATTGATTTTTTGGACTGTACCAAAAATGATTCAAAATGTCAATTGGATCATGCCTCATGTTAAATAACCACTTTTTAAACCCTCACAGTGACCAAATTTGCCATTTTTACAGAGTTTTGCTTACTCAAAAGCTTCAATTTTGACCCGTTTCAGGCACAGAAATGACTTTAAACACACTTATTTTAGTTGACAAAGTCATAATTCAAATCCATCAGTAATTTAGAGTCAAAAGATTAAATGTTAAAATTTCATCATTATAGACCATTTTGGGATCGTTCGACTGGTCCGGAATCATCGTTTTTCATCCGAAAATTGATTTTTTGGACTGTACCAAAAATGATTCAAAATGTCAATTGGATCATGCCTCATGTTGAATAACCACTTTTTAAACCCTCACAGTGACCAAAATTGCCATTTTTACAGAGTTTTGCTTACTCAAAAGCTTCAATTTTGACCCGTTTCAGGCACAGAAATGACTTTAAACACACTTATTTTAGTTGACAAAGTCATAATTCACATCCATCAGTAATTTAGAGTCAAAAGATTAAATGTTAAAATTTCATCATTATAGACCATTTTGGGATCGTTCGACTGGTCCGGAGTCATCGTTTTTCATCCGAAAATTTATTTTTTGGACTGTACCAAAAATGATTCAAAATGTCAATTGGATCATGCCTCATGTTGAATAACCACTTTTTAAACCCTCACAGTGACCAAAATTGCCATTTTTACAGAGTTTTGCTTACTCAAAAGCTTCAATTTTGACCCGTTTCAGGCACAGAAATGACTTTAAACACACTTATTCTAGTTGACAAAGTCATAATTCACATCCAACAGTCATTTAGAGTCAAAAGATTAAATGTTAAAATTTCATCATTATAGACCATTTTGGGATCGTTCGACAGGTCCGGAGTCATCGTTTTTCATCCGAAAATTGATTTTTTGGACTGTACCAAAAATGATTCAAAATGTCAATTGGATCGTGCCTCATGTTGAATAACCACTTTCTAAACCCTCACAGTGACCAAAATTGCCATTTTTACAGAGTTTTGCTTACTCAAAAGCTTCCATTTTGACCCGTTTCAGGCACAGAAATGACTTTAAACACACTTATTCTAGTTGACAAAGTCATAATTCACATCCAACAGTCATTTAGAGTCAAAAGATTAAATGTTAAAATTTCATCATTATAGACCATTTTGGGATCGTTCGACAGGTCCGGAGTCATCGTTTTTCATCCGAAAATTGATTTTTTGGACTGTACCAAAAATGATTCAAAATGTCAATTGGATCATGCCTCATGTTGAATAACCACTTTTTAAACCCTCACAGTGACCAAAATTGCCATTTTTACAGAGTTTTGCTTACTCAAAAGCTTCAGTTTTGACCCGTTTCAGGCACAGAAATGACTTTAAACACACTTATTTTAGTTGACAAAGTCATAATTCAAATCCATCAGTAATTTAGAGTCAAAAGATTAAATGTTAAAATTTCATCATTATAGACCATTTTGGGATCGTTCGACTGGTCCGGAGTCCTCGTTTTTCATCCGAAAATTGATTTTTTCGACTGTACCAAAAATGATTCAAAATGGCAATTGGATCATGCCTCATGTTGAATAACCACTTTTTAAACCCTCACAGTGACCAAAATTGCCATTTTTACAGAGTTTTGCTTACTCAAAAGCTTCAATTTTGACCCGTTTCAGGCACAGAAATGACTTTAAACACACTTATTTTAGTTGACAAAGTCATAATTCACATCCATCAGTAATTTAGAGTCAAAAGATTAAATGTTAAAATTTCATCATTATAGACCATTTTGGGATCGTTCGACAGGTCCGGAGTCATCGTTTTTCATCCGAAAATTGATTTTTTTGACTGTACCAAAAATGATTCAAAATGTCAATTGGATCGTGCCTCATGTTGAATAACCACTTTTTAAACCCTCACAGTGACCAAAATTGCCATTTTTACAGAGTTTTGCTTACTCAAAAGCTTCCATTTTGACCCGTTTCAGGCACAGAAATGACTTTAAACACACTTATTCTAGTTGACAAAGTCATAATTCACATCCAACAGTCATTTAGAGTCAAAAGATTAAATGTTAAAATTTCATCATTATAGACCATTTTGGGATCGTTCGACAGGTCCGGAGTCATCGTTTTTCATCCGAAAATTGATTTTTTGGACTGTACCAAAAATGATTCAAAATGTCAATTGGATCATGCCTCATGTTGAATAACCACTTTTTAAACCCTCACAGTGACCAAAATTGCCATTTTTACAGAGTTTTGCTTACTCAAAAGCTTCAATTTTGACCCGTTTCAGGCACAGAAATGACTTTAAACACACTTATTCTAGTTGACAAAGTCATAATTCACATCCAACAGTCATTTAGAGTCAAAAGATTAAATGTTAAAATTTCATCATTATAGACCATTTTGGGATCGTTCGACAGGTCCGGAGTCATCGTTTTTCATCCGAAAATTGATTTTTTGGACTGTACCAAAAATGATTCAAAATGTCAATTGGATCGTGCCTCGTGTTGAATAACCACTTTTTAAACCCTCACAGTGACCAAAATTGCCATTTTTACAGAGTTTTGCTTACTCAAAAGCTTCCATTTTGACCCGTTTCAGGCACAGAAATGACTTTAAACACACTTATTCTAGTTGACAAAGTCACAATTCACATCCAACAGTAATTTAGAGTCAAAAGATTAAATGTTAAAATTTCATCATTATAGACCATTTTGGGATCGTTCGACAGGTCCGGAGTCATCGTTTTTCATCCGAAAATTGATTTTTTGGACTGTACCAAAAATTATTCAAAATGTCAATTGGATCATGCCTCATGTTGAATAACCACTTTTTAAACCCTCACAGTGACCAAAATTGCCATTTTTACAGAGTTTTGCTTACTCAAAAGCTTCCATTTTGACCCGTTTCAGGCACAGAAATGACTTTAAACACACTTATTCTAGTTGACAAAGTCATAATTCACATCCAACAGTCATTTAGAGTCAAAAGATTAAATGTTAAAATTTCATCATTATAGACCATTTTTGGATCGTTCGACAGGTCCGGAGTCATCGTTTTTCATCCGAAAATTGATTTTTTGGACTGTACCAAAAATGATTCAAAATGTCAATTGGATCATGCCTCATGTTAAATAACCACTTTTTAAACCCTCACAGTGACCAAATTTGCCATTTTTACAGAGTTTTGCTTACTCAAAAGCTTCAATTTTGACCCGTTTCAGGCACAGAAATGACTTTAAACACACTTATTTTAGTTGACAAAGTCATAATTCAAATCCATCAGTAATTTAGAGTCAAAAGATTAAATGTTAAAATTTCATCATTATAGACCATTTTGGGATCGTTCGACTGGTCCGGAGTCATCGTTTTTCATCCGAAAATTGATTTTTTGGACTGTACCAAAAATGATTCAAAATGTCAATTGGATCATGCCTCATGTTGAATAACCACTTTTTAAACCCTCACAGTGACCAAAATTGCCATTTTTACAGAGTTTTGCTTACTCAAAAGCTTCAATTTTGACCCGTTTCAGGCACAGAAATGACTTTAAACACACTTATTTTAGTTGACAAAGTCATAATTCACATCCATCAGTAATTTAGAGTCAAAAGATTAAATGTTAAAATTTCATCATTATAGACCATTTTGGGATCGTTCGACTGGTCCGGAGTCATCGTTTTTCATCCGAAAATTTATTTTTTGGACTGTACCAAAAATGATTCAAAATGTCAATTGGATCATGCCTCATGTTGAATAACCACTTTTTAAACCCTCACAGTGACCAAAATTGCCATTTTTACAGAGTTTTGCTTACTCAAAAGCTTCAATTTTGACCCGTTTCAGGCACAGAAATGACTTTAAACACACTTATTCTAGTTGACAAAGTCATAATTCACATCCAACAGTCATTTAGAGTCAAAAGATTAAATGTTAAAATTTCATCATTATAGACCATTTTGGGATCGTTCGACAGGTCCGGAGTCATCGTTTTTCATCCGAAAATTGATTTTTTGGACTGTACCAAAAATGATTCAAAATGTCAATTGGATCGTGCCTCATGTTGAATAACCACTTTCTAAACCCTCACAGTGACCAAAATTGCCATTTTTACAGAGTTTTGCTTACTCAAAAGCTTCCATTTTGACCCGTTTCAGGCACAGAAATGACTTTAAACACACTTATTCTAGTTGACAAAGTCATAATTCACATCCAACAGTCATTTAGAGTCAAAAGATTAAATGTTAAAATTTCATCATTATAGACCATTTTGGGATCGTTCGACAGGTCCGGAGTCATCGTTTTTCATCCGAAAATTGATTTTTTGGACTGTACCAAAAATGATTCAAAATGTCAATTGGATCATGCCTCATGTTGAATAACCACTTTTTAAACCCTCACAGTGACCAAAATTGCCATTTTTACAGAGTTTTGCTTACTCAAAAGCTTCAGTTTTGACCCGTTTCAGGCACAGAAATGACTTTAAACACACTTATTTTAGTTGACAAAGTCATAATTCAAATCCATCAGTAATTTAGAGTCAAAAGATTAAATGTTAAAATTTCATCATTATAGACCATTTTGGGATCGTTCGACTGGTCCGGAGTCCTCGTTTTTCATCCGAAAATTGATTTTTTCGACTGTACCAAAAATGATTCAAAATGGCAATTGGATCATGCCTCATGTTGAATAACCACTTTTTAAACCCTCACAGTGACCAAAATTGCCATTTTTACAGAGTTTTGCTTACTCAAAAGCTTCAATTTTGACCCGTTTCAGGCACAGAAATGACTTTAAACACACTTATTTTAGTTGACAAAGTCATAATTCACATCCATCAGTAATTTAGAGTCAAAAGATTAAATGTTAAAATTTCATCATTATAGACCATTTTGGGATCGTTCGACTGTTCCGGAGTCATCGTTTTTCATCCGAAAATTGATTTTTTGGACTGTACCAAAAATGATTCAAAATGTCAATTGGATCGTGCCTCATGTTGAATAACCACTTTTTAAACCCTCACAGTGACCAAAATTGCCATTTTTACAGAGTTTTGCTTACTCAAAAGCTTCCATTTTGACCCGTTTCAGGCACAGAAATGACTTTAAACACACTTATTCTTGTTGACAAAGTCACAATTCACATCCAACAGTCATTTAGAGTCAAAAGATTAAATGTTAAAATTTCATCATTATAGACCATTTTGGGATCGTTCGACAGGTCCGGAGTCATCGTTTTTCATCCGAAAATTGATTTTTTGGACTGTACCAAAAATGATTCAAAATGTCAATTGGATCATGCCTCATGTTGAATAACCACTTTTTAAACCCTCACAGTGACCAAAATTGCCATTTTTAGAGTTTTGCTTACTCAAAAGCTTCAATTTTGACCCGTTTCAGGCACAGAAATGACTTTAAACACACTTATTCTAGTTGACAAAGTCATAATTCACATCCAACAGTCATTTAGAGTCAAAAGATTAAATGTTAAAATTTCATCATTATAGACCATTTTGGGATCGTTCGACAGGTCCGGAGTCATCGTTTTTCATCCGAAAATTGATTTTTTGGACTGTACCAAAAATGATTCAAAATGTCAATTGGATCATGCCTCATGTTGAATAACCACTTTTTAAACCCTCACAGTGACCAAAATTGCCATTTTTACAGAGTTTTGCTTACTCAAAAGCTTCAATTTTGACCCGTTTCAGGCACAGAAATGACTTTAAACACACTTATTTTAGTTGACAAAGTCACAATTCACATCCAACAGTAATTTAGAGTCAAAAGATTAAATGTTAAAATTTCATCATTATAGACCATTTTGGGATCGTTCGACAGGTCCGGAGTCATCGTTTTTCATCCGAAAATTGATTTTTTGGACTGTACCAAAAATGATTCAAAATGTCAATTGGATCATGCCTCATGTTGAATAACCACTTTTTAAACCCTCACAGTGACCAAAATTGCCATTTTTACAGAGTTTTGCTTACTCAAAAGCTTCAGTTTTGACCCGTTTCAGGCACAGAAATGACTTTAAACACACTTATTTTAGTTGACAAAGTCATAATTCAAATCCATCAGTAATTTAGAGTCAAAAGATTAAATGTTAAAATTTCATCATTATAGACCATTTTGGGATCGTTCGACTGGTCCGGAGTCCTCGTTTTTCATCCGAAAATTGATTTTTTCGACTGTACCAAAAATGATTCAAAATGTCAATTGGATCATGCCTCATGTTGAATAACCACTTTTTAAACCCTCACAGTGACCAAAATTGCCATTTTTACAGAGTTTTGCTTACTCAAAAGCTTCAATTTTGACCCGTTTCAGGCACAGAAATGACTTTAAACACACTTATTTTAGTTGACAAAGTCATAATTCACATCCATCAGTAATTTAGAGTCAAAAGATTAAATGTTAAAATTTCATCATTATAGACCATTTTGGGATCGTTCGACTGGTCCGGAGTCATCGTTTTTCATCCGAAAATTGATTTTTTGGACTGTACCAAAAATGATTCAAAATGTCAATTGGATCGTGCCTCATGTTGAATAACCACTTTTTAAACCCTCACAGTGACCAAAATTGCCATTTTTACAGAGTTTTGCTTACTCAAAAGCTTCCATTTTGACCCGTTTCAGGCACAGAAATGACTTTAAACACACTTATTTTAGTTGACAAAGTCACAATTCACATCCAACAGTACTTTAGAGTCAAAAGATTAAATGTTAAAATTTCATCATTATAGACCATTTTGGGATCGTTCGACAGGTCCGGAGTCATCGTTTTTCATCCGAAAATTGATTTTTTGGACTGTACCAAAAATGATTCAAAATGTCAATTGGATCATGCCTCATGTTGAATAACACTTTTTAAACCCTCACAGTGACCAAAATTGCCATTTTTACAGAGTTTTGCTTACTCAAAAGCTTCCATTTTGACCCGTTTCAGGCACAGAAATGACTTTAAACACACTTATTCTAGTTGACAAAGTCATAATTCACATCCAACAGTCATTTAGAGTCAAAAGATTAAATGTTAAAATTTCATCATTATAGACCATTTTGGGATCGTTCGACAGGTCCGGAGTCATCGTTTTTCATCCGAAAATTGATTTTTGGGACTGTACCAAAAATTATTCAAAATGTCAATTGGATCATGCCTCATGTTGAATAACCACTTTTTAAACCCTCACAGTGACCAAAATTGCCATTTTTACAGAGTTTTGCTTACTCAAAAGCTTCAATTTTGACCTGTTTCAGGCACAGAAATGACTTTAAACACACTTATTCTAGTTGACAAAGTCATAATTCACATCCAACAGTCATTTAGAGTCAAAAGATTAAATGTTAAAATTTCATCATTATAGACCATTTTGGGATCGTTCGACAGGTCCGGAGTCATCGTTTTTCATCCGAAAATTGATTTTTTTGACTGTACCAAAAATGATTCAAAATGTCAATTGGATCGTGCCTCATGTTGAATAACCACTTTTTAAACCCTCACAGTGACCAAAATTGCCATTTTTACAGAGTTTTGCTTACTCAAAAGCTTCCATTTTGACCCGTTTCAGGCACAGAAATGACTTTAAACACACTTATTCTAGTTGACAAAGTCATAATTCACATCCAACAGTCATTTAGAGTCAAAAGATTAAATGTTAAAATTTCATCATTATAGACCATTTTGGGATCGTTCGACAGGTCCGGAGTCATCGTTTTTCATCCGAAAATTGATTTTTTGGACTGTACCAAAAATGATTCAAAATGTCAATTGGATCATGCCTCATGTTGAATAACCACTTTTTAAACCCTCACAGTGACCAAAATTGCCATTTTTACAGAGTTTTGCTTACTCAAAAGCTTCAATTTTGACCCGTTTCAGGCACAGAAATGACTTTAAACACACTTATTCTAGTTGACAAAGTCATAATTCACATCCAACAGTCATTTAGAGTCAAAAGATTAAATGTTAAAATTTCATCATTATAGACCATTTTGGGATCGTTCTACAGGTCCGGAGTCATCGTTTTTCATCCGAAAATTGATTTTTTGGACTGTACCAAAAATGATTCAAAATGTCAATTGGATCGTGCCTCATGTTGAATAACCACTTTTTAAACCCTCACAGTGACCAAAATTGCCATTTTTACAGAGTTTTGCTTACTCAAAAGCTTCCATTTTGACCCGTTTCAGGCACAGAAATGACTTTAAACACACTTATTCTAGTTGACAAAGTCACAATTCACATCCAACAGTAATTTAGAGTCAAAAGATTAAATGTTAAAATTTCATCATTATAGACCATTTTGGGATCGTTCGACAGGTCCGGAGTCATCGTTTTTCATCCGAAAATTGATTTTTTGGACTGTACCAAAAATTATTCAAAATGTCAATTGGATCATGCCTCATGTTGAATAACCACTTTTTAAACCCTCACAGTGACCAAAATTGCCATTTTTACAGAGTTTTGCTTACTCAAAAGCTTCCATTTTGACCCGTTTCAGGCACAGAAATGACTTTAAACACACTTATTCTAGTTGACAAAGTCATAATTCACATCCAACAGTCATTTAGAGTCAAAAGATTAAATGTTAAAATTTCATCATTATAGACCATTTTTGGATCGTTCGACAGGTCCGGAGTCATCGTTTTTCATCCGAAAATTGATTTTTTGGACTGTACCAAAAATGATTCAAAATGTCAATTGGATCATGCCTCATGTTAAATAACCACTTTTTAAACCCTCACAGTGACCAAATTTGCCATTTTTACAGAGTTTTGCTTACTCAAAAGCTTCAATTTTGACCCGTTTCAGGCACAGAAATGACTTTAAACACACTTATTTTAGTTGACAAAGTCATAATTCAAATCCATCAGTAATTTAGAGTCAAAAGATTAAATGTTAAAATTTCATCATTATAGACCATTTTGGGATCGTTCGACTGGTCCGGAGTCATCGTTTTTCATCCAAAAATTGATTTTTTGGACTGTACCAAAAATGATTCAAAATGTCAATTGGATCATGCCTCATGTTGAATAACCACTTTTTAAACCCTCACAGTGACCAAAATTGCCATTTTTACAGAGTTTTGCTTACTCAAAAGCTTCAATTTTGACCCGTTTCAGGCACAGAAATGACTTTAAACACACTTATTTTAGTTGACAAAGTCATAATTCACATCCATCAGTAATTTAGAGTCAAAAGATTAAATGTTAAAATTTCATCATTATAGACCATTTTGGGATCGTTCGACTGGTCCGGAGTCATCGTTTTTCATCCGAAAATTTATTTTTTGGACTGTACCAAAAATGATTCAAAATGTCAATTGGATCATGCCTCATGTTGAATAACCACTTTTTAAACCCTCACAGTGACCAAAATTGCCATTTTTACAGAGTTTTGCTTACTCAAAAGCTTCAATTTTGACCCGTTTCAGGCACAGAAATGACTTTAAACACACTTATTCTAGTTGACAAAGTCATAATTCACATCCAACAGTCATTTAGAGTCAAAAGATTAAATGTTAAAATTTCATCATTATAGACCATTTTGGGATCGTTCGACAGGTCCGGAGTCATCGTTTTTCATCCGAAAATTGATTTTTTGGACTGTACCAAAAATGATTCAAAATGTCAATTGGATCATGCCTCATGTTGAATAACCACTTTTTAAACCCTCACAGTGACCAAAATTGCCATTTTTACAGAGTTTTGCTTACTCAAAAGCTTCAGTTTTGACCCGTTTCAGGCACAGAAATGACTTTAAACACACTTATTTTAGTTGACAAAGTCATAATTCAAATCCATCAGTAATTTAGAGTCAAAAGATTAAATGTTAAAATTTCATCATTATAGACCATTTTGGGATCGTTCGACTGGTCCGGAGTCCTCGTTTTTCATCCGAAAATTGATTTTTTCGACTGTACCAAAAATGATTCAAAATGTCAATTGGATCATGCCTCATGTTGAATAACCACTTTTTAAACCCTCACAGTGACCAAAATTGCCATTTTTACAGAGTTTTGCTTACTCAAAAGCTTCAATTTTGACCCGTTTCAGGCACAGAAATGACTTTAAACACACTTATTTTAGTTGACAAAGTCATAATTCACATCCATCAGTAATTTAGAGTCAAAAGATTAAATGTTAAAATTTCATCATTATAGACCATTTTGGGATCGTTCGACTGGTCCGGAGTCATCGTTTTTCATCCGAAAATTGATTTTTTGGACTGTACCAAAAATGATTCAAAATGTCAATTGGATCGTGCCTCATGTTGAATAACCACTTTTTAAACCCTCACAGTGACCAAAATTGCCATTTTTACAGAGTTTTGCTTACTCAAAAGCTTCCATTTTGACCCGTTTCAGGCACAGAAATGACTTTAAACACACTTATTCTTGTTGACAAAGTCACAATTCACATCCAACAGTCATTTAGAGTCAAAAGATTAAATGTTAAAATTTCATCATTATAGACCATTTTGGGATCGTTCGACAGGTCCGGAGTCATCGTTTTTCATCCGAAAATTGATTTTTTGGACTGTACCAAAAATGATTCAAAATGTCAATTGGATCATGCCTCATGTTGAATAACCACTTTTTAAACCCTCACAGTGACCAAAATTGCCATTTTTACAGAGTTTTGCTTACTCAAAAGCTTCAATTTTGACCCGTTTCAGGCACAAAAATGACTTTAAACACACTTATTTTAGTTGACAAAGTCACAATTCACATCCAACAGTCATTTAGAGTCAAAAGATTAAATGTTAAAATTTCATCATTATAGACCATTTTGGGATCGTTCGACAGGTCCGGAGTCATCGTTTTTCATCCGAAAATTGATTTTTTGGACTGTACCAAAAATGATTCAAAATGTCAATTGGATCATGCCTCATGTTGAATAACCACTTTTTAAACCCTCACAGTGACCAAAATTGCCATTTTTACAGAGTTTTGCTTACTCAAAAGCTTCCATTTTGACCCGTTTCAGGCAGAGAAATGACTTTAAACACACTTATTCTAGTTGACAAAGTCATAATTGACATCCAACAGTCATTTAGAGTCAAAAGATTAAATGTTAAAATTTTTATCATTATAGACCATTTTGGGATCGTTCGACAGGTCCGGAGTCATCGTTTTTCATCCGAAAATTGATTTTTGGGACTGTACCAAAAATTATTCAAAATGTCAATTGGATCATGCCTCATGTTGAATAACCACTTTTTAAACCCTCACAGTGACCAAAATTGCCATTTTTACAGAGTTTTGCTTACTCAAAAGCTTCAATTTTGACCCGTTTCAGGCACAGAAATGACTTTAAACACACTTATTCTAGTTGACAAAGTCATAATTCACATCCAACAGTCATTTAGAGTCAAAAGATTAAATGTTAAAATTTCATCATTATAGACCATTTTGGGATCGTTCGACAGGTCCGGAGTCATCGTTTTTCATCCGAAAATTGATTTTTTGGACTGTACCAAAAATGATTCAAAATGTCAATTGGATCGTGCCTCATGTTGAATAACCACTTTTTAAACCCTCACAGTGACCAAAATTGCCATTTTTACAGAGTTTTGCTTACTCAAAAGCTTCCATTTTGACCCGTTTCAGGCACAGAAATGACTTTAAACACACTTATTCTAGTTGACAAAGTCATAATTCACATCCAACAGTCATTTAGAGTCAAAAGATTAAATGTTAAAATTTCATCATTATAGACCATTTTGGGATCGTTCGACAGGTCCGGAGTCATCGTTTTTCATCCGAAAATTGATTTTTTGGACTGTACCAAAAATGATTCAAAATGTCAATTGGATCATGCCTCATGTTGAATAACCACTTTTTAAACCCTCACAGTGACAAAAATTGCCATTTTTACAGAGTTTTGCTTACTCAAAAGCTTCCATTTTGACCCGTTTCAGGCACAGAAATGACTTTAAACACACTTATTCTAGTTGACAAAGTCATAATTAACATCCAACAGTCATTTAGAGTCAAAAGATTAAATGTTAAAATTTCATCATTATAGACCATTTTGGGATCGTTCGACAGGTCCGGAGTCATCGTTTTTCATCCGAAAATTGATTTTTTGGACTGTACCAAAAATGATTCAAAATGTCAATTGGATCGTGCCTCATGTTGAATAACCACTTTTTAAACCCTCACAGTGACCAAAATTGCCATTTTTACAGAGTTTTGCTTACTCAAAAGCTTCCATTTTGACCCGTTTCAGGCAGAGAAATGACTTTAAACACACTTATTCTAGTTGACAAAGTCATAATTCACATCCAACAGTCATTTAGAGTCAAAAGATTAAATGTTAAAATTTTTATCATTATAGACCATTTTGGGATCGTTCGACAGGTCCGGAGTCATCGTTTTTCATCCGAAAATTGATTTTTGGGACTGTACCAAAAATTATTCAAAATGTCAATTGGATCATGCCTCATGTTGAATAACCACTTTTTAAACCCTCACAGTGACCAAAATTGCCATTTTTACAGAGTTTTGCTTACTCAAAAGCTTCAATTTTGACCCGTTTCAGGCACAGAAATGACTTTAAACACACTTATTCTAGTTGACAAAGTCATAATTCACATCCAACAGTCATTTAGAGTCAAAAGATTAAATGTTAAAATTTCATCATTATAGACCATTTTGGGATCGTTCGACAGGTCCGGAGTCATCGTTTTTCATCCGAAAATTGATTTTTTGGACTGTACCAAAAATGATTCAAAATGTCAATTGGATCGTGCCTCATGTTGAATAACCACTTTTTAAACCCTCACAGTGACCAAAATTGCCATTTTTACAGAGTTTTGCTTACTCAAAAGCTTCCATTTTGACCCGTTTCAGGCACAGAAATGACTTTAAACACACTTATTCTAGTTGACAAAGTCATAATTCACATCCAACAGTCATTTAGAGTCAAAAGATTAAATGTTAAAATTTCATCATTATAGACCATTTTGGGATCGTTCGACAGGTCCGGAGTCATCGTTTTTCATCCGAAAATTGATTTTTTGGACTGTACCAAAAATGATTCAAAATGTCAATTGGATCATGCCTCATGTTGAATAACCACTTTTTAAACCCTCACAGTGACAAAAATTGCCATTTTTACAGAGTTTTGCTTACTCAAAAGCTTCCATTTTGACCCGTTTCAGGCACAGAAATGACTTTAAACACACTTATTCTAGTTGACAAAGTCATAATTAACATCCAACAGTCATTTAGAGTCAAAAGATTAAATGTTAAAATTTCATCATTATAGACCATTTTGGGATCGTTCGACAGGTCCGGAGTCATCGTTTTTCATCCGAAAATTGATTTTTTGGACTGTACCAAAAATGATTCAAAATGTCAATTGGATCGTGCCTCATGTTGAATAACCACTTTTTAAACCCTCACAGTGACCAAAATTGCCATTTTTACAGAGTTTTGCTTACTCAAAAGCTTCCATTTTGACCCGTTTCAGGCACAGAAATGACTTTAAACACACTTATTCTAGTTGACAAAGTCATAATTCACATCCAACAGTCATTTAGAGTCAAAAGATTAAATGTTAAAATTTCATCATTATAGACCATTTTGGGATCTTTCGACAGGTCCGGAGTCATCGTTTTTCATCCGAAAATTGATTTTTTGGACTGTACCAAAAATGATTCAAAATGTCAATTGGATCATGCCTCATGTTGAATAACCACTTTTTAAACCCTTACAGTGACCAAAATTGCCATTTTTACAGAGTTTTGCTTACTCAAAAGCTTCAATTTTGACCCGTTTCAGGCACAGAAATGACTTTAAACACACTTATTTTAGTTGACAAAGTCACAATTCACATCCAACAGTAATTTAGAGTCAAAAGATTAAATGTTAAAATTTCATCATTATAGACCATTTTGGGATCGTTCGACAGGTCCGGAGTCATCGTTTTTCATCCGAAAATTGATTTTTTGGACTGTACCAAAAATTATTCAAAATGTCAATTGGATCATGCCTCATGTTGAATAACCACTTTTTAAACCCTCACAGTGACCAAAATTGCCATTTTTACAGAGTTTTGCTTACTCAAAAGCTTCCATTTTGACCCGTTTCAGGCACAGAAATGACTTTAAACACACTTATTCTAGTTGACAAAGTCATAATTCACATCCAACAGTCATTTAGAGTCAAAAGATTAAATGTTAAAATTTCATCATTATAGACCATTTTTGGATCGTTCGACAGGTCCGGAGTCATCGTTTTTCATCCGAAAATTGATTTTTTGGACTGTACCAAAAATGATTCAAAATGTCAATTGGATCATGCCTCATGTTGAATAACCACTTTTTAAACCCTCACAGTGACCAAAATTGCCATTTTTACAGAGTTTTGCTTACTCAAAAGCTTCAATTTTGACCCGTTTCAGGCACAGAAATGACTTTAAACACACTTATTTTAGTTGACAAAGTCATAATTCAAATCCATCAGTAATTTAGAGTCAAAAGATTAAATGTTAAAATTTCATCATTATAGACCATTTTGGGATCGTTCGACTGGTCCGGAGCCATCGTTTTTCATCCGAAAATTGATTTTTTGGACTGTACCAAAAATGATTCAAAATGTCAATTGGATCATGCCTCATGTTGAATAACCACTTTTTAAACCCTCACAGTGACCAAAATTGCCATTTTTACAGAGTTTTGCTTACTCAAAAGCTTCAATTTTGACCCGTTTCAGGCACAGAAATGACTTTAACCACACTTATTTTAGTTGACAAAGTCATAATTCACATCCATCAGTAATTTAGAGTCAAAAGATTAAATGTTAAAATTTCATCATTATAGACCATTTTGGGATCGTTCGACTGGTCCGGAGTCATCGTTTTTCATCCGAAAATTTATTTTTTGGACTGTACCAAAAATGATTCAAAATGTCAATTGAATCATGCCTCATGTTGAATAACCACTTTTTAAACCCTCACAGTGACCAAAATTGCCATTTTTACAGAGTTTTGCTTACTCAAAAGCTTCAATTTTGACCCGTTTCAGGCACAGAAATGACTTTAAACACACTTATTTTAGTTGACAAAGTCACAATTCACATCCAACAGTAATTTAGAGTCAAAAGATTAAATGTTAAAATTTCATCATTATAGACCATTTTGGGATCGTTCGACAGGTCCGGAGTCATCGTTTTTCATCCGAAAATTGATTTTTTGGACTGTACCAAAAATGATTCAAAATGTCAATTGGATCATGCCTCATGTTGAATAACCACTTTTTAAACCCTCACAGTGACCAAAATTGCCATTTTTACAGAGTTTTGCTTACTCAAAAGCTTCAATTTTGACCCGTTTCAGGCACAGAAATGACTTTAAACACACTTATTTTAGTTGACAAAGTCATAATTCAAATCCATCAGTAATTTAGAGTCAAAAGATTAAATGTTAAAATTTCATCATTATAGACCATTTTGGGATCGTTCGACTGGTCCGGAGTCATCGATTTTCATCCAAAAATTGATTTTTTGGACTGTACCAAAAATGATTCAAAATGTCAATTGGATCATGCCTCATGTTGAATAAGCACTTTTTAAACCCTCACAGTGACCAAAATTGCCATTTTTACAGAGTTTTGCTTACTCAAAAGCTTCCATTTTGACCCGTTTCAGGCACAGAAATGACTTTAAACACACTTATTCTAGTTGACAAAGTCATAATTCACATCCAACAGTCATTTAGAGTCAAAAGATTAAATGTTAAAATTTCATCATTATAGACCATTTTGGGATCGTTCGACAGGTCCGGAGTCATCGTTTTTCATCCGAAAATTGATTTTTTGGACTGTACCAAAAATGATTCAAAATGTCAATTGGATCATGCCTCATGTTGAATAACCACTTTTTAAACCCTCACAGTGACAAAAATTGCCATTTTTACAGAGTTTTGCTTACTCAAAAGCTTCCATTTTGACCCGTTTCAGGCACAGAAATGACTTTAAACACACTTATTCTAGTTGACAAAGTCATAATTAACATCCAACAGTCATTTAGAGTCAAAAGATTAAATGTTAAAATTTCATCATTATAGACCATTTTGGGATCGTTCGACAGGTCCGGAGTCATCGTTTTTCATCCGAAAATTGATTTTTTGGACTGTACCAAAAATGATTCAAAATGTCAATTGGATCGTGCCTCATGTTGAATAACCACTTTTTAAACCCTCACAGTGACCAAAATTGCCATTTTTACAGAGTTTTGCTTACTCAAAAGCTTCCATTTTGACCCGTTTCAGGCACAGAAATGACTTTAAACACACTTATTCTAGTTGACAAAGTCATAATTCACATCCAACAGTCATTTAGAGTCAAAAGATTAAATGTTAAAATTTCATCATTATAGACCATTTTGGGATCTTTCGACAGGTCCGGAGTCATCGTTTTTCATCCGAAAATTGATTTTTTGGACTGTACCAAAAATGATTCAAAATGTCAATTGGATCATGCCTCATGTTGAATAACCACTTTTTAAACCCTTACAGTGACCAAAATTGCCATTTTTACAGAGTTTTGCTTACTCAAAAGCTTCAATTTTGACCCGTTTCAGGCACAGAAATGACTTTAAACACACTTATTTTAGTTGACAAAGTCACAATTCACATCCAACAGTAATTTAGAGTCAAAAGATTAAATGTTAAAATTTCATCATTATAGACCATTTTGGGATCGTTCGACAGGTCCGGAGTCATCGTTTTTCATCCGAAAATTGATTTTTTGGACTGTACCAAAAATTATTCAAAATGTCAATTGGATCATGCCTCATGTTGAATAACCACTTTTTAAACCCTCACAGTGACCAAAATTGCCATTTTTACAGAGTTTTGCTTACTCAAAAGCTTCCATTTTGACCCGTTTCAGGCACAGAAATGACTTTAAACACACTTATTCTAGTTGACAAAGTCATAATTCACATCCAACAGTCATTTAGAGTCAAAAGATTAAATGTTAAAATTTCATCATTATAGACCATTTTTGGATCGTTCGACAGGTCCGGAGTCATCGTTTTTCATCCGAAAATTGATTTTTTGGACTGTACCAAAAATGATTCAAAATGTCAATTGGATCATGCCTCATGTTGAATAACCACTTTTTAAACCCTCACAGTGACCAAAATTGCCATTTTTACAGAGTTTTGCTTACTCAAAAGCTTCAATTTTGACCCGTTTCAGGCACAGAAATGACTTTAAACACACTTATTTTAGTTGACAAAGTCATAATTCAAATCCATCAGTAATTTAGAGTCAAAAGATTAAATGTTAAAATTTCATCATTATAGACCATTTTGGGATCGTTCGACTGGTCCGGAGTCATCGTTTTTCATCCGAAAATTGATTTTTTGGACTGTACCAAAAATGATTCAAAATGTCAATTGGATCATGCCTCATGTTGAATAACCACTTTTTAAACCCTCACA
Source organism: Lissotriton vulgaris (assembly GCF_964263255.1). Lineage (NCBI taxonomy): Eukaryota > Metazoa > Chordata > Amphibia > Caudata > Salamandridae > Lissotriton > Lissotriton vulgaris. The sequence goes on along the minus strand of NW_028250937.1, from coordinate 390,896 downwards.
GTGACCAAAATTGCCATTTTTACAGAGTTTTGCTTACTCAAAAGCTTCAATTTTGACCCGTTTCAGGCACAGAAATGACTTTAACCACACTTATTTTAGTTGACAAAGTCATAATTCACATCCATCAGTAATTTAGAGTCAAAAGATTAAATGTTAAAATGTCATCATTATAGACCATTTTGGGATCGTTCGACTGGTCCGGAGTCATCGTTTTTCATCCGAAAATTTATTTTTTGGACTGTACCAAAAATGATTCAAAATGTCAATTGAATCATGCCTCATGTTGAATAACCACTTTTTAAACCCTCACAGTGACCAAAATTGCCATTTTTACAGAGTTTTGCTTACTCAAAAGCTTCAATTTTGACCCGTTTCAGGCACAGAAATGACTTTAAACACACTTATTTTAGTTGACAAAGTCACAATTCACATCCAACAGTAATTTAGAGTCAAAAGATTAAATGTTAAAATTTCATCATTATAGACCATTTTGGGATCGTTCGACAGGTCCGGAGTCATCGTTTTTCATCCGAAAATTGATTTTTTGGACTGTACCAAAAATGATTCAAAATGTCAATTGGATCATGCCTCATGTTGAATAACCACTTTTTAAACCCTCACAGTGACCAAAATTGCCATTTTTACAGAGTTTTGCTTACTCAAAAGCTTCAATTTTGACCCGTTTCAGGCACAGAAATGACTTTAAACACACTTATTTTAGTTGACAAAGTCATAATTCAAATCCATCAGTAATTTAGAGTCAAAAGATTAAATGTTAAAATTTCATCATTATAGACCATTTTGGGATCGTTCGACTGGTCCGGAGTCATCGTTTTTCATCCAAAAATTGATTTTTTGGACTGTACCAAAAATGATTCAAAATGTCAATTGGATCATGCCTCATGTTGAATAAGCACTTTTTAAACCCTCACAGTGACCAAAATTGCCATTTTTACAGAGTTTTGCTTACTCAAAAGCTTCAATTTTGACCCGTTTCAGGCACAGAAATGACTTTAAACACACTTATTTTAGTTGACAAAGTCACAATTCACATCCAACAGTACTTTAGAGTCAAAAGATTAAATGTTAAAATTTCATCATTATAGACCATTTTGGGATCGTTCGACAGGTCCGGAGTCATCGTTTTTCATCCGAAAATTGATTTTTTGGACTGTACCAAAAATGATTCAAAATGTCAATTGGATCATGCCTCATGTTGAATAACCACTTTTTAAACCCTCACAGTGACCAAAATTGCCATTTTTACAGAGTTTTGCTTACTCAAAAGCTTCCATTTTGACCCGTTTCAGGCACAGAAATGACTTTAAACACACTTATTCTAGTTGACAAAGTCACAATTCACATCCAACAGTCATTTAGAGTCAAAAGATTAAATGTTAAAATTTCATCATTATAGACCATTTTGGGATCGTTCGACAGGCCTGGAGTCATCGTTTTTCATCCGAAAATTGATTTTTTGGACTGTACCAAAAATGATTCAAAATGTCAATTGGATCACGCCTCATGTTGAATAACCACTTTTTAAACCCTCACAGTGACCAAAATTGCCATTTTTACAGAGTTTTGCTTACTCAAAAGCTTCCATTTTGACCCGTTTCAGGCACAGAAATGACTTTAAACACACTTATTCTAGTTGACAAAGTCATAATTCACATCCAACAGTCATTTAGAGTCAAAAGATTAAATGTTAAAATTTCATCATTATAGACCATTTTGGGATCGTTCGACTGGTCCGGAGTCATCGTTTTTCATCCGAAAATTGATTTTTTGGACTGTACCAAAAATGATTCAAAATGTCAATTGGATCATGCCTCATGTTGAATAACCACTTTTTAAACCCTCACAGTGACCAAAATTGCCATTTTTACAGAGTTTTGCTTACTCAAAAGCTTCAATTTTGACCCGTTTCAGGCACAGAAATGACTTTAAACACACTTATTTTAGTTGACAAAGTCACAATTCACATCCAACAGTAATTTAGAGTCAAAAGATTAAATGTTAAAATTTCATCATTATAGACCATTTTGGGATCGTTCGACAGGTCCGGAGTCATCGTTTTTCATTCGAAAATAGATTTTTTGGACTGTACCAAAAATGATTCAAAATGTCAATTGGATCATGCCTCATGTTGAATAACCACTTTTTAAACCCTCACAGTGACCAAAATTGCCATTTTTACAGAGTTTTGCTTACTCAAAAGCTTCAATTTTGACCCGTTTCAGGCACAGAAATGACTTTAAACACACTTATTTTAGTTGACAAAGTCATAATTCAAATCCATCAGTAATTTAGAGTCAAAAGATTAAATGTTAAAATTTCATCATTATAGACCATTTTGGGATCGTTCGACTGGTCCGGAGTCATCGTTTTTCATCCGAAAATTGATTTTTTGGACTGTACCAAAAATGATTCAAAATGTCAATTGGATCATGCCTCATGTTGAATAAGCACTTTTTAAACCCTCACAGTGACCAAAATTGCCATTTTTACAGAGTTTTGCTTACTCAAAAGCTTCAATTTTGACCCGTTTCAGGCACAAAAATGACTTTAAACACACTTATTTTAGTTGACAAAGTCACAATTCACATCCAACAGTACTTTAGAGTCAAAAGATTAAATGTTAAAATTTCATCATTATAGACCATTTTGGGATCGTTCGACAGGTCCGGAGTCATCGTTTTTCATCCGAAAATTGATTTTTTGGACTGTACCAAAAATGATTCAAAATGTCAATTGGATCGTGCCTCATGTTGAATAACCACTTTTTAAACCCTCACAGTGACCAAAATTGCCATTTTTACAGAGTTTTGCTTACTCAAAAGCTTCCATTTTGACCCGTTTCAGGCACAGAAATGACTTTAAACACACTTATTCTAGTTGACAAAGTCACAATTCACATCCAACAGTCATTTAGAGTCAAAAGATTAAATGTTAAAATTTCATCATTATAGACCATTTTGGGATCGTTCGACAGGTCCGGAGTCATCGTTTTTCATCCGAAAATTGATTTTTGGGACTGTACCAAAAATTATTCAAAATGTCAATTGGATCATGCCTCATGTTGAATAACCACTTTTTAAACCCTCACAGTGACCAAAATTGCCATTTTTACAGAGTTTTGCTTACTCAAAAGCTTCCATTTTGACCCGTTTCAGGCACAGAAATGACTTTAAACACACTTATTTTAGTTGACAAAGTCATAATTCACATCCAACAGTCATTTAGAGTCAAAAGATTAAATGTTGAAATTTCATCCATATTGACCATTTTGGGGTCGTTCGACAGGTCCGGAGTCATCGTTTTTCATCCGAAAATTGATTTTTTGGACTGTACCAAAAATGATTCAAAATGTCAATTGGATCATGCCTCATGTTGAATAACCACTTTTTAAACCCTTACAGTGACCAAAATTGCCATTTTTACAGAGTTTTGCTTACTCAAAAGCTTCAATTTTGACCCGTTTCAGGCACAGAAATGACTTTAAACACACTTATTTTAGTTGACAAAGTCACAATTCACATCCAACAGTAATTTAGAGTCAAAAGATTAAATGTTAAAATTTCATCATCATTATAGACCATTTTGGGATCGTTCGACAGGTCCGGAGTCATTGTTTTTCATCCGAAAATTGATTTTTTGGACTGTACCAAAAATTATTCAAAATGTCAATTGGATCATGCCTCATGTTGAATAACCACTTTTTAAACCCTCACAGTGACCAAAATTGCCATTTTTACAGAGTTTTGCTTACTCAAAAGCTTCCATTTTGACCCGTTTCAGGCACAGAAATGACTTTAAACACACTTATTCTAGTTGACAAAGTCATAATTCACATCCAACAGTCATTTAGAGTCAAAAGATTAAATGTTAAAATTTCATCATTATAGACCATTTTGGGATCGTTCGACAGGTCCGGAGTCATCGTTTTTCATCCGAAAATTGATTTTTTGGACTGTACCAAAAATAACTCAAAATGTCAATTGGATCGTGCCTCATGTTGAATAACCACTTTTTAAACCCTCACAGTGACCAAAATTGCCATTTTTACAGAGTTTTGCTTACTCAAAAGCTTCCATTTTGACCCGTTTCAGGCACAGAAATGACATTAAACACACTTATTCTAGTTGACAAAGTCATAATTCACATCCAACAGTCATTTAGAGTCAAAAGATTAAATGTTAAAATTTCATCATTATAGACCATTTTGGGATCGTTCGACAGGTCCGGAGTCATCGTTTTTCATCCGAAAATTGATTTTTTGGACTGTACCAAAAATGATTCAAAATGTCAATTGGATCATGCCTCATGTTGAATAACCACTTTTTAAACCCTTACAGTGACCAAAATTGCCATTTTTACAGAGTTTTGCTTACTCAAAAGCTTCAATTTTGACCCGTTTCAGGCACAGAAATGACTTTAAACACACTTATTTTAGTTGACAAAGTCACAATTCACATCCAACAGTAATTTAGAGTCAAAAGATTAAATGTTAAAATTTCATCATTATAGACCATTTTGGGATCGTTCGACAGGTCCGGAGTCATCGTTTTTCATCCGAAAATTGATTTTTTGGACTGTACCAAAAATTATTCAAAATGTCAATTGGATCATGCCTCATGTTGAATAACCACTTTTTAAACCCTCACAGTGACCAAAATTGCCATTTTTACAGAGTTTTGCTTACTCAAAAGCTTCCATTTTGACCCGTTTCAGGCACAGAAATGACTTTAAACACACTTATTCTAGTTGACAAAGTCATAATTCACATCCAGCAGTCATTTAGAGTCAAAAGATTAAATGTTAAAATTTCATCATTATAGACCATTTTTGGATCGTTCGACAGGTCCGGAGTCATCGTTTTTCATCCGAAAATTGATTTTTTGGACTGTACCAAAAATGATTCAAAATGTCAATTGGATCATGCCTCATGTTGAATAACCACTTTTTAAACCCTCACAGTGACCAAAATTGCCATTTTTACAGAGTTTTGCTTACTCAAAAGCTTCCATTTTGACCCGTTTCAGGCACAGAAATGACTTTAACCACACTTATTTTAGTTGACAAAGTCATAATTCACATCCATCAGTAATTTAGAGTCAAAAGATTAAATGTTAAAATTTCATCATTATAGACCATTTTGGGATCGTTCGACTGGTCCGGAGTCATCGTTTTTCATCCGAAAATTTATTTTTTGGACTGTACCAAAAATGATTCAAAATGTCAATTGGATCATGCCTCATGTTGAATAACCACTTTTTAAACCCTCACAGTGACCAAAATTGCCATTTTTACAGAGTTTTGCTTACTCAAAAGCTTCAATTTTGACCCGTTTCAGGCACAGAAATGACTTTAAACACACTTATTTTAGTTGACAAAGTCACAATTCACATCCAACAGTAATTTAGAGTCAAAAGATTAAATGTTAAAATTTCATCATTATAGACCATTTTGGGATCGTTCGACAGGTCCGGAGTCATCGTTTTTCATCCGAAAATTGATTTTTTGGACTGTACCAAAAATGATTCAAAATGTCAATTGGATCATGCCTCATGTTGAATAACCACTTTTTAAACCCTCACAGTGACCAAAATTGCCATTTTTACAGAGTTTTGCTTACTCAAAAGCTTCAATTTTGACCCGTTTCAGGCACAGAAATGACTTTAAACACACTTATTTTAGTTGACAAAGTCATAATTCACATCCATCAGTAATTTAGAGTCAAAAGATTAAATGTTAAAATTTCATCATTATAGACCATTTTGGGATCGTTCGACTGTACCGGAGTCATCGTTTTTCATCAGAAAATTGATTTTTTGGACTGTACCAAAAATGATTCAAAATGTCAATTGGATCATGCCTCATGTTGAATAACCACTTTTTAAACCCTCACAGTGACCAAAATTGCCATTTTTACAGAGTTTTGCTTACTCAAAAGCTTCAATTTTGACCCGTTTCAGGCACAGAAATGACTTTAAACACACTTATTTTAGTTGACAAAGTCACAATTCACATCCAACAGTAATTTAGAGTCAAAAGATTAAATGTTAAAATTTCATCATTATAGACCATTTTGGGATCGTTCGACAGGTCCGGAGTCATCGTTTTTCATCCGAAAATTGATTTTTTGGACTGTACCAAAAATGATTCAAAATGTCAATTGGATCATGCCTCATGTTGAATAACCACTTTTTAAACCCTCACAGTGACCAAAATTGCCATTTTTACAGAGTTTTGCTTACTCAAAAGCTTTCATTTTGACCCGTTTCAGGCACAGAAATGACTTTAAACACACTTATTCTAGTTGACAGAGTCATAATTCACATCCAACAGTCATTTAGAGTCAAAAGATGAAATGTTAAAATTTCATCATTATAGACCATTTTGGGATCGTTCGACTGGTCCGGAGTCATCGTTTTTCATCCGAAAATTGATTTTTTGGACTGTACCAAAAATGATTCAAAATGTCAATTGGATCATGCCTCATGTTGAATAACCACTTTTTAAACCCTCACAGTGACCAAAATTGCCATTTTTACAGAGTTTTGCTTACTCAAAAGCTTCAATTTTGACCCGTTTCAGGCACAGAAATGACTTTAAACACACTTATTTTAGTTGACAAAGTCACAATTCACATCCAACAGTAATTTAGAGTCAAAAGATTAAATGTTAAAATTTCATCATTATAGACCATTTTGGGATCGTTCGACAGGTCCGGAGTCATCGTTTTTCATCCGAAAATAGATTTTTTGGACTGTACCAAAAATGATTCAAAATGTCAATTGGATCATGCCTCATGTTGAATAACCACTTTTTAAACCCTCACAGTGACCAAAATTGCCATTTTTACAGAGTTTTGCTTACTCAAAAGCTTCAATTTTGACCCGTTTCAGGCACAGAAATGACTTTAAACACACTTATTTTAGTTGACAAAGTCATAATTCAAATCCATCAGTAATTTAGAGTCAAAAGATTAAATGTTAAAATTTCATCATTATAGACCATTTTGGGATCGTTCGACTGGTCCGGAGTCATCGTTTTTCATCCGAAAATTGATTTTTTGGACTGTACCAAAAATGATTCAAAATGTCAATTGGATCATGCCTCATGTTGAATAAGCACTTTTTAAACCCTCACAGTGACCAAAATTGCCATTTTTACAGAGTTTTGCTTACTCAAAAGCTTCAATTTTGACCCGTTTCAGGCACAAAAATGACTTTAAACACACTTATTTTAGTTGACAAAGTCACAATTCACATCCAACAGTACTTTAGAGTCAAAAGATTAAATGTTAAAATTTCATCATTATAGACCATTTTGGGATCGTTCGACAGGTCCGGAGTCATCGTTTTTCATCCGAAAATTGATTTTTTGGACTGTACCAAAAATGATTCAAAATGTCAATTGGATCGTGCCTCATGTTGAATAACCACTTTTTAAACCCTCACAGTGACCAAAATTGCCATTTTTACAGAGTTTTGCTTACTCAAAAGCTTCCATTTTGACCCGTTTCAGGCACAGAAATGACTTTAAACACACTTATTCTAGTTGACAAAGTCACAATTCACATCCAACAGTCATTTAGAGTCAAAAGATTAAATGTTAAAATTTCATCATTATAGACCATTTTGGGATCGTTCGACAGGTCCGGAGTCATCGTTTTTCATCCGAAAATTGATTTTTTGGACTGTACCAAAAATGATTCAAAATGTCAATTGGATCATGCCTCATGTTGAATAACCACTTTTTAAACCCTCACAGTGACCAAAATTGCCATTTTTACAGAGTTTTGCTTACTCAAAAGCTTCCATTTTGACCCGTTTCAGGCACAGAAATGACTTTAAACACACTTATTCTAGTTGACAAATTCATAATTCACATCCAACAGTCATTTAGAGTCAAAAGATTAAATGTTAAAATTTCATCATTATAGACCATTTTGGGATCGTTCGACAGGTCCGGAGTCATCGTTTTTCATCCGAAAATTGATTTTTGGGACTGTACCAAAAATTATTCAAAATGTCAATTGGATCATGCCTCATGTTGAATAACCACTTTTTAAACCCTCACAGTGACCAAAATTGCCATTTTTACAGAGTTTTGCTTACTCAAAAGCTTCCATTTTGACCCGTTACAGGCACAGAAATGACTTTAAACACACTTATTTTAGTTGACAAAGTCATAATTCACATCCAACAGTCATTTAGAGTCAAAAGATTAAATGTTGAAATTTCATCCATATTGACCATTTTGGGGTCGTTCGACAGGTCCGGAGTCATCGTTTTTCATCCGAAAATTTATTTTTGGACTGTACCAAAAATGATTCAAAATGTCAATTGGATCGTGCCTCATGTTGAATAACCACTTTTTAAACCCTCACAGTGACCAAAATTGCCATTTTTACAGAGTTTTGCTTACTCAAAAGCTTCCATTTTGACCCGTTTCAGGCACAGAAATGACTTTAAACACACTTATTCTAGTTGACAAAGTCACAATTCACATCCAACAGTCATTTAGAGTCAAAAGATTAACAGCCTGATTCATGATCGGGCCGTTTTGCGAGGCTCAAATAGCGAATCATAAGGAATCGCTATTTGAGACTCGCAAAACGGTAATCATGTAGGAATCGCAATATTAATTGCGATTCCCACTGATTCCTTATTTGCGATTAGCTAATTGCTAATCGCAAATAAGGAATAACTCCCCATGCATTCCTATGGGCCAAAAGGCCCATAGGAATGCATGGGGAGTATTCCTTATTTGCGATTAGCAATTTGCTACTCGCAAATAAGATAGCGATTTAAAGGGTGCCAGGGGTGTCCAAAGGACACCCTGTAGCACCCCTTAAATGCAAATTGAAACAGGTGTTGCGCACACACATGTCCAAAGGACATGTGTGTGTGCAACATGCAACTTAGAAAAATGCTTTTAAAAGCATTTTTCTACGTTTTTGCTATTTACCGAGAGGTCTGACCTCTCGGTAAATAGCGGCCCAAAATTGCATTTTCGCAATTTTCAAATGCTTCATGAATTGCATTTAAGGAATCTCAAATAGAGATTCCTTAAATGTAATTCCTCGCAATTTAGCGATTTAGCAATTACCGATTTTTGCATTTGGGATGCTGAATCCCAAATGCAAAAATCGCACTCGCAAAGGGCCGGATTCTCAGAATCCGGCCCTTTGCGAGCCGATTTAGCCTTCATGAATAAGGCTGTAAATGTTAAAATTTCATCATTATAGACCATTTTGGGATCGTTCGACAGGTCCGGAGTCATCGTTTTTCATCCGAAAATTGATTTTTTGGACTGTACCAAAAATGATTCAAAATGTCAATTGGATCATGCCTCATGTTGAATAACCACTTTTTAAACCCTCACAGTGACCAAAATTGCCATTTTTACAGAGTTTTGCTTACTCAAAAGCTTCCATTTTGACCCATTTCAGGCACAGAAATGACTTTAAACACACTTATTCTAGTTGACAAATTCATAATTCACATCCAACAGTCATTTAGAGTCAAAAGATTAAATGTTAAAATTTCATCCATATTGACCATTTTGGGGTCGTTCGACAGGTCCGGAGTCATCGTTTTTCATTCGAAAATTTATTTTTTGGACTGTACCAAAAATGATTCAAAATGTCAATTGGATCGTGCCTCATGTTGAATAACCACTTTTTAAACCCTCACAGTGACCAAAATTGCCATTTTTACAGAGTTTTGCTTACTCAAAAGCTTCCATTTTGACCCGTTTCAGGCACAGAAATGACTTTAAACACACTTATTCTAGTTGACAAAGTCATAATTCACATCCAACAGTCATTTAGAGTCAAAAGATTAAATGTTAAAATTTCATCATTATAGACCATTTTGGGATCGTTCGACAGGTCCGGAGTCATCGTTTTTCATCCGAAAATTGATTTTTTGGACTGTACCAAAAATGATTCAAAATGTCAATTGGATCGTGCCTCATGTTGAATAACCACTTTTTAAACCCTCACAGTGACCAAAATTGCCATTTTTACAGAGTTTTGCTTACTCAAAAGCTTCCATTTTGACCCGTTTCAGGCACAGAAATGACTTTAAACACACTTATTCTAGTTGACAAAGTCACAATTCACATCCAACAGTCATTTAGAGTCAAAAGATTAAATGTTAAAATTTCATCATTATAGACCATTTTGGGATCGTTCGACAGGTCCGGAGTCATCGTTTTTCATCCGAAAATTGATTTTTTGGACTGTACCAAAAATGATTCAAAATGTCAATTGGATCATGCCTCATGTTGAATAACCACTTTTTAAACCCTCACAGTGACCAAAATTGCCATTTTTACAGAGTTTTGCTTACTCAAAAGCTTCCATTTTGACCCGTTTCAGGCACAGAAATGACTTTAAACACACTTATTCTAGTTGACAAATTCATAATTCACATCCAACAGTCATTTAGAGTCAAAAGATTAAATGTTAAAATTTCATCATTATAGACCATTTTGGGATCGTTCGACAGGTCCGGAGTCATCGTTTTTCATCCGAAAATTGATTTTTGGGACTGTACCAAAAATTATTCAAAATGTCAATTGGATCATGCCTCATGTTGAATAACCACTTTTTAAACCCTCACAGTGACCAAAATTGCCATTTTTACAGAGTTTTGCTTACTCAAAAGCTTCCATTTTGACCCGTTACAGGCACAGAAATGACTTTAAACACACTTATTTTAGTTGACAAAGTCATAATTCACATCCAACAGTCATTTAGAGTCAAAAGATTAAATGTTGAAATTTCATCCATATTGACCATTTTGGGGTCGTTCGACAGGTCCGGAGTCATCGTTTTTCATCCGAAAATTTATTTTTGGACTGTACCAAAAATGATTCAAAATGTCAATTGGATCGTGCCTCATGTTGAATAACCACTTTTTAAACCCTCACAGTGACCAAAATTGCCATTTTTACAGAGTTTTGCTTACTCAAAAGCTTCCATTTTGACCCGTTTCAGGCACAGAAATGACTTTAAACACACTTATTCTAGTTGACAAAGTCACAATTCACATCCAACAGTCATTTAGAGTCAAAAGATTAACAGCCTGATTCATGATCGGGCCGTTTTGCGAGGCTCAAATAGCGAATCATAAGGAATCGCTATTTGAGACTCGCAAAACGGTAATCATGTAGGAATCGCAATATTAATTGCGATTCCCACTGATTCCTTATTTGCGATTAGCTAATTGCTAATCGCAAATAAGGAATAACTCCCCATGCATTCCTATGGGCCAAAAGGCCCATAGGAATGCATGGGGAGTATTCCTTATTTGCGATTAGCAATTTGCTACTCGCAAATAAGATAGCGATTTAAAGGGTGCCAGGGGTGTCCAAAGGACACCCTGTAGCACCCCTTAAATGCAAATTGAAACAGGTGTTGCGCACACACATGTCCAAAGGACATGTGTGTGTGCAACATGCAACTTAGAAAAATGCTTTTAAAAGCATTTTTCTACGTTTTTGCTATTTACCGAGAGGTCTGACCTCTCGGTAAATAGCGGCCCAAAATTGCATTTTCGCAATTTTCAAATGCTTCATGAATTGCATTTAAGGAATCTCAAATAGAGATTCCTTAAATGTAATTCCTCGCAATTTAGCGATTTAGCAATTACCGATTTTTGCATTTGGGATGCTGAATCCCAAATGCAAAAATCGCACTCGCAAAGGGCCGGATTCTCAGAATCCGGCCCTTTGCGAGCCGATTTAGCCTTCATGAATAAGGCTGTAAATGTTAAAATTTCATCATTATAGACCATTTTGGGATCGTTCGACAGGTCCGGAGTCATCGTTTTTCATCCGAAAATTGATTTTTTGGACTGTACCAAAAATGATTCAAAATGTCAATTGGATCATGCCTCATGTTGAATAACCACTTTTTAAACCCTCACAGTGACCAAAATTGCCATTTTTACAGAGTTTTGCTTACTCAAAAGCTTCCATTTTGACCCATTTCAGGCACAGAAATGACTTTAAACACACTTATTCTAGTTGACAAATTCATAATTCACATCCAACAGTCATTTAGAGTCAAAAGATTAAATGTTAAAATTTCATCCATATTGACCATTTTGGGGTCGTTCGACAGGTCCGGAGTCATCGTTTTTCATTCGAAAATTTATTTTTTGGACTGTACCAAAAATGATTCAAAATGTCAATTGGATCGTGCCTCATGTTGAATAACCACTTTTTAAACCCTCACAGTGACCAAAATTGCCATTTTTACAGAGTTTTGCTTACTCAAAAGCTTCCATTTTGACCCGTTTCAGGCACAGAAATGACTTTAAACACACTTATTCTAGTTGACAAAGTCATAATTCACATCCAACAGTCATTTAGAGTCAAAAGATTAAATGTTAAAATTTCATCATTATAGACCATTTTGGGATCGTTCGACAGGTCCGGAGTCATCGTTTTTCATCCGAAAATTGATTTTTTGGACTGTACCAAAAATGATTCAAAATGTCAATTGGATCGTGCCTCATGTTGAATAACCACTTTTTAAACCCTCACAGTGACCAAAATTGCCATTTTTACAGAGTTTTGCTTACTCAAAAGCTTCCATTTTGACCCGTTTCAGGCACAGAAATGACTTTAAACACACTTATTCTAGTTGACAAAGTCACAATTCACATCCAACAGTCATTTAGAGTCAAAAGATTAAATGTTAAAATTTCATCATTATAGACCATTTTGGGATCGTTCGACAGGTCCGGAGTCATCGTTTTTCATCCGAAAATTGATTTTTTGGACTGTACCAAAAATGATTCAAAATGTCAATTGGATCATGCCTCATGTTGAATAACCACTTTTTAAACCCTCACAGTGACCAAAATTGCCATTTTTACAGAGTTTTGCTTACTCAAAAGCTTCCATTTTGACCCGTTTCAGGCACAGAAATGACTTTAAACACACTTATTCTAGTTGACAAATTCATAATTCACATCCAACAGTCATTTAGAGTCAAAAGATTAAATGTTAAAATTTCATCATTATAGACCATTTTGGGATCGTTCGACAGGTCCGGAGTCATCGTTTTTCATCCGAAAATTGATTTTTGGGACTGTACCAAAAATTATTCAAAATGTCAATTGGATCATGCCTCATGTTGAATAACCACTTTTTAAACCCTCACAGTGACCAAAATTGCCATTTTTACAGAGTTTTGCTTACTCAAAAGCTTCCATTTTGACCCGTTACAGGCACAGAAATGACTTTAAACACACTTATTTTAGTTGACAAAGTCATAATTCACATCCAACAGTCATTTAGAGTCAAAAGATTAAATGTTGAAATTTCATCCATATTGACCATTTTGGGGTCGTTCGACAGGTCCGGAGTCATCGTTTTTCATCCGAAAATTTATTTTTGGACTGTACCAAAAATGATTCAAAATGTCAATTGGATCGTGCCTCATGTTGAATAACCACTTTTTAAACCCTCACAGTGACCAAAATTGCCATTTTTACAGAGTTTTGCTTACTCAAAAGCTTCCATTTTGACCCGTTTCAGGCACAGAAATGACTTTAAACACACTTATTCTAGTTGACAAAGTCACAATTCACATCCAACAGTCATTTAGAGTCAAAAGATTAACAGCCTGATTCATGATCGGGCCGTTTTGCGAGGCTCAAATAGCGAATCATAAGGAATCGCTATTTGAGACTCGCAAAACGGTAATCATGTAGGAATCGCAATATTAATTGCGATTCCCACTGATTCCTTATTTGCGATTAGCTAATTGCTAATCGCAAATAAGGAATAACTCCCCATGCATTCCTATGGGCCAAAAGGCCCATAGGAATGCATGGGGAGTATTCCTTATTTGCGATTAGCAATTTGCTACTCGCAAATAAGATAGCGATTTAAAGGGTGCCAGGGGTGTCCAAAGGACACCCTGTAGCACCCCTTAAATGCAAATTGAAACAGGTGTTGCGCACACACATGTCCAAAGGACATGTGTGTGTGCAACATGCAACTTAGAAAAATGCTTTTAAAAGCATTTTTCTACGTTTTTGCTATTTACCGAGAGGTCTGACCTCTCGGTAAATAGCGGCCCAAAATTGCATTTTCGCAATTTTCAAATGCTTCATGAATTGCATTTAAGGAATCTCAAATAGAGATTCCTTAAATGTAATTCCTCGCAATTTAGCGATTTAGCAATTACCGATTTTTGCATTTGGGATGCTGAATCCCAAATGCAAAAATCGCACTCGCAAAGGGCCGGATTCTCAGAATCCGGCCCTTTGCGAGCCGATTTAGCCTTCATGAATAAGGCTGTAAATGTTAAAATTTCATCATTATAGACCATTTTGGGATCGTTCGACAGGTCCGGAGTCATCGTTTTTCATCCGAAAATTGATTTTTTGGACTGTACCAAAAATGATTCAAAATGTCAATTGGATCATGCCTCATGTTGAATAACCACTTTTTAAACCCTCACAGTGACCAAAATTGCCATTTTTACAGAGTTTTGCTTACTCAAAAGCTTCCATTTTGACCCATTTCAGGCACAGAAATGACTTTAAACACACTTATTCTAGTTGACAAATTCATAATTCACATCCAACAGTCATTTAGAGTCAAAAGATTAAATGTTAAAATTTCATCCATATTGACCATTTTGGGGTCGTTCGACAGGTCCGGAGTCATCGTTTTTCATCCGAAAATTTATTTTTTGGACTGTACCAAAAATGATTCAAAATGTCAATTGGATCGTGCCTCATGTTGAATAACCACTTTTTAAACCCTCACAGTGACCAAAATTGCCATTTTTACAGAGTTTTGCTTACTCAAAAGCTTCCATTTTGACCCGTTTCAGGCACAGAAATGACTTTAAACACACTTATTCTAGTTGACAAAGTCATAATTCACATCCAACAGTCATTTAGAGTCAAAAGATTAAATGTTAAAATTTCATCATTATAGACCATTTTGGGATCGTTCGACTGGTCCGGAGTCATCGTTTTTCATCAGAAAATTGATTTTTTGGACTGTACCAAAAATGATTCAAAATGTCAATTGGATCATGCCTCATGTTGAATAACCACTTTTTAAACCCTCACAGTGACCAAAATTGCCATTTTTACAGAGTTTTGCTTACTCAAAAGCTTCAATTTTGACCCGTTTCAGGCACAGAAATGACTTTGAACACACTTATTTTAGTTGACAAAGTCACAATTCACATCCAACAGTAATTTAGAGTCAAAAGATTAAATGTTAAAATTTCATCATTATAGACCATTTTGGGATCGTTCGACAGGTCCGGAGTCATCGTTTTTCATCCGAAAATTGATTTTTTGGACTGTACCAAAAATGATTCAAAATGTCAATTGGATCATGCCTCATGTTGAATAACCACTTTTTAAACCCTCACAGTGACCAAAATTGCCATTTTTACAGAGTTTTGCTTACTCAAAAGCTTTCATTTTGACCCGTTTCAGGCACAGAAATGACTTTAAACACACTTATTCTAGTTGACAGAGTCATAATTCACATCCAACAGTCATTTAGAGTCAAAAGATTAAATGTTAAAATTTCATCATTATAGACCATTTTGGGATCGTTCGACTGGTCCGGAGTCATCGTTTTTCATCCGAAAATTGATTTTTTGGACTGTACCAAAAATGATTCAAAATGTCAATTGGATCATGCCTCATGTTGAATAACCACTTTTTAAACCCTCACAGTGACCAAAATTGCCATTTTTACAGAGTTTTGCTTACTCAAAAGCTTCAATTTTGACCCGTTTCAGGCACAGAAATGACTTTAAACACACTTATTTTAGTTGACAAAGTCACAATTCACATCCAACAGTAATTTAGAGTCAAAAGATTAAATGTTAAAATTTCATCATTATAGACCATTTTGGGATCGTTCGACAGGTCCGGAGTCATCGTTTTTCATCCGAAAATAGATTTTTTGGACTGTACCAAAAATGATTCAAAATGTCAATTGGATCATGCCTCATGTTGAATAACCACTTTTTAAACCCTCACAGTGACCAAAATTGCCATTTTTACAGAGTTTTGCTTACTCAAAAGCTTCAATTTTGACCCGTTTCAGGCACAGAAATGACTTTAAACACACTTATTTTAGTTGACAAAGTCATAATTCAAATCCATCAGTAATTTAGAGACAAAAGATTAAATGTTAAAATTTCATCATTATAGACCATTTTGGGATCGTTCGACTGGTCCGGAGTCATCGTTTTTCATCCGAAAATTGATTTTTTGGACTGTACCAAAAATGATTCAAAATGTCAATTGGATCATGCCTCATGTTGAATAAGCACTTTTTAAACCCTCACAGTGACCAAAATTGCCATTTTTACAGAGTTTTGCTTACTCAAAAGCTTCAATTTTGACCCGTTTCAGGCACAAAAATGACTTTAAACACACTTATTTTAGTTGACAAAGTCACAATTCACATCCAACAGTACTTTAGAGTCAAAAGATTAAATGTTAAAATTTCATCATTATAGACCATTTTGGGATCGTTCGACAGGTCCGGAGTCATCGTTTTTCATCCGAAAATTGATTTTTTGGACTGTACCAAAAATGATTCAAAATGTCAATTGGATCGTGCCTCATGTTGAATAACCACTTTTTAAACCCTCACAGTGACCAAAATTGCCATTTTTACAGAGTTTTGCTTACTCAAAAGCTTCCATTTTGACCCGTTTCAGGCACAGAAATGACTTTAAACACACTTATTCTAGTTGACAAAGTCACAATTCACATCCAACAGTCATTTAGAGTCAAAAGATTAAATGTTAAAATTTCATCATTATAGACCATTTTGGGATCGTTCGACAGGTCCGGAGTCATCGTTTTTCATCCGAAAATTGATTTTTTGGACTGTACCAAAAATGATTCAAAATGTCAATTGGATCATGCCTCATGTTGAATACCCACTTTTTAAACCCTCACAGTGACCAAAATTGCCATTTTTACAGAGTTTTGCTTACTCAAAAGCTTCCATTTTGACCCGTTTCAGGCACAGAAATGACTTTAAACACACTTATTCTAGTTGACAAATTCATAATTCACATCCAACAGTCATTTAGAGTCAAAAGATTAAATGTTAAAATTTCATCATTATAGACCATTTTGGGATCGTTCGACAGGTCCGGAGTCATCGTTTTTCATCCGAAAATTGATTTTTGGGACTGTACCAAAAATTATTCAAAATGTCAATTGGATCATGCCTCATGTTGAATAACCACTTTTTAAACCCTCACAGTGACCAAAATTGCCATTTTTACAGAGTTTTGCTTACTCAAAAGCTTCCATTTTGACCCGTTTCAGGCACAGAAATGACTTTAAACACACTTATTTTAGTTGACAAAGTCATAATTCACATCCAACAGTCATTTAGAGTCAAAAGATTAAATGTTGAAATTTCATCCATATTGACCATTTTGGGATCGTTCGACAGGTCCGGAGTCATCGTTTTTCATCCGAAAATTTATTTTTTGGACTGTACCAAAAATGATTCAAAATGTCAATTGGATCGTGCCTCATGTTGAATAACCACTTTTTAAACCCTCACAGTGACCAAAATTGCCATTTTTACAGAGTTTTGCTTACTCAAAAGCTTCCATTTTGACCCGTTTCAGGCACAGAAATGACTTTAAACACACTTATTCTAGTTGACAAAGTCATAATTCACATCCAACAGTCATTTAGAGTCAAAAGATTAAATGTTAAAATGTCATGATTATAGACCATTTTGGGATCGTTCGACAGGTCCGGAGTCATCGTTTTTCATCCGAAAATTGATTTTTTGGACTGTACCAAAAATGATTCAAAATGTCAATTGGATCATACCTCATGTTGAATAACCACTTTTTAAACCCTCACAGTGACCAAAATTGCCATTTTTACAGAGTTTTGCTTACTCAAAAGCTTTCATTTTGACCCGTTTCAGGCACAGAAATGACTTTAAACACACTTATTCTAGTTGACAGAGTCATAATTCACATCCAACAGTCATTTAGAGTCAAAAGATGAAATGTTAAAATTTCATCATTATAGACCATTTTGGGATCGTTCGACTGGTCCGGAGTCATCGTTTTTCATCCGAAAATTGATTTTTTGGACTGTACCAAAAATGATTCAAAATGTCAATTGGATCATGCCTCATGTTGAATAACCACTTTTTAAACCCTCACAGTGACCAAAATTGCCATTTTTACAGAGTTTTGCTTACTCAAAAGCTTCAATTTTGACCCGTTTCAGGCACAGAAATGACTTTAAACACACTTATTTTAGTTGACAAAGTCATAATTCAAATCCATCAGTAATTTAGAGTCAACAGATTAAATGTTAAAATTTCATCATTATAGACCATTTTGGGATCGATCGACTGGTCCGGAGTCATCGTTTTTCATCCGAAAATTGATTTTTTGGACTGTACCAAAAAGGATTCAAAATGTCAATTGGATCATGCCTCATGTTGAATAACCACTTTTTAAACCCTCACAGTGACCAAAATTGCCATTTTTACAGAGTTTTGCTTACTCAAAAGCTTCCATTTTGACCCGTTTCAGGCACAGAAATGACTTTCAACACACTTATTTTAGTTGACAAAGTCACAATTCACATCCAACAGTAATTTAGAGTCAAAAGATTAAATGTTAAAATTTCATCATTATAGACCATTTTGGGATCGTTCGACAGGTCCGGAGTCATCGTTTTTCATCCGAAAATTGATTTTTTGGACTGTACCAAAAATGATTCAAAATGTCAATTGGATCGTGCCTCATGTTGAATAACCACTTTTTAAACCCTCACAGTGACCAAAATTGCCATTTTTACAGAGTTTTGCTTACTCAAAAGCTTCAATTTTGACCCGTTTCAGGCACAGAAATGACTTTAAACACACTTATTTTAGTTGACAAAGTCATAATTCAAATCCATCAGTAATTTAGAGTCAAAAGATTAAATGTTAAAATTTCATCATTATAGACCATTTTGGGATCGATCGACTGGTCCGGAGTCATCGTTTTTCATCCGAAAATTGATTTTTTGGACTGTACCAAAAATGATTCAAAATGTCAATTGGATCGTGCCTCATGTTGAATAACCACTTTTTAAACCCTCACAGTGACCAAAATTGCCATTTTTACAGAGTTTTGCTTACTCAAAAGCTTCCATTTTGACCCGTTTCAGGCACAGAAATGACTTTAAACACACTTATTCTAGTTGACAGAGTCATAATTCACATCCAACAGTCATTTAGAGTCAAAAGATGAAATGTTAAAATTTCATCATTATAGACCATTTTGGGATCGTTCGACTGGTCCGGAGTCATCGTTTTTCATCCGAAAATTGATTTTTTGGACTGTACCAAAAATGATTCAAAATGTCAATTGGATCATGCCTCATGTTGAATAACCACTTTTTAAACCCTCACAGTGACCAAAATTGCCATTTTTACAGAGTTTTGCTTACTCAAAAGCTTCAATTTTGACCCGTTTCAGGCACAGAAATGACTTTAAACACACTTATTTTAGTTGACAAAGTCACAATTCACATCCAACAGTAATTTAGAGTCAAAAGATTAAATGTTAAAATTTCATCATTATAGACCATTTTGGGATCGTTCGACAGGTCCGGAGTCATCGTTTTTCATCCGAAAATAGATTTTTTGGACTGTACCAAAAATGATTCAAAATGTCAATTGGATCATGCCTCATGTTGAATAACCACTTTTTAAACCCTCACAGTGACCAAAATTGCCATTTTTACAGAGTTTTGCTTACTCAAAAGCTTCAATTTTGACCCGTTTCAGGCACAGAAATGACTTTAAACACACTTATTCTAGTTGACAAAGTCACAATTCACATCCAACAGTCATTTAGAGTCAAAAGATTAAATGTTAAAATTTCATCATTATAGACCATTTTGGGATCGTTCGACAGGTCCGGAGTCATCGTTTTTCATCCGAAAATTGATTTTTTGGACTGTACCAAAAATGATTCAAAATGTCAATTGGATCATGCCTCATGTTGAATACCCACTTTTTAAACCCTCACAGTGACCAAAATTGCCATTTTTACAGAGTTTTGCTTACTCAAAAGCTTCCATTTTGACCCGTTTCAGGCACAGAAATGACTTTAAACACACTTATTCTAGTTGACAAATTCATAATTCACATCCAACAGTCATTTAGAGTCAAAAGATTAAATGTTAAAATTTCATCATTATAGACCATTTTGGGATCGTTCGACAGGTCCGGAGTCATCGTTTTTCATCCGAAAATTGATTTTTGGGACTGTACCAAAAATTATTCAAAATGTCAATTGGATCATGCCTCATGTTGAATAACCACTTTTTAAACCCTCACAGTGACCAAAATTGCCATTTTTACAGAGTTTTGCTTACTCAAAAGCTTCCATTTTGACCCGTTTCAGGCACAGAAATGACTTTAAACACACTTATTTTAGTTGACAAAGTCATAATTCACATCCAACAGTCATTTAGAGTCAAAAGATTAAATGTTGAAATTTCATCCATATTGACCATTTTGGGATCGTTCGACAGGTCCGGAGTCATCGTTTTTCATCCGAAAATTTATTTTTTGGACTGTACCAAAAATGATTCAAAATGTCAATTGGATCGTGCCTCATGTTGAATAACCACTTTTTAAACCCTCACAGTGACCAAAATTGCCATTTTTACAGAGTTTTGCTTACTCAAAAGCTTCCATTTTGACCCGTTTCAGGCACAGAAATGACTTTAAACACACTTATTCTAGTTGACAAAGTCATAATTCACATCCAACAGTCATTTAGAGTCAAAAGATTAAATGTTAAAATGTCATGATTATAGACCATTTTGGGATCGTTCGACAGGTCCGGAGTCATCGTTTTTCATCCGAAAATTGATTTTTTGGACTGTACCAAAAATTATTCAAACTGTCAATTGGATCATGCCTCATGTTGAATAACCACTTTTTAAACCCTCACAGTGACCAAAATTGCCATTTTTACAGAGTTTTGTTTACTCAAAAGCTTCAATTTTGACCCGTTTCAGGCACAGAAATGACTTTAAACACACTTATTTTAGTTGACAAAGTCACAATTCACATCCAACAGTAATTTAGAGTCAAAAGATTAAATGTTAAAATTTCATCATTATAGACCATTTTGGGATCGTTCGACAGGTCCGGAGTCATCGTTTTTCATCCGAAAATTGATTTTTTGGACTGTACCAAAAACGATTCAAAATGTCAATTGGATCATGCCTCATGTTGAATAACCACTTTTTAAACCCTCACAGTGACCAAAATTGCCATTTTTACAGAGTTTTGCTTACTCAAAAGCTTTCATTTTGACCCGTTTCAGGCACAGAAATGACTGTAAACACACTTATTCTAGTTGACAGAGTCATAATTCACATCCAACAGTCATTTAGAGTCAAAAGATGAAATGTTAAAATTTCATCATTATAGACCATTTTGGGATCGTTCGACAGGTCCGGAGTCATCGTTTTTCATCCGAAAATTGATTTTTTGGACTGTACCAAAAATGATTCAAAATGTCAATTGGATCATGCCTCATGTTGAATAACCACTTTTTAAACCCTCACAGTGACCAAAATTGCAATTTTTACAGAGTTTTGCTTACTCAAAAGCTTCAATTTTGACCCGTTTCAGGCACAGAAATGACTTTAAACACACTTATTTTAGTTGACAAAGTCACAATTCACATCCAACAGTAATTTAGAGTCAAAAGATTAAATGTTAAAATTTCATCATTATAGACCATTTTGGGATCGTTCGACAGGTCCGGAGTCATCGTTTTTCATCCGAAAATTGATTTTTTGGACTGTACCAAAAATGATTCAAAATGTCAATTGGATCATGCCTCATGTTGAATAACCACTTTTTAAACCCTCACAGTGACCAAAATTGCCATTTTTACAGAGTTTTGCTTACTCAAAAGCTTCAATTTTGACCCGTTTCAGGCACAGAAATGACTTTAAACACACTTATTTTAGTTGACAAAGTCATAATTCAAATCCATCAGTAATTTAGAGTCAAAAGATTAAATGTTAAAATTTCATCATTATAGACCATTTTGGGATCGATCGACTGGTCCGGAGTCATCGTTTTTCATCCGAAAATTGATTTTTTGGACTGTACCAAAAAGGATTCAAAATGTCAATTGGATCATGCCTCATGTTGAATAACCACTTTTTAAACCCTCACAGTGACCAAAATTGCCATTTTTACAGAGTTTTGCTTACTCAAAAGCTTCCATTTTGACCCGTTTCAGGCACAGAAATGACTTTCAACACACTTATTTTAGTTGACAAAGTCACAATTCACATCCAACAGTAATTTAGAGTCAAAAGATTAAATGTTAAAATTTCATCATTATAGACCATTTTGGGATCGTTCGACAGGTCCGGAGTCATCGTTTTTCATCCGAAAATTGATTTTTTGGACTGTACCAAAAATGATTCAAAATGTCAATTGGATCGTGCCTCATGTTGAATAACCACTTTTTAAACCCTCACAGTGACCAAAATTGCCATTTTTACAGAGTTTTGCTTACTCAAAAGCTTCCATTTTGACCCGTTTCAGGCACAGAAATGACTTTAAACACACTTATTCTAGTTGACAAAGTCATAATTCACATCCAACAGTCATTTAGAGTCAAAAGATTAAATGTTAAAATGTCATCATTATAGACCATTTTGGGATCGTTCGACAGGTCCGGAGTCATCGTTTTTCATCCGAAAATTGATTTTTTGGACTGTACCAAAAATGATTCAAAATGTCAATTGGATCATGCCTCATGTTGAATAACCACTTTTTAAACCCTCACAGTGACCAAAATTGCAATTTTTACAGAGTTTTGCTTACTCAAAAGCTTCAATTTTGACCCGTTTCAGGCACAGAAATGACTTTAAACACACTTATTTTAGTTGACAAAGTCACAATTCACATCCAACAGTAATTTAGAGTCAAAAGATTAAATGTTAAAATTTCATCATTATAGACCATTTTGGGATCGTTCGACAGGTCCGGAGTCATCGTTTTTCATCCGAAAATTGATTTTTTGGACTGTACCAAAAATGATTCAAAATGTCAATTGGATCATGCCTCATGTTGAATAACCACTTTTTAAACCCTCACAGTGACCAAAATTGCCATTTTTACAGAGTTTTGCTTACTCAAAAGCTTCAATTTTGACCCGTTTCAGGCACAGAAATGACTTTAAACACACTTATTCTAGTTGACAAAGTCATAATTCACATCCAACAGTCATTTAGAGTCAAAAGATTAAATGTTAAAATGTCATCATTATAGACCATTTTGGGATCGTTCGACAGGTCCGGAGTCATCGTTTTTCATCCGAAAATTGATTTTTTGGACTGTACCAAAAATGATTCAAAATGTCAATTGGATCATGCCTCATGTTGAATAACCACTTTTTAAACCCTCACAGTGACCAAAATTGCAATTTTTACAGAGTTTTGCTTACTCAAAAGCTTCAATTTTGACCCGTTTCAGGCACAGAAATGACTTTAAACACACTTATTTTAGTTGACAAAGTCACAATTCACATCCAACAGTAATTTAGAGTCAAAAGATTAAATGTTAAAATTTCATCATTATAGACCATTTTGGGATCGTTCGACAGGTCCGGAGTCATCGTTTTTCATCCGAAAATTGATTTTTTGGACTGTACCAAAAATGATTCAAAATGTCAATTGGATCATGCCTCATGTTGAATAACCACTTTTTAAACCCTCACAGTGACCAAAATTGCCATTTTTACAGAGTTTTGCTTACTCAAAAGCTTCAATTTTGACCCGTTTCAGGCACAGAAATGACTTTAAACACACTTATTTTAGTTGACAAAGTCATAATTCACATCCATCAGTAATTTAGAGTCAAAAGATTAAATGTTAAAATTTCATCATTATAGACCATTTTGGGATCGTTCGACTGGTCCGGAGTCATCGTTTTTCATCAGAAAATTGATTTTTTGGACTGTACCAAAAATGATTCAAAATGTCAATTGGATCATGCCTCATGTTGAATAACCACTTTTTAAACCCTCACAGTGACCAAAATTGCCATTTTTACAGAGTTTTGCTTACTCAAAAGCTTCAATTTTGACCCGTTTCAGGCACAGAAATGACTTTAAACACACTTATTTTAGTTGACAAAGTCACAATTCACATCCAACAGTAATTTAGAGTCAAAAGATTAAATGTTAAAATTTCATCATTATAGACCATTTTGGGATCGTTCGACAGGTCCGGAGTCATCGTTTTTCATCCGAAAATTGATTTTTTGGACTGTACCAAAAATGATTCAAAATGTCAATTGGATCATGCCTCATGTTGAATAACCACTTTTTAAACCCTCACAGTGACCAAAATTGCCATTTTTACAGAGTTTTGCTTACTCAAAAGCTTTCATTTTGACCCGTTTCAGGCACAGAAATGACTTTAAACACACTTATTCTAGTTGACAGAGTCATAATTCACATCCAACAGTCATTTAGAGTCAAAAGATGAAATGTTAAAATTTCATCATTATAGACCATTTTGGGATCGTTCGACTGGTCCGGAGTCATCGTTTTTCATCCGAAAATTGATTTTTTGGACTGTACCAAAAATGATTCAAAATGTCAATTGGATCATGCCTCATGTTGAATAACCACTTTTTAAACCCTCACAGTGACCAAAATTGCCATTTTTACAGAGTTTTGCTTACTCAAAAGCTTCAATTTTGACCCGTTTCAGGCACAGAAATGACTTTAAACACACTTATTTTAGTTGACAAAGTCACAATTCACATCCAACAGTAATTTAGAGTCAAAAGATTAAATGTTAAAATTTCATCATTATAGACCATTTTGGGATCGTTCGACAGGTCCGGAGTCATCGTTTTTCATCCGAAAATTGATTTTTTGGACTGTACCAAAAATGATTCAAAATGTCAATTGGATCATGCCTCATGTTTAATAAGCACTTTTTAAACCCTCACAGTGACCAAAATTGCCATTTTTACAGAGTTTTGCTTACTCAAAAGCTTCAATTTTGACCCGTTTCAGGCACAAAAATGACTTTAAACACACTTATTTTAGTTGACAAAGTCACAATTCACATCCAACAGTACTTTAGAGTCAAAAGATTAAATGTTAAAATTTCATCATTATAGACCATTTTGGGATCGTTCGACAGGTCCGGAGTCATCGTTTTTCATCCGAAAATTGATTTTTTGGACTGTACCAAAAATGATTCAAAATGTCAATTGGATCGTGCCTCATGTTGAATAACCACTTTTTAAACCCTCACAGTGACCAAAATTGCCATTTTTACAGAGTTTTGCTTACTCAAAAGCTTCCATTTTGACCCGTTTCAGGCACAGAAATGACTTTAAACACACTTATTCTAGTTGACAAATTCATAATTCACATCCAACAGTCATTTAGAGTCAAAAGATTAAATGTTAAAATTTCATCATTATAGACCATTTTGGGATCGTTCGACAGGTCCGGAGTCATCGTTTTTCATCCGAAAATTGATTTTTGGGACTGTACCAAAAATTATTCAAAATGTCAATTGGATCATGCCTCATGTTGAATAACCACTTTTTAAACCCTCACAGTGACCAAAATTGCCATTTTTACAGAGTTTTGCTTACTCAAAAGCTTCCATTTTGACCCGTTTCAGGCACAGAAATGACTTTAAACACACTTATTTTAGTTGACAAAGTCATAATTCACATCCAACAGTCATTTAGAGTCAAAAGATGAAATGTTGAAATTTCATCCATATTGACCATTTTGGGGTCGTTCGACAGGTCCGGAGTCATCGTTTTTCATCCGAAAATTTATTTTTTGGACTGTACCAAAAATGATTCAAAATGTCAATTGGATCGTGCCTCATGTTGAATAACCACTTTTTAAACCCTCAAAGTGACCAAAATTGCAATTTTTACAGAGTTTTGCTTACTCAAAAGCTTCCATTTTGACCCGTTTCAGGCACAGAAATGACTTTAAACACACTTATTCTAGTTGACAAAGTCATAATTCACATCCAACAGTCATTTAGAGTCAAAAGATTAAATGTTAAAATTTCATCATTATAGACCATTTTGGGATCGTTCGACTGGTCCGGAGTCATCGTTTTTCATCAGAAAATTGATTTTTTGGACTGTACCAAAAATGATTCAAAATGTCAATTGGATCATGCCTCATGTTGAATAACCACTTTTTAAACCCTCACAGTGACCAAAATTGCCATTTTTACAGAGTTTTGCTTACTTAAAAGCTTCAATTTTGACCCGTTTCAGGCACAGAAATGACTTTAAACACACTTATTTTAGTTGACAAAGTCACAATTCACATCCAACAGTAATTTAGAGTCAAAAGATTAAATGTTAAAATTTCATCATTATAGACCATTTTGGGATCGTTCGACTGGTCCGGAGTCATCGTTTTTCATCCGAAAATTGATTTTTTGGACTGTACCAAAAATGATTCAAAATGTCAATTGGATAATGCCTCATGTTGAATAACCACTTTTTAAACCCTCACAGTGACCAAAATTGCCATTTTTACAGAGTTTTGCTTACTCAAAAGCTTCAATTTTGACCCGTTTCAGGCACAGAAATGACTTTAAACACACTTATTTTAGTTGAAAAAGTCATAATTCAAATCCATCAGTAATTTAGAGTCAAAAGATTAAATGTTAAAATTTCATCATTATAGACCATTTTGGGATCGTTCGACTGGTCCGGAGTCATCGTTTTTCATCCGAAAATAGATTTTTTGGACTGTACCAAAAATGATTCAAAATGTCAATTGGATCATGCCTCATGTTGAATAACCACTTTTTAAACCCTCACAGTGACCAAAATTGCCATTTTTACAGAGTTTTGCTTACTCAAAAGCTTCAATTTTGACCCGTTTCAGGCACAGAAATGACTTTAAACACACTTATTTTAGTTGAAAAAGTCATAATTCAAATCCATCAGTAATTTAGAGTCAAAAGATTAAATGTTAAAATTTCATCATTATAGACCATTTTGGGATCGTTCGACTGGTCCGGAGTCATCGTTTTTCATCCGAAAATTGATTTTTTGGACTGTACCAAAAATGATTCAAAATGTCAATTGGATCATGCCTCATGTTGAATAAGCACTTTTTAAACCCTCACAGTGACCAAAATTGCAATTTTTACAGAGTTTTGCTTACTCAAAAGCTTCCATTTTGACCCGTTTCAGGCACAGAAATGACTTTAAACACACTTATTCTAGTTGACAAAGTCATAATTCACATCCAACAGTCATTTAGAGTCAAAAGATTAAATGTTAAAATTTCATCATTATAGACCATTTTGGGATCGTTCGACTGGTCCGGAGTCATCGTTTTTCATCAGAAAATTGATTTTTTGGACTGTACCAAAAATGATTCAAAATGTCAATTGGATCATGCCTCATGTTGAATAACCACTTTTTAAACCCTCACAGTGACCAAAATTGCCATTTTTACAGAGTTTTGCTTACTTAAAAGCTTCAATTTTGACCCGTTTCAGGCACAGAAATGACTTTAAACACACTTATTTTAGTTGACAAAGTCACAATTCACATCCAACAGTAATTTAGAGTCAAAAGATTAAATGTTAAAATTTCATCATTATAGACCATTTTGGGATCGTTCGACTGGTCCGGAGTCATCGTTTTTCATCCGAAAATTGATTTTTTGGACTGTACCAAAAATGATTCAAAATGTCAATTGGATAATGCCTCATGTTGAATAACCACTTTTTAAACCCTCACAGTGACCAAAATTGCCATTTTTACAGAGTTTTGCTTACTCAAAAGCTTCAATTTTGACCCGTTTCAGGCACAGAAATGACTTTAAACACACTTATTTTAGTTGAAAAAGTCATAATTCAAATCCATCAGTAATTTAGAGTCAAAAGATTAAATGTTAAAATTTCATCATTATAGACCATTTTGGGATCGTTCGACTGGTCCGGAGTCATCGTTTTTCATCCGAAAATAGATTTTTTGGACTGTACCAAAAATGATTCAAAATGTCAATTGGATCATGCCTCATGTTGAATAACCACTTTTTAAACCCTCACAGTGACCAAAATTGCCATTTTTACAGAGTTTTGCTTACTCAAAAGCTTCAATTTTGACCCGTTTCAGGCACAGAAATGACTTTAAACACACTTATTTTAGTTGACAAAGTCACAATTCACATCCAACAGTAATTTAGAGTCAAAAGATTAAATGTTAAAATTTCATCATTATAGACCATTTTGGGATCGTTCGACTGGTCCGGAGTCATCGTTTTTCATCCGAAAATTGATTTTTTGGACTGTACCAAAAATGATTCAAAATGTCAATTGGATAATGCCTCATGTTGAATAACCACTTTTTAAACCCTCACAGTGACCAAAATTGCCATTTTTACAGAGTTTTGCTTACTCAAAAGCTTCAATTTTGACCCGTTTCAGGCACAGAAATGACTTTAAACACACTTATTTTAGTTGAAAAAGTCATAATTCAAATCCATCAGTAATTTAGAGTCAAAAGATTAAATGTTAAAATTTCATCATTATAGACCATTTTGGGATCGTTCGACTGGTCCGGAGTCATCGTTTTTCATCCGAAAATTGATTTTTTGGACTGTACCAAAAATGATTCAAAATGTCAATTGGATCATGCCTCATGTTGAATAAGCACTTTTTAAACCCTCACAGTGACCAAAATTGCCATTTTTACAGAGTTTTGCTTACTCAAAAGCTTCAATTTTGACCCGTTTCAGGCACAAAAATGACTTTAAACACACTTATTTTAGTTGACAAAGTCACAATTCACATCCAACAGTACTTTAGAGTCAAAAGATTAAATGTTAAAATTTCATCATTATAGACCATTTTGGGATCGTTCGACAGGTCCGGAGTCATCGTTTTTCATCCGAAAATTGATTTTTTGGACTGTACCAAAAATGATTCAAAATGTCAATTGGATCGTGCCTCATGTTGAATAACCACTTTTTAAACCCTCACAGTGACCAAAATTGCCATTTTTACAGAGTTTTGCTTACTCAAAAGCTTCCATTTTGACCCGTTTCAGGCACAGAAATGACTTTAAACACACTTATTCTAGTTGACAAAGTCACAATTCACATCCAACAGTCATTTAGAGTCAAAAGATTAAATGTTAAAATTTCATCATTATAGACCATTTTGGGATCGTTCGACAGGTCCGGAGTCATCGTTTTTCATCCAAAAATTGATTTTTTGGACTGTACCAAAAATAATTCAAAATGTCAATTGGATCATGCCTCATGTTGAATAACCACTTTTTAAACCCTCACAGTGACCAAAATTGCCATTTTTACAGAGTTTTGCTTACTCAAAAGCTTCCATTTTGACCCGTTTCAGGCACAGAAATGACTTTAAACACACTTATTCTAGTTGACAAAGTCATAATTCACATCCAACAGTCATTTAGAGTCAAAAGATTAAATGTTAAAATTTCATCATTATAGACCATTTTGGGATCGTTCGACTGGTCCGGAGTCATCGTTTTTCATCAGAAAATTGATTTTTTGGACTGTACCAAAAATGATTCAAAATGTCAATTGGATCATGCCTCATGTTGAATAACCACTTTTTAAACCCTCACAGTGACCAAAATTGCCATTTTTACAGAGTTTTGCTTACTCAAAAGCTTCAATTTTGACCCGTTTCAGGCACAGAAATGACTTTAAACACACTTATTTTAGTTGACAAAGTCACAATTCACATCCAACAGTAATTTAGAGTCAAAAGATTAAATGTTAAAATTTCATCATTATAGACCATTTTGGGATCGTTCGACAGGTCCGGAGTCATCGTTTTTCATCCGAAAATTGATTTTTTGGACTGTACCAAAAATGATTCAAAATGTCAATTGGATCATGCCTCAT
The DNA here is from genome assembly GCF_964263255.1 of Lissotriton vulgaris. Lineage (NCBI taxonomy): Eukaryota > Metazoa > Chordata > Amphibia > Caudata > Salamandridae > Lissotriton > Lissotriton vulgaris. Next base: position 360,874 of record NW_028250937.1, on the reverse strand, counting down.
GTTGAATAACCACTTTTTAAACCCTCACAGTGACCAAAATTGCCATTTTTACAGAGTTTTGCTTACTTAAAAGCTTTCATTTTGACCCGTTTCAGGCACAGAAATGACTTTAAACACACTTATTCTAGTTGACAGAGTCATAATTCACATCCAACAGTCATTTAGAGTCAAAAGATGAAATGTTAAAATTTCATCATTATAGACCATTTTGGGATCGTTCGACTGGTCCGGAGTCATCGTTTTTCATCCGAAAATTGATTTTTTGGACTGTACCAAAAATGATTCAAAATGTCAATTGGATCATGCCTCATGTTGAATAACCACTTTTTAAACCCTCACAGTGACCAAAATTGCCATTTTTACAGAGTTTTGCTTACTCAAAAGCTTCAATTTTGACCCGTTTCAGGCACAGAAATGACTTTAAACACACTTATTTTAGTTGAAAAAGTCATAATTCAAATCCATCAGTAATTTAGAGTCAAAAGATTAAATGTTAAAATTTCATCATTATAGACCATTTTGGGATCGTTCGACTGGTCCGGAGTCATCGTTTTTCATCCGAAAATAGATTTTTTGGACTGTACCAAAAATGATTCAAAATGTCAATTGGATCATGCCTCATGTTGAATAACCACTTTTTAAACCCTCACAGTGACCAAAATTGCCATTTTTACAGAGTTTTGCTTACTCAAAAGCTTCAATTTTGACCCGTTTCAGGCACAGAAATGACTTTAAACACACTTATTTTAGTTGAAAAAGTCATAATTCAAATCCATCAGTAATTTAGAGTCAAAAGATTAAATGTTAAAATTTCATCATTATAGACCATTTTGGGATCGTTCGACTGGTCCGGAGTCATCGTTTTTCATCCGAAAATTGATTTTTTGGACTGTACCAAAAATGATTCAAAATGTCAATTGGATCATGCCTCATGTTGAATAAGCACTTTTTAAACCCTCACAGTGACCAAAATTGCCATTTTTACAGAGTTTTGCTTACTCAAAAGCTTCAATTTTGACCCGTTTCAGGCACAAAAATGACTTTAAACACACTTATTTTAGTTGACAAAGTCACAATTCACATCCAACAGTACTTTAGAGTCAAAAGATTAAATGTTAAAATTTCATCATTATAGACCATTTTGGGATCGTTCGACAGGTCCGGAGTCATCGTTTTTCATCCGAAAATTGATTTTTTGGACTGTACCAAAAATGATTCAAAATGTCAATTGGATCGTGCCTCATGTTGAATAACCACTTTTTAAACCCTCACAGTGACCAAAATTGCCATTTTTACAGAGTTTTGCTTACTCAAAAGCTTCCATTTTGACCCGTTTCAGGCACAGAAATGACTTTAAACACACTTATTCTAGTTGACAAAGTCACAATTCACATCCAACAGTCATTTAGAGTCAAAAGATTAAATGTTAAAATTTCATCATTATAGACCATTTTGGGATCGTTCGACAGGTCCGGAGTCATCGTTTTTCATCCGAAAATTGATTTTTTGGACTGTACCAAAAATGATTCAAAATGTCAATTGGATCATGCCTCATGTTGAATAACCACTTTTTAAACCCTCACAGTGACCAAAATTGCCATTTTTACAGAGTTTTGCTTACTCAAAAGCTTCCATTTTGACCCGTTTCAGGCACAGAAATGACTTTAAACACACTTATTCTAGTTGACAAATTCATAATTCACATCCAACAGTCATTTAGAGTCAAAAGATTAAATGTTAAAATTTCATCATTATAGACCATTTTGGGATCGTTCGACAGGTCCGGAGTCATCGTTTTTCATCCGAAAATTGATTTTTGGGACTGTACCAAAAATTATTCAAAATGTCAATTGGATCATGCCTCATGTTGAATAACCACTTTTTAAACCCTCACAGTGACCAAAATTGCCATTTTTACAGAGTTTTGCTTACTCAAAAGCTTCCATTTTGACCCGTTTCAGGCACAGAAATGACTTTAAACACACTTATTTTAGTTGACAAAGTCATAATTCACATCCAACAGTCATTTAGAGTCAAAAGATTAAATGTTGAAATTTCATCCATATTGACCATTTTGGGATCGTTCGACAGGTCCGGAGTCATCGTTTTTCATCCGAAAATTTATTTTTTGGACTGTACCAAAAATGATTCAAAATGTCAATTGGATCGTGCCTCATGTTGAATAACCACTTTTTAAACCCTCACAGTGACCAAAATTGCCATTTTTACAGAGTTTTGCTTACTCAAAAGCTTCCATTTTGACCCGTTTCAGGCACAGAAATGACTTTAAACACACTTATTCTAGTTGACAAAGTCATAATTCACATCCAACAGTCATTTAGAGTCAAAAGATTAAATGTTAAAATGTCATGATTATAGACCATTTTGGGATCGTTCGACAGGTCCGGAGTCATCGTTTTTCATCCGAAAATAGATTTTTTGGACTGTACCAAAAATGATTCAAAATGTCAATTGGATCATGCCTCATGTTGAATAACCACTTTTTAAACCCTCACAGTGACCAAAATTGCCATTTTTACAGAGTTTTGCTTACTCAAAAGCTTCAATTTTGACCCGTTTCAGGCACAGAAATGACTTTAAACACACTTATTTTAGTTGAAAAAGTCATAATTCAAATCCATCAGTAATTTAGAGTCAAAAGATTAAATGTTAAAATTTCATCATTATAGACCATTTTGGGATCGTTCGACTGGTCCGGAGTCATCGTTTTTCATCCGAAAATTGATTTTTTGGACTGTACCAAAAATGATTCAAAATGTCAATTGGATCATGCCTCATGTTGAATAAGCACTTTTTAAACCCTCACAGTGACCAAAATTGCCATTTTTACAGAGTTTTGCTTACTCAAAAGCTTCAATTTTGACCCGTTTCAGGCACAAAAATGACTTTAAACACACTTATTTTAGTTGACAAAGTCACAATTCACATCCAACAGTACTTTAGAGTCAAAAGATTAAATGTTAAAATTTCATCATTATAGACCATTTTGGGATCGTTCGACAGGTCCGGAGTCATCGTTTTTCATCCGAAAATTGATTTTTTGGACTGTACCAAAAATGATTCAAAATGTCAATTGGATCGTGCCTCATGTTGAATAACCACTTTTTAAACCCTCACAGTGACCAAAATTGCCATTTTTACAGAGTTTTGCTTACTCAAAAGCTTCCATTTTGACCCGTTTCAGGCACAGAAATGACTTTAAACACACTTATTCTAGTTGACAAAGTCACAATTCACATCCAACAGTCATTTAGAGTCAAAAGATTAAATGTTAAAATTTCATCATTATAGACCATTTTGGGATCGTTCGACAGGTCCGGAGTCATCGTTTTTCATCCGAAAATTGATTTTTTGGACTGTACCAAAAATGATTCAAAATGTCAATTGGATCATGCCTCATGTTGAATAACCACTTTTTAAACCCTCACAGTGACCAAAATTGCCATTTTTACAGAGTTTTGCTTACTCAAAAGCTTCCATTTTGACCCGTTTCAGGCACAGAAATGACTTTAAACACACTTATTCTAGTTGACAAATTCATAATTCACATCCAACAGTCATTTAGAGTCAAAAGATTAAATGTTAAAATTTCATCATTATAGACCATTTTGGGATCGTTCGACAGGTCCGGAGTCATCGTTTTTCATCCGAAAATTGATTTTTGGGACTGTACCAAAAATTATTCAAAATGTCAATTGGATCATGCCTCATGTTGAATAACCACTTTTTAAACCCTCACAGTGACCAAAATTGCCATTTTTACAGAGTTTTGCTTACTCAAAAGCTTCCATTTTGACCCGTTTCAGGCACAGAAATGACTTTAAACACACTTATTTTAGTTGACAAAGTCATAATTCACATCCAACAGTCATTTAGAGTCAAAAGATTAAATGTTGAAATTTCATCCATATTGACCATTTTGGGATCGTTCGACAGGTCCGGAGTCATCGTTTTTCATCCGAAAATTTATTTTTTGGACTGTACCAAAAATGATTCAAAATGTCAATTGGATCGTGCCTCATGTTGAATAACCACTTTTTAAACCCTCACAGTGACCAAAATTGCCATTTTTACAGAGTTTTGCTTACTCAAAAGCTTCCATTTTGACCCGTTTCAGGCACAGAAATGACTTTAAACACACTTATTCTAGTTGACAAAGTCATAATTCACATCCAACAGTCATTTAGAGTCAAAAGATTAAATGTTAAAATGTCATGATTATAGACCATTTTGGGATCGTTCGACAGGTCCGGAGTCATCGTTTTTCATCCGAAAATTGATTTTTTGGACTGTACCAAAAATGATTCAAAATGTCAATTGGATCATACCTCATGTTGAATAACCACTTTTTAAACCCTCACAGTGACCAAAATTGCCATTTTTACAGAGTTTTGCTTACTCAAAAGCTTTCATTTTGACCCGTTTCAGGCACAGAAATGACTTTAAACACACTTATTCTAGTTGACAGAGTCACAATTCACATCCAACAGTAATTTAGAGTCAAAAGATTAAATGTTAAAATTTCATCATTATAGACCATTTTGGGATCGTTCGACAGGTCCGGAGTCATCGTTTTTCATCCGAAAATTGATTTTTTGGACTGTACCAAAAATGATTCAAAATGTCAATTGGATCGTGCCTCATGTTGAATAACCACTTTTTAAACCCTCACAGTGACCAAAATTGCCATTTTTACAGAGTTTTGCTTACTCAAAAGCTTCAATTTTGACCCGTTTCAGGCACAGAAATGACTTTAAACACACTTATTTTAGTTGACAAAGTCATAATTCAAATCCATCAGTAATTTAGAGTCAAAAGATTAAATGTTAAAATTTCATCATTATAGACCATTTTGGGATCGATCGACTGGTCCGGAGTCATCGTTTTTCATCCGAAAATTGATTTTTTGGACTGTACCAAAAATGATTCAAAATGTCAATTGGATCGTGCCTCATGTTGAATAACCACTTTTTAAACCCTCACAGTGACCAAAATTGCCATTTTTACAGAGTTTTGCTTACTCAAAAGCTTCCATTTTGACCCGTTTCAGGCACAGAAATGACTTTAAACACACTTATTCTAGTTGACAGAGTCATAATTCACATCCAACAGTCATTTAGAGTCAAAAGATGAAATGTTAAAATTTCATCATTATAGACCATTTTGGGATCGTTCGACTGGTCCGGAGTCATCGTTTTTCATCCGAAAATTGATTTTTTGGACTGTACCAAAAATGATTCAAAATGTCAATTGGATCATGCCTCATGTTGAATAACCACTTTTTAAACCCTCACAGTGACCAAAATTGCCATTTTTACAGAGTTTTGCTTACTCAAAAGCTTCAATTTTGACCCGTTTCAGGCACAGAAATGACTTTAAACACACTTATTTTAGTTGACAAAGTCACAATTCACATCCAACAGTAATTTAGAGTCAAAAGATTAAATGTTAAAATTTCATCATTATAGACCATTTTGGGATCGTTCGACAGGTCCGGAGTCATCGTTTTTCATCCGAAAATAGATTTTTTGGACTGTACCAAAAATGATTCAAAATGTCAATTGGATCATGCCTCATGTTGAATAACCACTTTTTAAACCCTCACAGTGACCAAAATTGCCATTTTTACAGAGTTTTGCTTACTCAAAAGCTTCAATTTTGACCCGTTTCAGGCACAGAAATGACTTTAAACACACTTATTTTAGTTGACAAAGTCATAATTCAAATCCATCAGTAATTTAGAGTCAAAAGATTAAATGTTAAAATTTCATCATTATAGACCATTTTGGGATCGTTCGACTGGTCCGGAGTCATCGTTTTTCATCCGAAAATTGATTTTTTGGACTGTACCAAAAATGATTCAAAATGTCAATTGGATCATGCCTCATGTTGAATAAGCACTTTTTAAACCCTCACAGTGACCAAAATTGCCATTTTTACAGAGTTTTGCTTACTCAAAAGCTTCAATTTTGACCCGTTTCAGGCACAAAAATGACTTTAAACACACTTATTCTAGTTGACAGAGTCACAATTCACATCCAACAGTAATTTAGAGTCAAAAGATTAAATGTTAAAATTTCATCATTATAGACCATTTTGGGATCGTTCGACAGGTCCGGAGTCATCGTTTTTCATCCGAAAATTGATTTTTTGGACTGTACCAAAAATGATTCAAAATGTCAATTGGATCGTGCCTCATGTTGAATAACCACTTTTTAAACCCTCACAGTGACCAAAATTGCCATTTTTACAGAGTTTTGCTTACTCAAAAGCTTCAATTTTGACCCGTTTCAGGCACAGAAATGACTTTAAACACACTTATTTTAGTTGACAAAGTCACAATTCACATCCAACAGTAATTTAGAGTCAAAAGATTAAATGTTAAAATTTCATCATTATAGACCATTTTGGGATCGTTCGACAGGTCCGGAGTCATCGTTTTTCATCCGAAAATTGATTTTTTGGACTGTACCAAAAACGATTCAAAATGTCAATTGGATCATGCCTCATGTTGAATAACCACTTTTTAAACCCTCACAGTGACCAAAATTGCCATTTTTACAGAGTTTTGCTTACTCAAAAGCTTTCATTTTGACCCGTTTCAGGCACAGAAATGACTGTAAACACACTTATTCTAGTTGACAGAGTCATAATTCACATCCAACAGTCATTTAGAGTCAAAAGATGAAATGTTAAAATTTCATCATTATAGACCATTTTGGGATCGTTCGACAGGTCCGGAGTCATCGTTTTTCATCCGAAAATTGATTTTTTGGACTGTACCAAAAATGATTCAAAATGTCAATTGGATCATGCCTCATGTTGAATAACCACTTTTTAAACCCTCACAGTGACCAAAATTGCAATTTTTACAGAGTTTTGCTTACTCAAAAGCTTCAATTTTGACCCGTTTCAGGCACAGAAATGACTTTAAACACACTTATTTTAGTTGACAAAGTCACAATTCACATCCAACAGTAATTTAGAGTCAAAAGATTAAATGTTAAAATTTCATCATTATAGACCATTTTGGGATCGTTCGACAGGTCCGGAGTCATCGTTTTTCATCCGAAAATTGATTTTTTGGACTGTACCAAAAATGATTCAAAATGTCAATTGGATCATGCCTCATGTTGAATAACCACTTTTTAAACCCTCACAGTGACCAAAATTGCCATTTTTACAGAGTTTTGCTTACTCAAAAGCTTCAATTTTGACCCGTTTCAGGCACAGAAATGACTTTAAACACACTTATTTTAGTTGACAAAGTCATAATTCAAATCCATCAGTAATTTAGAGTCAAAAGATTAAATGTTAAAATTTCATCATTATAGACCATTTTGGGATCGATCGACTGGTCCGGAGTCATCGTTTTTCATCCGAAAATTGATTTTTTGGACTGTACCAAAAAGGATTCAAAATGTCAATTGGATCATGCCTCATGTTGAATAACCACTTTTTAAACCCTCACAGTGACCAAAATTGCCATTTTTACAGAGTTTTGCTTACTCAAAAGCTTCCATTTTGACCCGTTTCAGGCACAGAAATGACTTTCAACACACTTATTTTAGTTGACAAAGTCACAATTCACATCCAACAGTAATTTAGAGTCAAAAGATTAAATGTTAAAATTTCATCATTATAGACCATTTTGGGATCGTTCGACAGGTCCGGAGTCATCGTTTTTCATCCGAAAATTGATTTTTTGGACTGTACCAAAAATGATTCAAAATGTCAATTGGATCGTGCCTCATGTTGAATAACCACTTTTTAAACCCTCACAGTGACCAAAATTGCCATTTTTACAGAGTTTTGCTTACTCAAAAGCTTCCATTTTTACCCGTTTCAGGCACAGAAATGACTTTAAACACACTTATTCTAGTTGACAAAGTCATAATTCACATCCAACAGTCATTTAGAGTCAAAAGATTAAATGTTAAAATGTCATCATTATAGACCATTTTGGGATCGTTCGACAGGTCCGGAGTCATCGTTTTTCATCCGAAAATTGATTTTTTGGACTGTACCAAAAATGATTCAAAATGTCAATTGGATCATGCCTCATGTTGAATAACCACTTTTTAAACCCTCACAGTGACCAAAATTGCAATTTTTACAGAGTTTTGCTTACTCAAAAGCTTCAATTTTGACCCGTTTCAGGCACAGAAATGACTTTAAACACACTTATTTTAGTTGACAAAGTCACAATTCACATCCAACAGTAATTTAGAGTCAAAAGATTAAATGTTAAAATTTCATCATTATAGACCATTTTGGGATCGTTCGACAGGTCCGGAGTCATCGTTTTTCATCCGAAAATTGATTTTTTGGACTGTACCAAAAATGATTCAAAATGTCAATTGGATCATGCCTCATGTTGAATAACCACTTTTTAAACCCTCACAGTGACCAAAATTGCCATTTTTACAGAGTTTTGCTTACTCAAAAGCTTCAATTTTGACCCGTTTCAGGCACAGAAATGACTTTAAACACACTTATTCTAGTTGACAAAGTCATAATTCACATCCAACAGTCATTTAGAGTCAAAAGATTAAATGTTAAAATGTCATCATTATAGACCATTTTGGGATCGTTCGACAGGTCCGGAGTCATCGTTTTTCATCCGAAAATTGATTTTTTGGACTGTACCAAAAATGATTCAAAATGTCAATTGGATCATGCCTCATGTTGAATAACCACTTTTTAAACCCTCACAGTGACCAAAATTGCAATTTTTACAGAGTTTTGCTTACTCAAAAGCTTCAATTTTGACCCGTTTCAGGCACAGAAATGACTTTAAACACACTTATTTTAGTTGACAAAGTCACAATTCACATCCAACAGTAATTTAGAGTCAAAAGATTAAATGTTAAAATTTCATCATTATAGACCATTTTGGGATCGTTCGACAGGTCCGGAGTCATCGTTTTTCATCCGAAAATTGATTTTTTGGACTGTACCAAAAATGATTCAAAATGTCAATTGGATCATGCCTCATGTTGAATAACCACTTTTTAAAACCTCACAGTGACCAAAATTGCCATTTTTACAGAGTTTTGCTTACTCAAAAGCTTCAATTTTGACCCGTTTCAGGCACAGAAATGACTTTAAACACACTTATTTTAGTTGACAAAGTCATAATTCACATCCATCAGTAATTTAGAGTCAAAAGATTAAATGTTAAAATTTCATCATTATAGACCATTTTGGGATCGTTCGACTGGTCCGGAGTCATCGTTTTTCATCAGAAAATTGATTTTTTGGACTGTACCAAAAATGATTCAAAATGTCAATTGGATCATGCCTCATGTTGAATAACCACTTTTTAAACCCTCACAGTGACCAAAATTGCCATTTTTACAGAGTTTTGCTTACTCAAAAGCTTCAATTTTGACCCGTTTCAGGCACAGAAATGACTTTAAACACACTTATTTTAGTTGACAAAGTCACAATTCACATCCAACAGTAATTTAGAGTCAAAAGATTAAATGTTAAAATTTCATCATTATAGACCATTTTGGGATCGTTCGACAGGTCCGGAGTCATCGTTTTTCATCCGAAAATTGATTTTTTGGACTGTACCAAAAATGATTCAAAATGTCAATTGGATCATGCCTCATGTTGAATAACCACTTTTTAAACCCTCACAGTGACCAAAATTGCCATTTTTACAGAGTTTTGCTTACTCAAAAGCTTTCATTTTGACCCGTTTCAGGCACAGAAATGACTTTAAACACACTTATTCTAGTTGACAGAGTCATAATTCACATCCAACAGTCATTTAGAGTCAAAAGATGAAATGTTAAAATTTCATCATTATAGACCATTTTGGGATCGTTCGACTGGTCCGGAGTCATCGTTTTTCATCCGAAAATTGATTTTTTGGACTGTACCAAAAATGATTCAAAATGTCAATTGGATCATGCCTCATGTTGAATAACCACTTTTTAAACCCTCACAGTGACCAAAATTGCCATTTTTACAGAGTTTTGCTTACTCAAAAGCTTCAATTTTGACCCGTTTCAGGCACAGAAATGACTTTAAACACACTTATTTTAGTTGACAAAGTCACAATTCACATCCAACAGTAATTTAGAGTCAAAAGATTAAATGTTAAAATTTCATCATTATAGACCATTTTGGGATCGTTCGACAGGTCCGGAGTCATCGTTTTTCATCCGAAAATAGATTTTTTGGACTGTACCAAAAATGATTCAAAATGTCAATTGGATCATGCCTCATGTTGAATAACCACTTTTTAAACCCTCACAGTGACCAAAATTGCCATTTTTACAGAGTTTTGCTTACTCAAAAGCTTCAATTTTGACCCGTTTCAGGCACAGAAATGACTTTAAACACACTTATTTTAGTTGACAAAGTCATAATTCAAATCCATCAGTAATTTAGAGTCAAAAGATTAAATGTTAAAATTTCATCATTATAGACCATTTTGGGATCGTTCGACTGGTCCGGAGTCATCGTTTTTCATCCGAAAATTGATTTTTTGGACTGTACCAAAAATGATTCAAAATGTCAATTGGATCATGCCTCATGTTTAATAAGCACTTTTTAAACCCTCACAGTGACCAAAATTGCCATTTTTACAGAGTTTTGCTTACTCAAAAGCTTCAATTTTGACCCGTTTCAGGCACAAAAATGACTTTAAACACACTTATTTTAGTTGACAAAGTCACAATTCACATCCAACAGTACTTTAGAGTCAAAAGATTAAATGTTAAAATTTCATCATTATAGACCATTTTGGGATCGTTCGACAGGTCCGGAGTCATCGTTTTTCATCCGAAAATTGATTTTTTGGACTGTACCAAAAATGATTCAAAATGTCAATTGGATCGTGCCTCATGTTGAATAACCACTTTTTAAACCCTCACAGTGACCAAAATTGCCATTTTTACAGAGTTTTGCTTACTCAAAAGCTTCCATTTTGACCCGTTTCAGGCACAGAAATGACTTTAAACACACTTATTCTAGTTGACAAATTCATAATTCACATCCAACAGTCATTTAGAGTCAAAAGATTAAATGTTAAAATTTCATCATTATAGACCATTTTGGGATCGTTCGACAGGTCCGGAGTCATCGTTTTTCATCCGAAAATTGATTTTTGGGACTGTACCAAAAATTATTCAAAATGTCAATTGGATCATGCCTCATGTTGAATAACCACTTTTTAAACCCTCACAGTGACCAAAATTGCCATTTTTACAGAGTTTTGCTTACTCAAAAGCTTCCATTTTGACCCGTTTCAGGCACAGAAATGACTTTAAACACACTTATTTTAGTTGACAAAGTCATAATTCACATCCAACAGTCATTTAGAGTCAAAAGATGAAATGTTGAAATTTCATCCATATTGACCATTTTGGGGTCGTTCGACAGGTCCGGAGTCATCGTTTTTCATCCGAAAATTTATTTTTTGGACTGTACCAAAAATGATTCAAAATGTCAATTGGATCGTGCCTCATGTTGAATAACCACTTTTTAAACCCTCACAGTGACCAAAATTGCCATTTTTACAGAGTTTTGCTTACTCAAAAGCTTCCATTTTGACCCGTTTCAGGCACAGAAATGACTTTAAACACACTTATTCTAGTTGACAAAGTCATAATTCACATCCAACAGTCATTTAGAGTCAAAAGATTAAATGTTAAAATTTCATCATTATAGACCATTTTGGGATCGTTCGACTGGTCCGGAGTCATCGTTTTTCATCAGAAAATTGATTTTTTGGACTGTACCAAAAATGATTCAAAATGTCAATTGGATCATGCCTCATGTTGAATAACCACTTTTTAAACCCTCACAGTGACCAAAATTGCCATTTTTACAGAGTTTTGCTTACTTAAAAGCTTCAATTTTGACCCGTTTCAGGCACAGAAATGACTTTAAACACACTTATTTTAGTTGACAAAGTCACAATTCACATCCAACAGTAATTTAGAGTCAAAAGATTAAATGTTAAAATTTCATCATTATAGACCATTTTGGGATCGTTCGACTGGTCCGGAGTCATCGTTTTTCATCCGAAAATTGATTTTTTGGACTGTACCAAAAATGATTCAAAATGTCAATTGGATAATGCCTCATGTTGAATAACCACTTTTTAAACCCTCACAGTGACCAAAATTGCCATTTTTACAGAGTTTTGCTTACTCAAAAGCTTCAATTTTGACCCGTTTCAGGCACAGAAATGACTTTAAACACACTTATTTTAGTTGAAAAAGTCATAATTCAAATCCATCAGTAATTTAGAGTCAAAAGATTAAATGTTAAAATTTCATCATTATAGACCATTTTGGGATCGTTCGACTGGTCCGGAGTCATCGTTTTTCATCCGAAAATAGATTTTTTGGACTGTACCAAAAATGATTCAAAATGTCAATTGGATCATGCCTCATGTTGAATAACCACTTTTTAAACCCTCACAGTGACCAAAATTGCCATTTTTACAGAGTTTTGCTTACTCAAAAGCTTCAATTTTGACCCGTTTCAGGCACAGAAATGACTTTAAACACACTTATTTTAGTTGAAAAAGTCATAATTCAAATCCATCAGTAATTTAGAGTCAAAAGATTAAATGTTAAAATTTCATCATTATAGACCATTTTGGGATCGTTCGACTGGTCCGGAGTCATCGTTTTTCATCCGAAAATTGATTTTTTGGACTGTACCAAAAATGATTCAAAATGTCAATTGGATCATGCCTCATGTTGAATAAGCACTTTTTAAACCCTCACAGTGACCAAAATTGCCATTTTTACAGAGTTTTGCTTACTCAAAAGCTTCAATTTTGACCCGTTTCAGGCACAAAAATGACTTTAAACACACTTATTTTAGTTGACAAAGTCACAATTCACATCCAACAGTACTTTAGAGTCAAAAGATTAAATGTTAAAATTTCATCATTATAGACCATTTTGGGATCGTTCGACAGGTCCGGAGTCATCGTTTTTCATCCAAAAATTGATTTTTTGGACTGTACCAAAAATAATTCAAAATGTCAATTGGATCATGCCTCATGTTGAATAACCACTTTTTAAACCCTCACAGTGACCAAAATTGCCATTTTTACAGAGTTTTGCTTACTCAAAAGCTTCCATTTTGACCCGTTTCAGGCACAGAAATGACTTTAAACACACTTATTCTAGTTGACAAAGTCATAATTCACATCCAACAGTCTTTTAGAGTCAAAAGATTAAATGTTAAAATTTCATCATTATAGACCATTTTGGGATCGTTCGACTGGTCCGGAGTCATCGTTTTTCATCAGAAAATTGATTTTTTGGACTGTACCAAAAATGATTCAAAATGTCAATTGGATCATGCCTCATGTTGAATAACCACTTTTTAAACCCTCACAGTGACCAAAATTGCCATTTTTACAGAGTTTTGCTTACTCAAAAGCTTCAATTTTGACCCGTTTCAGGCACAGAAATGACTTTAAACACACTTATTTTAGTTGACAAAGTCACAATTCACATCCAACAGTAATTTAGAGTCAAAAGATTAAATGTTAAAATTTCATCATTATAGACCATTTTGGGATCGTTCGACAGGTCCGGAGTCATCGTTTTTCATCCGAAAATTGATTTTTTGGACTGTACCAAAAATGATTCAAAATGTCAATTGGATCATGCCTCATGTTGAATAACCACTTTTTAAACCCTCACAGTGACCAAAATTGCCATTTTTACAGAGTTTTGCTTACTCAAAAGCTTCAATTTTGACCCGTTTCAGGCACAGAAATGACTTTAAACACACTTATTTTAGTTGACAAAGTCATAATTCACATCCATCAGTAATTTAGAGTCAAAAGATTAAATGTTAAAATTTCATCATTATAGACCATTTTGGGATCGTTCGACTGGTCCGGAGTCATCGTTTTTCATCAGAAAATTGATTTTTTGGACTGTACCAAAAATGATTCAAAATGTCAATTGGATCATGCCTCATGTTGAATAACCACTTTTTAAACCCTCACAGTGACCAAAATTGCCATTTTTACAGAGTTTTGCTTACTCAAAAGCTTCAATTTTGACCCGTTTCAGGCACAGAAATGACTTTAAACACACTTATTTTAGTTGACAAAGTCACAATTCACATCCAACAGTAATTTAGAGTCAAAAGATTAAATGTTAAAATTTCATCATTATAGACCATTTTGGGATCGTTCGACAGGTCCGGAGTCATCGTTTTTCATCCGAAAATTGATTTTTTGGACTGTACCAAAAATGATTCAAAATGTCAATTGGATCATGCCTCATGTTGAATAACCACTTTTTAAACCCTCACAGTGACCAAAATTGCCATTTTTACAGAGTTTTGCTTACTCAAAAGCTTTCATTTTGACCCGTTTCAGGCACAGAAATGACTTTAAACACACTTATTCTAGTTGACAGAGTCATAATTCACATCCAACAGTCATTTAGAGTCAAAAGATGAAATGTTAAAATTTCATCATTATAGACCATTTTGGGATCGTTCGACTGGTCCGGAGTCATCGTTTTTCATCCGAAAATTGATTTTTTGGACTGTACCAAAAATGATTCAAAATGTCAATTGGATCATGCCTCATGTTGAATAACCACTTTTTAAACCCTCACAGTGACCAAAATTGCCATTTTTACAGAGTTTTGCTTACTCAAAAGCTTCAATTTTGACCCGTTTCAGGCACAGAAATGACTTTAAACACACTTATTTTAGTTGACAAAGTCACAATTCACATCCAACAGTAATTTAGAGTCAAAAGATTAAATGTTAAAATTTCATCATTATAGACCATTTTGGGATCGTTCGACAGGTCCGGAGTCATCGTTTTTCATCCGAAAATTGATTTTTTGGACTGTACCAAAAATGATTCAAAATGTCAATTGGATCATGCCTCATGTTTAATAAGCACTTTTTAAACCCTCACAGTGACCAAAATTGCCATTTTTACAGAGTTTTGCTTACTCAAAAGCTTCAATTTTGACCCGTTTCAGGCACAAAAATGACTTTAAACACACTTATTTTAGTTGACAAAGTCACAATTCACATCCAACAGTACTTTAGAGTCAAAAGATTAAATGTTAAAATTTCATCATTATAGACCATTTTGGGATCGTTCGACAGGTCCGGAGTCATCGTTTTTCATCCGAAAATTGATTTTTTGGACTGTACCAAAAATGATTCAAAATGTCAATTGGATCGTGCCTCATGTTGAATAACCACTTTTTAAACCCTCACAGTGACCAAAATTGCCATTTTTACAGAGTTTTGCTTACTCAAAAGCTTCCATTTTGACCCGTTTCAGGCACAGAAATGACTTTAAACACACTTATTCTAGTTGACAAATTCATAATTCACATCCAACAGTCATTTAGAGTCAAAAGATTAAATGTTAAAATTTCATCATTATAGACCATTTTGGGATCGTTCGACAGGTCCGGAGTCATCGTTTTTCATCCGAAAATTGATTTTTGGGACTGTACCAAAAATTATTCAAAATGTCAATTGGATCATGCCTCATGTTGAATAACCACTTTTTAAACCCTCACAGTGACCAAAATTGCCATTTTTACAGAGTTTTGCTTACTCAAAAGCTTCCATTTTGACCCGTTTCAGGCACAGAAATGACTTTAAACACACTTATTTTAGTTGACAAAGTCATAATTCACATCCAACAGTCATTTAGAGTCAAAAGATGAAATGTTGAAATTTCATCCATATTGACCATTTTGGGGTCGTTCGACAGGTCCGGAGTCATCGTTTTTCATCCGAAAATTTATTTTTTGGACTGTACCAAAAATGATTCAAAATGTCAATTGGATCGTGCCTCATGTTGAATAACCACTTTTTAAACCCTCACAGTGACCAAAATTGCCATTTTTACAGAGTTTTGCTTACTCAAAAGCTTCCATTTTGACCCGTTTCAGGCACAGAAATGACTTTAAACACACTTATTCTAGTTGACAAAGTCATAATTCACATCCAACAGTCATTTAGAGTCAAAAGATTAAATGTTAAAATTTCATCATTATAGACCATTTTGGGATCGTTCGACTGGTCCGGAGTCATCGTTTTTCATCAGAAAATTGATTTTTTGGACTGTACCAAAAATGATTCAAAATGTCAATTGGATCATGCCTCATGTTGAATAACCACTTTTTAAACCCTCACAGTGACCAAAATTGCCATTTTTACAGAGTTTTGCTTACTTAAAAGCTTCAATTTTGACCCGTTTCAGGCACAGAAATGACTTTAAACACACTTATTTTAGTTGACAAAGTCACAATTCACATCCAACAGTAATTTAGAGTCAAAAGATTAAATGTTAAAATTTCATCATTATAGACCATTTTGGGATCGTTCGACTGGTCCGGAGTCATCGTTTTTCATCCGAAAATTGATTTTTTGGACTGTACCAAAAATGATTCAAAATGTCAATTGGATAATGCCTCATGTTGAATAACCACTTTTTAAACCCTCACAGTGACCAAAATTGCCATTTTTACAGAGTTTTGCTTACTCAAAAGCTTCAATTTTGACCCGTTTCAGGCACAGAAATGACTTTAAACACACTTATTTTAGTTGAAAAAGTCATAATTCAAATCCATCAGTAATTTAGAGTCAAAAGATTAAATGTTAAAATTTCATCATTATAGACCATTTTGGGATCGTTCGACTGGTCCGGAGTCATCGTTTTTCATCCGAAAATAGATTTTTTGGACTGTACCAAAAATGATTCAAAATGTCAATTGGATCATGCCTCATGTTGAATAACCACTTTTTAAACCCTCACAGTGACCAAAATTGCCATTTTTACAGAGTTTTGCTTACTCAAAAGCTTCAATTTTGACCCGTTTCAGGCACAGAAATGACTTTAAACACACTTATTTTAGTTGAAAAAGTCATAATTCAAATCCATCAGTAATTTAGAGTCAAAAGATTAAATGTTAAAATTTCATCATTATAGACCATTTTGGGATCGTTCGACTGGTCCGGAGTCATCGTTTTTCATCCGAAAATTGATTTTTTGGACTGTACCAAAAATGATTCAAAATGTCAATTGGATCATGCCTCATGTTGAATAAGCACTTTTTAAACCCTCACAGTGACCAAAATTGCCATTTTTACAGAGTTTTGCTTACTCAAAAGCTTCAATTTTGACCCGTTTCAGGCACAAAAATGACTTTAAACACACTTATTTTAGTTGACAAAGTCACAATTCACATCCAACAGTACTTTAGAGTCAAAAGATTAAATGTTAAAATTTCATCATTATAGACCATTTTGGGATCGTTCGACAGGTCCGGAGTCATCGTTTTTCATCCGAAAATTGATTTTTTGGACTGTACCAAAAATGATTCAAAATGTCAATTGGATCGTGCCTCATGTTGAATAACCACTTTTTAAACCCTCACAGTGACCAAAATTGCCATTTTTACAGAGTTTTGCTTACTCAAAAGCTTCCATTTTGACCCGTTTCAGGCACAGAAATGACTTTAAACACACTTATTCTAGTTGACAAAGTCACAATTCACATCCAACAGTCATTTAGAGTCAAAAGATTAAATGTTAAAATTTCATCATTATAGACCATTTTGGGATCGTTCGACAGGTCCGGAGTCATCGTTTTTCATCCAAAAATTGATTTTTTGGACTGTACCAAAAATAATTCAAAATGTCAATTGGATCATGCCTCATGTTGAATAACCACTTTTTAAACCCTCACAGTGACCAAAATTGCCATTTTTACAGAGTTTTGCTTACTCAAAAGCTTCCATTTTGACCCGTTTCAGGCACAGAAATGACTTTAAACACACTTATTCTAGTTGACAAAGTCATAATTCACATCCAACAGTCATTTAGAGTCAAAAGATTAAATGTTAAAATTTCATCATTATAGACCATTTTGGGATCGTTCGACTGGTCCGGAGTCATCGTTTTTCATCAGAAAATTGATTTTTTGGACTGTACCAAAAATGATTCAAAATGTCAATTGGATCATGCCTCATGTTGAATAACCACTTTTTAAACCCTCACAGTGACCAAAATTGCCATTTTTACAGAGTTTTGCTTACTCAAAAGCTTCAATTTTGACCCGTTTCAGGCACAGAAATGACTTTAAACACACTTATTTTAGTTGACAAAGTCACAATTCACATCCAACAGTAATTTAGAGTCAAAAGATTAAATGTTAAAATTTCATCATTATAGACCATTTTGGGATCGTTCGACAGGTCCGGAGTCATCGTTTTTCATCCGAAAATTGATTTTTTGGACTGTACCAAAAATGATTCAAAATGTCAATTGGATCATGCCTCATGTTGAATAACCACTTTTTAAACCCTCACAGTGACCAAAATTGCCATTTTTACAGAGTTTTGCTTACTTAAAAGCTTTCATTTTGACCCGTTTCAGGCACAGAAATGACTTTAAACACACTTATTCTAGTTGACAGAGTCATAATTCACATCCAACAGTCATTTAGAGTCAAAAGATGAAATGTTAAAATTTCATCATTATAGACCATTTTGGGATCGTTCGACTGGTCCGGAGTCATCGTTTTTCATCCGAAAATTGATTTTTTGGACTGTACCAAAAATGATTCAAAATGTCAATTGGATCATGCCTCATGTTGAATAACCACTTTTTAAACCCTCACAGTGACCAAAATTGCCATTTTTACAGAGTTTTGCTTACTCAAAAGCTTCAATTTTGACCCGTTTCAGGCACAGAAATGACTTTAAACACACTTATTTTAGTTGAAAAAGTCATAATTCAAATCCATCAGTAATTTAGAGTCAAAAGATTAAATGTTAAAATTTCATCATTATAGACCATTTTGGGATCGTTCGACTGGTCCGGAGTCATCGTTTTTCATCCGAAAATAGATTTTTTGGACTGTACCAAAAATGATTCAAAATGTCAATTGGATCATGCCTCATGTTGAATAACCACTTTTTAAACCCTCACAGTGACCAAAATTGCCATTTTTACAGAGTTTTGCTTACTCAAAAGCTTCAATTTTGACCCGTTTCAGGCACAGAAATGACTTTAAACACACTTATTTTAGTTGAAAAAGTCATAATTCAAATCCATCAGTAATTTAGAGTCAAAAGATTAAATGTTAAAATTTCATCATTATAGACCATTTTGGGATCGTTCGACTGGTCCGGAGTCATCGTTTTTCATCCGAAAATTGATTTTTTGGACTGTACCAAAAATGATTCAAAATGTCAATTGGATCATGCCTCATGTTGAATAAGCACTTTTTAAACCCTCACAGTGACCAAAATTGCCATTTTTACAGAGTTTTGCTTACTCAAAAGCTTCAATTTTGACCCGTTTCAGGCACAAAAATGACTTTAAACACACTTATTTTAGTTGACAAAGTCACAATTCACATCCAACAGTACTTTAGAGTCAAAAGATTAAATGTTAAAATTTCATCATTATAGACCATTTTGGGATCGTTCGACAGGTCCGGAGTCATCGTTTTTCATCCGAAAATTGATTTTTTGGACTGTACCAAAAATGATTCAAAATGTCAATTGGATCGTGCCTCATGTTGAATAACCACTTTTTAAACCCTCACAGTGACCAAAATTGCCATTTTTACAGAGTTTTGCTTACTCAAAAGCTTCCATTTTGACCCGTTTCAGGCACAGAAATGACTTTAAACACACTTATTCTAGTTGACAAAGTCACAATTCACATCCAACAGTCATTTAGAGTCAAAAGATTAAATGTTAAAATTTCATCATTATAGACCATTTTGGGATCGTTCGACAGGTCCGGAGTCATCGTTTTTCATCCGAAAATTGATTTTTTGGACTGTACCAAAAATGATTCAAAATGTCAATTGGATCATGCCTCATGTTGAATAACCACTTTTTAAACCCTCACAGTGACCAAAATTGCCATTTTTACAGAGTTTTGCTTACTCAAAAGCTTCCATTTTGACCCGTTTCAGGCACAGAAATGACTTTAAACACACTTATTCTAGTTGACAAATTCATAATTCACATCCAACAGTCATTTAGAGTCAAAAGATTAAATGTTAAAATTTCATCATTATAGACCATTTTGGGATCGTTCGACAGGTCCGGAGTCATCGTTTTTCATCCGAAAATTGATTTTTGGGACTGTACCAAAAATTATTCAAAATGTCAATTGGATCATGCCTCATGTTGAATAACCACTTTTTAAACCCTCACAGTGACCAAAATTGCCATTTTTACAGAGTTTTGCTTACTCAAAAGCTTCCATTTTGACCCGTTTCAGGCACAGAAATGACTTTAAACACACTTATTTTAGTTGACAAAGTCATAATTCACATCCAACAGTCATTTAGAGTCAAAAGATTAAATGTTGAAATTTCATCCATATTGACCATTTTGGGATCGTTCGACAGGTCCGGAGTCATCGTTTTTCATCCGAAAATTTATTTTTTGGACTGTACCAAAAATGATTCAAAATGTCAATTGGATCGTGCCTCATGTTGAATAACCACTTTTTAAACCCTCACAGTGACCAAAATTGCCATTTTTACAGAGTTTTGCTTACTCAAAAGCTTCCATTTTGACCCGTTTCAGGCACAGAAATGACTTTAAACACACTTATTCTAGTTGACAAAGTCATAATTCACATCCAACAGTCATTTAGAGTCAAAAGATTAAATGTTAAAATGTCATGATTATAGACCATTTTGGGATCGTTCGACAGGTCCGGAGTCATCGTTTTTCATCCGAAAATAGATTTTTTGGACTGTACCAAAAATGATTCAAAATGTCAATTGGATCATGCCTCATGTTGAATAACCACTTTTTAAACCCTCACAGTGACCAAAATTGCCATTTTTACAGAGTTTTGCTTACTCAAAAGCTTCAATTTTGACCCGTTTCAGGCACAGAAATGACTTTAAACACACTTATTTTAGTTGAAAAAGTCATAATTCAAATCCATCAGTAATTTAGAGTCAAAAGATTAAATGTTAAAATTTCATCATTATAGACCATTTTGGGATCGTTCGACTGGTCCGGAGTCATCGTTTTTCATCCGAAAATTGATTTTTTGGACTGTACCAAAAATGATTCAAAATGTCAATTGGATCATGCCTCATGTTGAATAAGCACTTTTTAAACCCTCACAGTGACCAAAATTGCCATTTTTACAGAGTTTTGCTTACTCAAAAGCTTCAATTTTGACCCGTTTCAGGCACAAAAATGACTTTAAACACACTTATTTTAGTTGACAAAGTCACAATTCACATCCAACAGTACTTTAGAGTCAAAAGATTAAATGTTAAAATTTCATCATTATAGACCATTTTGGGATCGTTCGACAGGTCCGGAGTCATCGTTTTTCATCCGAAAATTGATTTTTTGGACTGTACCAAAAATGATTCAAAATGTCAATTGGATCGTGCCTCATGTTGAATAACCACTTTTTAAACCCTCACAGTGACCAAAATTGCCATTTTTACAGAGTTTTGCTTACTCAAAAGCTTCCATTTTGACCCGTTTCAGGCACAGAAATGACTTTAAACACACTTATTCTAGTTGACAAAGTCACAATTCACATCCAACAGTCATTTAGAGTCAAAAGATTAAATGTTAAAATTTCATCATTATAGACCATTTTGGGATCGTTCGACAGGTCCGGAGTCATCGTTTTTCATCCGAAAATTGATTTTTTGGACTGTACCAAAAATGATTCAAAATGTCAATTGGATCATGCCTCATGTTGAATAACCACTTTTTAAACCCTCACAGTGACCAAAATTGCCATTTTTACAGAGTTTTGCTTACTCAAAAGCTTCCATTTTGACCCGTTTCAGGCACAGAAATGACTTTAAACACACTTATTCTAGTTGACAAATTCATAATTCACATCCAACAGTCATTTAGAGTCAAAAGATTAAATGTTAAAATTTCATCATTATAGACCATTTTGGGATCGTTCGACAGGTCCGGAGTCATCGTTTTTCATCCGAAAATTGATTTTTGGGACTGTACCAAAAATTATTCAAAATGTCAATTGGATCATGCCTCATGTTGAATAACCACTTTTTAAACCCTCACAGTGACCAAAATTGCCATTTTTACAGAGTTTTGCTTACTCAAAAGCTTCCATTTTGACCCGTTTCAGGCACAGAAATGACTTTAAACACACTTATTTTAGTTGACAAAGTCATAATTCACATCCAACAGTCATTTAGAGTCAAAAGATTAAATGTTGAAATTTCATCCATATTGACCATTTTGGGATCGTTCGACAGGTCCGGAGTCATCGTTTTTCATCCGAAAATTTATTTTTTGGACTGTACCAAAAATGATTCAAAATGTCAATTGGATCGTGCCTCATGTTGAATAACCACTTTTTAAACCCTCACAGTGACCAAAATTGCCATTTTTACAGAGTTTTGCTTACTCAAAAGCTTCCATTTTGACCCGTTTCAGGCACAGAAATGACTTTAAACACACTTATTCTAGTTGACAAAGTCATAATTCACATCCAACAGTCATTTAGAGTCAAAAGATTAAATGTTAAAATGTCATGATTATAGACCATTTTGGGATCGTTCGACAGGTCCGGAGTCATCGTTTTTCATCCGAAAATTGATTTTTTGGACTGTACCAAAAATGATTCAAAATGTCAATTGGATCATACCTCATGTTGAATAACCACTTTTTAAACCCTCACAGTGACCAAAATTGCCATTTTTACAGAGTTTTGCTTACTCAAAAGCTTTCATTTTGACCCGTTTCAGGCACAGAAATGACTTTAAACACACTTATTCTAGTTGACAGAGTCACAATTCACATCCAACAGTAATTTAGAGTCAAAAGATTAAATGTTAAAATTTCATCATTATAGACCATTTTGGGATCGTTCGACAGGTCCGGAGTCATCGTTTTTCATCCGAAAATTGATTTTTTGGACTGTACCAAAAATGATTCAAAATGTCAATTGGATCGTGCCTCATGTTGAATAACCACTTTTTAAACCCTCACAGTGACCAAAATTGCCATTTTTACAGAGTTTTGCTTACTCAAAAGCTTCAATTTTGACCCGTTTCAGGCACAGAAATGACTTTAAACACACTTATTTTAGTTGACAAAGTCATAATTCAAATCCATCAGTAATTTAGAGTCAAAAGATTAAATGTTAAAATTTCATCATTATAGACCATTTTGGGATTGATCGACTGGTCCGGAGTCATCGTTTTTCATCCGAAAATTGATTTTTTGGACTGTACCAAAAATGATTCAAAATGTCAATTGGATCGTGCCTCATGTTGAATAACCACTTTTTAAACCCTCACAGTGACCAAAATTGCCATTTTTACAGAGTTTTGCTTACTCAAAAGCTTCCATTTTGACCCGTTTCAGGCACAGAAATGACTTTAAACACACTTATTCTAGTTGACAGAGTCATAATTCACATCCAACAGTCATTTAGAGTCAAAAGATGAAATGTTAAAATTTCATCATTATAGACCATTTTGGGATCGTTCGACTGGTCCGGAGTCATCGTTTTTCATCCGAAAATTGATTTTTTGGACTGTACCAAAAATGATTCAAAATGTCAATTGGATCATGCCTCATGTTGAATAACCACTTTTTAAACCCTCACAGTGACCAAAATTGCCATTTTTACAGAGTTTTGCTTACTCAAAAGCTTCAATTTTGACCCGTTTCAGGCACAGAAATGACTTTAAACACACTTATTTTAGTTGACAAAGTCACAATTCACATCCAACAGTAATTTAGAGTCAAAAGATTAAATGTTAAAATTTCATCATTATAGACCATTTTGGGATCGTTCGACAGGTCCGGAGTCATCGTTTTTCATCCGAAAATAGATTTTTTGGACTGTACCAAAAATGATTCAAAATGTCAATTGGATCATGCCTCATGTTGAATAACCACTTTTTAAACCCTCACAGTGACCAAAATTGCCATTTTTACAGAGTTTTGCTTACTCAAAAGCTTCAATTTTGACCCGTTTCAGGCACAGAAATGACTTTAAACACACTTATTTTAGTTGACAAAGTCATAATTCAAATCCATCAGTAATTTAGAGTCAAAAGATTAAATGTTAAAATTTCATCATTATAGACCATTTTGGGATCGTTCGACTGGTCCGGAGTCATCGTTTTTCATCCGAAAATTGATTTTTTGGACTGTACCAAAAATGATTCAAAATGTCAATTGGATCATGCCTCATGTTGAATAAGCACTTTTTAAACCCTCACAGTGACCAAAATTGCCATTTTTACAGAGTTTTGCTTACTCAAAAGCTTCAATTTTGACCCGTTTCAGGCACAAAAATGACTTTAAACACACTTATTCTAGTTGACAGAGTCACAATTCACATCCAACAGTAATTTAGAGTCAAAAGATTAAATGTTAAAATTTCATCATTATAGACCATTTTGGGATCGTTCGACAGGTCCGGAGTCATCGTTTTTCATCCGAAAATTGATTTTTTGGACTGTACCAAAAATGATTCAAAATGTCAATTGGATCGTGCCTCATGTTGAATAACCACTTTTTAAACCCTCACAGTGACCAAAATTGCCATTTTTACAGAGTTTTGCTTACTCAAAAGCTTCAATTTTGACCCGTTTCAGGCACAGAAATGACTTTAAACACACTTATTTTAGTTGACAAAGTCACAATTCACATCCAACAGTAATTTAGAGTCAAAAGATTAAATGTTAAAATTTCATCATTATAGACCATTTTGGGATCGTTCGACAGGTCCGGAGTCATCGTTTTTCATCCGAAAATTGATTTTTTGGACTGTACCAAAAACGATTCAAAATGTCAATTGGATCATGCCTCATGTTGAATAACCACTTTTTAAACCCTCACAGTGACCAAAATTGCCATTTTTACAGAGTTTTGCTTACTCAAAAGCTTTCATTTTGACCCGTTTCAGGCACAGAAATGACTGTAAACACACTTATTCTAGTTGACAGAGTCATAATTCACATCCAACAGTCATTTAGAGTCAAAAGATGAAATGTTAAAATTTCATCATTATAGACCATTTTGGGATCGTTCGACAGGTCCGGAGTCATCGTTTTTCATCCGAAAATTGATTTTTTGGACTGTACCAAAAATGATTCAAAATGTCAATTGGATCATGCCTCATGTTGAATAACCACTTTTTAAACCCTCACAGTGACCAAAATTGCAATTTTTACAGAGTTTTGCTTACTCAAAAGCTTCAATTTTGACCCGTTTCAGGCACAGAAATGACTTTAAACACACTTATTTTAGTTGACAAAGTCACAATTCACATCCAACAGTAATTTAGAGTCAAAAGATTAAATGTTAAAATTTCATCATTATAGACCATTTTGGGATCGTTCGACAGGTCCGGAGTCATCGTTTTTCATCCGAAAATTGATTTTTTGGACTGTACCAAAAATGATTCAAAATGTCAATTGGATCATGCCTCATGTTGAATAACCACTTTTTAAACCCTCACAGTGACCAAAATTGCCATTTTTACAGAGTTTTGCTTACTCAAAAGCTTCAATTTTGACCCGTTTCAGGCACAGAAATGACTTTAAACACACTTATTTTAGTTGACAAAGTCATAATTCAAATCCATCAGTAATTTAGAGTCAAAAGATTAAATGTTAAAATTTCATCATTATAGACCATTTTGGGATCGATCGACTGGTCCGGAGTCATCGTTTTTCATCCGAAAATTGATTTTTTGGACTGTACCAAAAAGGATTCAAAATGTCAATTGGATCATGCCTCATGTTGAATAACCACTTTTTAAACCCTCACAGTGACCAAAATTGCCATTTTTACAGAGTTTTGCTTACTCAAAAGCTTCCATTTTGACCCGTTTCAGGCACAGAAATGACTTTCAACACACTTATTTTAGTTGACAAAGTCACAATTCACATCCAACAGTAATTTAGAGTCAAAAGATTAAATGTTAAAATTTCATCATTATAGACCATTTTGGGATCGTTCGACAGGTCCGGAGTCATCGTTTTTCATCCGAAAATTGATTTTTTGGACTGTACCAAAAATGATTCAAAATGTCAATTGGATCGTGCCTCATGTTGAATAACCACTTTTTAAACCCTCACAGTGACCAAAATTGCCATTTTTACAGAGTTTTGCTTACTCAAAAGCTTCCATTTTTACCCGTTTCAGGCACAGAAATGACTTTAAACACACTTATTCTAGTTGACAAAGTCATAATTCACATCCAACAGTCATTTAGAGTCAAAAGATTAAATGTTAAAATGTCATCATTATAGACCATTTTGGGATCGTTCGACAGGTCCGGAGTCATCGTTTTTCATCCGAAAATTGATTTTTTGGACTGTACCAAAAATGATTCAAAATGTCAATTGGATCATGCCTCATGTTGAATAACCACTTTTTAAACCCTCACAGTGACCAAAATTGCAATTTTTACAGAGTTTTGCTTACTCAAAAGCTTCAATTTTGACCCGTTTCAGGCACAGAAATGACTTTAAACACACTTATTTTAGTTGACAAAGTCACAATTCACATCCAACAGTAATTTAGAGTCAAAAGATTAAATGTTAAAATTTCATCATTATAGACCATTTTGGGATCGTTCGACAGGTCCGGAGTCATCGTTTTTCATCCGAAAATTGATTTTTTGGACTGTACCAAAAATGATTCAAAATGTCAATTGGATCATGCCTCATGTTGAATAACCACTTTTTAAACCCTCACAGTGACCAAAATTGCCATTTTTACAGAGTTTTGCTTACTCAAAAGCTTCAATTTTGACCCGTTTCAGGCACAGAAATGACTTTAAACACACTTATTCTAGTTGACAAAGTCATAATTCACATCCAACAGTCATTTAGAGTCAAAAGATTAAATGTTAAAATGTCATCATTATAGACCATTTTGGGATCGTTCGACAGGTCCGGAGTCATCGTTTTTCATCCGAAAATTGATTTTTTGGACTGTACCAAAAATGATTCAAAATGTCAATTGGATCATGCCTCATGTTGAATAACCACTTTTTAAACCCTCACAGTGACCAAAATTGCAATTTTTACAGAGTTTTGCTTACTCAAAAGCTTCAATTTTGACCCGTTTCAGGCACAGAAATGACTTTAAACACACTTATTTTAGTTGACAAAGTCACAATTCACATCCAACAGTAATTTAGAGTCAAAAGATTAAATGTTAAAATTTCATCATTATAGACCATTTTGGGATCGTTCGACAGGTCCGGAGTCATCGTTTTTCATCCGAAAATTGATTTTTTGGACTGTACCAAAAATGATTCAAAATGTCAATTGGATCATGCCTCATGTTGAATAACCACTTTTTAAACCCTCACAGTGACCAAAATTGCCATTTTTACAGAGTTTTGCTTACTCAAAAGCTTCAATTTTGACCCGTTTCAGGCACAGAAATGACTTTAAACACACTTATTTTAGTTGACAAAGTCATAATTCACATCCATCAGTAATTTAGAGTCAAAAGATTAAATGTTAAAATTTCATCATTATAGACCATTTTGGGATCGTTCGACTGGTCCGGAGTCATCGTTTTTCATCAGAAAATTGATTTTTTGGACTGTACCAAAAATGATTCAAAATGTCAATTGGATCATGCCTCATGTTGAATAACCACTTTTTAAACCCTCACAGTGACCAAAATTGCCATTTTTACAGAGTTTTGCTTACTCAAAAGCTTCAATTTTGACCCGTTTCAGGCACAGAAATGACTTTAAACACACTTATTTTAGTTGACAAAGTCACAATTCACATCCAACAGTAATTTAGAGTCAAAAGATTAAATGTTAAAATTTCATCATTATAGACCATTTTGGGATCGTTCGACAGGTCCGGAGTCATCGTTTTTCATCCGAAAATTGATTTTTTGGACTGTACCAAAAATGATTCAAAATGTCAATTGGATCATGCCTCATGTTGAATAACCACTTTTTAAACCCTCACAGTGACCAAAATTGCCATTTTTACAGAGTTTTGCTTACTCAAAAGCTTTCATTTTGACCCGTTTCAGGCACAGAAATGACTTTAAACACACTTATTCTAGTTGACAGAGTCATAATTCACATCCAACAGTCATTTAGAGTCAAAAGATGAAATGTTAAAATTTCATCATTATAGACCATTTTGGGATCGTTCGACTGGTCCGGAGTCATCGTTTTTCATCCGAAAATTGATTTTTTGGACTGTACCAAAAATGATTCAAAATGTCAATTGGATCATGCCTCATGTTGAATAACCACTTTTTAAACCCTCACAGTGACCAAAATTGCCATTTTTACAGAGTTTTGCTTACTCAAAAGCTTCAATTTTGACCCGTTTCAGGCACAGAAATGACTTTAAACACACTTATTTTAGTTGACAAAGTCACAATTCACATCCAACAGTAATTTAGAGTCAAAAGATTAAATGTTAAAATTTCATCATTATAGACCATTTTGGGATCGTTCGACAGGTCCGGAGTCATCGTTTTTCATCCGAAAATAGATTTTTTGGACTGTACCAAAAATGATTCAAAATGTCAATTGGATCATGCCTCATGTTGAATAACCACTTTTTAAACCCTCACAGTGACCAAAATTGCCATTTTTACAGAGTTTTGCTTACTCAAAAGCTTCAATTTTGACCCGTTTCAGGCACAGAAATGACTTTAAACACACTTATTTTAGTTGACAAAGTCATAATTCAAATCCATCAGTAATTTAGAGTCAAAAGATTAAATGTTAAAATTTCATCATTATAGACCATTTTGGGATCGTTCGACTGGTCCGGAGTCATCGTTTTTCATCCGAAAATTGATTTTTTGGACTGTACCAAAAATGATTCAAAATGTCAATTGGATCATGCCTCATGTTTAATAAGCACTTTTTAAACCCTCACAGTGACCAAAATTGCCATTTTTACAGAGTTTTGCTTACTCAAAAGCTTCAATTTTGACCCGTTTCAGGCACAAAAATGACTTTAAACACACTTATTTTAGTTGACAAAGTCACAATTCACATCCAACAGTACTTTAGAGTCAAAAGATTAAATGTTAAAATTTCATCATTATAGACCATTTTGGGATCGTTCGACAGGTCCGGAGTCATCGTTTTTCATCCGAAAATTGATTTTTTGGACTGTACCAAAAATGATTCAAAATGTCAATTGGATCGTGCCTCATGTTGAATAACCACTTTTTAAACCCTCACAGTGACCAAAATTGCCATTTTTACAGAGTTTTGCTTACTCAAAAGCTTCCATTTTGACCCGTTTCAGGCACAGAAATGACTTTAAACACACTTATTCTAGTTGACAAATTCATAATTCACATCCAACAGTCATTTAGAGTCAAAAGATTAAATGTTAAAATTTCATCATTATAGACCATTTTGGGATCGTTCGACAGGTCCGGAGTCATCGTTTTTCATCCGAAAATTGATTTTTGGGACTGTACCAAAAATTATTCAAAATGTCAATTGGATCATGCCTCATGTTGAATAACCACTTTTTAAACCCTCACAGTGACCAAAATTGCCATTTTTACAGAGTTTTGCTTACTCAAAAGCTTCCATTTTGACCCGTTTCAGGCACAGAAATGACTTTAAACACACTTATTTTAGTTGACAAAGTCATAATTCACATCCAACAGTCATTTAGAGTCAAAAGATGAAATGTTGAAATTTCATCCATATTGACCATTTTGGGGTCGTTCGACAGGTCCGGAGTCATCGTTTTTCATCCGAAAATTTATTTTTTGGACTGTACCAAAAATGATTCAAAATGTCAATTGGATCGTGCCTCATGTTGAATAACCACTTTTTAAACCCTCACAGTGACCAAAATTGCCATTTTTACAGAGTTTTGCTTACTCAAAAGCTTCCATTTTGACCCGTTTCAGGCACAGAAATGACTTTAAACACACTTATTCTAGTTGACAAAGTCATAATTCACATCCAACAGTCATTTAGAGTCAAAAGATTAAATGTTAAAATTTCATCATTATAGACCATTTTGGGATCGTTCGACTGGTCCGGAGTCATCGTTTTTCATCAGAAAATTGATTTTTTGGACTGTACCAAAAATGATTCAAAATGTCAATTGGATCATGCCTCATGTTGAATAACCACTTTTTAAACCCTCACAGTGACCAAAATTGCCATTTTTACAGAGTTTTGCTTACTTAAAAGCTTCAATTTTGACCCGTTTCAGGCACAGAAATGACTTTAAACACACTTATTTTAGTTGACAAAGTCACAATTCACATCCAACAGTAATTTAGAGTCAAAAGATTAAATGTTAAAATTTCATCATTATAGACCATTTTGGGATCGTTCGACTGGTCCGGAGTCATCGTTTTTCATCCGA
Source organism: Lissotriton vulgaris (assembly GCF_964263255.1). Classification (NCBI taxonomy): domain Eukaryota; kingdom Metazoa; phylum Chordata; class Amphibia; order Caudata; family Salamandridae; genus Lissotriton; species Lissotriton vulgaris. Next base: position 330,456 of record NW_028250937.1, on the reverse strand, counting down.
AAATTGATTTTTTGGACTGTACCAAAAATGATTCAAAATGTCAATTGGATAATGCCTCATGTTGAATAACCACTTTTTAAACCCTCACAGTGACCAAAATTGCCATTTTTACAGAGTTTTGCTTACTCAAAAGCTTCAATTTTGACCCGTTTCAGGCACAGAAATGACTTTAAACACACTTATTTTAGTTGAAAAAGTCATAATTCAAATCCATCAGTAATTTAGAGTCAAAAGATTAAATGTTAAAATTTCATCATTATAGACCATTTTGGGATCGTTCGACTGGTCCGGAGTCATCGTTTTTCATCCGAAAATAGATTTTTTGGACTGTACCAAAAATGATTCAAAATGTCAATTGGATCATGCCTCATGTTGAATAACCACTTTTTAAACCCTCACAGTGACCAAAATTGCCATTTTTACAGAGTTTTGCTTACTCAAAAGCTTCAATTTTGACCCGTTTCAGGCACAGAAATGACTTTAAACACACTTATTTTAGTTGAAAAAGTCATAATTCAAATCCATCAGTAATTTAGAGTCAAAAGATTAAATGTTAAAATTTCATCATTATAGACCATTTTGGGATCGTTCGACTGGTCCGGAGTCATCGTTTTTCATCCGAAAATTGATTTTTTGGACTGTACCAAAAATGATTCAAAATGTCAATTGGATCATGCCTCATGTTGAATAAGCACTTTTTAAACCCTCACAGTGACCAAAATTGCCATTTTTACAGAGTTTTGCTTACTCAAAAGCTTCAATTTTGACCCGTTTCAGGCACAAAAATGACTTTAAACACACTTATTTTAGTTGACAAAGTCACAATTCACATCCAACAGTACTTTAGAGTCAAAAGATTAAATGTTAAAATTTCATCATTATAGACCATTTTGGGATCGTTCGACAGGTCCGGAGTCATCGTTTTTCATCCGAAAATTGATTTTTTGGACTGTACCAAAAATGATTCAAAATGTCAATTGGATCGTGCCTCATGTTGAATAACCACTTTTTAAACCCTCACAGTGACCAAAATTGCCATTTTTACAGAGTTTTGCTTACTCAAAAGCTTCCATTTTGACCCGTTTCAGGCACAGAAATGACTTTAAACACACTTATTCTAGTTGACAAAGTCACAATTCACATCCAACAGTCATTTAGAGTCAAAAGATTAAATGTTAAAATTTCATCATTATAGACCATTTTGGGATCGTTCGACAGGTCCGGAGTCATCGTTTTTCATCCAAAAATTGATTTTTTGGACTGTACCAAAAATAATTCAAAATGTCAATTGGATCATGCCTCATGTTGAATAACCACTTTTTAAACCCTCACAGTGACCAAAATTGCCATTTTTACAGAGTTTTGCTTACTCAAAAGCTTCCATTTTGACCCGTTTCAGGCACAGAAATGACTTTAAACACACTTATTCTAGTTGACAAAGTCATAATTCACATCCAACAGTCTTTTAGAGTCAAAAGATTAAATGTTAAAATTTCATCATTATAGACCATTTTGGGATCGTTCGACTGGTCCGGAGTCATCGTTTTTCATCAGAAAATTGATTTTTTGGACTGTACCAAAAATGATTCAAAATGTCAATTGGATCATGCCTCATGTTGAATAACCACTTTTTAAACCCTCACAGTGACCAAAATTGCCATTTTTACAGAGTTTTGCTTACTCAAAAGCTTCAATTTTGACCCGTTTCAGGCACAGAAATGACTTTAAACACACTTATTTTAGTTGACAAAGTCACAATTCACATCCAACAGTAATTTAGAGTCAAAAGATTAAATGTTAAAATTTCATCATTATAGACCATTTTGGGATCGTTCGACAGGTCCGGAGTCATCGTTTTTCATCCGAAAATTGATTTTTTGGACTGTACCAAAAATGATTCAAAATGTCAATTGGATCATGCCTCATGTTGAATAACCACTTTTTAAACCCTCACAGTGACCAAAATTGCCATTTTTACAGAGTTTTGCTTACTTAAAAGCTTTCATTTTGACCCGTTTCAGGCACAGAAATGACTTTAAACACACTTATTCTAGTTGACAGAGTCATAATTCACATCCAACAGTCATTTAGAGTCAAAAGATGAAATGTTAAAATTTCATCATTATAGACCATTTTGGGATCGTTCGACTGGTCCGGAGTCATCGTTTTTCATCCGAAAATTGATTTTTTGGACTGTACCAAAAATGATTCAAAATGTCAATTGGATCATGCCTCATGTTGAATAACCACTTTTTAAACCCTCACAGTGACCAAAATTGCCATTTTTAGAGAGTTTTGCTTACTCAAAAGCTTCAATTTTGACCCGTTTCAGGCACAGAAATGACTTTAAACACACTTATTTTAGTTGAAAAAGTCATAATTCAAATCCATCAGTAATTTAGAGTCAAAAGATTAAATGTTAAAATTTCATCATTATAGACCATTTTGGGATCGTTCGACTGGTCCGGAGTCATCGTTTTTCATCCGAAAATAGATTTTTTGGACTGTACCAAAAATGATTCAAAATGTCAATTGGATCATGCCTCATGTTGAATAACCACTTTTTAAACCCTCACAGTGACCAAAATTGCCATTTTTACAGAGTTTTGCTTACTCAAAAGCTTCAATTTTGACCCGTTTCAGGCACAGAAATGACTTTAAACACACTTATTTTAGTTGAAAAAGTCATAATTCAAATCCATCAGTAATTTAGAGTCAAAAGATTAAATGTTAAAATTTCATCATTATAGACCATTTTGGGATCGTTCGACTGGTCCGGAGTCATCGTTTTTCATCCGAAAATTGATTTTTTGGACTGTACCAAAAATGATTCAAAATGTCAATTGGATCATGCCTCATGTTGAATAAGCACTTTTTAAACCCTCACAGTGACCAAAATTGCCATTTTTACAGAGTTTTGCTTACTCAAAAGCTTCAATTTTGACCCGTTTCAGGCACAAAAATTACTTTAAACACACTTATTTTAGTTGACAAAGTCACAATTCACATCCAACAGTACTTTAGAGTCAAAAGATTAAATGTTAAAATTTCATCATTATAGACCATTTTGGGATCGTTCGACAGGTCCGGAGTCATCGTTTTTCATCCGAAAATTGATTTTTTGGACTGTACCAAAAATGATTCAAAATGTCAATTGGATCGTGCCTCATGTTGAATAACCACTTTTTAAACCCTCACAGTGACCAAAATTGCCATTTTTACAGAGTTTTGCTTACTCAAAAGCTTCCATTTTGACCCGTTTCAGGCACAGAAATGACTTTAAACACACTTATTCTAGTTGAGAAAGTCACAATTCACATCCAACAGTCATTTAGAGTCAAAAGATTAAATGTTAAAATTTCATCATTATAGACCATTTTGGGATCGTTCGACAGGTCCGGAGTCATCGTTTTTCATCCGAAAATTGATTTTTTGGACTGTACCAAAAATGATTCAAAATGTCAATTGGATCATGCCTCATGTTGAATAACCACTTTTTAAACCCTCACAGTGACCAAAATTGCCATTTTTACAGAGTTTTGCTTACTCAAAAGCTTCCATTTTGACCCGTTTCAGGCACAGAAATGACTTTAAACACACTTATTCTAGTTGACAAATTCATAATTCACATCCAACAGTCATTTAGAGTCAAAAGATTAAATGTTAAAATTTCATCATTATAGACCATTTTGGGATCGTTCGACAGGTCCGGAGTCATCGTTTTTCATCCGAAAATTGATTTTTGGGACTGTACCAAAAATTATTCAAAATGTCAATTGGATCATGCCTCATGTTGAATAACCACTTTTTAAACCCTCACAGTGACCAAAATTGCCATTTTTACAGAGTTTTGCTTACTCAAAAGCTTCCATTTTGACCCGTTTCAGGCACAGAAATGACTTTAAACACACTTATTTTAGTTGACAAAGTCATAATTCACATCCAACAGTCATTTAGAGTCAAAAGATTAAATGTTGAAATTTCATCCATATTGACCATTTTGGGATCGTTCGACAGGTCCGGAGTCATCGTTTTTCATCCGAAAATTTATTTTTTGGACTGTACCAAAAATGATTCAAAATGTCAATTGGATCGTGCCTCATGTTGAATAACCACTTTTTAAACCCTCACAGTGACCAAAATTGCCATTTTTACAGAGTTTTGCTTACTCAAAAGCTTCCATTTTGACCCGTTTCAGGCACAGAAATGACTTTAAACACACTTATTCTAGTTGACAAAGTCATAATTCACATCCAACAGTCATTTAGAGTCAAAAGATTAAATGTTAAAATGTCATCATTATAGACCATTTTGGGATCGTTCGACAGGTCTGGAGTCATCGTTTTTCATCCGAAAATTGATTTTTTGGACTGTACCAAAAATGATTCAAAATGTCAATTGGATCATGCCTCATGTTGAATAACCACTTTTTAAACCCTCACAGTGACCAAAATTGCCATTTTTACAGAGTTTTGCTTACTCAAAAGCTTCAATTTTGACCCGTTTCAGGCACAGAAATGACTTTAAACACACTTATTTTAGTTGACAAAGTCATAATTCACATCCATCAGTAATTTAGAGTCAAAAGATTAAATGTTAAAATTTCATCATTATAGACCATTTTGGGATCGTTCGACTGGTCCGGAGTCATCGTTTTTCATCAGAAAATGGATTTTTTGGACTGTACCAAAAATGATTCAAAATGTCAATTGGATCATGCCTCATGTTGAATAACCACTTTTTAAACCCTCACAGTGACCAAAATTGCCATTTTTACAGAGTTTTGCTTACTCAAAAGCTTTCATTTTGACCCGTTTCAGGCACAGAAATGACTTTAAACACACTTATTCTAGTTGACAGAGTCATAATTCACATCCAACAGTCATTTAGAGTCAAAAGATGAAATGTTAAAATTTCATCATTATAGACCATTTTGGGATCGTTCGACTGGTCCGGAGTCATCGTTTTTCATCCGAAAATTGATTTTTTGGACTGTACCAAAAATGATTCAAAATGTCAATTGGATCATGCCTCATGTTGAATAACCACTTTTTAAACCCTCACAGTGACCAAAATTGCCATTTTTACAGAGTTTTGCTTACTCAAAAGCTTCAATTTTGACCCGTTTCAGGCACAGAAATGACTTTAAACACACTTATTTTAGTTGACAAAGTCATAATTCAAATCCATCAGTAATTTAGTGTCAAAAGATTAAATGTTAAAATTTCATCATTATAGACCATTTTGGGATCGATCGACTGGTCCGGAGTCATCGTTTTTCATCCGAAAATTGATTTTTTGGACTGTACCAAAAAGGATTCAAAATGTCAATTGGATCATGCCTCATGTTGAATAACCACTTTTTAAACCCTCACAGTGACCAAAATTGCCATTTTTACAGAGTTTTGCTTACTCAAAAGCTTCCATTTTGACCCGTTTCAGGCACAGAAATGACTTTCAACACACTTATTTTAGTTGACAAAGTCACAATTCACATCCAACAGTAATTTAGAGTCAAAAGATTAAATGTTAAAATTTCATCATTATAGACCATTTTGGGATCGTTCGACAGGTCCGGAGTCATCATTTTTCATCCGAAAATTGATTTTTTGGACTGTACCAAAAATGATTCAAAATGTCAATTGGATCGTGCCTCATGTTGAATAACCACTTTTTAAACCCTCACAGTGACCAAAATTGCCATTTTTACAGAGTTTTGCTTACTCAAAAGCTTCCATTTTGACCCGTTTCAGGCACAGAAATGACTTTAAACACACTTATTCTAGTTGACAAAGTCATAATTCACATCCAACAGTCATTTAGAGTCAAAAGATTAAATGTTAAAATGTCATCATTATAGACCATTTTGGGATCGTTCGACAGGTCCGGAGTCATCGTTTTTCATCCGAAAATTGATTTTTTGGACTGTACCAAAAATGATTCAAAATGTCAATTGGATCATGCCTCATGTTGAATAACCACTTTTTAAACCCTCACAGTGACCAAAATTGCCATTTTTACAGAGTTTTGCTTACTCAAAAGCTTCAATTTTGACCCGTTTCAGGCACAGAAATGACTTTAAACACACTTATTTTAGTTGACAAAGTCACAATTCACATCCAACAGTAATTTAGAGTCAAAAGATTAAATGTTAAAATTTCATCATTATAGACCATTTTGGGATCGTTCGACAAGTCCGGAGTCATCGTTTTTCATCCGAAAATTGATTTTTTGGACTGTACCAAAAATGATTCAAAATGTCAATTGGATCATGCCTCATGTTGAATAACCACTTTTTAAACCCTCACAGTGACCAAAATTGCCATTTTTACAGAGTTTTGCTTACTCAAAAGCTTCAATTTTGACCCGTTTCAGGCACAGAAATGACTTTAAACACACTTATTTTAGTTGACAAAGTCACAATTCACATCCAACAGTAATTTAGAGTCAAAAGATTAAATGTTAAAATTTCATCATTATAGACCATTTTGGGATCGTTCGACAGGTCCGGAGTCATCGTTTTTCATCCGAAAATAGATTTTTTGGACTGTACCAAAAATGATTCAAAATGTCAATTGGATCATGCCTCATGTTGAATAACCACTTTTTAAACCCTCACAGTGACCAAAATTGCCATTTTTACAGAGTTTTGCTTACTCAAAAGCTTCAATTTTGACCCGTTTCAGGCACAGAAATGACTTTAAACACACTTATTCTAGTTGACAAAGTCATAATTCACATCCAACAGTCATTTAGAGTCAAAAGATTAAATGTTAAAATTTCATCATTATAGACCATTTTGGGATCGTTCGACTGGTCCGGAGTCATCGTTTTTCATCCGAAAATTGATTTTTTGGACTGTACCAAAAATGATTCAAAATGTCAATTGGATCATGCCTCATGTTGAATAAGCACTTTTTAAACCCTCACAGTGACCAAAATTGCCATTTTTACAGAGTTTTGCTTACTCAAAAGCTTCAATTTTGACCCGTTTCAGGCACAAAAATGACTTTAAACACACTTATTTTAGTTGATAAAGTCACAATTCACATCCAACAGTCATTTAGAGTCAAAAGATTAAATGTTAAAATTTCATCATTATAGACCATTTTGGGATCGTTCGACAGGTCCGGAGTCATCGTTTTTCATCCGAAAATTGATTTTTGGGACTGTACCAAAAATTATTCAAAATGTCAATTGGATCGTGCCTCATGTTGAATAACCACTTTTTAAACCCTCACAGTGACCAAAATTGCCATTTTTACAGAGTTTTGCTTACTCAAAAGCTTCCATTTTGACCCGTTTCAGGCACAGAAATGACTTTAAACACACTTATTCTAGTTGACAAAGTCACAATTCACATCCAACAGTCATTTAGAGTCAAAAGATTAAATGTTAAAATTTCATCATTATAGACCATTTTGGGATCGTTCGACAGGTCCGGAGTCATCGTTTTTCATCCGAAAATTGATTTTTTGGACTGTACCAAAAATGATTCAAAATGTCAATTGGATCATGCCTCATGTTGAATAACCACTTTTTAAACCCTCACAGTGACCAAAATTGCCATTTTTACAGAGTTTTGCTTACTCAAAAGCTTCCATTTTGACCCGTTTCAGGCACAGAAATGACTTTAAACACACTTATTCTAGTTGACAAATTCATAATTCACATCCAACAGTCATTTAGAGTCAAAAGATTAAATGTTAAAATTTCATCATTATAGACCATTTTGGGATCGTTCGACAGGTCCGGAGTCATCGTTTTTCATCCGAAAATTGATTTTTGGGACTGTACCAAAAATTATTCAAAATGTCAATTGGATCATGCCTCATGTTGAATAACCACTTTTTAAACCCTCACAGTGACCAAAATTGCCATTTTTACAGAGTTTTGCTTACTCAAAAGCTTCCATTTTGACCCGTTTCAGGCACAGAAATGACTTTAAACACACTTATTTTAGTTGACAAAGTCATAATTCACATCCAACAGTCATTTAGAGTCAAAAGATTAAATGTTGAAATTTCATCCATATTGACCATTTTGGGATCGTTCGACAGGTCCGGAGTCATCGTTTTTCATCCGAAAATTTATTTTTTGGACTGTACCAAAAATGATTCAAAATGTCAATTGGATCGTGCCTCATGTTGAATAACCACTTTTTAAACCCTCACAGTGACCAAAATTGCCATTTTTACAGAGTTTTGCTTACTCAAAAGCTTCCATTTTGACCCGTTTCAGGCACAGAAATGACTTTAAACACACTTATTCTAGTTGACAAAGTCATAATTCACATCCAACAGTCATTTAGAGTCAAAAGATTAAATGTTAAAATGTCATCATTATAGACCATTTTGGGATCGTTCGACAGGTCCGGAGTCATCGTTTTTCATCGGAAAATTGATTTTTTGGACTGTACCAAAAATGATTCAAAATGTCAATTGGATCATGCCTCATGTTGAATAACCACTTTTTAAACCCTCACAGTGACCAAAATTGCCATTTTTACAGAGTTTTGCTTACTCAAAAGCTTCAATTTTGACCCGTTTCAGGCACAGAAATGACTTTAAACACACTTATTTTAGTTGACAAAGTCATAATTCACATCCATCAGTAATTTAGAGTCAAAAGATTAAATGTTAAAATTTCATCATTATAGACCATTTTGGGATCGTTCGACTGGTCCGGAGTCATCGTTTTTCATCAGAAAATTGATTTTTTGGACTGTACCAAAAATGATTCAAAATGTCAATTGGATCATGCCTCATGTTGAATAACCACTTTTTAAACCCTCACAGTGACCAAAATTGCCATTTTTACAGAGTTTTGCTTACTCAAAAGCTTCAATTTTGACCCGTTTCAGGCACAGAAATGACTTTAAACACACTTATTTTAGTTGACAAAGTCACAATTCACATCCAACAGTAATTTAGAGTCAAAAGATTAAATGTTAAAATTTCATCATTATAGACCATTTTGGGTTCGTTCGACAGGTCCGGAGTCATCGTTTTTCATCCGAAAATTGATTTTTTTGGACTGTACAAAAAATGATTCAAAATGTCAATTGGATCATGCCTCATGTTGAATAACCACTTTTTAAACCCTCACAGTGACCAAAATTGCCATTTTTACAGAGTTTTGCTTACTCAAAAGCTTTCATTTTGACCCGTTTCAGGCACAGAAATGACTTTAAACACACTTATTCTAGTTGACAGAGTCATAATTCACATCCAACAGTCATTTAGAGTCAAAAGATGAAATGTTAAAATTTCATCATTATAGACCATTTTGGGATCGTTCGACTGGTCCGGAGTCATCGTTTTTCATCCGAAAATTGATTTTTTGGACTGTACCAAAAATGATTCAAAATGTCAATTGGATCATGCCTCATGTTGAATAACCACTTTTTAAACCCTCACAGTGACCAAAATTGCCATTTTTACAGAGTTTTGCTTACTCAAAAGCTTCAATTTTGACCCGTTTCAGGCACAGAAATGACTTTAAACACACTTATTTTAGTTGACAAAGTCATAATTCACATCCATCAGTAATTTAGAGTCAAAAGATTAAATGTTAAAATTTCATCATTATAGACCATTTTGGGATCGTTCGACTGGTCCGGAGTCATCGTTTTTCATCAGAAAATTGATTTTTTGGACTGTACCAAAAATGATTCAAAATGTCAATTGGATCATGCCTCATGTTGAATAACCACTTTTTAAACCCTCACAGTGACCAAAATTGCCATTTTTACAGAGTTTTGCTTACTCAAAAGCTTCAATTTTGACCCGTTTCAGGCACAGAAATGACTTTAAACACACTTATTTTAGTTGACAAAGTCACAATTCACATCCAACAGTAATTTAGAGTCAAAAGATTAAATGTTAAAATTTCATCATTATAGACCATTTTGGGTTCGTTCGACAGGTCCGGAGTCATCGTTTTTCATCCGAAAATTGATTTTTTTGGACTGTACAAAAAATGATTCAAAATGTCAATTGGATCATGCCTCATGTTGAATAACCACTTTTTAAACCCTCACAGTGACCAAAATTGCCATTTTTACAGAGTTTTGCTTACTCAAAAGCTTTCATTTTGACCCGTTTCAGGCACAGAAATGACTTTAAACACACTTATTCTAGTTGACAGAGTCATAATTCACATCCAACAGTCATTTAGAGTCAAAAGATGAAATGTTAAAATTTCATCATTATAGACCATTTTGGGATCGTTCGACTGGTCCGGAGTCATCGTTTTTCATCCGAAAATTGATTTTTTGGACTGTACCAAAAATGATTCAAAATGTCAATTGGATCATGCCTCATGTTGAATAACCACTTTTTAAACCCTCACAGTGACCAAAATTGCCATTTTTACAGAGTTTTGCTTACTTAAAAGCTTCAATTTTGACCCGTTTCAGGCACAGAAATGACTTTAAACACACTTATTTTAGTTGACAAAGTCACAATTCACATCCAACAGTAATTTAGAGTCAAAAGATTAAATGTTAAAATTTCATCATTATAGACCATTTTGGGATCGTTCGACTGGTCCGGAGTCATCGTTTTTCATCCGAAAATTGATTTTTTGGACTGTACCAAAAATGATTCAAAATGTCAATTGGATAATGCCTCATGTTGAATAACCACTTTTTAAACCCTCACAGTGACCAAAATTGCCATTTTTACAGAGTTTTGCTTACTCAAAAGCTTCAATTTTGACCCGTTTCAGGCACAGAAATGACTTTAAACACACTTATTTTAGTTGAAAAAGTCATAATTCAAATCCATCAGTAATTTAGAGTCAAAAGATTAAATGTTAAAATTTCATCATTATAGACCATTTTGGGATCGTTCGACTGGTCCGGAGTCATCGTTTTTCATCCGAAAATAGATTTTTTGGACTGTACCAAAAATGATTCAAAATGTCAATTGGATCATGCCTCATGTTGAATAACCACTTTTTAAACCCTCACAGTGACCAAAATTGCCATTTTTACAGAGTTTTGCTTACTCAAAAGCTTCAATTTTGACCCGTTTCAGGCACAGAAATGACTTTAAACACACTTATTTTAGTTGAAAAAGTCATAATTCAAATCCATCAGTAATTTAGAGTCAAAAGATTAAATGTTAAAATTTCATCATTATAGACCATTTTGGGATCGTTCGACTGGTCCGGAGTCATCGTTTTTCATCCGAAAATTGATTTTTTGGACTGTACCAAAAATGATTCAAAATGTCAATTGGATCATGCCTCATGTTGAATAAGCACTTTTTAAACCCTCACAGTGACCAAAATTGCCATTTTTACAGAGTTTTGCTTACTCAAAAGCTTCAATTTTGACCCGTTTCAGGCACAAAAATGACTTTAAACACACTTATTTTAGTTGACAAAGTCACAATTCACATCCAACAGTACTTTAGAGTCAAAAGATTAAATGTTAAAATTTCATCATTATAGACCATTTTGGGATCGTTCGACAGGTCCGGAGTCATCGTTTTTCATCCGAAAATTGATTTTTTGGACTGTACCAAAAATGATTCAAAATGTCAATTGGATCGTGCCTCATGTTGAATAACCACTTTTTAAACCCTCACAGTGACCAAAATTGCCATTTTTACAGAGTTTTGCTTACTCAAAAGCTTCCATTTTGACCCGTTTCAGGCACAGAAATGACTTTAAACACACTTATTCTAGTTGACAAAGTCACAATTCACATCCAACAGTCATTTAGAGTCAAAAGATTAAATGTTAAAATTTCATCATTATAGACCATTTTGGGATCGTTCGACAGGTCCGGAGTCATCGTTTTTCATCCAAAAATTGATTTTTTGGACTGTATCAAAAATAATTCAAAATGTCAATTGGATCATGCCTCATGTTGAATAACCACTTTTTAAACCCTCACAGTGACCAAAATTGCCATTTTTACAGAGTTTTGCTTACTCAAAAGCTTCCATTTTGACCCGTTTCAGGCACAGAAATGACTTTAAACACACTTATTCTAGTTGACAAAGTCATAATTCACATCCAACAGTCTTTTAGAGTCAAAAGATTAAATGTTAAAATTTCATCATTATAGACCATTTTGGGATCGTTCGACTGGTCCGGAGTCATCGTTTTTCATCAGAAAATTGATTTTTTGGACTGTACCAAAAATGATTCAAAATGTCAATTGGATCATGCCTCATGTTGAATAACCACTTTTTAAACCCTCACAGTGACCAAAATTGCCATTTTTACAGAGTTTTGCTTACTCAAAAGCTTCAATTTTGACCCGTTTCAGGCACAGAAATGACTTTAAACACACTTATTTTAGTTGACAAAGTCACAATTCACATCCAACAGTAATTTAGAGTCAAAAGATTAAATGTTAAAATTTCATCATTATAGACCATTTTGGGATCGTTCGACAGGTCCGGAGTCATCGTTTTTCATCCGAAAATTGATTTTTTGGACTGTACCAAAAATGATTCAAAATGTCAATTGGATCATGCCTCATGTTGAATAACCACTTTTTAAACCCTCACAGTGACCAAAATTGCCATTTTTACAGAGTTTTGCTTACTTAAAAGCTTTCATTTTGACCCGTTTCAGGCACAGAAATGACTTTAAACACACTTATTCTAGTTGACAGAGTCATAATTCACATCCAACAGTCATTTAGAGTCAAAAGATGAAATGTTAAAATTTCATCATTATAGACCATTTTGGGATCGTTCGACTGGTCCGGAGTCATCGTTTTTCATCCGAAAATTGATTTTTTGGACTGTACCAAAAATGATTCAAAATGTCAATTGGATCATGCCTCATGTTGAATAACCACTTTTTAAACCCTCACAGTGACCAAAATTGCCATTTTTACAGAGTTTTGCTTACTCAAAAGCTTCAATTTTGACCCGTTTCAGGCACAGAAATGACTTTAAACACACTTATTTTAGTTGAAAAAGTCATAATTCAAATCCATCAGTAATTTAGAGTCAAAAGATTAAATGTTAAAATTTCATCATTATAGACCATTTTGGGATCGTTCGACTGGTCCGGAGTCATCGTTTTTCATCCGAAAATAGATTTTTTGGACTGTACCAAAAATGATTCAAAATGTCAATTGGATCATGCCTCATGTTGAATAACCACTTTTTAAACCCTCACAGTGACCAAAATTGCCATTTTTACAGAGTTTTGCTTACTCAAAAGCTTCAATTTTGACCCGTTTCAGGCACAGAAATGACTTTAAACACACTTATTTTAGTTGAAAAAGTCATAATTCAAATCCATCAGTAATTTAGAGTCAAAAGATTAAATGTTAAAATTTCATCATTATAGACCATTTTGGGATCGTTCGACTGGTCCGGAGTCATCGTTTTTCATCCGAAAATTGATTTTTTGGACTGTACCAAAAATGATTCAAAATGTCAATTGGATCATGCCTCTTGTTGAATAAGCACTTTTTAAACCCTCACAGTGACCAAAATTGCCATTTTTACAGAGTTTTGCTTACTCAAAAGCTTCAATTTTGACCCGTTTCAGGCACAAAAATGACTTTAAACACACTTATTTTAGTTGACAAAGTCACAATTCACATCCAACAGTACTTTAGAGTCAAAAGATTAAATGTTAAAATTTCATCATTATAGACCATTTTGGGATCGTTCGACAGGTCCGGAGTCATCGTTTTTCATCCGAAAATTGATTTTTTGGACTGTACCAAAAATGATTCAAAATGTCAATTGGATCGTGCCTCATGTTGAATAACCACTTTTTAAACCCTCACAGTGACCAAAATTGCCATTTTTACAGAGTTTTGCTTACTCAAAAGCTTCCATTTTGACCCGTTTCAGGCACAGAAATGACTTTAAACACACTTATTCTAGTTGACAAAGTCACAATTCACATCCAACAGTCATTTAGAGTCAAAAGATTAAATGTTAAAATTTCATCATTATAGACCATTTTGGGATCGTTCGACAGGTCCGGAGTCATCGTTTTTCATCCGAAAATTGATTTTTTGGACTGTACCAAAAATGATTCAAAATGTCAATTGGATCATGCCTCATGTTGAATAACCACTTTTTAAACCCTCACAGTGACCAAAATTGCCATTTTTACAGAGTTTTGCTTACTCAAAAGCTTCCATTTTGACCCGTTTCAGGCACAGAAATGACTTTAAACACACTTATTCTAGTTGACAAATTCATAATTCACATCCAACAGTCATTTAGAGTCAAAAGATTAAATGTTAAAATTTCATCATTATAGACCATTTTGGGATCGTTCGACAGGTCCGGAGTCATCGTTTTTCATCCGAAAATTGATTTTTGGGACTGTACCAAAAATTATTCAAAATGTCAATTGGATCATGCCTCATGTTGAATAACCACTTTTTAAACCCTCACAGTGACCAAAATTGCCATTTTTACAGAGTTTTGCTTACTCAAAAGCTTCCATTTTGACCCGTTTCAGGCACAGAAATGACTTTAAACACACTTATTTTAGTTGACAAAGTCATAATTCACATCCAACAGTCATTTAGAGTCAAAAGATTAAATGTTGAAATTTCATCCATATTGACCATTTTGGGATCGTTCGACAGGTCCGGAGTCATCGTTTTTCATCCGAAAATTTATTTTTTGGACTGTACCAAAAATGATTCAAAATGTCAATTGGATCGTGCCTCATGTTGAATAACCACTTTTTAAACCCTCACAGTGACCAAAATTGCCATTTTTACAGAGTTTTGCTTACTCAAAAGCTTCCATTTTGACCCGTTTCAGGCACAGAAATGACTTTAAACACACTTATTCTAGTTGACAAAGTCATAATTCACATCCAACAGTCATTTAGAGTCAAAAGATTAAATGTTAAAATGTCATCATTATAGACCATTTTGGGATCGTTCGACAGGTCTGGAGTCATCGTTTTTCATCCGAAAATTGATTTTTTGGACTGTACCAAAAATGATTCAAAATGTCAATTGGATCATGCCTCATGTTGAATAACCACTTTTTAAACCCTCACAGTGACCAAAATTGCCATTTTTACAGAGTTTTGCTTACTCAAAAGCTTCAATTTTGACCCGTTTCAGGCACAGAAATGACTTTAAACACACTTATTTTAGTTGACAAAGTCATAATTCACATCCATCAGTAATTTAGAGTCAAAAGATTAAATGTTAAAATTTCATCATTATAGACCATTTTGGGATCGTTCGACTGGTCCGGAGTCATCGTTTTTCATCAGAAAATTGATTTTTTGGACTGTACCAAAAATGATTCAAAATGTCAATTGGATCATGCCTCATGTTGAATAACCACTTTTTAAACCCTCACAGTGACCAAAATTGCCATTTTTACAGAGTTTTGCTTACTCAAAAGCTTTCATTTTGACCCGTTTCAGGCACAGAAATGACTTTAAACACACTTATTCTAGTTGACAGAGTCATAATTCACATCCAACAGTCATTTAGAGTCAAAAGATGAAATGTTAAAATTTCATCATTATAGACCATTTTGGGATCGTTCGACTGGTCCGGAGTCATCGTTTTTCATCCGAAAATTGATTTTTTGGACTGTACCAAAAATGATTCAAAATGTCAATTGGATCATGCCTCATGTTGAATAACCACTTTTTAAACCCTCACAGTGACCAAAATTGCCATTTTTACAGAGTTTTGCTTACTCAAAAGCTTCAATTTTGACCCGTTTCAGGCACAGAAATGACTTTAAACACACTTATTTTAGTTGACAAAGTCATAATTCAAATCCATCAGTAATTTAGTGTCAAAAGATTAAATGTTAAAATTTCATCATTATAGACCATTTTGGGATCGATCGACTGGTCCGGAGTCATCGTTTTTCATCCGAAAATTGATTTTTTGGACTGTACCAAAAAGGATTCAAAATGTCAATTGGATCATGCCTCATGTTGAATAACCACTTTTTAAACCCTCACAGTGACCAAAATTGCCATTTTTACAGAGTTTTGCTTACTCAAAAGCTTCCATTTTGACCCGTTTCAGGCACAGAAATGACTTTCAACACACTTATTTTAGTTGACAAAGTCACAATTCACATCCAACAGTAATTTAGAGTCAAAAGATTAAATGTTAAAATTTCATCATTATAGACCATTTTGGGATCGTTCGACAGGTCCGGAGTCATCATTTTTCATCCGAAAATTGATTTTTTGGACTGTACCAAAAATGATTCAAAATGTCAATTGGATCGTGCCTCATGTTGAATAACCACTTTTTAAACCCTCACAGTGACCAAAATTGCCATTTTTACAGAGTTTTGCTTACTCAAAAGCTTCCATTTTGACCCGTTTCAGGCACAGAAAGGACTTTAAACACACTTATTCTAGTTGACAAAGTCATAATTCACATCCAACAGTCATTTAGAGTCAAAAGATTAAATGTTAAAATGTCATCATTATAGACCATTTTGGGATCGTTCGACAGGTCCGGAGTCATCGTTTTTCATCCGAAAATTGATTTTTTGGACTGTACCAAAAATGATTCAAAATGTCAATTGGATCATGCCTCATGTTGAATAACCACTTTTTAAACCCTCACAGTGACCAAAATTGCCATTTTTACAGAGTTTTGCTTACTCAAAAGCTTCAATTTTGACCCGTTTCAGGCACAGAAATGACTTTAAACACACTTATTTTAGTTGACAAAGTCACAATTCACATCCAACAGTAATTTAGAGTCAAAAGATTAAATGTTAAAATTTCATCATTATAGACCATTTTGGGATCGTTCGACAAGTCCGGAGTCATCGTTTTTCATCCGAAAATTGATTTTTTGGACTGTACCAAAAATGATTCAAAATGTCAATTGGATCATGCCTCATGTTGAATAACCACTTTTTAAACCCTCACAGTGACCAAAATTGCCATTTTTACAGAGTTTTGCTTACTCAAAAGCTTCAATTTTGACCCGTTTCAGGCACAGAAATGACTTTAAACACACTTATTTTAGTTGACAAAGTCACAATTCACATCCAACAGTAATTTAGAGTCAAAAGATTAAATGTTAAAATTTCATCATTATAGACCATTTTGGGATCGTTCGACAGGTCCGGAGTCATCGTTTTTCATCCGAAAATAGATTTTTTGGACTGTACCAAAAATGATTCAAAATGTCAATTGGATCATGCCTCATGTTGAATAACCACTTTTTAAACCCTCACAGTGACCAAAATTGCCATTTTTACAGAGTTTTGCTTACTCAAAAGCTTCAATTTTGACCCGTTTCAGGCACAGAAATGACTTTAAACACACTTATTTTAGTTGACAAAGTCATAATTCAAATCCATCAGTAATTTAGAGTCAAAAGATTAAATGTTAAAATTTCATCATTATAGACCATTTTGGGATCGTTCGACTGGTCCGGAGTCATCGTTTTTCATCCGAAAATTGATTTTTTGGACTGTACCAAAAATGATTCAAAATGTCAATTGGATCATGCCTCATGTTGAATAAGCACTTTTTAAACCCTCACAGTGACCAAAATTGCCATTTTTACAGAGTTTTGCTTACTCAAAAGCTTCAATTTTGACCCGTTTCAGGCACAAAAATGACTTTAAACACACTTATTTTAGTTGACAAAGTCACAATTCACATCCAACAGTCATTTAGAGTCAAAAGATTAAATGTTAAAATTTCATCATTATAGACCATTTTGGGATCGTTCGACAGGTCCGGAGTCATCGTTTTTCATCCGAAAATTGATTTTTGGGACTGTACCAAAAATTATTCAAAATGTCAATTGGATCGTGCCTCATGTTGAATAACCACTTTTTAAACCCTCACAGTGACCAAAATTGCCATTTTTACAGAGTTTTGCTTACTCAAAAGCTTCCATTTTGACCCGTTTCAGGCACAGAAATGACTTTAAACACACTTATTCTAGTTGACAAAGTCACAATTCACATCCAACAGTCATTTAGAGTCAAAAGATTAAATGTTAAAATTTCATCATTATAGACCATTTTGGGATCGTTCGACAGGTCCGGAGTCATCGTTTTTCATCCGAAAATTGATTTTTTGGACTGTACCAAAAATGATTCAAAATGTCAATTGGATCATGCCTCATGTTGAATAACCACTTTTTAAACCCTCACAGTGACCAAAATTGCCATTTTTACAGAGTTTTGCTTACTCAAAAGCTTCCATTTTGACCCGTTTCAGGCACAGAAATGACTTTAAACACACTTATTCTAGTTGACAAATTCATAATTCACATCCAACAGTCATTTAGAGTCAAAAGATTAAATGTTAAAATTTCATCATTATAGACCATTTTGGGATCGTTCGACAGGTCCGGAGTCATCGTTTTTCATCCGAAAATTGATTTTTGGGACTGTACCAAAAATTATTCAAAATGTCAATTGGATCATGCCTCATGTTGAATAACCACTTTTTAAACCCTCACAGTGACCAAAATTGCCATTTTTACAGAGTTTTGCTTACTCAAAAGCTTCCATTTTGACCCGTTTCAGGCACAGAAATGACTTTAAACACACTTATTTTAGTTGACAAAGTCATAATTCACATCCAACAGTCATTTAGAGTCAAAAGATTAAATGTTGAAATTTCATCCATATTGACCATTTTGGGATCGTTCGACAGGTCCGGAGTCATCGTTTTTCATCCGAAAATTTATTTTTTGGACTGTACCAAAAATGATTCAAAATGTCAATTGGATCGTGCCTCATGTTGAATAACCACTTTTTAAACCCTCACAGTGACCAAAATTGCCATTTTTACAGAGTTTTGCTTACTCAAAAGCTTCCATTTTGACCCGTTTCAGGCACAGAAATGACTTTAAACACACTTATTCTAGTTGACAAAGTCATAATTCACATCCAACAGTCATTTAGAGTCAAAAGATTAAATGTTAAAATGTCATCATTATAGACCATTTTGGGATCGTTCGACAGGTCCGGAGTCATCGTTTTTCATCGGAAAATTGATTTTTTGGACTGTACCAAAAATGATTCAAAATGTCAATTGGATCATGCCTCATGTTGAATAACCACTTTTTAAACCCTCACAGTGACCAAAATTGCCATTTTTACAGAGTTTTGCTTACTCAAAAGCTTCAATTTTGACCCGTTTCAGGCACAGAAATGACTTTAAACACACTTATTTTAGTTGACAAAGTCATAATTCACATCCATCAGTAATTTAGAGTCAAAAGATTAAATGTTAAAATTTCATCATTATAGACCATTTTGGGATCGTTCGACTGGTCCGGAGTCATCGTTTTTCATCAGAAAATTGATTTTTTGGACTGTACCAAAAATGATTCAAAATGTCAATTGGATCATGCCTCATGTTGAATAACCACTTTTTAAACCCTCACAGTGACCAAAATTGCCATTTTTACAGAGTTTTGCTTACTCAAAAGCTTCAATTTTGACCCGTTTCAGGCACAGAAATGACTTTAAACACACTTATTTTAGTTGACAAAGTCACAATTCACATCCAACAGTAATTTAGAGTCAAAAGATTAAATGTTAAAATTTCATCATTATAGACCATTTTGGGTTCGTTCGACAGGTCCGGAGTCATCGTTTTTCATCCGAAAATTGATTTTTTTGGACTGTACAAAAAATGATTCAAAATGTCAATTGGATCATGCCTCATGTTGAATAACCACTTTTTAAACCCTCACAGTGACCAAAATTGCCATTTTTACAGAGTTTTGCTTACTCAAAAGCTTTCATTTTGACCCGTTTCAGGCACAGAAATGACTTTAAACACACTTATTCTAGTTGACAGAGTCATAATTCACATCCAACAGTCATTTAGAGTCAAAAGATGAAATGTTAAAATTTCATCATTATAGACCATTTTGGGATCGTTCGACTGGTCCGGAGTCATCGTTTTTCATCCGAAAATTGATTTTTTGGACTGTACCAAAAATGATTCAAAATGTCAATTGGATCATGCCTCATGTTGAATAACCACTTTTTAAACCCTCACAGTGACCAAAATTGCCATTTTTACAGAGTTTTGCTTACTCAAAAGCTTCAATTTTGACCCGTTTCAGGCACAGAAATGACTTTAAACACACTTATTTTAGTTGACAAAGTCACAATTCACATCCAACAGTAATTTAGAGTCAAAAGATTAAATGTTAAAATTTCATCATTATAGACCATTTTGGGATCGTTCGACAGGTCCGGAGTCATCGTTTTTCATCCGAAAATAGATTTTTTGGACTGTACCAAAAATGATTCAAAATGTCAATTGGATCATGCCTCATGTTGAATAACCACTTTTTAAACCCTCACAGTGACCAAAATTGCCATTTTTACAGAGTTTTGCTTACTCAAAAGCTTCAATTTTGACCCGTTTCAGGCACAGAAATGACTTTAAACACACTTATTTTAGTTGACAAAGTCATAATTCAAATCCATCAGTAATTTAGAGTCAAAAGATTAAATGTTAAAATTTCATCATTATAGACCATTTTGGGATCGTTCGACTGGTCCGGAGTCATCGTTTTTCATCCGAAAATTGATTTTTTGGACTGTACCAAAAATGATTCAAAAGGTCAATTGGATCATGCCTCATGTTGAATAAGCACTTTTTAAACCCTCACAGTGACCAAAATTGCCATTTTTACAGAGTTTTGCTTACTCAAAAGCTTCAATTTTGACCCGTTTCAGGCACAAAAATGACTTTAAACACACTTATTTTAGTTGACAAAGTCACAATTCACATCCAACAGTACTTTAGAGTCAAAAGATTAAATGTTAAAATTTCATCATTATAGACCATTTTGGGATCGTTCGACAGGTCCGGAGTCATCGTTTTTCATCCGAAAATTGATTTTTTGGACTGTACCAAAAATGATTCAAAATGTCAATTGGATCGTGCCTCATGTTGAATAACCACTTTTTAAACCCTCACAGTGACCAAAATTGCCATTTTTACAGAGTTTTGCTTACTCAAAAGCTTCCATTTTGACCCGTTTCAGGCACAGAAATGACTTTAAACACACTTATTCTAGTTGACAAAGTCACAATTCACATCCAACAGTCATTTAGAGTCAAAAGATTAAATGTTAAAATTTCATCATTATAGACCATTTTGGGATCGTTCGACAGGTCCGGAGTCATCGTTTTTCATCCGAAAATTGATTTTTTGGACTGTACCAAAAATGATTCAAAATGTCAATCGGATCGTGCCTCATGTTGAATAACCACTTTTTAAACCCTCACAGTGACCAAAATTGCCATTTTTACAGAGTTTTGCTTACTCAAAAGCTTCCATTTTGACCCGTTTCAGGCACAGAAATGACTTTAAACACACTTATTCTAGTTGACAAAGTCACAATTCACATCCAACAGTCATTTAGAGTCAAAAGATTAAATGTTAAAATTTCATCATTATAGACCATTTTGGGATCGTTCGACAGGTCCGGAGTCATCGTTTTTCATCCGAAAATTGATTTTTTGGACTGTACCAAAAATGATTCAAAATGTCAATTGGATCATGCCTCATGTTGAATAACCACTTTTTAAACCCTCACAGTGACCAAAATTGCCATTTTTACAGAGTTTTGCTTACTCAAAAGCTTCCATTTTGACCCGTTTCAGGCACAGAAATGACTTTAAACACACTTATTCTAGTTGACAAATTCATAATTCACATCCAACAGTCATTTAGAGTCAAAAGATTAAATGTTAAAATTTCATCATTATAGACCATTTTGGGATCGTTCGACAGGTCCGGAGTCATCGTTTTTCATCCGAAAATTGATTTTTGGGACTGTACCAAAAATTATTCAAAATGTCAATTGGATCATGCCTCATGTTGAATAACCACTTTTTAAACCCTCACAGTGACCAAAATTGCCATTTTTACAGAGTTTTGCTTACTCAAAAGCTTCCATTTTGACCCGTTTCAGGCACAGAAATGACTTTAAACACACTTATTTTAGTTGACAAAGTCATAATTCACATCCAACAGTCATTTAGAGTCAAAAGATTAAATGTTGAAATTTCATCCATATTGACCATTTTGGGATCGTTCGACAGGTCCGGAGTCATCGTTTTTCATCCGAAAATTTATTTTTTGGACTGTACCAAAAATGATTCAAAATGTCAATTGGATCATGCCTCATGTTGAATAACCACTTTTTAAACCCTCACAGTGACCAAAATTGCCATTTTTACAGAGTTTTGCTTACTCAAAAGCTTCAATTTTGACCCGTTTCAGGCACAGAAATGACTTTAAACACACTTATTTTAGTTGACAAAGTCATAATTCACATCCATCAGTAATTTAGAGTCAAAAGATTAAATGTTAAAATTTCATCATTATAGACCATTTTGGGATCGTTCGACTGGTCCGGAGTCATCGTTTTTCATCAGAAAATTGATTTTTTGGACTGTACCAAAAATGATTCAAAATGTCAATTGGATCATGCCTCATGTTGAATAACCACTTTTTAAACCCTCACAGTGACC
Source organism: Lissotriton vulgaris (assembly GCF_964263255.1). Classification (NCBI taxonomy): domain Eukaryota; kingdom Metazoa; phylum Chordata; class Amphibia; order Caudata; family Salamandridae; genus Lissotriton; species Lissotriton vulgaris. The sequence continues at coordinate 307,966 of NW_028250937.1, read as the reverse complement.
AAAATTGCCATTTTTACAGAGTTTTGCTTACTCAAAAGCTTCAATTTTGACCCGTTTCAGGCACAGAAATGACTTTAAACACACTTATTTTAGTTGACAAAGTCACAATTCACATCCAACAGTAATTTAGAGTCAAAAGATTAAATGTTAAAATTTCATCATTATAGACCATTTTGGGATCGTTCGACAGGTCCGGAGTCATCGTTTTTCATCCGAAAATTGATTTTTTTGGACTGTACCAAAAATGATTCAAAATGTCAATTGGATCATGCCTCATGTTGAATAACCACTTTTTAAACCCTCACAGTGACCAAAATTGCCATTTTTACAGAGTTTTGCTTACTCAAAAGCTTTCATTTTGACCCGTTTCAGGCACAGAAATGACTTTAAACACTTATTCTAGTTGACAGAGTCATAATTCACATCCAACAGTCATTTAGAGTCAAAAGATGAAATGTTAAAATTTCATCATTATAGACCATTTTGGGATCGTTCGACTGGTCCGGAGTCATCGTTTTTCATCCGAAAATTGATTTTTTGGACTGTACCAAAAATGATTCAAAATGTCAATTGGATCATGCCTCATGTTGAATAACCACTTTTTAAACCCTCACAGTGACCAAAATTGCCATTTTTACAGAGTTTTGCTTACTCAAAAGCTTCAATTTTGACCCGTTTCAGGCACAGAAATGACTTTAAACACACTTATTTTAGTTGACAAAGTCACAATTCACATCCAACAGTAATTTAGAGTCAAAAGATTAAATGTTAAAATTTCATCATTATAGACCATTTTGGGATCGTTCGACAGGTCCGGAGTCATCGTTTTTCATCCGAAAATAGATTTTTTGGACTGTACCAAAAATGATTCAAAATGTCAATTGGATCATGCCTCATGTTGAATAACCACTTTTTAAACCCTCACAGTGACCAAAATTGCCATTTTTACAGAGTTTTGCTTACTCAAAAGCTTCAATTTTGTCCCGTTTCAGGCACAGAAATGACTTTAAACACACTTATTTTAGTTGACAAAGTCATAATTCAAATCCATCAGTAATTTAGAGTCAAAAGATTAAATGTTAAAATTTCATCATTATAGACCATTTTGGGATCGTTCGACTGGTCCGGAGTCATCGTTTTTCATCCGAAAATTGATTTTTTGGACTGTACCAAAAATGATTCAAAATGTCAATTGGATCATGCCTCATGTTGAATAAGCACTTTTTAAACCCTCACAGTGACCAAAATTGCCATTTTTACAGAGTTTTGCTTACTCAAAAGCTTCAATTTTGACCCGTTTCAGGCACAAAAATGACTTTAAACACACTTATTTTAGTTGACAAAGTCACAATTCACATCCAACAGTACTTTAGAGTCAAAAGATTAAATGTTAAAATTTCATCATTATAGACCATTTTGGGATCGTTCGACAGGTCCGGAGTCATCGTTTTTCATCCGAAAATTGATTTTTTGGACTGTACCAAAAATGATTCAAAATGTCAATTGGATCGTGCCTCATGTTGAATAACCACTTTTTAAACCCTCACAGTGACCAAAATTGCCATTTTTACAGAGTTTTGCTTACTCAAAAGCTTCCATTTTGACCCGTTTCAGGCACAGAAATGACTTTAAACACACTTATTCTAGTTGACAAAGTCACAATTCACATCCAACAGTCATTTAGAGTCAAAAGATTAAATGTTAAAATTTCATCATTATAGACCATTTTGGGATCGTTTGACAGGTCCGGAGTCATCGTTTTTCATCCGAAAATTGATTTTTTGGACTGTACCAAAAATGATTCAAAATGTCAATTGGATCATGCCTCATGTTGAATAACCACTTTTTAAACCCTCACAGTGACCAAAATTGCCATTTTTACAGAGTTTTGCTTACTCAAAAGCTTCCATTTTGACCCGTTTCAGGCACAGAAATGACTTTAAACACACTTATTCTAGTTGACAAATTCATAATTCACATCCAACAGTCATTTAGAGTCAAAAGATTAAATGTTAAAATTTCATCATTATAGACCATTTTGGGATCGTTCGACAGGTCCGGAGTCATCGTTTTTCATCCGAAAATTGATTTTTGGGACTGTACCAAAAATTATTCAAAATGTCAATTGGATCATGCCTCATGTTGAATAACCACTTTTTAAACCCTCACAGTGACCAAAATTGCCATTTTTACAGAGTTTTGCTTACTCAAAAGCTTCCATTTTGACCCGTTTCAGGCACAGAAATGACTTTAAACACACTTATTTTAGTTGACAAAGTCATAATTCACATCCAACAGTCATTTAGAGTCAAAAGATTAAATGTTGAAATTTCATCCATATTGACCATTTTGGGGTCGTTCGACAGGTCCGGAGTCATCGTTTTTCATCCGAAAATTTATTTTTTGGACTGTACCAAAAATGATTCAAAATGTCAATTGGATCGTGCCTCATGTTGAATAACCACTTTTTAAACCCTCACAGTGACCAAAATTGCCATTTTTACAGAGTTTTGCTTACTCAAAAGCTTCCATTTTGACCCGTTTCAGGCACAGAAATGACTTTAAACACACTTATTCTAGTTGACAAAGTCATAATTCACATCCAACAGTCATTTAGAGTCAAAAGATTAAATGTTAAAATTTCATCATTATAGACCATTTTGGGATCATTCGACTGGTCCGGAGTCATCGTTTTTCATCAGAAAATTGATTTTTTGGACTGTACCAAAAATGATTCAAAATGTCAATTGGATCATGCCTCATGTTGAATAACCACTTTTTAAACCCTCACAGTGACCAAAATTGCCATTTTTACAGAGTTTTGCTTACTCAAAAGCTTCAATTTTGACCCGTTTCAGGCACAGAAATGACTTTAAACACACTTATTTTAGTTGACAAAGTCACAATTCACATCCAACAGTAATTTAGAGTCAAAAGATTAAATGTTAAAATTTCATCATTATAGACCATTTTGGGATCGTTCGACAGGTCCGGAGTCATCGTTTTTCATCCGAAAATTGATTTTTTGGACTGTACCAAAAATGATTCAAAATGTCAATTGGATCATGCCTCATGTTGAATAACCACTTTTTAAACCCTCACAGTGACCAAAATTGCCATTTTTACAGAGTTTTGCTTACTCAAAAGCTTTCATTTTGACCCGTTTCAGGCACAGAAATGACTTTAAACACACTTATTCTAGTTGACAGAGTCATAATTCACATCCAACAGTCATTTAGAGTCAAAAGATGAAATGTTAAAATTTCATCATTATAGACCATTTTGGGATCATTCGACTGGTCCGGAGTCATCGTTTTTCATCCGAAAATTGATTTTTTGGACTGTACCAAAAATGATTCAAAATGTCAATTGGATCATGCCTCATGTTGAATAACCACTTTTTAAACCCTCACAGTGACCAAAATTGCCATTTTTACAGAGTTTTGCTTACTCAAAAGCTTCAATTTTGACCCGTTTCAGGCACAGAAATGACTTTAAACACACTTATTTTAGTTGACAAAGTCACAATTCACATCCAACAGTAATTTAGAGTCAAAAGATTAAATGTTAAAATTTCATCATTATAGACCATTTTGGGATCGTTCGACAGGTCCGGAGTCATCGTTTTTCATCCGAAAATAGATTTTTTGGACTGTACCAAAAATGATTCAAAATGTCAATTGGATCATGCCTCATGTTGAATAACCACTTTTTAAACCCTCACAGTGACCAAAATTGCCATTTTTACAGAGTTTTGCTTACTCAAAAGCTTCAATTTTGACCCGTTTCAGGCACAGAAATGACTTTAAACACACTTATTTTAGTTGACAAAGTCATAATTCAAATCCATCAGTAATTTAGAGTCAAAAGATTAAATGTTAAAATTTCATCATTATAGACCATTTTGGGATCGTTCGACTGGTCCGGAGTCATCGTTTTTCATCCGAAAATTGATTTTTTGGACTGTACCAAAAATGATTCAAAATGTCAATTGGATCATGCCTCATGTTGAATAAGCACTTTTTAAACCCTCACAGTGACCAAAATTGCCATTTTTACAGAGTTTTGCTTACTCAAAAGCTTCAATTTTGACCCGTTTCAGGCACAAAAATGACTTTAAACACACTTATTTTAGTTGACAAAGTCACAATTCACATCCAACAGTACTTTAGAGTCAAAAGATTAAATGTTAAAATTTCATCATTATAGACCATTTTGGGATCGTTCGACAGGTCCGGAGTCATCGTTTTTCATCCGAAAATTGATTTTTTGGACTGTACCAAAAATGATTCAAAATGTCAATTGGATCGTGCCTCATGTTGAATAACCACTTTTTAAACCCTCACAGTGACCAAAATTGCCATTTTTACAGAGTTTTGCTTACTCAAAAGCTTCCATTTTGACCCGTTTCAGGCACAGAAATGACTTTAAACACACTTATTCTAGTTGACAAAGTCACAATTCACATCCAACAGTCATTTAGAGTCAAAAGATTAAATGTTAAAATTTCATCATTATAGACCATTTTGGGATCGTTTGACAGGTCCGGAGTCATCGTTTTTCATCCGAAAATTGATTTTTTGGACTGTACCAAAAATGATTCAAAATGTCAATTGGATCATGCCTCATGTTGAATAACCACTTTTTAAACCCTCACAGTGACCAAAATTGCCATTTTTACAGAGTTTTGCTTACTCAAAAGCTTCCATTTTGACCCGTTTCAGGCACAGAAATGACTTTAAACACACTTATTCTAGTTGACAAATTCATAATTCACATCCAACAGTCATTTAGAGTCAAAAGATTAAATGTTAAAATTTCATCATTATAGACCATTTTGGGATCGTTCGACAGGTCCGGAGTCATCGTTTTTCATCCGAAAATTGATTTTTGGGACTGTACCAAAAATTATTCAAAATGTCAATTGGATCATGCCTCATGTTGAATAACCACTTTTTAAACCCTCACAGTGACCAAAATTGCCATTTTTACAGAGTTTTGCTTACTCAAAAGCTTCCATTTTGACCCGTTTCAGGCACAGAAATGACTTTAAACACACTTATTTTAGTTGACAAAGTCATAATTCACATCCAACAGTCATTTAGAGTCAAAAGATTAAATGTTGAAATTTCATCCATATTGACCATTTTGGGGTCGTTCGACAGGTCCGGAGTCATCGTTTTTCATCCGAAAATTTATTTTTTGGACTGTACCAAAAATGATTCAAAATGTCAATTGGATCGTGCCTCATGTTGAATAACCACTTTTTAAACCCTCACAGTGACCAAAATTGCCATTTTTACAGAGTTTTGCTTACTCAAAAGCTTCCATTTTGACCCGTTTCAGGCACAGAAATGACTTTAAACACACTTATTCTAGTTGACAAAGTCATAATTCACATCCAACAGTCATTTAGAGTCAAAAGATTAAATGTTAAAATTTCATCATTATAGACCATTTTGGGATCGTTCGACTGGTCCGGAGTCATCGTTTTTCATCAGAAAATTGATTTTTTGGACTGTACCAAAAATGATTCAAAATGTCAATTGGATCATGCCTCATGTTGAATAACCACTTTTTAAACCCTCACAGTGACCAAAATTGCCATTTTTACAGAGTTTTGCTTACTCAAAAGCTTCAATTTTGACCCGTTTCAGGCACAGAAATGACTTTAAACACACTTATTTTAGTTGACAAAGTCACAATTCACATCCAACAGTAATTTAGAGTCAAAAGATTAAATGTTAAAATTTCATCATTATAGACCATTTTGGGATCGTTCGACAGGTCCGGAGTCATCGTTTTTCATACGAAAATTGATTTTTTGGACTGTACCAAAAATGATTCAAAATGTCAATTGGATCATGCCTCATGTTGAATAACCACTTTTTAAACCCTCACAGTGACCAAAATTGCCATTTTTACAGAGTTTTGCTTACTCAAAAGCTTTCATTTTGACCCGTTTCAGGCACAGAAATGACTTTAAACACACTTATTCTAGTTGACAGAGTCATAATTCACATCCAACAGTCATTTAGAGTCAAAAGATGAAATGTTAAAATTTCATCATTATAGACCATTTTGGGATCGTTCGACTGGTCCGGAGTCATCGTTTTTCATCCGAAAATTGATTTTTTGGACTGTACCAAAAATGATTCAAAATGTCAATTGGATCATGCCTCATGTTGAATAACCACTTTTTAAACCCTCACAGTGACCAAAATTGCCATTTTTACAGAGTTTTGCTTACTCAAAAGCTTCAATTTTGACCCGTTTCAGGCACAGAAATGACTTTAAACACACTTATTTTAGTTGACAAAGTCACAATTCACATCCAACAGTAATTTAGAGTCAAAAGATTAAATGTTAAAATTTCATCATTATAGACCATTTTGGGATCGTTCGACAGGTCCGGAGTCATCGTTTTTCATCCGAAAATAGATTTTTTGGACTGTACCAAAAATGATTCAAAATGTCAATTGGATCATGCCTCATGTTGAATAACCACTTTTTAAACCCTCACAGTGACCAAAATTGCCATTTTTACAGAGTTTTGCTTACTCAAAAGCTTCAATTTTGACCCGTTTCAGGCACAGAAATGACTTTAAACACACTTATTTTAGTTGACAAAGTCATAATTCAAATCCATCAGTAATTTAGAGTCAAAAGATTAAATGTTAAAATTTCATCATTATAGACCATTTTGGGATCGTTCGACTGGTCCGGAGTCATCGTTTTTCATCCGAAAATTGATTTTTTGGACTGTACCAAAAATGATTCAAAATGTCAATTGGATCATGCCTCATGTTGAATAAGCACTTTTTAAACCCTCACAGTGACCAAAATTGCCATTTTTACAGAGTTTTGCTTACTCAAAAGCTTCAATTTTGACCCGTTTCAGGCACAAAAATGACTTTAAACACACTTATTTTAGTTGACAAAGTCACAATTCACATCCAACAGTACTTTAAAGTCAAAAGATTAAATGTTAAAATTTCATCATTATAGACCATTTTGGGATCGTTCGACAGGTCCGGAGTCATCGTTTTTCATCCGAAAATTGATTTTTTGGACTGTACCAAAAATGATTCAAAATGTCAATTGGATCGTGCCTCATGTTGAATAACCACTTTTTAAACCCTCACAGTGACCAAAATTGCCATTTTTACAGAGTTTTGCTTACTCAAAAGCTCCCATTTTGACCCGTTTCAGGCACAGAAATGACTTTAAACACACTTATTCTAGTTGACAAAGTCACAATTCACATCCAACAGTAATTTAGAGTCAAAAGATTAAATGTTAAAATTTCATCATTATAGACCATTTTGGGATCGTTCGACAGGTCCGGAGTCATCGTTTTTCATCCGAAAATAGATTTTTTGGACTGTACCAAAAATGATTCAAAATGTCAATTGGATCATGCCTCATGTTGAATAACCACTTTTTAAACCCTCACAGTGACCAAAATTGCCATTTTTACAGAGTTTTGCTTACTCAAAAGCTTCAATTTTGACCCGTTTCAGGCACAGAAATGACTTTAAACACACTTATTTTAGTTGACAAAGTCATAATTCAAATCCATCAGTAATTTAGAGTCAAAAGATTAAATGTTAAAATTTCATCATTATAGACCATTTTGGGATCGTTCGACTGGTCCGGAGTCATCGTTTTTCATCCGAAAATTGATTTTTTGGACTGTACCAAAAATGATTCAAAAGGTCAATTGGATCATGCCTCATGTTGAATAAGCACTTTTTAAACCCTCACAGTGACCAAAATTGCCATTTTTACAGAGTTTTGCTTACTCAAAAGCTTCAATTTTGACCCGTTTCAGGCACAAAAATGACTTTAAACACACTTATTTTAGTTGACAAAGTCACAATTCACATCCAACAGTACTTTAGAGTCAAAAGATTAAATGTTAAAATTTCATCATTATAGACCATTTTGGGATCGTTCGACAGGTCCGGAGTCATCGTTTTTCATCCGAAAATTGATTTTTTGGACTGTACCAAAAATGATTCAAAATGTCAATTGGATCGTGCCTCATGTTGAATAACCACTTTTTAAACCCTCACAGTGACCAAAATTGCCATTTTTACAGAGTTTTGCTTACTCAAAAGCTTCCATTTTGACCCGTTTCAGGCACAGAAATGACTTTAAACACACTTATTCTAGTTGACAAAGTCACAATTCACATCCAACAGTCATTTAGAGTCAAAAGATTAAATGTTAAAATGTCATCATTATAGACCATTTTGGGATCGTTCGACAGGTCCGGAGTCATCGTTTTTCATCCGAAAATTGATTTTTTGGACTGTACCAAAAATGATTCAAAATGTCAATCGGATCGTGCCTCATGTTGAATAACCACTTTTTAAACCCTCACAGTGACCAAAATTGCCATTTTTACAGAGTTTTGCTTACTCAAAAGCTTCCATTTTGACCCGTTTCAGGCACAGAAATGACTTTAAACACACTTATTCTAGTTGACAAAGTCATAATTCACATCCAACAGTCATTTAGAGTCAAAAGATTAAATGTTGAAATTTCATCCATATTGACCATTTTGGGATCGTTCGACAGGTCCGGAGTCATCGTTTTTCATCCGAAAATTTATTTTTTGGACTGTACCAAAAATGATTCAAAATGTCAATTGGATCGTGCCTCATGTTGAATAACCACTTTTTAAACCCTCACAGTGACCAAAATTGCCATTTTTACAGAGTTTTGCTTACTCAAAAGCTTCCATTTTGACCCGTTTCAGGCACAGAAATGACTTTAAACACACTTATTCTAGTTGACAAAGTCATAATTCACATCCAACAGTCATTTAGAGTCAAAAGATTAAATGTTAAAATGTCATCATTATAGACCATTTTGGGATCGTTCGACAGGTCCGGAGTCATCGTTTTTCATCGGAAAATTGATTTTTTGGACTGTATCAAAAATGATTCAAAATGTCAATTGGATCATGCCTCATGTTGAATAACCACTTTTTAAACCCTCACAGTGACCAAAATTGCCATTTTTACAGAGTTTTGCTTACTCAAAAGCTTCAATTTTGACCCGTTTCAGGCACAGAAATGACTTTAAACACACTTATTTTAGTTGACAAAGTCATAATTCACATCCATCAGTAATTTAGAGTCAAAAGATTAAATGTTAAAATTTCATCATTATAGACCATTTTGGGATCGTTCGACTGGTCCGGAGTCATCGTTTTTCATCAGAAAATTGATTTTTTGGACTGTACCAAAAATGATTCAAAATGTCAATTGGATCATGCCTCATGTTGAATAACCACTTTTTAAACCCTCACAGTGACCAAAATTGCCATTTTTACAGAGTTTTGCTTACTCAAAAGCTTCAATTTTGACCCGTTTCAGGCACAGAAATGACTTTAAACACACTTATTTTAGTTGACAAAGTCACAATTCACATCCAACAGTAATTTAGAGTCAAAAGATTAAATGTTAAAATTTCATCATTATAGACCATTTTGGGTTCGTTCGACAGGTCCGGAGTCATCGTTTTTCATCCGAAAATTGATTTTTTTGGACTGTACAAAAAATGATTCAAAATGTCAATTGGATCATGCCTCATGTTGAATAACCACTTTTTAAACCCTCACAGTGACCAAAATTGCCATTTTTACAGAGTTTTGCTTACTCAAAAGCTTTCATTTTGACCCGTTTCAGGCACAGAAATGACTTTAAACACACTTATTCTAGTTGACAGAGTCATAATTCACATCCAACAGTCATTTAGAGTCAAAAGATGAAATGTTAAAATTTCATCATTATAGACCATTTTGGGATCGTTCGACTGGTCCGGAGTCATCGTTTTTCATCCGAAAATTGATTTTTTGGACTGTACCAAAAATGATTCAAAATGTCAATTGGATCATGCCTCATGTTGAATAACCACTTTTTAAACCCTCACAGTGACCAAAATTGCCATTTTTACAGAGTTTTGCTTACTCAAAAGCTTCAATTTTGACCCGTTTCAGGCACAGAAATGACTTTAAACACACTTATTTTAGTTGACAAAGTCACAATTCACATCCAACAGTAATTTAGAGTCAAAAGATTAAATGTTAAAATTTCATCATTATAGACCATTTTGGGATCGTTCGACAGGTCCGGAGTCATCGTTTTTCATCCGAAAATAGATTTTTTGGACTGTACCAAAAATGATTCAAAATGTCAATTGGATCATGCCTCATGTTGAATAACCACTTTTTAAACCCTCACAGTGACCAAAATTGCCATTTTTACAGAGTTTTGCTTACTCAAAAGCTTCAATTTTGACCCGTTTCAGGCACAGAAATGACTTTAAACACACTTATTTTAGTTGACAAAGTCATAATTCAAATCCATCAGTAATTTAGAGTCAAAAGATTAAATGTTAAAATTTCATCATTATAGACCATTTTGGGATCGTTCGACTGGTCCGGAGTCATCGTTTTTCATCCGAAAATTGATTTTTTGGACTGTACCAAAAATGATTCAAAAGGTCAATTGGATCATGCCTCATGTTGAATAAGCACTTTTTAAACCCTCACAGTGACCAAAATTGCCATTTTTACAGAGTTTTGCTTACTCAAAAGCTTCAATTTTGACCCGTTTCAGGCACAAAAATGACTTTAAACACACTTATTTTAGTTGACAAAGTCACAATTCACATCCAACAGTACTTTAGAGTCAAAAGATTAAATGTTAAAATTTCATCATTATAGACCATTTTGGGATCGTTCGACAGGTCCGGAGTCATCGTTTTTCATCCGAAAATTGATTTTTTGGACTGTACCAAAAATGATTCAAAATGTCAATTGGATCGTGCCTCATGTTGAATAACCACTTTTTAAACCCTCACAGTGACCAAAATTGCCATTTTTACAGAGTTTTGCTTACTCAAAAGCTTCCATTTTGACCCGTTTCAGGCACAGAAATGACTTTAAACACACTTATTCTAGTTGACAAAGTCACTAATCACATCCAACAGTCATTTAGAGTCAAAAGATTAAATGTTAAAATTTCATCATTATAGACCATTTTGGGATCGTTCGACAGGTCCGGAGTCATCGTTTTTCATCCGAAAATTGATTTTTTGGACTGTACCAAAAATGATTCAAAATGTCAATCGGATCGTGCCTCATGTTGAATAACCACTTTTTAAACCCTCACAGTGACCAAAATTGCCATTTTTACAGAGTTTTGCTTACTCAAAAGCTTCCATTTTGACCCGTTTCAGGCACAGAAATGACTTTAAACACACTTATTCTAGTTGACAAAGTCACAATTCACATCCAACAGTCATTTAGAGTCAAAAGATTAAATGTTAAAATTTCATCATTATAGACCATTTTGGGATCGTTCGACAGGTCCGGAGTCATCGTTTTTCATCCGAAAATTGATTTTTTGGACTGTACCAAAAATGATTCAAAATGTCAATTGGATCATGCCTCATGTTGAATAACCACTTTTTAAACCCTCACAGTGACCAAAATTGCCATTTTTACAGAGTTTTGCTTACTCAAAAGCTTCCATTTTGACCCGTTTCAGGCACAGAAATGACTTTAAACACACTTATTCTAGTTGACAAATTCATAATTCACATCCAACAGTCATTTAGAGTCAAAAGATTAAATGTTAAAATTTCATCATTATAGACCATTTTGGGATCGTTCGACAGGTCCGGAGTCATCGTTTTTCATCCGAAAATTGATTTTTGGGACTGTACCAAAAATTATTCAAAATGTCAATTGGATCATGCCTCATGTTGAATAACCACTTTTTAAACCCTCACAGTGACCAAAATTGCCATTTTTACAGAGTTTTGCTTACTCAAAAGCTTCCATTTTGACCCGTTTCAGGCACAGAAATGACTTTAAACACACTTATTTTAGTTGACAAAGTCATAATTCACATCCAACAGTCATTTAGAGTCAAAAGATTAAATGTTGAAATTTCATCCATATTGACCATTTTGGGATCGTTCGACAGGTCCGGAGTCATCGTTTTTCATCCGAAAATTTATTTTTTGGACTGTACCAAAAATGATTCAAAATGTCAATTGGATCATGCCTCATGTTGAATAACCACTTTTTAAACCCTCACAGTGACCAAAATTGCCATTTTTACAGAGTTTTGCTTACTCAAAAGCTTCAATTTTGACCCGTTTCAGGCACAGAAATGACTTTAAACACACTTATTTTAGTTGACAAAGTCATAATTCACATCCATCAGTAATTTAGAGTCAAAAGATTAAATGTTAAAATTTCATCATTATAGACCATTTTGGGATCGTTCGACTGGTCCGGAGTCATCGTTTTTCATCAGAAAATTGATTTTTTGGACTGTACCAAAAATGATTCAAAATGTCAATTGGATCATGCCTCATGTTGAATAACCACTTTTTAAACCCTCACAGTGACCAAAATTGCCATTTTTACAGAGTTTTGCTTACTCAAAAGCTTCAATTTTGACCCGTTTCAGGCACAGAAATGACTTTAAACACACTTATTTTAGTTGACAAAGTCACAATTCACATCCAACAGTAATTTAGAGTCAAAAGATTAAATGTTAAAATTTCATCATTATAGACCATTTTGGGATCGTTCGACAGGTCCGGAGTCATCGTTTTTCATCCGAAAATTGATTTTTTTGGACTGTACCAAAAATGATTCAAAATGTCAATTGGATCATGCCTCATGTTGAATAACCACTTTTTAAACCCTCACAGTGACCAAAATTGCCATTTTTACAGAGTTTTGCTTACTCAAAAGCTTTCATTTTGACCCGTTTCAGGCACAGAAATGACTTTAAACACTTATTCTAGTTGACAGAGTCATAATTCACATCCAACAGTCATTTAGAGTCAAAAGATGAAATGTTAAAATTTCATCATTATAGACCATTTTGGGATCGTTCGACTGGTCCGGAGTCATCGTTTTTCATCCGAAAATTGATTTTTTGGACTGTACCAAAAATGATTCAAAATGTCAATTGGATCATGCCTCATGTTGAATAACCACTTTTTAAACCCTCACAGTGACCAAAATTGCCATTTTTACAGAGTTTTGCTTACTCAAAAGCTTCAATTTTGACCCGTTTCAGGCACAGAAATGACTTTAAACACACTTATTTTAGTTGACAAAGTCACAATTCACATCCAACAGTAATTTAGAGTCAAAAGATTAAATGTTAAAATTTCATCATTATAGACCATTTTGGGATCGTTCGACAGGTCCGGAGTCATCGTTTTTCATCCGAAAATAGATTTTTTGGACTGTACCAAAAATGATTCAAAATGTCAATTGGATCATGCCTCATGTTGAATAACCACTTTTTAAACCCTCACAGTGACCAAAATTGCCATTTTTACAGAGTTTTGCTTACTCAAAAGCTTCAATTTTGACCCGTTTCAGGCACAAAAATGACTTTAAACACACTTATTTTAGTTGACAAAGTCACAATTCACATCCAACAGTACTTTAGAGTCAAAAGATTAAATGTTAAAATTTCATCATTATAGACCATTTTGGGATCGTTCGACAGGTCCGGAGTCATCGTTTTTCATCCGAAAATTGATTTTTTGGACTGTACCAAAAATGATTCAAAATGTCAATTGGATCGTGCCTCATGTTGAATAACCACTTTTTAAACCCTCACAGTGACCAAAATTGCCATTTTTACAGAGTTTTGCTTACTCAAAAGCTTCCATTTTGACCCGTTTCAGGCACAGAAATGACTTTAAACACACTTATTCTAGTTGACAAAGTCACAATTCACATCCAACAGTCATTTAGAGTCAAAAGATTAAATGTTAAAATTTCATCATTATAGACCATTTTGGGATCGTTTGACAGGTCCGGAGTCATCGTTTTTCATCCGAAAATTGATTTTTTGGACTGTACCAAAAATGATTCAAAATGTCAATTGGATCATGCCTCATGTTGAATAACCACTTTTTAAACCCTCACAGTGACCAAAATTGCCATTTTTACAGAGTTTTGCTTACTCAAAAGCTTCCATTTTGACCCGTTTCAGGCACAGAAATGACTTTAAACACACTTATTCTAGTTGACAAATTCATAATTCACATCCAACAGTCATTTAGAGTCAAAAGATTAAATGTTAAAATTTCATCATTATAGACCATTTTGGGATCGTTCGACAGGTCCGGAGTCATCGTTTTTCATCCGAAAATTGATTTTTGGGACTGTACCAAAAATTATTCAAAATGTCAATTGGATCATGCCTCATGTTGAATAACCACTTTTTAAACCCTCACAGTGACCAAAATTGCCATTTTTACAGAGTTTTGCTTACTCAAAAGCTTCCATTTTGACCCGTTTCAGGCACAGAAATGACTTTAAACACACTTATTTTAGTTGACAAAGTCATAATTCACATCCAACAGTCATTTAGAGTCAAAAGATTAAATGTTGAAATTTCATCCATATTGACCATTTTGGGGTCGTTCGACAGGTCCGGAGTCATCGTTTTTCATCCGAAAATTTATTTTTTGGACTGTACCAAAAATGATTCAAAATGTCAATTGGATCGTGCCTCATGTTGAATAACCACTTTTTAAACCCTCACAGTGACCAAAATTGCCATTTTTACAGAGTTTTGCTTACTCAAAAGCTTCCATTTTGACCCGTTTCAGGCACAGAAATGACTTTAAACACACTTATTCTAGTTGACAAAGTCATAATTCACATCCAACAGTCATTTAGAGTCAAAAGATTAAATGTTAAAATTTCATCAATATAGACCATTTTGGGATCGTTCGACTGGTCCGGAGTCATCGTTTTTCATCAGAAAATTGATTTTTTGGACTGTACCAAAAATGATTCAAAATGTCAATTGGATCATGCCTCATGTTGAATAACCACTTTTTAAACCCTCACAGTGACCAAAATTGCCATTTTTACAGAGTTTTGCTTACTCAAAAGCTTCAATTTTGACCCGTTTCAGGCACAGAAATGACTTTAAACACACTTATTTTAGTTGACAAAGTCACAATTCACATCCAACAGTAATTTAGAGTCAAAAGATTAAATGTTAAAATTTCATCATTATAGACCATTTTGGGATCGTTCGACAGGTCCGGAGTCATCGTTTTTCATCCGAAAATTGATTTTTTGGACTGTACCAAAAATGATTCAAAATGTCAATTGGATCATGCCTCATGTTGAATAACCACTTTTTAAACCCTCACAGTGACCAAAATTGCCATTTTTACAGAGTTTTGCTTACTCAAAAGCTTTCATTTTGACCCGTTTCAGGCACAGAAATGACTTTAAACACACTTATTCTAGTTGACAGAGTCATAATTCACATCCAACAGTCATTTAGAGTCAAAAGATGAAATGTTAAAATTTCATCATTATAGACCATTTTGGGATCGTTCGACTGGTCCGGAGTCATCGTTTTTCATCCGAAAATTGATTTTTTGGACTGTACCAAAAATGATTCAAAATGTCAATTGGATCATGCCTCATGTTGAATAACCACTTTTTAAACCCTCACAGTGACCAAAATTGCCATTTTTACAGAGTTTTGCTTACTCAAAAGCTTCAATTTTGACCCGTTTCAGGCACAGAAATGACTTTAAACACACTTATTTTAGTTGACAAAGTCACAATTCACATCCAACAGTAATTTAGAGTCAAAAGATTAAATGTTAAAATTTCATCATTATAGACCATTTTGGGATCGTTCGACAGGTCCGGAGTCATCGTTTTTCATCCGAAAATAGATTTTTTGGACTGTACCAAAAATGATTCAAAATGTCAATTGGATCATGCCTCATGTTGAATAACCACTTTTTAAACCCTCACAGTGACCAAAATTGCCATTTTTACAGAGTTTTGCTTACTCAAAAGCTTCAATTTTGACCCGTTTCAGGCACAGAAATGACTTTAAACACACTTATTTTAGTTGACAAAGTCATAATTCAAATCCATCAGTAATTTAGAGTCAAAAGATTAAATGTTAAAATTTCATCATTATAGACCATTTTGGGATCGTTCGACTGGTCCGGAGTCATCGTTTTTCATCCGAAAATTGATTTTTTGGACTGTACCAAAAATGATTCAAAATGTCAATTGGATCATGCCTCATGTTGAATAAGCACTTTTTAAACCCTCACAGTGACCAAAATTGCCATTTTTACAGAGTTTTGCTTACTCAAAAGCTTCAATTTTGACCCGTTTCAGGCACAAAAATGACTTTAAACACACTTATTTTAGTTGACAAAGTCACAATTCACATCCAACAGTACTTTAGAGTCAAAAGATTAAATGTTAAAATTTCATCATTATAGACCATTTTGGGATCGTTCGACAGGTCCGGAGTCATCGTTTTTCATCCGAAAATTGATTTTTTGGACTGTACCAAAAATGATTCAAAATGTCAATTGGATCGTGCCTCATGTTGAATAACCACTTTTTAAACCCTCACAGTGACCAAAATTGCCATTTTTACAGAGTTTTGCTTACTCAAAAGCTTCCATTTTGACCCGTTTCAGGCACAGAAATGACTTTAAACACACTTATTCTAGTTGACAAAGTCACAATTCACATCCAACAGTCATTTAGAGTCAAAAGATTAAATGTTAAAATTTCATCATTATAGACCATTTTGGGATCGTTTGACAGGTCCGGAGTCATCGTTTTTCATCCGAAAATTGATTTTTTGGACTGTACCAAAAATGATTCAAAATGTCAATTGGATCATGCCTCATGTTGAATAACCACTTTTTAAACCCTCACAGTGACCAAAATTGCCATTTTTACAGAGTTTTGCTTACTCAAAAGCTTCCATTTTGACCCGTTTCAGGCACAGAAATGACTTTAAACACACTTATTCTAGTTGACAAATTCATAATTCACATCCAACAGTCATTTAGAGAGTCATTTAGAGTCAAAAGATTAAATGTTAAAATTTCATCATTATAGACCATTTTGGGATCGTTCGACAGGTCCGGAGTCATCGTTTTTCATCCGAAAATTGATTTTTGGGACTGTACCAAAAATTATTCAAAATGTCAATTGGATCATGCCTCATGTTGAATAACCACTTTTTAAACCCTCACAGTGACCAAAATTGCCATTTTTACAGAGTTTTGCTTACTCAAAAGCTTCCATTTTGACCCGTTTCAGGCACAGAAATGACTTTAAACACACTTATTTTAGTTGACAAAGTCATAATTCACATCCAACAGTCATTTAGAGTCAAAAGATTAAATGTTGAAATTTCATCCATATTGACCATTTTGGGGTCGTTCGACAGGTCCGGAGTCATCGTTTTTCATCCGAAAATTTATTTTTTGGACTGTACCAAAAATGATTCAAAATGTCAATTGGATCGTGCCTCATGTTGAATAACCACTTTTTAAACCCTCACAGTGACCAAAATTGCCATTTTTACAGAGTTTTGCTTACTCAAAAGCTTCCATTTTGACCCGTTTCAGGCACAGAAATGACTTTAAACACACTTATTCTAGTTGACAAAGTCATAATTCACATCCAACAGTCATTTAGAGTCAAAAGATTAAATGTTAAAATTTCATCATTATAGACCATTTTGGGATCGTTCGACTGGTCCGGAGTCATCGTTTTTCATCAGAAAATTGATTTTTTGGACTGTACCAAAAATGATTCAAAATGTCAATTGGATCATGCCTCATGTTGAATAACCACTTTTTAAACCCTCACAGTGACCAAAATTGCCATTTTTACAGAGTTTTGCTTACTCAAAAGCTTCAATTTTGACCCGTTTCAGGCACAGAAATGACTTTAAACACACTTATTTTAGTTGACAAAGTCACAATTCACATCCAACAGTAATTTAGAGTCAAAAGATTAAATGTTAAAATTTCATCATTATAGACCATTTTGGGATCGTTCGACAGGTCCGGAGTCATCGTTTTTCATACGAAAATTGATTTTTTGGACTGTACCAAAAATGATTCAAAATGTCAATTGGATCATGCCTCATGTTGAATAACCACTTTTTAAACCCTCACAGTGACCAAAATTGCCATTTTTACAGAGTTTTGCTTACTCAAAAGCTTTCATTTTGACCCGTTTCAGGCACAGAAATGACTTTAAACACACTTATTCTAGTTGACAGAGTCATAATTCACATCCAACAGTCATTTAGAGTCAAAAGATGAAATGTTAAAATTTCATCATTATAGACCATTTTGGGATCGTTCGACTGGTCCGGAGTCATCGTTTTTCATCCGAAAATTGATTTTTTGGACTGTACCAAAAATGATTCAAAATGTCAATTGGATCATGCCTCATGTTGAATAACCACTTTTTAAACCCTCACAGTGACCAAAATTGCCATTTTTACAGAGTTTTGCTTACTCAAAAGCTTCAATTTTGACCCGTTTCAGGCACAGAAATGACTTTAAACACACTTATTTTAGTTGACAAAGTCACAATTCACATCCAACAGTAATTTAGAGTCAAAAGATTAAATGTTAAAATTTCATCATTATAGACCATTTTGGGATCGTTCGACAGGTCCGGAGTCATCGTTTTTCATCCGAAAATAGATTTTTTGGACTGTACCAAAAATGATTCAAAATGTCAATTGGATCATGCCTCATGTTGAATAACCACTTTTTAAACCCTCACAGTGACCAAAATTGCCATTTTTACAGAGTTTTGCTTACTCAAAAGCTTCAATTTTGACCCGTTTCAGGCACAGAAATGACTTTAAACACACTTATTTTAGTTGACAAAGTCATAATTCAAATCCATCAGTAATTTAGAGTCAAAAGATTAAATGTTAAAATTTCATCATTATAGACCATTTTGGGATCGTTCGACTGGTCCGGAGTCATCGTTTTTCATCCGAAAATTGATTTTTTGGACTGTACCAAAAATGATTCAAAATGTCAATTGGATCATGCCTCATGTTGAATAAGCACTTTTTAAACCCTCACAGTGACCAAAATTGCCATTTTTACAGAGTTTTGCTTACTCAAAAGCTTCAATTTTGACCCGTTTCAGGCACAAAAATGACTTTAAACACACTTATTTTAGTTGACAAAGTCACAATTCACATCCAACAGTACTTTAAAGTCAAAAGATTAAATGTTAAAATTTCATCATTATAGACCATTTTGGGATCGTTCGACAGGTCCGGAGTCATCGTTTTTCATCCGAAAATTGATTTTTTGGACTGTACCAAAAATGATTCAAAATGTCAATTGGATCGTGCCTCATGTTGAATAACCACTTTTTAAACCCTCACAGTGACCAAAATTGCCATTTTTACAGAGTTTTGCTTACTCAAAAGCTCCCATTTTGACCCGTTTCAGGCACAGAAATGACTTTAAACACACTTATTCTAGTTGACAAAGTCACAATTCACATCCAACAGTAATTTAGAGTCAAAAGATTAAATGTTAAAATTTCATCATTATAGACCATTTTGGGATCGTTCGACAGGTCCGGAGTCATCGTTTTTCATCCGAAAATAGATTTTTTGGACTGTACCAAAAATGATTCAAAATGTCAATTGGATCATGCCTCATGTTGAATAACCACTTTTTAAACCCTCACAGTGACCAAAATTGCCATTTTTACAGTTTTGCTTACTCAAAAGCTTCAATTTTGACCCGTTTCAGGCACAGAAATGACTTTAAACACACTTATTTTAGTTGACAAAGTCATAATTCAAATCCATCAGTAATTTAGAGTCAAAAGATTAAATGTTAAAATTTCATCATTATAGACCATTTTGGGATCGTTCGACTGGTCCGGAGTCATCGTTTTTCATCCGAAAATTGATTTTTTGGACTGTACCAAAAATGATTCAAAAGGTCAATTGGATCATGCCTCATGTTGAATAAGCACTTTTTAAACCCTCACAGTGACCAAAATTGCCATTTTTACAGAGTTTTGCTTACTCAAAAGCTTCAATTTTGACCCGTTTCAGGCACAAAAATGACTTTAAACACACTTATTTTAGTTGACAAAGTCACAATTCACATCCAACAGTACTTTAGAGTCAAAAGATTAAATGTTAAAATTTCATCATTATAGACCATTTTGGGATCGTTCGACAGGTCCGGAGTCATCGTTTTTCATCCGAAAATTGATTTTTTGGACTGTACCAAAAATGATTCAAAATGTCAATTGGATCGTGCCTCATGTTGAATAACCACTTTTTAAACCCTCACAGTGACCAAAATTGCCATTTTTACAGAGTTTTGCTTACTCAAAAGCTTCCATTTTGACCCGTTTCAGGCACAGAAATGACTTTAAACACACTTATTCTAGTTGACAAAGTCACAATTCACATCCAACAGTCATTTAGAGTCAAAAGATTAAATGTTAAAATTTCATCATTATAGACCATTTTGGGATCGTTCGACAGGTCCGTAGTCATCGTTTTTCATCCGAAAATTGATTTTTTGGACTGTACCAAAAATGATTCAAAATGTCAATCGGATCGTGCCTCATGTTGAATAACCACTTTTTAAACCCTCACAGTGACCAAAATTGCCATTTTTACAGAGTTTTGCTTACTCAAAAGCTTCCATTTTGACCCGTTTCAGGCACAGAAATGACTTTAAACACACTTATTCTAGTTGACAAAGTCACAATTCACATCCAACAGTCATTTAGAGTCAAAAGATTAAATGTTAAAATTTCATCATTATAGACCATTTTGGGATCGTTCGACAGGTCCGGAGTCATCGTTTTTCATCCGAAAATTGATTTTTTGGACTGTACCAAAAATGATTCAAAATGTCAATTGGATCATGCCTCATGTTGAATAACCACTTTTTAAACCCTCACAGTGACCAAAATTGCCATTTTTACAGAGTTTTGCTTACTCAAAAGCTTCCATTTTGACCCGTTTCAGGCACAGAAATGACTTTAAACACACTTATTCTAGTTGACAAATTCATAATTCACATCCAACAGTCATTTAGAGTCAAAAGATTAAATGTTAAAATTTCATCATTATAGACCATTTTGGGATCGTTCGACAGGTCCGGAGTCATCGTTTTTCATCCGAAAATTGATTTTTGGGACTGTACCAAAAATTATTCAAAATGTCAATTGGATCATGCCTCATGTTGAATAACCACTTTTTAAACCCTCACAGTGACCAAAATTGCCATTTTTACAGAGTTTTGCTTACTCAAAAGCTTCCATTTTGACCCGTTTCAGGCACAGAAATGACTTTAAACACACTTATTTTAGTTGACAAAGTCATAATTCACATCCAACAGTCATTTAGAGTCAAAAGATTAAATGTTGAAATTTCATCCATATTGACCATTTTGGGATCGTTCGACAGGTCCGGAGTCATCGTTTTTCATCCGAAAATTTATTTTTTGGACTGTACCAAAAATGATTCAAAATGTCAATTGGATCATGCCTCATGTTGAATAACCACTTTTTAAACCCTCACAGTGACCAAAATTGCCATTTTTACAGAGTTTTGCTTACTCAAAAGCTTCAATTTTGACCCGTTTCAGGCACAGAAATGACTTTAAACACACTTATTTTAGTTGACAAAGTCATAATTCACATCCATCAGTAATTTAGAGTCAAAAGATTAAATGTTAAAATTTCATCATTATAGACCATTTTGGGATCGTTCGACTGGTCCGGAGTCATCGTTTTTCATCAGAAAATTGATTTTTTGGACTGTACCAAAAATGATTCAAAATGTCAATTGGATCATGCCTCATGTTGAATAACCACTTTTTAAACCCTCACAGTGACCAAAATTGCCATTTTTACAGAGTTTTGCTTACTCAAAAGCTTCAATTTTGACCCGTTTCAGGCACAGAAATGACTTTAAACACACTTATTTTAGTTGACAAAGTCACAATTCACATCCAACAGTAATTTAGAGTCAAAAGATTAAATGTTAAAATTTCATCATTATAGACCATTTTGGGATCGTTCGACAGGTCCGGAGTCATCGTTTTTCATCCGAAAATTGATTTTTTTGGACTGTACCAAAAATGATTCAAAATGTCAATTGGATCATGCCTCATGTTGAATAACCACTTTTTAAACCCTCACAGTGACCAAAATTGCCATTTTTACAGAGTTTTGCTTACTCAAAAGCTTTCATTTTGACCCGTTTCAGGCACAGAAATGACTTTAAACACTTATTCTAGTTGACAGAGTCATAATTCACATCCAACAGTCATTTAGAGTCAAAAGATGAAATGTTAAAATTTCATCATTATAGACCATTTTGGGATCGTTCGACTGGTCCGGAGTCATCGTTTTTCATCCGAAAATTGATTTTTTGGACTGTACCAAAAATGATTCAAAATGTCAATTGGATCATGCCTCATGTTGAATAACCACTTTTTAAACCCTCACAGTGACCAAAATTGCCATTTTTACAGAGTTTTGCTTACTCAAAAG
Source organism: Lissotriton vulgaris (assembly GCF_964263255.1). Classification (NCBI taxonomy): domain Eukaryota; kingdom Metazoa; phylum Chordata; class Amphibia; order Caudata; family Salamandridae; genus Lissotriton; species Lissotriton vulgaris. Next base: position 285,528 of record NW_028250937.1, on the reverse strand, counting down.
CTTCAATTTTGACCCGTTTCAGGCACAGAAATGACTTTAAACACACTTATTTTAGTTGACAAAGTCACAATTCACATCCAACAGTAATTTAGAGTCAAAAGATTAAATGTTAAAATTTCATCATTATAGACCATTTTGGGATCGTTCGACAGGTCCGGAGTCATCGTTTTTCATCCGAAAATAGATTTTTTGGACTGTACCAAAAATGATTCAAAATGTCAATTGGATCATGCCTCATGTTGAATAACCACTTTTTAAACCCTCACAGTGACCAAAATTGCCATTTTTACAGAGTTTTGCTTACTCAAAAGCTTCAATTTTGACCCGTTTCAGGCACAGAAATGACTTTAAACACACTTATTTTAGTTGACAAAGTCATAATTCAAATCCATCAGTAATTTAGAGTCAAAAGATTAAATGTTAAAATTTCATCATTATAGACCATTTTGGGATCGTTCGACTGGTCCGGAGTCATCGTTTTTCATCCGAAAATTGATTTTTTGGACTGTACCAAAAATGATTCAAAATGTCAATTGGATCATGCCTCATGTTGAATAAGCACTTTTTAAACCCTCACAGTGACCAAAATTGCCATTTTTACAGAGTTTTGCTTACTCAAAAGCTTCAATTTTGACCCGTTTCAGGCACAAAAATGACTTTAAACACACTTATTTTAGTTGACAAAGTCACAATTCACATCCAACAGTACTTTAAAGTCAAAAGATTAAATGTTAAAATTTCATCATTATAGACCATTTTGGGATCGTTCGACAGGTCCGGAGTCATCGTTTTTCATCCGAAAATTGATTTTTTGGACTGTACCAAAAATGATTCAAAATGTCAATTGGATCGTGCCTCATGTTGAATAACCACTTTTTAAACCCTCACAGTGACCAAAATTGCCATTTTTACAGAGTTTTGCTTACTCAAAAGCTCCCATTTTGACCCGTTTCAGGCACAGAAATGACTTTAAACACACTTATTCTAGTTGACAAAGTCACAATTCACATCCAACAGTAATTTAGAGTCAAAAGATTAAATGTTAAAATTTCATCATTATAGACCATTTTGGGATCGTTCGACAGGTCCGGAGTCATCGTTTTTCATCCGAAAATAGATTTTTTGGACTGTACCAAAAATGATTCAAAATGTCAATTGGATCATGCCTCATGTTGAATAACCACTTTTTAAACCCTCACAGTGACCAAAATTGCCATTTTTACAGTTTTGCTTACTCAAAAGCTTCAATTTTGACCCGTTTCAGGCACAGAAATGACTTTAAACACACTTATTTTAGTTGACAAAGTCATAATTCAAATCCATCAGTAATTTAGAGTCAAAAGATTAAATGTTAAAATTTCATCATTATAGACCATTTTGGGATCGTTCGACTGGTCCGGAGTCATCGTTTTTCATCCGAAAATTGATTTTTTGGACTGTACCAAAAATGATTCAAAAGGTCAATTGGATCATGCCTCATGTTGAATAAGCACTTTTTAAACCCTCACAGTGACCAAAATTGCCATTTTTACAGAGTTTTGCTTACTCAAAAGCTTCAATTTTGACCCGTTTCAGGCACAAAAATGACTTTAAACACACTTATTTTAGTTGACAAAGTCACAATTCACATCCAACAGTACTTTAGAGTCAAAAGATTAAATGTTAAAATTTCATCATTATAGACCATTTTGGGATCGTTCGACAGGTCCGGAGTCATCGTTTTTCATCCGAAAATTGATTTTTTGGACTGTACCAAAAATGATTCAAAATGTCAATTGGATCGTGCCTCATGTTGAATAACCACTTTTTAAACCCTCACAGTGACCAAAATTGCCATTTTTACAGAGTTTTGCTTACTCAAAAGCTTCCATTTTGACCCGTTTCAGGCACAGAAATGACTTTAAACACACTTATTCTAGTTGACAAAGTCACAATTCACATCCAACAGTCATTTAGAGTCAAAAGATTAAATGTTAAAATTTCATCATTATAGACCATTTTGGGATCGTTCGACAGGTCCGTAGTCATCGTTTTTCATCCGAAAATTGATTTTTTGGACTGTACCAAAAATGATTCAAAATGTCAATCGGATCGTGCCTCATGTTGAATAACCACTTTTTAAACCCTCACAGTGACCAAAATTGCCATTTTTACAGAGTTTTGCTTACTCAAAAGCTTCCATTTTGACCCGTTTCAGGCACAGAAATGACTTTAAACACACTTATTCTAGTTGACAAAGTCACAATTCACATCCAACAGTCATTTAGAGTCAAAAGATTAAATGTTAAAATTTCATCATTATAGACCATTTTGGGATCGTTCGACAGGTCCGGAGTCATCGTTTTTCATCCGAAAATTGATTTTTTGGACTGTACCAAAAATGATTCAAAATGTCAATTGGATCATGCCTCATGTTGAATAACCACTTTTTAAACCCTCACAGTGACCAAAATTGCCATTTTTACAGAGTTTTGCTTACTCAAAAGCTTCCATTTTGACCCGTTTCAGGCACAGAAATGACTTTAAACACACTTATTCTAGTTGACAAATTCATAATTCACATCCAACAGTCATTTAGAGTCAAAAGATTAAATGTTAAAATTTCATCATTATAGACCATTTTGGGATCGTTCGACAGGTCCGGAGTCATCGTTTTTCATCCGAAAATTGATTTTTGGGACTGTACCAAAAATTATTCAAAATGTCAATTGGATCATGCCTCATGTTGAATAACCACTTTTTAAACCCTCACAGTGACCAAAATTGCCATTTTTACAGAGTTTTGCTTACTCAAAAGCTTCCATTTTGACCCGTTTCAGGCACAGAAATGACTTTAAACACACTTATTTTAGTTGACAAAGTCATAATTCACATCCAACAGTCATTTAGAGTCAAAAGATTAAATGTTGAAATTTCATCCATATTGACCATTTTGGGATCGTTCGACAGGTCCGGAGTCATCGTTTTTCATCCGAAAATTTATTTTTTGGACTGTACCAAAAATGATTCAAAATGTCAATTGGATCATGCCTCATGTTGAATAACCACTTTTTAAACCCTCACAGTGACCAAAATTGCCATTTTTACAGAGTTTTGCTTACTCAAAAGCTTCAATTTTGACCCGTTTCAGGCACAGAAATGACTTTAAACACACTTATTTTAGTTGACAAAGTCATAATTCACATCCATCAGTAATTTAGAGTCAAAAGATTAAATGTTAAAATTTCATCATTATAGACCATTTTGGGATCGTTCGACTGGTCCGGAGTCATCGTTTTTCATCAGAAAATTGATTTTTTGGACTGTACCAAAAATGATTCAAAATGTCAATTGGATCATGCCTCATGTTGAATAACCACTTTTTAAACCCTCACAGTGACCAAAATTGCCATTTTTACAGAGTTTTGCTTACTCAAAAGCTTCAATTTTGACCCGTTTCAGGCACAGAAATGACTTTAAACACACTTATTTTAGTTGACAAAGTCACAATTCACATCCAACAGTAATTTAGAGTCAAAAGATTAAATGTTAAAATTTCATCATTATAGACCATTTTGGGATCGTTCGACAGGTCCGGAGTCATCGTTTTTCATCCGAAAATTGATTTTTTTGGACTGTACCAAAAATGATTCAAAATGTCAATTGGATCATGCCTCATGTTGAATAACCACTTTTTAAACCCTCACAGTGACCAAAATTGCCATTTTTACAGAGTTTTGCTTACTCAAAAGCTTTCATTTTGACCCGTTTCAGGCACAGAAATGACTTTAAACACTTATTCTAGTTGACAGAGTCATAATTCACATCCAACAGTCATTTAGAGTCAAAAGATGAAATGTTAAAATTTCATCATTATAGACCATTTTGGGATCGTTCGACTGGTCCGGAGTCATCGTTTTTCATCCGAAAATTGATTTTTTGGACTGTACCAAAAATGATTCAAAATGTCAATTGGATCATGCCTCATGTTGAATAACCACTTTTTAAACCCTCACAGTGACCAAAATTGCCATTTTTACAGAGTTTTGCTTACTCAAAAGCTTCAATTTTGACCCGTTTCAGGCACAGAAATGACTTTAAACACACTTATTTTAGTTGACAAAGTCACAATTCACATCCAACAGTAATTTAGAGTCAAAAGATTAAATGTTAAAATTTCATCATTATAGACCATTTTGGGATCGTTCGACAGGTCCGGAGTCATCGTTTTTCATCCGAAAATAGATTTTTTGGACTGTACCAAAAATGATTCAAAATGTCAATTGGATCATGCCTCATGTTGAATAACCACTTTTTAAACCCTCACAGTGACCAAAATTGCCATTTTTACAGAGTTTTGCTTACTCAAAAGCTTCAATTTTGTCCCGTTTCAGGCACAGAAATGACTTTAAACACACTTATTTTAGTTGACAAAGTCATAATTCAAATCCATCAGTAATTTAGAGTCAAAAGATTAAATGTTAAAATTTCATCATTATAGACCATTTTGGGATCGTTCGACTGGTCCGGAGTCATCGTTTTTCATCCGAAAATTGATTTTTTGGACTGTACCAAAAATGATTCAAAATGTCAATTGGATCATGCCTCATGTTGAATAAGCACTTTTTAAACCCTCACAGTGACCAAAATTGCCATTTTTACAGAGTTTTGCTTACTCAAAAGCTTCAATTTTGACCCGTTTCAGGCACAAAAATGACTTTAAACACACTTATTTTAGTTGACAAAGTCACAATTCACATCCAACAGTACTTTAGAGTCAAAAGATTAAATGTTAAAATTTCATCATTATAGACCATTTTGGGATCGTTCGACAGGTCCGGAGTCATCGTTTTTCATCCGAAAATTGATTTTTTGGACTGTACCAAAAATGATTCAAAATGTCAATTGGATCGTGCCTCATGTTGAATAACCACTTTTTAAACCCTCACAGTGACCAAAATTGCCATTTTTACAGAGTTTTGCTTACTCAAAAGCTTCCATTTTGACCCGTTTCAGGCACAGAAATGACTTTAAACACACTTATTCTAGTTGACAAAGTCACAATTCACATCCAACAGTCATTTAGAGTCAAAGATTAAATGTTAAAATTTCATCATTATAGACCATTTTGGGATCGTTTGACAGGTCCGGAGTCATCGTTTTTCATCCGAAAATTGATTTTTTGGACTGTACCAAAAATGATTCAAAATGTCAATTGGATCATGCCTCATGTTGAATAACCACTTTTTAAACCCTCACAGTGACCAAAATTGCCATTTTTACAGAGTTTTGCTTACTCAAAAGCTTCCATTTTGACCCGTTTCAGGCACAGAAATGACTTTAAACACACTTATTCTAGTTGACAAATTCATAATTCACATCCAACAGTCATTTAGAGTCAAAAGATTAAATGTTAAAATTTCATCATTATAGACCATTTTGGGATCGTTCGACAGGTCCGGAGTCATCGTTTTTCATCCGAAAATTGATTTTTGGGACTGTACCAAAAATTATTCAAAATGTCAATTGGATCATGCCTCATGTTGAATAACCACTTTTTAAACCCTCACAGTGACCAAAATTGCCATTTTTACAGTGTTTTGCTTACTCAAAAGCTTCCATTTTGACCCGTTTCAGGCACAGAAATGACTTTAAACACACTTATTTTAGTTGACAAAGTCATAATTCACATCCAACAGTCATTTAGAGTCAAAAGATTAAATGTTGAAATTTCATCCATATTGACCATTTTGGGGTCGTTCGACAGGTCCGGAGTCATCGTTTTTCATCCGAAAATTTATTTTTTGGACTGTACCAAAAATGATTCAAAATGTCAATTGGATCGTGCCTCATGTTGAATAACCACTTTTTAAACCCTCACAGTGACCAAAATTGCCATTTTTACAGAGTTTTGCTTACTCAAAAGCTTCCATTTTGACCCGTTTCAGGCACAGAAATGACTTTAAACACACTTATTCTAGTTGACAAAGTCATAATTCACATCCAACAGTCATTTAGAGTCAAAAGATTAAATGTTAAAATTTCATCATTATAGACCATTTTGGGATCGTTCGACTGGTCCGGAGTCATCGTTTTTCATCAGAAAATTGATTTTTTGGACTGTACCAAAAATGATTCAAAATGTCAATTGGATCATGCCTCATGTTGAATAACCACTTTTTAAACCCTCACAGTGACCAAAATTGCCATTTTTACAGAGTTTTGCTTACTCAAAAGCTTCAATTTTGACCCGTTTCAGGCACAGAAATGACTTTAAACACACTTATTTTAGTTGACAAAGTCACAATTCACATCCAACAGTAATTTAGAGTCAAAAGATTAAATGTTAAAATTTCATCATTATAGACCATTTTGGGATCGTTCGACAGGTCCGGAGTCATCGTTTTTCATCCGAAAATTGATTTTTTGGACTGTACCAAAAATGATTCAAAATGTCAATTGGATCATGCCTCATGTTGAATAACCACTTTTTAAACCCTCACAGTGACCAAAATTGCCATTTTTACAGAGTTTTGCTTACTCAAAAGCTTTCATTTTGACCCGTTTCAGGCACAGAAATGACTTTAAACACACTTATTCTAGTTGACAGAGTCATAATTCACATCCAACAGTCATTTAGAGTCAAAAGATGAAATGTTAAAATTTCATCATTATAGACCATTTTGGGATCGTTCGACTGGTCCGGAGTCATCGTTTTTCATCCGAAAATTGATTTTTTGGACTGTACCAAAAATGATTCAAAATGTCAATTGGATCATGCCTCATGTTGAATAACCACTTTTTAAACCCTCACAGTGACCAAAATTGCCATTTTTACAGAGTTTTGCTTACTCAAAAGCTTCAATTTTGACCCGTTTCAGGCACAGAAATGACTTTAAACACACTTATTTTAGTTGACAAAGTCACAATTCACATCCAACAGTAATTTAGAGTCAAAAGATTAAATGTTAAAATTTCATCATTATAGACCATTTTGGGATCGTTCGACAGGTCCGGAGTCATCGTTTTTCATCCGAAAATAGATTTTTTGGACTGTACCAAAAATGATTCAAAATGTCAATTGGATCATGCCTCATGTTGAATAACCACTTTTTAAACCCTCACAGTGACCAAAATTGCCATTTTTACAGAGTTTTGCTTACTCAAAAGCTTCAATTTTGACCCGTTTCAGGCACAGAAATGACTTTAAACACACTTATTTTAGTTGACAAAGTCATAATTCAAATCCATCAGTAATTTAGAGTCAAAAGATTAAATGTTAAAATTTCATCATTATAGACCATTTTGGGATCGTTCGACTGGTCCGGAGTCATCGTTTTTCATCCGAAAATTGATTTTTTGGACTGTACCAAAAATGATTCAAAATGTCAATTGGATCATGCCTCATGTTGAATAAGCACTTTTTAAACCCTCACAGTGACCAAAATTGCCATTTTTACAGAGTTTTGCTTACTCAAAAGCTTCAATTTTGACCCGTTTCAGGCACAAAAATGACTTTAAACACACTTATTTTAGTTGACAAAGTCACAATTCACATCCAACAGTACTTTAGAGTCAAAAGATTAAATGTTAAAATTTCATCATTATAGACCATTTTGGGATCGTTCGACAGGTCCGGAGTCATCGTTTTTCATCCGAAAATTGATTTTTTGGACTGTACCAAAAATGATTCAAAATGTCAATTGGATCGTGCCTCATGTTGAATAACCACTTTTTAAACCCTCACAGTGACCAAAATTGCCATTTTTACAGAGTTTTGCTTACTCAAAAGCTTCCATTTTGACCCGTTTCAGGCACAGAAATGACTTTAAACACACTTATTCTAGTTGACAAAGTCACAATTCACATCCAACAGTCATTTAGAGTCAAAAGATTAAATGTTAAAATTTCATCATTATAGACCATTTTGGGATCGTTTGACAGGTCCGGAGTCATCGTTTTTCATCCGAAAATTGATTTTTTGGACTGTACCAAAAATGATTCAAAATGTCAATTGGATCATGCCTCATGTTGAATAACCACTTTTTAAACCCTCACAGTGACCAAAATTGCCATTTTTACAGAGTTTTGCTTACTCAAAAGCTTCCATTTTGACCCGTTTCAGGCACAGAAATGACTTTAAACACACTTATTCTAGTTGACAAATTCATAATTCACATCCAACAGTCATTTAGAGTCAAAAGATTAAATGTTAAAATTTCATCATTATAGACCATTTTGGGATCGTTCGACAGGTCCGGAGTCATCGTTTTTCATCCGAAAATTGATTTTTGGGACTGTACCAAAAATTATTCAAAATGTCAATTGGATCATGCCTCATGTTGAATAACCACTTTTTAAACCCTCACAGTGACCAAAATTGCCATTTTTACAGAGTTTTGCTTACTCAAAAGCTTCCATTTTGACCCGTTTCAGGCACAGAAATGACTTTAAACACACTTATTTTAGTTGACAAAGTCATAATTCACATCCAACAGTCATTTAGAGTCAAAAGATTAAATGTTGAAATTTCATCCATATTGACCATTTTGGGGTCGTTCGACAGGTCCGGAGTCATCGTTTTTCATCCGAAAATTTATTTTTTGGACTGTACCAAAAATGATTCAAAATGTCAATTGGATCGTGCCTCATGTTGAATAACCACTTTTTAAACCCTCACAGTGACCAAAATTGCCATTTTTACAGAGTTTTGCTTACTCAAAAGCTTCCATTTTGACCCGTTTCAGGCACAGAAATGACTTTAAACACACTTATTCTAGTTGACAAAGTCATAATTCACATCCAACAGTCATTTAGAGTCAAAAGATTAAATGTTAAAATTTCATCATTATAGACCATTTTGGGATCGTTCGACTGGTCCGGAGTCATCGTTTTTCATCAGAAAATTGATTTTTTGGACTGTACCAAAAATGATTCAAAATGTCAATTGGATCATGCCTCATGTTGAATAACCACTTTTTAAACCCTCACAGTGACCAAAATTGCCATTTTTACAGAGTTTTGCTTACTCAAAAGCTTCAATTTTGACCCGTTTCAGGCACAGAAATGACTTTAAACACACTTATTTTAGTTGACAAAGTCACAATTCACATCCAACAGTAATTTAGAGTCAAAAGATTAAATGTTAAAATTTCATCATTATAGACCATTTTGGGATCGTTCGACAGGTCCGGAGTCATCGTTTTTCATACGAAAATTGATTTTTTGGACTGTACCAAAAATGATTCAAAATGTCAATTGGATCATGCCTCATGTTGAATAACCACTTTTTAAACCCTCACAGTGACCAAAATTGCCATTTTTACAGAGTTTTGCTTACTCAAAAGCTTTCATTTTGACCCGTTTCAGGCACAGAAATGACTTTAAACACACTTATTCTAGTTGACAGAGTCATAATTCACATCCAACAGTCATTTAGAGTCAAAAGATGAAATGTTAAAATTTCATCATTATAGACCATTTTGGGATCGTTCGACTGGTCCGGAGTCATCGTTTTTCATCCGAAAATTGATTTTTTGGACTGTACCAAAAATGATTCAAAATGTCAATTGGATCATGCCTCATGTTGAATAACCACTTTTTAAACCCTCACAGTGACCAAAATTGCCATTTTTACAGAGTTTTGCTTACTCAAAAGCTTCAATTTTGACCCGTTTCAGGCACAGAAATGACTTTAAACACACTTATTTTAGTTGACAAAGTCACAATTCACATCCAACAGTAATTTAGAGTCAAAAGATTAAATGTTAAAATTTCATCATTATAGACCATTTTGGGATCGTTCGACAGGTCCGGAGTCATCGTTTTTCATCCGAAAATAGATTTTTTGGACTGTACCAAAAATGATTCAAAATGTCAATTGGATCATGCCTCATGTTGAATAACCACTTTTTAAACCCTCACAGTGACCAAAATTGCCATTTTTACAGAGTTTTGCTTACTCAAAAGCTTCAATTTTGACCCGTTTCAGGCACAGAAATGACTTTAAACACACTTATTTTAGTTGACAAAGTCATAATTCAAATCCATCAGTAATTTAGAGTCAAAAGATTAAATGTTAAAATTTCATCATTATAGACCATTTTGGGATCGTTCGACTGGTCCGGAGTCATCGTTTTTCATCCGAAAATTGATTTTTTGGACTGTACCAAAAATGATTCAAAATGTCAATTGGATCATGCCTCATGTTGAATAAGCACTTTTTAAACCCTCACAGTGACCAAAATTGCCATTTTTACAGAGTTTTGCTTACTCAAAAGCTTCAATTTTGACCCGTTTCAGGCACAAAAATGACTTTAAACACACTTATTTTAGTTGACAAAGTCACAATTCACATCCAACAGTACTTTAAAGTCAAAAGATTAAATGTTAAAATTTCATCATTATAGACCATTTTGGGATCGTTCGACAGGTCCGGAGTCATCGTTTTTCATCCGAAAATTGATTTTTTGGACTGTACCAAAAATGATTCAAAATGTCAATTGGATCGTGCCTCATGTTGAATAACCACTTTTTAAACCCTCACAGTGACCAAAATTGCCATTTTTACAGAGTTTTGCTTACTCAAAAGCTCCCATTTTGACCCGTTTCAGGCACAGAAATGACTTTAAACACACTTATTCTAGTTGACAAAGTCACAATTCACATCCAACAGTCATTTAGAGTCAAAAGATTAAATGTTAAAATGTCATCATTATAGACCATTTTGGGATCGTTCGACAGGTCCGGAGTCATCGTTTTTCATCCGAAAATTGATTTTTTGGACTGTACCAAAAATGATTCAAAATGTCAATTGGATCATGCCTCATGTTGAATAACCACTTTTTAAACCCTCACAGTGACCAAAATTGCCATTTTTACAGAGTTTTGCTTACTCAAAAGCTTCCATTTTGACCCGTTTCAGGCACAGAAATGACTTTAAACACACTTATTCTAGTTGACAAATTCATAATTCACATCCAACAGTCATTTAGAGTCAAAAGATTAAATGTTAAAATTTCATCATTATAGACCATTTTGGGATCGTTCGACAGGTCCGGAGTCATCGTTTTTCATCCGAAAATTGATTTTTGGGACTGTACCAAAAATTATTCAAAATGTCAATTGGATCATGCCTCATGTTGAATAACCACTTTTTAAACCCTCACAGTGACCAAAATTGCCATTTTTACAGAGTTTTGCTTACTCAAAAGCTTCCATTTTGACCCGTTTCAGGCACAGAAATGACTTTAAACACACTTATTTAAGTTGACAAAGTCATAATTCACATCCAACAGTCATTTAGAGTCAAAAGATTAAATGTTGAAATTTCATCCATATTGACCATTTTGGGATCGTTCGACAGGTCCGGAGTCATCGTTTTTCATCCGAAAATTTATTTTTTGGACTGTACCAAAAATGATTCAAAATGTCAATTGGATCGTGCCTCATGTTGAATAACCACTTTTTAAACCCTCACAGTGACCAAAATTGCCATTTTTACAGAGTTTTGCTTACTCAAAAGCTTCCATTTTGACCCGTTTCAGGCACAGAAATGACTTTAAACACACTTATTCTAGTTGACAAAGTCATAATTCACATCCAACAGTCATTTAGAGTCAAAAGATTAAATGTTAAAATGTCATCATTATAGACCATTTTGGGATCGTTCGACAGGTCCGGAGTCATCGTTTTTCATCCGAAAATTGATTTTTTGGACTGTACCAAAAATGATTCAAAATGTCAATTGGATCATGCCTCATGTTGAATAACCACTTTTTAAACCCTCACAGTGACCAAAATTGCCATTTTTACAGAGTTTTGCTTACTCAAAAGCTTCAATTTTGACCCGTTTCAGGCACAGAAATGACTTTAAACACACTTATTTTAGTTGACAAAGTCATAATTCACATCCATCAGTAATTTAGAGTCAAAAGATTAAATGTTAAAATTTCATCATTATAGACCATTTTGGGATCGTTCGACTGGTCCGGAGTCATCGTTTTTCATACGAAAATTGATTTTTTGGACTGTACCAAAAATGATTCAAAATGTCAATTGGATCATGCCTCATGTTGAATAACCACTTTTTAAACCCTCACAGTGACCAAAATTGCCATTTTTACAGAGTTTTGCTTACTCAAAAGCTTTCATTTTGACCCGTTTCAGGCACAGAAATGACTTTAAACACACTTATTCTAGTTGACAGAGTCATAATTCACATCCAACAGTCATTTAGAGTCAAAAGATGAAATGTTAAAATTTCATCATTATAGACCATTTTGGGATCGTTCGACTGGTCCGGAGTCATCGTTTTTCATCCGAAAATTGATTTTTTGGACTGTACCAAAAATGATTCAAAATGTCAATTGGATCATGCCTCATGTTGAATAACCACTTTTTAAACCCTCACAGTGACCAAAATTGCCATTTTTACAGAGTTTTGCTTACTCAAAAGCTTCAATTTTGACCCGTTTCAGGCACAGAAATGACTTTAAACACACTTATTTTAGTTGACAAAGTCACAATTCACATCCAACAGTAATTTAGAGTCAAAAGATTAAATGTTAAAATTTCATCATTATAGACCATTTTGGGATCGTTCGACAGGTCCGGAGTCATCGTTTTTCATCCGAAAATAGATTTTTTGGACTGTACCAAAAATGATTCAAAATGTCAATTGGATCATGCCTCATGTTGAATAACCACTTTTTAAACCCTCACAGTGACCAAAATTGCCATTTTTACAGAGTTTTGCTTACTCAAAAGCTTCAATTTTGACCCGTTTCAGGCACAGAAATGACTTTAAACACACTTATTTTAGTTGACAAAGTCATAATTCAAATCCATCAGTAATTTAGAGTCAAAAGATTAAATGTTAAAATTTCATCATTATAGACCATTTTGGGATCGTTCGACTGGTCCGGAGTCATCGTTTTTCATCCGAAAATTGATTTTTTGGACTGTACCAAAAATGATTCAAAATGTCAATTGGATCATGCCTCATGTTGAATAAGCACTTTTTAAACCCTCACAGTGACCAAAATTGCCATTTTTACAGAGTTTTGCTTACTCAAAAGCTTCAATTTTGACCCGTTTCAGGCACAAAAATGACTTTAAACACACTTATTTTAGTTGACAAAGTCACAATTCACATCCAACAGTACTTTAAAGTCAAAAGATTAAATGTTAAAATTTCATCATTATAGACCATTTTGGGATCGTTCGACAGGTCCGGAGTCATCGTTTTTCATCCGAAAATTGATTTTTTGGACTGTACCAAAAATGATTCAAAATGTCAATTGGATCGTGCCTCATGTTGAATAACCACTTTTTAAACCCTCACAGTGACCAAAATTGCCATTTTTACAGAGTTTTGCTTACTCAAAAGCTCCCATTTTGACCCGTTTCAGGCACAGAAATGACTTTAAACACACTTATTCTAGTTGACAAAGTCACAATTCACATCCAACAGTCATTTAGAGTCAAAAGATTAAATGTTAAAATGTCATCATTATAGACCATTTTGGGATCGTTCGACAGGTCCGGAGTCATCGTTTTTCATCCGAAAATTGATTTTTTGGACTGTACCAAAAATGATTCAAAATGTCAATTGGATCATGCCTCATGTTGAATAACCACTTTTTAAACCCTCACAGTGACCAAAATTGCCATTTTTACAGAGTTTTGCTTACTCAAAAGCTTCCATTTTGACCCGTTTCAGGCACAGAAATGACTTTAAACACACTTATTCTAGTTGACAAATTCATAATTCACATCCAACAGTCATTTAGAGTCAAAAGATTAAATGTTAAAATTTCATCATTATAGACCATTTTGGGATCGTTCGACAGGTCCGGAGTCATCGTTTTTCATCCGAAAATTGATTTTTGGGACTGTACCAAAAATTATTCAAAATGTCAATTGGATCATGCCTCATGTTGAATAACCACTTTTTAAACCCTCACAGTGACCAAAATTGCCATTTTTACAGAGTTTTGCTTACTCAAAAGCTTCCATTTTGACCCGTTTCAGGCACAGAAATGACTTTAAACACACTTATTTAAGTTGACAAAGTCATAATTCACATCCAACAGTCATTTAGAGTCAAAAGATTAAATGTTGAAATTTCATCCATATTGACCATTTTGGGATCGTTCGACAGGTCCGGAGTCATCGTTTTTCATCCGAAAATTTATTTTTTGGACTGTACCAAAAATGATTCAAAATGTCAATTGGATCGTGCCTCATGTTGAATAACCACTTTTTAAACCCTCACAGTGACCAAAATTGCCATTTTTACAGAGTTTTGCTTACTCAAAAGCTTCCATTTTGACCCGTTTCAGGCACAGAAATGACTTTAAACACACTTATTCTAGTTGACAAAGTCATAATTCACATCCAACAGTCATTTAGAGTCAAAAGATTAAATGTTAAAATGTCATCATTATAGACCATTTTGGGATCGTTCGACAGGTCCGGAGTCATCGTTTTTCATCCGAAAATTGATTTTTTGGACTGTACCAAAAATGATTCAAAATGTCAATTGGATCATGCCTCATGTTGAATAACCACTTTTTAAACCCTCACAGTGACCAAAATTGCCATTTTTACAGAGTTTTGCTTACTCAAAAGCTTCAATTTTGACCCGTTTCAGGCACAGAAATGACTTTAAACACACTTATTTTAGTTGACAAAGTCATAATTCACATCCATCAGTAATTTAGAGTCAAAAGATTAAATGTTAAAATTTCATCATTATAGACCATTTTGGGATCGTTCGACTGGTCCGGAGTCATCGTTTTTCATCAGAAAATTGATTTTTTGGACTGTACCAAAAATGATTCAAAATGTCAATTGGATCATGCCTCATGTTGAATAACCACTTTTTAAACCCTCACAGTGACCAAAATTGCCATTTTTACAGAGTTTTGCTTACTCAAAAGCTTCAATTTTGACCCGTTTCAGGCACAGAAATGACTTTAAACACACTTATTTTAGTTGACAAAGTCACAATTCACATCCAACAGTAATTTAGAGTCAAAAGATTAAATGTTAAAATTTCATCATTATAGACCATTTTGGGATCGTTCGACAGGTCCGGAGTCATCGTTTTTCATCCGAAAATTGATTTTTTGGACTGTACCAAAAACGATTCAAAATGTCAATTGGATCATGCCTCATGGTGAATAACCACTTTTTAAACCCTCACAGTGACCAAAATTGCAATTTTTACAGAGTTTTGCTTACTCAAAAGCTTTCATTTTGACCCGTTTCAGGCACAGAAATGACTTTAAACACACTTATTCTAGTTGACAGAGTCATAATTCACATCCAACAGTCATTTAGAGTCAAAAGATGAAATGTTAAAATTTCATCATTATAGACCATTTTGGGATCGTTCGACTGGTCCGGAGTCATCGTTTTTCATCCGAAAATTGATTTTTTGGACTGTACCAAAAATGATTCAAAATGTCAATTGGATCATGCCTCATGTTGAATAACCACTTTTTAAACCCTCACAGTGACCAAAATTGCCATTTTTACAGAGTTTTGCTTACTCAAAAGCTTCAATTTTGACCCGTTTCAGGCACAGAAATGACTTTAAACACACTTATTTTAGTTGACAAAGTCACAATTCACATCCAACAGTAATTTAGAGTCAAAAGATTAAATGTTAAAATTTCATCATTATAGACCATTTTGGGATCGTTCGACAGGTCCGGAGTCATCGTTTTTCATCCGAAAATTGATTTTTTGGACTGTACCAAAAACGATTCAAAATGTCAATTGGATCATGCCTCATGGTGAATAACCACTTTTTAAACCCTCACAGTGACCAAAATTGCCATTTTTACAGAGTTTTGCTTACTCAAAAGCTTTCATTTTGACCCGTTTCAGGCACAGAAATGACTTTAAACACACTTATTCTAGTTGACAGAGTCATAATTCACATCCAACAGTCATTTAGAGTCAAAAGATGAAATGTTAAAATTTCATCATTATAGACCATTTTGGGATCGTTCGACTGGTCCGGAGTCATCGTTTTTCATCCGAAAATTGATTTTTTGGACTGTACCAAAAATGATTCAAAATGTCAATTGGATCGTGCCTCATGTTGAATAACCACTTTTTAAACCCTCACAGTGACCAAAATTGCCATTTTTACAGAGTTTTGCTTACTCAAAAGCTTCCATTTTGACCCGTTTCAGGCACAGAAATGACTTTAAACACACTTATTCTAGTTGACAAAGTCACAATTCACATCCAACAGTCATTTAGAGTCAAAAGATTAAATGTTAAAATTTCATCATTATAGACCATTTTGGGATCGTTTGACAGGTCCGGAGTCATCGTTTTTCATCCGAAAATTGATTTTTTGGACTGTACCAAAAATGATTCAAAATGTCAATTGGATCATGCCTCATGTTGAATAACCACTTTTTAAACCCTCACAGTGACCAAAATTGCCATTTTTACAGAGTTTTGCTTACTCAAAAGCTTCCATTTTGACCCGTTTCAGGCACAGAAATGACTTTAAACACACTTATTCTAGTTGACAAATTCATAATTCACATCCAACAGTCATTTAGAGTCAAAAGATTAAATGTTAAAATTTCATCATTATAGACCATTTTGGGATCGTTCGACAGGTCCGGAGTCATCGTTTTTCATCCGAAAATTGATTTTTGGGACTGTACCAAAAATTATTCAAAATGTCAATTGGATCATGCCTCATGTTGAATAACCACTTTTTAAACCCTCACAGTGACCAAAATTGCCATTTTTACAGAGTTTTGCTTACTCAAAAGCTTCCATTTTGACCCGTTTCAGGCACAGAAATGACTTTAAACACACTTATTTTAGTTGACAAAGTCATAATTCACATCCAACAGTCATTTAGAGTCAAAAGATTAAATGTTGAAATTTCATCCATATTGACCATTTTGGGGTCGTTCGACAGGTCCGGAGTCATCGTTTTTCATCCGAAAATTTATTTTTTGGACTGTACCAAAAATGATTCAAAATGTCAATTGGATCGTGCCTCATGTTGAATAACCACTTTTTAAACCCTCACAGTGACCAAAATTGCCATTTTTACAGAGTTTTGCTTACTCAAAAGCTTCCATTTTGACCCGTTTCAGGCACAGAAATGACTTTAAACACACTTATTCTAGTTGACAAAGTCATAATTCACATCCAACAGTCATTTAGAGTCAAAAGATTAAATGTTAAAATTTCATCATTATAGACCATTTTGGGATCGTTCGACTGGTCCGGAGTCATCGTTTTTCATCAGAAAATTGATTTTTTGGACTGTACCAAAAATGATTCAAAATGTCAATTGGATCATGCCTCATGTTGAATAACCACTTTTTAAACCCTCACAGTGACCAAAATTGCCATTTTTACAGAGTTTTGCTTACTCAAAAGCTTCAATTTTGACCCGTTTCAGGCACAGAAATGACTTTAAACACACTTATTTTAGTTGACAAAGTCACAATTCACATCCAACAGTAATTTAGAGTCAAAAGATTAAATGTTAAAATTTCATCATTATAGACCATTTTGGGATCGTTCGACAGGTCCGGAGTCATCGTTTTTCATACGAAAATTGATTTTTTGGACTGTACCAAAAATGATTCAAAATGTCAATTGGATCATGCCTCATGTTGAATAACCACTTTTTAAACCCTCACAGTGACCAAAATTGCCATTTTTACAGAGTTTTGCTTACTCAAAAGCTTTCATTTTGACCCGTTTCAGGCACAGAAATGACTTTAAACACACTTATTCTAGTTGACAGAGTCATAATTCACATCCAACAGTCATTTAGAGTCAAAAGATGAAATGTTAAAATTTCATCATTATAGACCATTTTGGGATCGTTCGACTGGTCCGGAGTCATCGTTTTTCATCCGAAAATTGATTTTTTGGACTGTACCAAAAATGATTCAAAATGTCAATTGGATCATGCCTCATGTTGAATAACCACTTTTTAAACCCTCACAGTGACCAAAATTGCCATTTTTACAGAGTTTTGCTTACTCAAAAGCTTCAATTTTGACCCGTTTCAGGCACAGAAATGACTTTAAACACACTTATTTTAGTTGACAAAGTCACAATTCACATCCAACAGTAATTTAGAGTCAAAAGATTAAATGTTAAAATTTCATCATTATAGACCATTTTGGGATCGTTCGACAGGTCCGGAGTCATCGTTTTTCATCCGAAAATTGATTTTTTGGACTGTACCAAAAACGATTCAAAATGTCAATTGGATCATGCCTCATGGTGAATAACCACTTTTTAAACCCTCACAGTGACCAAAATTGCCATTTTTACAGAGTTTTGCTTACTCAAAAGCTTTCATTTTGACCCGTTTCAGGCACAGAAATGACTTTAAACACACTTATTCTAGTTGACAGAGTCATAATTCACATCCAACAGTCATTTAGAGTCAAAAGATGAAATGTTAAAATTTCATCATTATAGACCATTTTGGGATCGTTCGACTGGTCCGGAGTCATCGTTTTTCATCCGAAAATTGATTTTTTGGACTGTACCAAAAATGATTCAAAATGTCAATTGGATCATGCCTCATGTTGAATAACCACTTTTTAAACCCTCACAGTGACCAAAATTGCCATTTTTACAGAGTTTTGCTTACTCAAAAGCTTCAATTTTGACCCGTTTCAGGCACAGAAATGACTTTAAACACACTTATTTTAGTTGACAAAGTCATAATTCAAATCCATCAGTAATTTAGAGTGAAAAGATTAAATGTTAAAATTTCATCATTATAGACCATTTTGGGATCGATCGACTGGTCCGGAGTCATCGTTTTTCATCCGAAAATTGATTTTTTGGACTGTACCAAAAAGGATTCAAAATGTCAATTGGATCATGCCTCATGTTGAATAACCACTTTTTAAACCCTCACAGTGACCAAAATTGCCATTTTTACAGAGTTTTGCTTACTCAAAAGCTTCAATTTTGACCCGTTTCAGGCACAGAAATGACTTTAAACACACTTATTTTAGTTGACAAAGTCACAATTCACATCCAACAGTAATTTAGAGTCAAAAGATTAAATGTTAAAATTTCATCATTATAGACCATTTTGGGATCGTTCGACAGGTCCGGAGTCATCGTTTTTCATACGAAAATTGATTTTTTGGACTGTACCAAAAATGATTCAAAATGTCAATTGGATCATGCCTCATGTTGAATAACCACTTTTTAAACCCTCACAGTGACCAAAATTGCCATTTTTACAGAGTTTTGCTTACTCAAAAGCTTTCATTTTGACCCGTTTCAGGCACAGAAATGACTTTAAACACACTTATTCTAGTTGACAGAGTCATAATTCACATCCAACAGTCATTTAGAGTCAAAAGATGAAATGTTAAAATTTCATCATTATAGACCATTTTGGGATCGTTCGACTGGTCCGGAGTCATCGTTTTTCATCCGAAAATTGATTTTTTGGACTGTACCAAAAATGATTCAAAATGTCAATTGGATCATGCCTCATGTTGAATAACCACTTTTTAAACCCTCACAGTGACCAAAATTGCCATTTTTACAGAGTTTTGCTTACTCAAAAGCTTCAATTTTGACCCGTTTCAGGCACAGAAATGACTTTAAACACACTTATTTTAGTTGACAAAGTCACAATTCACATCCAACAGTAATTTAGAGTCAAAAGATTAAATGTTAAAATTTCATCATTATAGACCATTTTGGGATCGTTCGACAGGTCCGGAGTCATCGTTTTTCATCCGAAAATTGATTTTTTGGACTGTACCAAAAACGATTCAAAATGTCAATTGGATCATGCCTCATGGTGAATAACCACTTTTTAAACCCTCACAGTGACCAAAATTGCCATTTTTACAGAGTTTTGCTTACTCAAAAGCTTTCATTTTGACCCGTTTCAGGCACAGAAATGACTTTAAACACACTTATTCTAGTTGACAGAGTCATAATTCACATCCAACAGTCATTTAGAGTCAAAAGATGAAATGTTAAAATTTCATCATTATAGACCATTTTGGGATCGTTCGACTGGTCCGGAGTCATCGTTTTTCATCCGAAAATTGATTTTTTGGACTGTACCAAAAATGATTCAAAATGTCAATTGGATCATGCCTCATGTTGAATAACCACTTTTTAAACCCTCACAGTGACCAAAATTGCCATTTTTACAGAGTTTTGCTTACTCAAAAGCTTCAATTTTGACCCGTTTCAGGCACAGAAATGACTTTAAACACACTTATTTTAGTTGACAAAGTCATAATTCAAATCCATCAGTAATTTAGAGTCAAAAGATTAAATGTTAAAATTTCATCATTATAGACCATTTTGGGATCGATCGACTGGTCCGGAGTCATCGTTTTTCATCCGAAAATTGATTTTTTGGACTGTACCAAAAAGGATTCAAAATGTCAATTGGATCATGCCTCATGTTGAATAACCACTTTTTAAACCCTCACAGTGACCAAAATTGCCATTTTTACAGAGTTTTGCTTACTCAAAAGCTTCCATTTTGACCCGTTTCAGGCACAGAAATGACTTTCAACACACTTATTTTAGTTGACAAAGTCACAATTCACATCCAACAGTAATTTAGAGTCAAAAGATTAAATGTTAAAATTTCATCATTATAGACCATTTTGGGATCGTTCGACAGGTCCGGAGTCATCGTTTTTCATCCGAAAATTGATTTTTTGGACTGTACCAAAAATGATTCAAAATGTCAATTGGATCGTGCCTCATGTTGAATAACCACTTTTTAAACCCTCACAGTGACCAAAATTGCCATTTTTACAGAGTTTTGCTTACTCAAAAGCTTCCATTTTGACCCGTTTCAGGCACAGAAATGACTTTAAACACACTTATTCTAGTTGACAAAGTCATAATTCACATCCAACAGTCATTTAGAGTCAAAAGATTAAATGTTAAAATGTCATCATTATAGACCATTTTGGGATCGTTCGACAGGTCCGGAGTCATCGTTTTTCATCCGAAAATTGATTTTTTGGACTGTACCAAAAATGATTCAAAATGTCAATTGGATCATGCCTCATGTTGAATAACCACTTTTTAAACCCTCACAGTGACCAAAATTGCCATTTTTACAGAGTTTTGCTTACTCAAAAGCTTCAATTTTGACCCGTTTCAGGCACAGAAATGACTTTAAACACACTTATTTTAGTTGACAAAGTCACAATTCACATCCAACAGTAATTTAGAGTCAAAAGATTAAATGTTAAAATTTCATCATTATAGACCATTTTGGGATCGTTCGACAGGTCCGGAGTCATCGTTTTTCATCCGAAAATTGATTTTTTGGACTGTACCAAAAATGATTCAAAATGTCAATTGGATCATGCCTCATGTTGAATAACCACTTTTTAAACCCTCACAGTGACCAAAATTGCCATTTTTACAGAGTTTTGCTTACTCAAAAGCTTTCATTTTGACCCGTTTCAGGCACAGAAATGACTTTAAACATACTTATTCTAGTTGACAGAGTCATAATTCACATCCAACAGTCATTTAGAGTCAAAAGATGAAATGTTAAAATTTCATCATTATAGACCATTTTGGGATCGTTCGACTGGTCCGGAGTCATCGTTTTTCATCCGAAAATTGATTTTTTGGACTGTACCAAAAATGATTCAAAATGTCAATTGGATCATGCCTCATGTTGAATAACCACTTTTTAAACCCTCACAGTGACCAAAATTGCCATTTTTACAGAGTTTTGCTTACTCAAAAGCTTCAATTTTGACCCGTTTCAGGCACAGAAATGACTTTAAACACACGTATTTTAGTTGACAAAGTCACAATTCACATCCAACAGTAATTTAGAGTCAAAAGATTAAATGTTAAAATTTCATCATTATAGACCATTTTGGGATCGTTCGACAGGTCCGGAGTCATCGTTTTTCATCCGAAAATAGATTTTTTGGACTGTACCAAAAATGATTCAAAATGTCAATTGGATCATGCCTCATGTTGAATAACCACTTTTTAAACCCTCACAGTGACCAAAATTGCCATTTTTACAGAGTTTTGCTTACTCAAAAGCTTCAATTTTGACCCGTTTCAGGCACAGAAATGACTTTAAACACACTTATTTTAGTTGACAAAGTCATAATTCAAATCCATCAGTAATTTAGAGTCAAAAGATTAAATGTTAAAATTTCATCATTATAGACCATTTTGGGATCGTTCGACTGGTCCGGAGTCATCGTTTTTCATCCGAAAATTGATTTTTTGGACTGTACCAAAAATGATTCAAAATGTCAATTGGATCATGCCTCATGTTGAATAAGCACTTTTTAAACCCTCACAGTGACCAAAATTGCCATTTTTACAGAGTTTTGCTTACTCAAAAGCTTCAATTTTGACCCGTTTCAGGCACAAAAATGACTTTAAACACACTTATTTTAGTTGACAAAGTCACAATTCACATCCAACAGTACTTTAGAGTCAAAAGATTAAATGTTAAAATATCATCATTATAGACCATTTTGGGATCGTTCGACAGGTCCGGAGTCATCGTTTTTCATCCGAAAATTGATTTTTTGGACTGTACCAAAAATGATTCAAAATGTCAATTGGATCGTGCCTCATGTTGAATAACCACTTTTTAAACCCTCACAGTGACCAAAATTGCCATTTTTACAGAGTTTTGCTTACTCAAAAGCTTCCATTTTGACCCGTTTCAGGCACAGAAATGACTTTAAACACACTTATTCTAGTTGACAAAGTCACAATTCACATCCAACAGTCATTTAGAGTCAAAAGATTAAATGTTAAAATTTCATCATTATAGACCATTTTGGGATCGTTTGACAGGTCCGGAGTCATCGTTTTTCATCCGAAAATTGATTTTTTGGACTGTACCAAAAATGATTCAAAATGTCAATTGGATCATGCCTCATGTTGAATAACCACTTTTTAAACCCTCACAGTGACCAAAATTGCCATTTTTACAGAGTTTTGCTTACTCAAAAGCTTCCATTTTGACCCGTTTCAGGCACAGAAATGACTTTAAACACACTTATTCTAGTTGACAAATTCATAATTCACATCCAACAGTCATTTAGAGTCAAAAGATTAAATGTTAAAATTTCATCATTATAGACCATTTTGGGATCGTTCGACAGGTCCGGAGTCATCGTTTTTCATCCGAAAATTGATTTTTGGGACTGTACCAAAAATTATTCAAAATGTCAATTGGATCATGCCTCATGTTGAATAACCACTTTTTAAACCCTCACAGTGACCAAAATTGCCATTTTTACAGAGTTTTGCTTACTCAAAAGCTTCCATTTTGACCCGTTTCAGGCACAGAAATGACTTTAAACACACTTATTTTAGTTGACAAAGTCATAATTCACATCCAACAGTCATTTAGAGTCAAAAGATTAAATGTTGAAATTTCATCCATATTGACCATTTTGGGGTCGTTCGACAGGTCCGGAGTCATCGTTTTTCATCCGAAAATTTATTTTTTGGACTGTACCAAAAATGATTCAAAATGTCAATTGGATCGTGCCTCATGTTGAATAACCACTTTTTAAACCCTCACAGTGACCAAAATTGCCATTTTTACAGAGTTTTGCTTACTCAAAAGCTTCCATTTTGACCCGTTTCAGGCACAGAAATGACTTTAAACACACTTATTCTAGTTGACAAAGTCATAATTCACATCCAACAGTCATTTAGAGTCAAAAGATTAAATGTTAAAATTTCATCATTATAGACCATTTTGGGATCGTTCGACTGGTCCGGAGTCATCGTTTTTCATCAGAAAATTGATTTTTTGGACTGTACCAAAAATGATTCAAAATGTCAATTGGATCATGCCTCATGTTGAATAACCACTTTTTAAACCCTCACAGTGACCAAAATTGCCATTTTTACAGAGTTTTGCTTACTCAAAAGCTTCAATTTTGACCCGTTTCAGGCACAGAAATGACTTTAAACACACTTATTTTAGTTGACAAAGTCACAATTCACATCCAACAGTAATTTAGAGTCAAAAGATTAAATGTTAAAATTTCATCATTATAGACCATTTTGGGATCGTTCGACAGGTCCGGAGTCATCGTTTTTCATACGAAAATTGATTTTTTGGACTGTACCAAAAATGATTCAAAATGTCAATTGGATCATGCCTCATGTTGAATAACCACTTTTTAAACCCTCACAGTGACCAAAATTGCCATTTTTACAGAGTTTTGCTTACTCAAAAGCTTTCATTTTGACCCGTTTCAGGCACAGAAATGACTTTAAACACACTTATTCTAGTTGACAGAGTCATAATTCACATCCAACAGTCATTTAGAGTCAAAAGATGAAATGTTAAAATTTCATCATTATAGACCATTTTGGGATCGTTCGACTGGTCCGGAGTCATCGTTTTTCATCCGAAAATTGATTTTTTGGACTGTACCAAAAATGATTCAAAATGTCAATTGGATCATGCCTCATGTTGAATAACCACTTTTTAAACCCTCACAGTGACCAAAATTGCCATTTTTACAGAGTTTTGCTTACTCAAAAGCTTCAATTTTGACCCGTTTCAGGCACAGAAATGACTTTAAACACACTTATTTTAGTTGACAAAGTCACAATTCACATCCAACAGTAATTTAGAGTCAAAAGATTAAATGTTAAAATTTCATCATTATAGACCATTTTGGGATCGTTCGACAGGTCCGGAGTCATCGTTTTTCATCCGAAAATAGATTTTTTGGACTGTACCAAAAATGATTCAAAATGTCAATTGGATCATGCCTCATGTTGAATAACCACTTTTTAAACCCTCACAGTGACCAAAATTGCCATTTTTACAGAGTTTTGCTTACTCAAAAGCTTCAATTTTGACCCGTTTCAGGCACAGAAATGACTTTAAACACACTTATTTTAGTTGACAAAGTCATAATTCAAATCCATCAGTAATTTAGAGTCAAAAGATTAAATGTTAAAATTTCATCATTATAGACCATTTTGGGATCGTTCGACTGGTCCGGAGTCATCGTTTTTCATCCGAAAATTGATTTTTTGGACTGTACCAAAAATGATTCAAAATGTCAATTGGATCGTGCCTCATGTTGAATAAGCACTTTTTAAACCCTCACAGTGACCAAAATTGCCATTTTTACAGAGTTTTGCTTACTCAAAAGCTTCAATTTTGACCCGTTTCAGGCACAAAAATGACTTTAAACACACTTATTTTAGTTGACAAAGTCACAATTCACATCCAACAGTACTTTAGAGTCAAAAGATTAAATGTTAAAATTTCATCATTATAGACCATTTTGGGATCGTTCGACAGGTCCGGAGTCATCGTTTTTCATCCGAAAATTGATTTTTTGGACTGTACCAAAAATGATTCAAAATGTCAATTGGATCGTGCCTCATGTTGAATAACCACTTTTTAAACCCTCACAGTGACCAAAATTGCCATTTTTACAGAGTTTTGCTTACTCAAAAGCTCCCATTTTGACCCGTTTCAGGCACAGAAATGACTTTAAACACACTTATTCTAGTTGACAAAGTCACAATTCACATCCAACAGTCATTTAGAGTCAAAAGATTAAATGTTAAAATGTCATCATTATAGACCATTTTGGGATCGTTCGACAGGTCCGGAGTCATCGTTTTTCATCCGAAAATTGATTTTTTGGACTGTACCAAAAATGATTCAAAATGTCAATTGGATCATGCCTCATGTTGAATAACCACTTTTTAAACCCTCACAGTGACCAAAATTGCCATTTTTACAGAGTTTTGCTTACTCAAAAGCTTCCATTTTGACCCGTTTCAGGCACAGAAATGACTTTAAACACACTTATTCTAGTTGACAAATTCATAATTCACATCCAACAGTCATTTAGAGTCAAAAGATTAAATGTTAAAATTTCATCATTATAGACCATTTTGGGATCGTTCGACAGGTCCGGAGTCATCGTTTTTCATCCGAAAATTGATTTTTGGGACTGTACCAAAAATTATTCAAAATGTCAATTGGATCATGCCTCATGTTGAATAACCACTTTTTAAACCCTCACAGTGACCAAAATTGCCATTTTTACAGAGTTTTGCTTACTCAAAAGCTTCCATTTTGACCCGTTTCAGGCACAGAAATGACTTTAAACACACTTATTTAAGTTGACAAAGTCATAATTCACATCCAACAGTCATTTAGAGTCAAAAGATTAAATGTTGAAATTTCATCCATATTGACCATTTTGGGATCGTTCGACAGGTCCGGAGTCATCGTTTTTCATCCGAAAATTTATTTTTTGGACTGTACCAAAAATGATTCAAAATGTCAATTGGATCGTGCCTCATGTTGAATAACCACTTTTTAAACCCTCACAGTGACCAAAATTGCCATTTTTACAGAGTTTTGCTTACTCAAAAGCTTCCATTTTGACCCGTTTCAGGCACAGAAATGACTTTAAACACACTTATTCTAGTTGACAAAGTCATAATTCACATCCAACAGTCATTTAGAGTCAAAAGATTAAATGTTAAAATGTCATCATTATAGACCATTTTGGGATCGTTCGACAGGTCCGGAGTCATCGTTTTTCATCCGAAAATTGATTTTTTGGACTGTACCAAAAATGATTCAAAATGTCAATTGGATCATGCCTCATGTTGAATAACCACTTTTTAAACCCTCACAGTGACCAAAATTGCCATTTTTACAGAGTTTTGCCTACTCAAAAGCTTCAATTTTGACCCGTTTCAGGCACAGAAATGACTTTAAACACACTTATTTTAGTTGACAAAGTCATAATTCACATCCATCAGTAATTTAGAGTCAAAAGATTAAATGTTAAAATTTCATCATTATAGACCATTTTGGGATCGTTCGACTGGTCCGGAGTCATCGTTTTTCATCAGAAAATTGATTTTTTGGACTGTACCAAAAATGATTCAAAATGTCAATTGGATCATGCCTCATGTTGAATAACCACTTTTTAAACCCTCACAGTGACCAAAATTGCCATTTTTACAGAGTTTTGCTTACTCAAAAGCTTCAATTTTGACCCGTTTCAGGCACAGAAATGACTTTAAACACACTTATTTTAGTTGACAAAGTCACAATTCACATCCAACAGTCATTTAGAGTCAAAAGATTAAATGTTGAAATTTCATCCATATTGACCATTTTGGGGTCGTTCGACAGGTCCGGAGTCATCGTTTTTCATCCGAAAATTTATTTTTTGGACTGTACCAAAAATGATTCAAAATGTCAATTGGATCGTGCCTCATGTTGAATAACCACTTTTTAAACCCTCACAGTGACCAAAATTGCCATTTTTACAGAGTTTTGCTTACTCAAAAGCTTCCATTTTGACCCGTTTCAGGCACAGAAATGACTTTAAACACACTTATTCTAGTTGACAAAGTCATAATTCACATCCAACAGTCATTTAGAGTCAAAAGATTAAATGTTAAAATTTCATCATTATAGACCATTTTGGGATCGTTCGACTGGTCCGGAGTCATCGTTTTTCATCAGAAAATTGATTTTTTGGACTGTACCAAAAATGATTCAAAATGTCAATTGGATCATGCCTCATGTTGAATAACCACTTTTTAAACCCTCACCACAGTGACCAAAATTGCCATTTTTACAGAGTTTTGCTTACTCAAAAGCTTCAATTTTGACCCGTTTCAGGCACAGAAATGACTTTAAACACACTTATTTTAGTTGACAAAGTCACAATTCACATCCAACAGTAATTTAGAGTCAAAAGATTAAATGTTAAAATTTCATCATTATAGACCATTTTGGGATCGTTCGACAGGTCCGGAGTCATCGTTTTTCATACGAAAATTGATTTTTTGGACTGTACCAAAAATGATTCAAAATGTCAATTGGATCATGCCTCATGTTGAATAACCACTTTTTAAACCCTCACAGTGACCAAAATTGCCATTTTTACAGAGTTTTGCTTACTCAAAAGCTTTCATTTTGACCCGTTTCAGGCACAGAAATGACTTTAAACACACTTATTCTAGTTGACAGAGTCATAATTCACATCCAACAGTCATTTAGAGTCAAAAGATGAAATGTTAAAATTTCATCATTATAGACCATTTTGGGATCGTTCGACAGGTCCGGAGTCATCGTTTTTCATCCGAAAATTGATTTTTTGGACTGTACCAAAAATGATTCAAAATGTCAATTGGATCATGCCTCATGTTGAATAACCACTTTTTAAACCCTCACAGTGACCAAAATTGCCATTTTTACAGAGTTTTGCTTACTCAAAAGCTTCAATTTTGACCCGTTTCAGGCACAGAAATGACTTTAAACACACTTATTTTAGTTGACAAAGTCACAATTCACATCCAACAGTAATTTAGAGTCAAAAGATTAAATGTTAAAATTTCATCATTATAGACCATTTTGGGATCGTTCGACAGGTCCGGAGTCATCGTTTTTCATCCGAAAATTGATTTTTTGGACTGTACCAAAAACGATTCAAAATGTCAATTGGATCATGCCTCATGGTGAATAACCACTTTTTAAACCCTCACAGTGACCAAAATTGCCATTTTTACAGAGTTTTGCTTACTCAAAAGCTTTCATTTTGACCCGTTTCAGGCACAGAAATGACTTTAAACACACTTATTCTAGTTGACAGAGTCATAATTCACATCCAACAGTCATTTAGAGTCAAAAGATGAAATGTTAAAATTTCATCATTATAGACCATTTTGGGATCGTTCGACTGGTCCGGAGTCATCGTTTTTCATCCGAAAATTGATTTTTTGGACTGTACCAAAAATGATTCAAAATGTCAATTGGATCATGCCTCATGTTGAATAACCACTTTTTAAACCCTCACAGTGACCAAAATTGCCATTTTTACAGAGTTTTGCTTACTCAAAAGCTTCAATTTTGACCCGTTTCAGGCACAGAAATGACTTTAAACACACTTATTTTAGTTGACAAAGTCATAATTCAAATCCATCAGTAATTTAGAGTCAAAAGATTAAATGTTAAAATTTCATCATTATAGACCATTTTGGGATCGATCGACTGGTCCGGAGTCATCGTTTTTCATCCGAAAATTGATTTTTTGGACTGTACCAAAAAGGATTCAAAATGTCAATTGGATCATGCCTCATGTTGAATAACCACTTTTTAAACCCTCACAGTGACCAAAATTGCCATTTTTACAGAGTTTTGCTTACTCAAAAGCTTCCATTTTGACCCGTTTCAGGCACAGAAATGACTTTCAACACACTTATTTTAGTTGACAAAGTCACAATTCACATCCAACAGTAATTTAGAGTCAAAAGATTAAATGTTAAAATTTCATCATTATAGACCATTTTGGGATCGTTCGACAGGTCCGGAGTCATCGTTTTTCATCCGAAAATTGATTTTTTGGACTGTACCAAAAATGATTCAAAATGTCAATTGGATCGTGCCTCATGTTGAATAACCACTTTTTAAACCCTCACAGTGACCAAAATTGCCATTTTTACAGAGTTTTGCTTACTCAAAAGCTTCCATTTTGACCCGTTTCAGGCACAGAAATGACTTTAAACACACTTATTCTAGTTGACAAAGTCATAATTCACATCCAACAGTCATTTAGAGTCAAAAGATTAAATGTTAAAATGTCATCATTATAGACCATTTTGGGATCGTTCGACAGGTCCGGAGTCATCGTTTTTCATCCGAAAATTGATTTTTTGGACTGTACCAAAAATGATTCAAAATGTCAATTGGATCATGCCTCATGTTGAATAACCACTTTTTAAACCCTCACAGTGACCAAAATTGCCATTTTTACAGAGTTTTGCTTACTCAAAAGCTTCAATTTTGACCCGTTTCAGGCACAGAAATGACTTTAAACACACTTATTTTAGTTGACAAAGTCACAATTCACATCCAACAGTAATTTAGAGTCAAAAGATTAAATGTTAAAATTTCATCATTATAGACCATTTTGGGATCGTTCGACAGGTCCGGAGTCATCGTTTTTCATCCGAAAATTGATTTTTTGGACTGTACCAAAAATGATTCAAAATGTCAATTGGATCATGCCTCATGTTGAATAACCACTTTTTAAACCCTCACAGTGACCAAAATTGCCATTTTTACAGAGTTTTGCTTACTCAAAAGCTTTCATTTTGACCCGTTTCAGGCACAGAAATGACTTTAAACACACTTATTCTAGTTGACAGAGTCATAATTCACATCCAACAGTCATTTAGAGTCAAAAGATGAAATGTTAAAATTTCATCATTATAGACCATTTTGGGATCGTTCGACTGGTCCGGAGTCATCGTTTTTCATCCGAAAATTGATTTTTTGGACTGTACCAAAAATGATTCAAAATGTCAATTGGATCATGCCTCATGTTGAATAACCACTTTTTAAACCCTCACAGTGACCAAAATTGCCATTTTTACAGAGTTTTGCTTACTCAAAAGCTTCAATTTTGACCCGTTTCAGGCACAGAAATGACTTTAAACACACTTATTTTAGTTGACAAAGTCACAATTCACATCCAACAGTAATTTAGAGTCAAAAGATTAAATGTTAAAATTTCATCATTATAGACCATTTTGGGATCGTTCGACAGGTCCGGAGTCATCGTTTTTCATCCGAAAATAGATTTTTTGGACTGTACCAAAAATGATTCAAAATGTCAATTGGATCATGCCTCATGTTGAATAACCACTTTTTAAACCCTCACAGTGACCAAAATTGCCATTTTTACAGAGTTTTGCTTACTCAAAAGCTTCAATTTTGACCCGTTTCAGGCACAGAAATGACTTTAAACACACTTATTTTAGTTGACAAAGTCATAATTCAAATCCATCAGTAATTTAGAGTCAAAAGATTAAATGTTAAAATTTCATCATTATAGACCATTTTGGGATCGTTCGACTGGTCCGGAGTCATCGTTTTTCATCCGAAAATTGATTTTTTGGACTGTACCAAAAATGATTCAAAATGTCAATTGGATCATGCCTCATGTTGAATAAGCACTTTTTAAACCCTCACAGTGACCAAAATTGCCATTTTTACAGAGTTTTGCTTACTCAAAAGCTTCAATTTTGACCCGTTTCAGGCACAAAAATGACTTTAAACACACTTATTTTAGTTGACAAAGTCACAATTCACATCCAACAGTACTTTAGAGTCAAAAGATTAAATGTTAAAATATCATCATTATAGACCATTTTGGGATCGTTCGACAGGTCCGGAGTCATCGTTTTTCATCCGAAAATTGATTTTTTGGACTGTACCAAAAATGATTCAAAATGTCAATTGGATCGTGCCTCATGTTGAATAACCACTTTTTAAACCCTCACAGTGACCAAAATTGCCATTTTTACAGAGTTTTGCTTACTCAAAAGCTTCCATTTTGACCCGTTTCAGGCACAGAAATGACTTTAAACACACTTATTCTAGTTGACAAAGTCACAATTCACATCCAACAGTCATTTAGAGTCAAAAGATTAAATGTTAAAATTTCATCATTATAGACCATTTTGGGATCGTTTGACAGGTCCGGAGTCATCGTTTTTCATCCGAAAATTGATTTTTTGGACTGTACCAAAAATGATTCAAAATGTCAATTGGATCATGCCTCATGTTGAATAACCACTTTTTAAACCCTCACAGTGACCAAAATTGCCATTTTTACAGAGTTTTGCTTACTCAAAAGCTTCCATTTTGACCCGTTTCAGGCACAGAAATGACTTTAAACACACTTATTCTAGTTGACAAATTCATAATTCACATCCAACAGTCATTTAGAGTCAAAAGATTAAATGTTAAAATTTCATCATTATAGACCATTTTGGGATCGTTCGACAGGTCCGGAGTCATCGTTTTTCATCCGAAAATTGATTTTTGGGACTGTACCAAAAATTATTCAAAATGTCAATTGGATCATGCCTCATGTTGAATAACCACTTTTTAAACCCTCACAGTGACCAAAATTGCCATTTTTACAGAGTTTTGCTTACTCAAAAGCTTCCATTTTGACCCGTTTCAGGCACAGAAATGACTTTAAACACACTTATTTTAGTTGACAAAGTCATAATTCACATCCAACAGTCATTTAGAGTCAAAAGATTAAATGTTGAAATTTCATCCATATTGACCATTTTGGGGTCGTTCGACAGGTCCGGAGTCATCGTTTTTCATCCGAAAATTTATTTTTTGGACTGTACCAAAAATGATTCAAAATGTCAATTGGATCGTGCCTCATGTTGAATAACCACTTTTTAAACCCTCACAGTGACCAAAATTGCCATTTTTACAGAGTTTTGCTTACTCAAAAGCTTCCATTTTGACCCGTTTCAGGCACAGAAATGACTTTAAACACACTTATTCTAGTTGACAAAGTCATAATTCACATCCAACAGTCATTTAGAGTCAAAAGATTAAATGTTAAAATTTCATCATTATAGACCATTTTGGGATCGTTCGACTGGTCCGGAGTCATCGTTTTTCATCAGAAAATTGATTTTTTGGACTGTACCAAAAATGATTCAAAATGTCAATTGGATCATGCCTCATGTTGAATAACCACTTTTTAAACCCTCACAGTGACCAAAATTGCCATTTTTACAGAGTTTTGCTTACTCAAAAGCTTCAATTTTGACCCGTTTCAGGCACAGAAATGACTTTAAACACACTTATTTTAGTTGACAAAGTCACAATTCACATCCAACAGTAATTTAGAGTCAAAAGATTAAATGTTAAAATTTCATCATTATAGACCATTTTGGGATCGTTCGACAGGTCCGGAGTCATCGTTTTTCATACGAAAATTGATTTTTTGGACTGTACCAAAAATGATTCAAAATGTCAATTGGATCATGCCTCATGTTGAATAACCACTTTTTAAACCCTCACAGTGACCAAAATTGCCATTTTTACAGAGTTTTGCTTACTCAAAAGCTTTCATTTTGACCCGTTTCAGGCACAGAAATGACTTTAAACACACTTATTCTAGTTGACAGAGTCATAATTCACATCCAACAGTCATTTAGAGTCAAAAGATGAAATGTTAAAATTTCATCATTATAGACCATTTTGGGATCGTTCGACTGGTCCGGAGTCATCGTTTTTCATCCGAAAATTGATTTTTTGGACTGTACCAAAAATGATTCAAAATGTCAATTGGATCATGCCTCATGTTGAATAACCACTTTTTAAACCCTCACAGTGACCAAAATTGCCATTTTTACAGAGTTTTGCTTACTCAAAAGCTTCAATTTTGACCCGTTTCAGGCACAGAAATGACTTTAAACACACTTATTTTAGTTGACAAAGTCACAATTCACATCCAACAGTAATTTAGAGTCAAAAGATTAAATGTTAAAATTTCATCATTATAGACCATTTTGGGATCGTTCGACAGGTCCGGAGTCATCGTTTTTCATCCGAAAATAGATTTTTTGGACTGTACCAAAAATGATTCAAAATGTCAATTGGATCATGCCTCGTGTTGAATAACCACTTTTTAAACTCTCACAGTGACCAAAATTGCCATTTTTACAGAGTTTTGCTTACTCAAAAGCTTCAATTTTGACCCGTTTCAGGCACAGAAATGACTTTAAACACACTTATTTTAGTTGACAAAGTCATAATTCAAATCCATCAGTAATTTAGAGTCAAAAGATTAAATGTTAAAATTTCATCATTATAGACCATTTTGGGATCGTTCGACTGGTCCGGAGTCATCGTTTTTCATCCGAAAATTGATTTTTTGGACTGTACCAAAAATGATTCAAAATGTCAATTGGATCATGCCTCATGTTGAATAAGCACTTTTTAAACCCTCACAGTGACCAAAATTGCCATTTTTACAGAGTTTTGCTTACTCAAAAGCTTCAATTTTGACCCGTTTCAGGCACAAAAATGACTTTAAACACACTTATTTTAGTTGACAAAGTCACAATTCACATCCAACAGTACTTTAGAGTCAAAAGATTAAATGTTAAAATTTCATCATTATAGACCATTTTGGGATCGTTCGACAGGTCCGGAGTCATCGTTTTTCATCCGAAAATTGATTTTTTGGACTGTACCAAAAATGATTCAAAATGTCAATTGGATCGTGCCTCATGTTGAATAACCACTTTTTAAACCCTCACAGTGACCAAAATTGCCATTTTTACAGAGTTTTGCTTACTCAAAAGCTCCCATTTTGACCCGTTTCAGGCACAGAAATGACTTTAAACACACTTATTCTAGTTGACAAAGTCACAATTCACATCCAACAGTCATTTAGAGTCAAAAGATTAAATGTTAAAATGTCATCATTATAGACCATTTTGGGATCGTTCGACAGGTCCGGAGTCATCGTTTTTCATCCGAAAATTGATTTTTTGGACTGTACCAAAAATGATTCAAAATGTCAATTGGATCATGCCTCATGTTGAATAACCACTTTTTAAACCCTCACAGTGACCAAAATTGCCATTTTTACAGAGTTTTGCTTACTCAAAAGCTTCCATTTTGACCCGTTTCAGGCACAGAAATGACTTTAAACACACTTATTCTAGTTGACAAATTCATAATTCACATCCAACAGTCATTTAGAGTCAAAAGATTAAATGTTAAAATTTCATCATTATAGACCATTTTGGGATCGTTCGACAGGTCCGGAGTCATCGTTTTTCATCCGAAAATTGATTTTTGGGACTGTACCAAAAATTATTCAAAATGTCAATTGGATCATGCCTCATGTTGAATAACCACTTTTTAAACCCTCACAGTGACCAAAATTGCCATTTTTACAGAGTTTTGCTTACTCAAAAGCTTCCATTTTGACCCGTTTCAGGCACAGAAATGACTTTAAACACACTTATTTAAGTTGACAAAGTCATAATTCACATCCAACAGTCATTTAGAGTCAAAAGATTAAATGTTGAAATTTCATCCATATTGACCATTTTGGGATCGTTCGACAGGTCCGGAGTCATCGTTTTTCATCCGAAAATTTATTTTTTGGACTGTACCAAAAATGATTCAAAATGTCAATTGGATCGTGCCTCATGTTGAATAACCACTTTTTAAACCCTCACAGTGACCAAAATTGCCATTTTTACAGAGTTTTGCTTACTCAAAAGCTTCCATTTTGACCCGTTTCAGGCACAGAAATGACTTTAAACACACTTATTCTAGTTGACAAAGTCATAATTCACATCCAACAGTCATTTAGAGTCAAAAGATTAAATGTTAAAATTTCATCATTATAGACCATTTTGGGATCGTTCGACTGGTCCGGAGTCATCGTTTTTCATCAGAAAATTGATTTTTTGGACTGTACCAAAAATGATTCAAAATGTCAATTGGATCATGCCTCATGTTGAATAACCACTTTTTAAACCCTCACAGTGACCAAAATTGCCATTTTTACAGAGTTTTGCTTACTCAAAAGCTTCAATTTTGACCCGTTTCAGGCACAGAAATGACTTTAAACACACTTATTTTAGTTGACAAAGTCACAATTCACATCCAACAGTAATTTAGAGTCAAAAGATTAAATGTTAAAATTTCATCATTATAGACCATTTTGGGATCGTTCGACAGGTCCGGAGTCATCGTTTTTCATCCGAAAATTGATTTTTTGGACTGTACCAAAAACGATTCAAAATGTCAATTGGATCATGCCTCATGGTGAATAACCACTTTTTAAACCCTCACAGTGACCAAAATTGCAATTTTTACAGAGTTTTGCTTACTCAAAAGCTTTCATTTTGACCCGTTTCAGGCACAGAAATGACTTTAAACACACTTATTCTAGTTGACAGAGTCATAATTCACATCCAACAGTCATTTAGAGTCAAAAGATGAAATGTTAAAATTTCATCATTATAGACCATTTTGGGATTGTTCGACTGGTCCGGAGTCATCGTTTTTCATCCGAAAATTGATTTTTTGGACTGTACCAAAAATGATTCAAAATGTCAATTGGATCATGCCTCATGTTGAATAACCACTTTTTAAACCCTCACAGTGACCAAAATTGCCATTTTTACAGAGTTTTGCTTACTCAAAAGCTTAAATTTTGACCCGTTTCAGGCACAGAAATGACTTTAAACACACTTATTTTTGTTGACAAAGTCACAATTCACATCCAACAGTAATTTAGAGTCAAAAGATTAAATGTTAAAATTTCATCATTATAGACCATTTTGGGATCGTTCGACAGGTCCGGAGTCATCGTTTTTCATCCGAAAATTGATTTTTTGGACTGTACCAAAAACGATTCAAAATGTCAATTGGATCATGCCTCATGGTGAATAACCACTTTTTAAACCCTCACAGTGACCAAAATTGCCATTTTTACAGAGTTTTGCTTACTCAAAAGCTTTCATTTTGACCCGTTTCAGGCACAGAAATGACTTTAAACACACTTATTCTAGTTGACAGAGTCATAATTCACATCCAACAGTCATTTAGAGTCAAAAGATGAAATGTTAAAATTTCATCATTATAGACCATTTTGGGATCGTTCGACTGGTCCGGAGTCATCGTTTTTCATCCGAAAATTGATTTTTTGGACTGTACCAAAAATGATTCAAAATGTCAATTGGATCATGCCTCATGTTGAATAACCACTTTTTAAACCCTCACAGTGACCAAAATTGCCATTTTTACAGAGTTTTGCTTACTCAAAAGCTTCAATTTTGACCCGTTTCAGGCACAGAAATGACTTTAAACACACTTATTTTAGTTGACAAAGTCATAATTCAAATCCATCAGTAATTTAGAGTCAAAAGATTAAATGTTAAAATTTCATCATTATAGACCATTTTGGGATCGATCGACTGGTCCGGAGTCATCGTTTTTCATCCGAAAATTGATTTTTTGGACTGTACCAAAAAGGATTCAAAATGTCAATTGGATCATGCCTCATGTTGAATAACCACTTTTTAAACCCTCACAGTGACCAAAATTGCCATTTTTACAGAGTTTTGCTTACTCAAAAGCTTCCATTTTGACCCGTTTCAGGCACAGAAATGACTTTCAACACACTTATTTTAGTTGACAAAGTCACAATTCACATCCAACAGTAATTTAGAGTCAAAAGATTAAATGTTAAAATTTCATCATTATAGACCATTTTGGGATCGTTCGACAGGTCCGGAGTCATCGTTTTTCATCCGAAAAT
This sequence comes from Lissotriton vulgaris, assembly GCF_964263255.1. NCBI lineage: Eukaryota > Metazoa > Chordata > Amphibia > Caudata > Salamandridae > Lissotriton > Lissotriton vulgaris. The sequence continues at coordinate 248,338 of NW_028250937.1, read as the reverse complement.
TGATTTTTTGGACTGTACCAAAAATGATTCAAAATGTCAATTGGATCGTGCCTCATGTTGAATAACCACTTTTTAAACCCTCACAGTGACCAAAATTGCCATTTTTACAGAGTTTTGCTTACTCAAAAGCTTCCATTTTGACCCGTTTCAGGCACAGAAATGACTTTAAACACACTTATTCTAGTTGACAAAGTCATAATTCACATCCAACAGTCATTTAGAGTCAAAAGATTAAATGTTAAAATGTCATCATTATAGACCATTTTGGGATCGTTCGACAGGTCCGGAGTCATCGTTTTTCATCCGAAAATTGATTTTTTGGACTGTACCAAAAATGATTCAAAATGTCAATTGGATCATGCCTCATGTTGAATAACCACTTTTTAAACCCTCACAGTGACCAAAATTGCCATTTTTACAGAGTTTTGCTTACTCAAAAGCTTCAATTTTGACCCGTTTCAGGCACAGAAATGACTTTAAACACACTTATTTTAGTTGACAAAGTCACAATTCACATCCAACAGTAATTTAGAGTCAAAAGATTAAATGTTAAAATTTCATCATTATAGACCATTTTGGGATCGTTCGACAGGTCCGGAGTCATCGTTTTTCATCCGAAAATTGATTTTTTGGACTGTACCAAAAATGATTCAAAATGTCAATTGGATCATGCCTCATGTTGAATAACCACTTTTTAAACCCTCACAGTGACCAAAATTGCCATTTTTACAGAGTTTTGCTTACTCAAAAGCTTTCATTTTGACCCGTTTCAGGCACAGAAATGACTTTAAACACACTTATTCTAGTTGACAGAGTCATAATTCACATCCAACAGTCATTTAGAGTCAAAAGATGAAATGTTAAAATTTCATCATTATAGACCATTTTGGGATCGTTCGACTGGTCCGGAGTCATCGTTTTTCATCCGAAAATTGATTTTTTGGACTGTACCAAAAATGATTCAAAATGTCAATTGGATCATGCCTCATGTTGAATAACCACTTTTTAAACCCTCACAGTGACCAAAATTGCCATTTTTACAGAGTTTTGCTTACTCAAAAGCTTCAATTTTGACCCGTTTCAGGCACAGAAATGACTTTAAACACACTTATTTTAGTTGACAAAGTCACAATTCACATCCAACAGTAATTTAGAGTCAAAAGATTAAATGTTAAAATTTCATCATTATAGACCATTTTGGGATCGTTCGACAGGTCCGGAGTCATCGTTTTTCATCCGAAAATAGATTTTTTGGACTGTACCAAAAATGATTCAAAATGTCAATTGGATCATGCCTCATGTTGAATAACCACTTTTTAAACCCTCACAGTGACCAAAATTGCCATTTTTACAGAGTTTTGCTTACTCAAAAGCTTCAATTTTGACCCGTTTCAGGCACAGAAATGACTTTAAACACACTTATTTTAGTTGACAAAGTCACAATTCACATCCAACAGTAATTTAGAGTCAAAAGATTAAATGTTAAAATTTCATCATTATAGACCATTTTGGGATCGTTCGACAGGTCCGGAGTCATCGTTTTTCATCCGAAAATAGATTTTTTGGACTGTACCAAAAATGATTCAAAATGTCAATTGGATCATGCCTCATGTTGAATAACCACTTTTTAAACCCTCACAGTGACCAAAATTGCCATTTTTACAGAGTTTTGCTTACTCAAAAGCTTCAATTTTGACCCGTTTCAGGCACAAAAATGACTTTAAACACACTTATTTTAGTTGACAAAGTCACAATTCACATCCAACAGTACTTTAGAGTCAAAAGATTAAATGTTAAAATTTCATCATTATAGACCATTTTGGGATCGTTCGACAGGTCCGGAGTCATCGTTTTTCATCCGAAAATTGATTTTTTGGACTGTACCAAAAATGATTCAAAATGTCAATTGGATCGTGCCTCATGTTGAATAACCACTTTTTAAACCCTCACAGTGACCAAAATTGCCATTTTTACAGAGTTTTGCTTACTCAAAAGCTTCCATTTTGACCCGTTTCAGGCACAGAAATGACTTTAAACACACTTATTCTAGTTGACAAAGTCACAATTCACATCCAACAGTCATTTAGAGTCAAAAGATTAAATGTTAAAATTTCATCATTATAGACCATTTTGGGATCGTTTGACAGGTCCGGAGTCATCGTTTTTCATCCGAAAATTGATTTTTTGGACTGTACCAAAAATGATTCAAAATGTCAATTGGATCATGCCTCATGTTGAATAACCACTTTTTAAACCCTCACAGTGACCAAAATTGCCATTTTTACAGAGTTTTGCTTACTCAAAAGCTTCCATTTTGACCCGTTTCAGGCACAGAAATGACTTTAAACACACTTATTCTAGTTGACAAATTCATAATTCACATCCAACAGTCATTTAGAGTCAAAAGATTAAATGTTAAAATTTCATCATTATAGACCATTTTGGGATCGTTCGACAGGTCCGGAGTCATCGTTTTTCATCCGAAAATTGATTTTTGGGACTGTACCAAAAATTATTCAAAATGTCAATTGGATCATGCCTCATGTTGAATAACCACTTTTTAAACCCTCACAGTGACCAAAATTGCCATTTTTACAGAGTTTTGCTTACTCAAAAGCTTCCATTTTGACCCGTTTCAGGCACAGAAATGACTTTAAACACACTTATTTTAGTTGACAAAGTCATAATTCAAATCCATCAGTAATTTAGAGTCAAAAGATTAAATGTTAAAATTTCATCATTATAGACCATTTTGGGATCGTTCGACTGGTCCGGAGTCATCGTTTTTCATCCGAAAATTGATTTTTTGGACTGTACCAAAAATGATTCAAAATGTCAATTGGATCATGCCTCATGTTGAATAAGCACTTTTTAAACCCTCACAGTGACCAAAATTGCCATTTTTACAGAGTTTTGCTTACTCAAAAGCTTCAATTTTGACCCGTTTCAGGCACAAAAATGACTTTAAACACACTTATTTTAGTTGACAAAGTCACAATTCACATCCAACAGTACTTTAGAGTCAAAAGATTAAATGTTAAAATTTCATCATTATAGACCATTTTGGGATCGTTCGACAGGTCCGGAGTCATCGTTTTTCATCAGAAAATTGATTTTTTGGACTGTACCAAAAATGATTCAAAATGTCAATTGGATCGTGCCTCATGTTGAATAACCACTTTTTAAACCCTCACAGTGACCAAAATTGCCATTTTTACAGAGTTTTGCTTACTCAAAAGCTTCCATTTTGACCCGTTTCAGGCACAGAAATGACTTTAAACACACTTATTCTAGTTGACAAAGTCACAATTCACATCCAACAGTCATTTAGAGTCAAAAGATTAAATGTTAAAATTTCATCATTATAGACCATTTTGGGATCGTTTGACAGGTCCGGAGTCATCGTTTTTCATCCGAAAATTGATTTTTTGGACTGTACCAAAAATGATTCAAAATGTCAATTGGATCATGCCTCATGTTGAATAACCACTTTTTAAACCCTCACAGTGACCAAAATTGCCATTTTTACAGAGTTTTGCTTACTCAAAAGCTTCCATTTTGACCCGTTTCAGGCACAGAAATGACTTTAAACACACTTATTCTAGTTGACAAATTCATAATTCACATCCAACAGTCATTTAGAGTCAAAAGATTAAATGTTAAAATTTCATCATTATAGACCATTTTGGGATCGTTCGACAGGTCCGGAGTCATCGTTTTTCATCCGAAAATTGATTTTTGGGACTGTACCAAAAATTATTCAAAATGTCAATTGGATCATGCCTCATGTTGAATAACCACTTTTTAAACCCTCACAGTGACCAAAATTGCCATTTTTACAGAGTTTTGCTTACTCAAAAGCTTCCATTTTGACCCGTTTCAGGCACAGAAATGACTTTAAACACACTTATTTTAGTTGACAAAGTCATAATTCACATCCAACAGTCATTTAGAGTCAAAAGATTAAATGTTGAAATTTCATCCATATTGACCATTTTGGGGTCGTTCGACAGGTCCGGAGTCATCGTTTTTCATCCGAAAATTTATTTTTTGGACTGTACCAAAAATGATTCAAAATGTCAATTGGATCGTGCCTCATGTTGAATAACCACTTTTTAAACCCTCACAGTGACCAAAATTGCCATTTTTACAGAGTTTTGCTTACTCAAAAGCTTCCATTTTGACCCGTTTCAGGCACAGAAATGACTTTAAACACACTTATTCTAGTTGACAAAGTCATAATTCACATCCAACAGTCATTTAGAGTCAAAAGATTAAATGTTAAAATTTCATCATTATAGACCATTTTGGGATCGTTCGACTGGTCCGGAGTCATCGTTTTTCATCAGAAAATTGATTTTTTGGACTGTACCAAAAATGATTCAAAATGTCAATTGGATCATGCCTCATGTTGAATAACCACTTTTTAAACCCTCACAGTGACCAAAATTGCCATTTTTACAGAGTTTTGCTTACTCAAAAGCTTCAATTTTGACCCGTTTCAGGCACAGAAATGACTTTAAACACACTTATTTTAGTTGACAAAGTCACAATTCACATCCAACAGTAATTTAGAGTCAAAAGATTAAATGTTAAAATTTCATCATTATAGACCATTTTGGGATCGTTCGACAGGTCCGGAGTCATCGTTTTTCATACGAAAATTGATTTTTTGGACTGTACCAAAAATGATTCAAAATGTCAATTGGATCATGCCTCATGTTGAATAACCACTTTTTAAACCCTCACAGTGACCAAAATTGCCATTTTTACAGAGTTTTGCTTACTCAAAAGCTTTCATTTTGACCCGTTTCAGGCACAGAAATGACTTTAAACACACTTATTCTAGTTGACAGAGTCATAATTCACATCCAACAGTCATTTAGAGTCAAAAGATGAAATGTTAAAATTTCATCATTATAGACCATTTTGGGATCGTTCGACTGGTCCGGAGTCATCGTTTTTCATCCGAAAATTGATTTTTTGGACTGTACCAAAAATGATTCAAAATGTCAATTGGATCATGCCTCATGTTGAATAACCACTTTTTAAACCCTCACAGTGACCAAAATTGCCATTTTTACAGAGTTTTGCTTACTCAAAAGCTTCAATTTTGACCCGTTTCAGGCACAGAAATGACTTTAAACACACTTATTTTAGTTGACAAAGTCACAATTCACATCCAACAGTAATTTAGAGTCAAAAGATTAAATGTTAAAATTTCATCATTATAGACCATTTTGGGATCGTTCGACAGGTCCGGAGTCATCGTTTTTCATCCGAAAATAGATTTTTTGGACTGTACCAAAAATGATTCAAAATGTCAATTGGATCATGCCTCATGTTGAATAACCACTTTTTAAACCCTCACAGTGACCAAAATTGCCATTTTTACAGAGTTTTGCTTACTCAAAAGCTTCAATTTTGACCCGTTTCAGGCACAGAAATGACTTTAAACACACTTATTTTAGTTGACAAAGTCATAATTCAAATCCATCAGTAATTTAGAGTCAAAAGATTAAATGTTAAAATTTCATCATTATAGACCATTTTGGGATCGTTCGACTGGTCCGGAGTCATCGTTTTTCATCCGAAAATTGATTTTTTGGACTGTACCAAAAATGATTCAAAATGTCAATTGGATCATGCCTCATGTTGAATAAGCACTTTTTAAACCCTCACAGTGACCAAAATTGCCATTTTTACAGAGTTTTGCTTACTCAAAAGCTTCAATTTTGACCCGTTTCAGGCACAAAAATGACTTTAAACACACTTATTTTAGTTGACAAAGTCACAATTCACATCCAACAGTACTTTAGAGTCAAAAGATTAAATGTTAAAATTTCATCATTATAGACCATTTTGGGATCGTTCGACAGGTCCGGAGTCATCGTTTTTCATCCGAAAATTGATTTTTTGGACTGTACCAAAAATGATTCAAAATGTCAATTGGATCGTGCCTCATGTTGAATAACCACTTTTTAAACCCTCACAGTGACCAAAATTGCCATTTTTACAGAGTTTTGCTTACTCAAAAGCTCCCATTTTGACCCGTTTCAGGCACAGAAATGACTTTAAACACACTTATTCTAGTTGACAAAGTCACAATTCACATCCAACAGTCATTTAGAGTCAAAAGATTAAATGTTAAAATGTCATCATTATAGACCATTTTGGGATCGTTCGACAGGTCCGGAGTCATCGTTTTTCATCCGAAAATTGATTTTTTGGACTGTACCAAAAATGATTCAAAATGTCAATTGGATCATGCCTCATGTTGAATAACCACTTTTTAAACCCTCACAGTGACCAAAATTGCCATTTTTACAGAGTTTTGCTTACTCAAAAGCTTCCATTTTGACCCGTTTCAGGCACAGAAATGACTTTAAACACACTTATTCTAGTTGACAAATTCATAATTCACATCCAACAGTCATTTAGAGTCAAAAGATTAAATGTTAAAATTTCATCATTATAGACCATTTTGGGATCGTTCGACAGGTCCGGAGTCATCGTTTTTCATCCGAAAATTGATTTTTGGGACTGTACCAAAAATTATTCAAAATGTCAATTGGATCATGCCTCATGTTGAATAACCACTTTTTAAACCCTCACAGTGACCAAAATTGCCATTTTTACAGAGTTTTGCTTACTCAAAAGCTTCCATTTTGACCCGTTTCAGGCACAGAAATGACTTTAAACACACTTATTTAAGTTGACAAAGTCATAATTCACATCCAACAGTCATTTAGAGTCAAAAGATTAAATGTTGAAATTTCATCCATATTGACCATTTTGGGATCGTTCGACAGGTCCGGAGTCATCGTTTTTCATCCGAAAATTTATTTTTTGGACTGTACCAAAAATGATTCAAAATGTCAATTGGATCGTGCCTCATGTTGAATAACCACTTTTTAAACCCTCACAGTGACCAAAATTGCCATTTTTACAGAGTTTTGCTTACTCAAAAGCTTCCATTTTGACCCGTTTCAGGCACAGAAATGACTTTAAACACACTTATTCTAGTTGACAAAGTCATAATTCACATCCAACAGTCATTTAGAGTCAAAAGATTAAATGTTAAAATTTCATCATTATAGACCATTTTGGGATCGTTCGACTGGTCCGGAGTCATCGTTTTTCATCAGAAAATTGATTTTTTGGACTGTACCAAAAATGATTCAAAATGTCAATTGGATCATGCCTCATGTTGAATAACCACTTTTTAAACCCTCACAGTGACCAAAATTGCCATTTTTACAGAGTTTTGCTTACTCAAAAGCTTCAATTTTGACCCGTTTCAGGCACAGAAATGACTTTAAACACACTTATTTTAGTTGACAAAGTCACAATTCACATCCAACAGTAATTTAGAGTCAAAAGATTAAATGTTAAAATTTCATCATTATAGACCATTTTGGGATCGTTCGACAGGTCCGGAGTCATCGTTTTTCATCCGAAAATTGATTTTTTGGACTGTACCAAAAACGATTCAAAATGTCAATTGGATCATGCCTCATGGTGAATAACCACTTTTTAAACCCTCACAGTGACCAAAATTGCAATTTTTACAGAGTTTTGCTTACTCAAAAGCTTTCATTTTGACCCGTTTCAGGCACAGAAATGACTTTAAACACACTTATTCTAGTTGACAGAGTCATAATTCACATCCAACAGTCATTTAGAGTCAAAAGATGAAATGTTAAAATTTCATCATTATAGACCATTTTGGGATCGTTCGACTGGTCCGGAGTCATCGTTTTTCATCCGAAAATTGATTTTTTGGACTGTACCAAAAATGATTCAAAATGTCAATTGGATCATGCCTCATGTTGAATAACCACTTTTTAAACCCTCACAGTGACCAAAATTGCCATTTTTACAGAGTTTTGCTTACTCAAAAGCTTAAATTTTGACCCGTTTCAGGCACAGAAATGACTTTAAACACACTTATTTTTGTTGACAAAGTCACAATTCACATCCAACAGTAATTTAGAGTCAAAAGATTAAATGTTAAAATTTCATCATTATAGACCATTTTGGGATCGTTCGACAGGTCCGGAGTCATCGTTTTTCATCCGAAAATTGATTTTTTGGACTGTACCAAAAACGATTCAAAATGTCAATTGGATCATGCCTCATGGTGAATAACCACTTTTTAAACCCTCACAGTGACCAAAATTGCCATTTTTACAGAGTTTTGCTTACTCAAAAGCTTTCATTTTGACCCGTTTCAGGCACAGAAATGACTTTAAACACACTTATTCTAGTTGACAGAGTCATAATTCACATCCAACAGTCATTTAGAGTCAAAAGATGAAATGTTAAAATTTCATCATTATAGACCATTTTGGGATCGTTCGACTGGTCCGGAGTCATCGTTTTTCATCCGAAAATTGATTTTTTGGACTGTACCAAAAATGATTCAAAATGTCAATTGGATCATGCCTCATGTTGAATAACCACTTTTTAAACCCTCACAGTGACCAAAATTGCCATTTTTACAGAGTTTTGCTTACTCAAAAGCTTCAATTTTGACCCGTTTCAGGCACAGAAATGACTTTAAACACACTTATTTTAGTTGACAAAGTCATAATTCAAATCCATCAGTAATTTAGAGTCAAAAGATTAAATGTTAAAATTTCATCATTATAGACCATTTTGGGATCGATCGACTGGTCCGGAGTCATCGTTTTTCATCCGAAAATTGATTTTTTGGACTGTACCAAAAAGGATTCAAAATGTCAATTGGATCATGCCTCATGTTGAATAACCACTTTTTAAACCCTCACAGTGACCAAAATTGCCATTTTTACAGAGTTTTGCTTACTCAAAAGCTTCCATTTTGACCCGTTTCAGGCACAGAAATGACTTTCAACACACTTATTTTAGTTGACAAAGTCACAATTCACATCCAACAGTAATTTAGAGTCAAAAGATTAAATGTTAAAATTTCATCATTATAGACCATTTTGGGATCGTTCGACAGGTCCGGAGTCATCGTTTTTCATCCGAAAATTGATTTTTTGGACTGTACCAAAAATGATTCAAAATGTCAATTGGATCGTGCCTCATGTTGAATAACCACTTTTTAAACCCTCACAGTGACCAAAATTGCCATTTTTACAGAGTTTTGCTTACTCAAAAGCTTCCATTTTGACCCGTTTCAGGCACAGAAATGACTTTAAACACACTTATTCTAGTTGACAAAGTCATAATTCACATCCAACAGTCATTTAGAGTCAAAAGATTAAATGTTAAAATGTCATCATTATAGACCATTTTGGGATCGTTCGACAGGTCCGGAGTCATCGTTTTTCATCCGAAAATTGATTTTTTGGACTGTACCAAAAATGATTCAAAATGTCAATTGGATCATGCCTCATGTTGAATAACCACTTTTTAAACCCTCACAGTGACCAAAATTGCCATTTTTACAGAGTTTTGCTTACTCAAAAGCTTCAATTTTGACCCGTTTCAGGCACAGAAATGACTTTAAACACACTTATTTTAGTTGACAAAGTCACAATTCACATCCAACAGTAATTTAGAGTCAAAAGATTAAATGTTAAAATTTCATCATTATAGACCATTTTGGGATCGTTCGACAGGTCCGGAGTCATCGTTTTTCATCCGAAAATTGATTTTTTGGACTGTACCAAAAATGATTCAAAATGTCAATTGGATCATGCCTCATGTTGAATAACCACTTTTTAAACCCTCACAGTGACCAAAATTGCCATTTTTACAGAGTTTTGCTTACTCAAAAGCTTTCATTTTGACCCGTTTCAGGCACAGAAATGACTTTAAACACACTTATTCTAGTTGACAGAGTCATAATTCACATCCAACAGTCATTTAGAGTCAAAAGATGAAATGTTAAAATTTCATCATTATAGACCATTTTGGGATCGTTCGACTGGTCCGGAGTCATCGTTTTTCATCCGAAAATTGATTTTTTGGACTGTACCAAAAATGATTCAAAATGTCAATTGGATCATGCCTCATGTTGAATAACCACTTTTTAAACCCTCACAGTGACCAAAATTGCCATTTTTACAGAGTTTTGCTTACTCAAAAGCTTCAATTTTGACCCGTTTCAGGCACAGAAATGACTTTAAACACACTTATTTTAGTTGACAAAGTCACAATTCACATCCAACAGTAATTTAGAGTCAAAAGATTAAATGTTAAAATTTCATCATTATAGACCATTTTGGGATCGTTCGACAGGTCCGGAGTCATCGTTTTTCATCCGAAAATAGATTTTTTGGACTGTACCAAAAATGATTCAAAATGTCAATTGGATCATGCCTCATGTTGAATAACCACTTTTTAAACCCTCACAGTGACCAAAATTGCCATTTTTACAGAGTTTTGCTTACTCAAAAGCTTCAATTTTGACCCGTTTCAGGCACAAAAATGACTTTAAACACACTTATTTTAGTTGACAAAGTCACAATTCACATCCAACAGTACTTTAGAGTCAAAAGATTAAATGTTAAAATTTCATCATTATAGACCATTTTGGGATCGTTCGACAGGTCCGGAGTCATCGTTTTTCATCCGAAAATTGATTTTTTGGACTGTACCAAAAATGATTCAAAATGTCAATTGGATCGTGCCTCATGTTGAATAACCACTTTTTAAACCCTCACAGTGACCAAAATTGCCATTTTTACAGAGTTTTGCTTACTCAAAAGCTTCCATTTTGACCCGTTTCAGGCACAGAAATGACTTTAAACACACTTATTCTAGTTGACAAAGTCACAATTCACATCCAACAGTCATTTAGAGTCAAAAGATTAAATGTTAAAATTTCATCATTATAGACCATTTTGGGATCGTTTGACAGGTCCGGAGTCATCGTTTTTCATCCGAAAATTGATTTTTTGGACTGTACCAAAAATGATTCAAAATGTCAATTGGATCATGCCTCATGTTGAATAACCACTTTTTAAACCCTCACAGTGACCAAAATTGCCATTTTTACAGAGTTTTGCTTACTCAAAAGCTTCCATTTTGACCCGTTTCAGGCACAGAAATGACTTTAAACACACTTATTCTAGTTGACAAATTCATAATTCACATCCAACAGTCATTTAGAGTCAAAAGATTAAATGTTAAAATTTCATCATTATAGACCATTTTGGGATCGTTCGACAGGTCCGGAGTCATCGTTTTTCATCCGAAAATTGATTTTTGGGACTGTACCAAAAATTATTCAAAATGTCAATTGGATCATGCCTCATGTTGAATAACCACTTTTTAAACCCTCACAGTGACCAAAATTGCCATTTTTACAGAGTTTTGCTTACTCAAAAGCTTCCATTTTGACCCGTTTCAGGCACAGAAATGACTTTAAACACACTTATTTTAGTTGACAAAGTCATAATTCAAATCCATCAGTAATTTAGAGTCAAAAGATTAAATGTTAAAATTTCATCATTATAGACCATTTTGGGATCGTTCGACTGGTCCGGAGTCATCGTTTTTCATCCGAAAATTGATTTTTTGGACTGTACCAAAAATGATTCAAAATGTCAATTGGATCATGCCTCATGTTGAATAAGCACTTTTTAAACCCTCACAGTGACCAAAATTGCCATTTTTACAGAGTTTTGCTTACTCAAAAGCTTCAATTTTGACCCGTTTCAGGCACAAAAATGACTTTAAACACACTTATTTTAGTTGACAAAGTCACAATTCACATCCAACAGTACTTTAGAGTCAAAAGATTAAATGTTAAAATTTCATCATTATAGACCATTTTGGGATCGTTCGACAGGTCCGGAGTCATCGTTTTTCATCAGAAAATTGATTTTTTGGACTGTACCAAAAATGATTCAAAATGTCAATTGGATCGTGCCTCATGTTGAATAACCACTTTTTAAACCCTCACAGTGACCAAAATTGCCATTTTTACAGAGTTTTGCTTACTCAAAAGCTTCCATTTTGACCCGTTTCAGGCACAGAAATGACTTTAAACACACTTATTCTAGTTGACAAAGTCACAATTCACATCCAACAGTCATTTAGAGTCAAAAGATTAAATGTTAAAATTTCATCATTATAGACCATTTTGGGATCGTTTGACAGGTCCGGAGTCATCGTTTTTCATCCGAAAATTGATTTTTTGGACTGTACCAAAAATGATTCAAAATGTCAATTGGATCATGCCTCATGTTGAATAACCACTTTTTAAACCCTCACAGTGACCAAAATTGCCATTTTTACAGAGTTTTGCTTACTCAAAAGCTTCCATTTTGACCCGTTTCAGGCACAGAAATGACTTTAAACACACTTATTCTAGTTGACAAATTCATAATTCACATCCAACAGTCATTTAGAGTCAAAAGATTAAATGTTAAAATTTCATCATTATAGACCATTTTGGGATCGTTCGACAGGTCCGGAGTCATCGTTTTTCATCCGAAAATTGATTTTTGGGACTGTACCAAAAATTATTCAAAATGTCAATTGGATCATGCCTCATGTTGAATAACCACTTTTTAAACCCTCACAGTGACCAAAATTGCCATTTTTACAGAGTTTTGCTTACTCAAAAGCTTCCATTTTGACCCGTTTCAGGCACAGAAATGACTTTAAACACACTTATTTTAGTTGACAAAGTCATAATTCACATCCAACAGTCATTTAGAGTCAAAAGATTAAATGTTGAAATTTCATCCATATTGACCATTTTGGGGTCGTTCGACAGGTCCGGAGTCATCGTTTTTCATCCGAAAATTTATTTTTTGGACTGTACCAAAAATGATTCAAAATGTCAATTGGATCGTGCCTCATGTTGAATAACCACTTTTTAAACCCTCACAGTGACCAAAATTGCCATTTTTACAGAGTTTTGCTTACTCAAAAGCTTCCATTTTGACCCGTTTCAGGCACAGAAATGACTTTAAACACACTTATTCTAGTTGACAAAGTCATAATTCACATCCAACAGTCATTTAGAGTCAAAAGATTAAATGTTAAAATTTCATCATTATAGACCATTTTGGGATCGTTCGACTGGTCCGGAGTCATCGTTTTTCATCAGAAAATTGATTTTTTGGACTGTACCAAAAATGATTCAAAATGTCAATTGGATCATGCCTCATGTTGAATAACCACTTTTTAAACCCTCACAGTGACCAAAATTGCCATTTTTACAGAGTTTTGCTTACTCAAAAGCTTCAATTTTGACCCGTTTCAGGCACAGAAATGACTTTAAACACACTTATTTTAGTTGACAAAGTCACAATTCACATCCAACAGTAATTTAGAGTCAAAAGATTAAATGTTAAAATTTCATCATTATAGACCATTTTGGGATCGTTCGACAGGTCCGGAGTCATCGTTTTTCATACGAAAATTGATTTTTTGGACTGTACCAAAAATGATTCAAAATGTCAATTGGATCATGCCTCATGTTGAATAACCACTTTTTAAACCCTCACAGTGACCAAAATTGCCATTTTTACAGAGTTTTGCTTACTCAAAAGCTTTCATTTTGACCCGTTTCAGGCACAGAAATGACTTTAAACACACTTATTCTAGTTGACAGAGTCATAATTCACATCCAACAGTCATTTAGAGTCAAAAGATGAAATGTTAAAATTTCATCATTATAGACCATTTTGGGATCGTTCGACTGGTCCGGAGTCATCGTTTTTCATCCGAAAATTGATTTTTTGGACTGTACCAAAAATGATTCAAAATGTCAATTGGATCATGCCTCATGTTGAATAACCACTTTTTAAACCCTCACAGTGACCAAAATTGCCATTTTTACAGAGTTTTGCTTACTCAAAAGCTTCAATTTTGACCCGTTTCAGGCACAGAAATGACTTTAAACACACTTATTTTAGTTGACAAAGTCACAATTCACATCCAACAGTAATTTAGAGTCAAAAGATTAAATGTTAAAATTTCATCATTATAGACCATTTTGGGATCGTTCGACAGGTCCGGAGTCATCGTTTTTCATCCGAAAATAGATTTTTTGGACTGTACCAAAAATGATTCAAAATGTCAATTGGATCATGCCTCATGTTGAATAACCACTTTTTAAACCCTCACAGTGACCAAAATTGCCATTTTTACAGAGTTTTGCTTACTCAAAAGCTTCAATTTTGACCCGTTTCAGGCACAGAAATGACTTTAAACACACTTATTTTAGTTGACAAAGTCATAATTCAAATCCATCAGTAATTTAGAGTCAAAAGATTAAATGTTAAAATTTCATCATTATAGACCATTTTGGGATCGTTCGACTGGTCCGGAGTCATCGTTTTTCATCCGAAAATTGATTTTTTGGACTGTACCAAAAATGATTCAAAATGTCAATTGGATCATGCCTCATGTTGAATAAGCACTTTTTAAACCCTCACAGTGACCAAAATTGCCATTTTTACAGAGTTTTGCTTACTCAAAAGCTTCAATTTTGACCCGTTTCAGGCACAAAAATGACTTTAAACACACTTATTTTAGTTGACAAAGTCACAATTCACATCCAACAGTACTTTAGAGTCAAAAGATTAAATGTTAAAATTTCATCATTATAGACCATTTTGGGATCGTTCGACAGGTCCGGAGTCATCGTTTTTCATCCGAAAATTGATTTTTTGGACTGTACCAAAAATGATTCAAAATGTCAATTGGATCGTGCCTCATGTTGAATAACCACTTTTTAAACCCTCACAGTGACCAAAATTGCCATTTTTACAGAGTTTTGCTTACTCAAAAGCTCCCATTTTGACCCGTTTCAGGCACAGAAATGACTTTAAACACACTTATTCTAGTTGACAAAGTCACAATTCACATCCAACAGTCATTTAGAGTCAAAAGATTAAATGTTAAAATGTCATCATTATAGACCATTTTGGGATCGTTCGACAGGTCCGGAGTCATCGTTTTTCATCCGAAAATTGATTTTTTGGACTGTACCAAAAATGATTCAAAATGTCAATTGGATCATGCCTCATGTTGAATAACCACTTTTTAAACCCTCACAGTGACCAAAATTGCCATTTTTACAGAGTTTTGCTTACTCAAAAGCTTCCATTTTGACCCGTTTCAGGCACAGAAATGACTTTAAACACACTTATTCTAGTTGACAAATTCATAATTCACATCCAACAGTCATTTAGAGTCAAAAGATTAAATGTTAAAATTTCATCATTATAGACCATTTTGGGATCGTTCGACAGGTCCGGAGTCATCGTTTTTCATCCGAAAATTGATTTTTGGGACTGTACCAAAAATTATTCAAAATGTCAATTGGATCATGCCTCATGTTGAATAACCACTTTTTAAACCCTCACAGTGACCAAAATTGCCATTTTTACAGAGTTTTGCTTACTCAAAAGCTTCCATTTTGACCCGTTTCAGGCACAGAAATGACTTTAAACACACTTATTTAAGTTGACAAAGTCATAATTCACATCCAACAGTCATTTAGAGTCAAAAGATTAAATGTTGAAATTTCATCCATATTGACCATTTTGGGATCGTTCGACAGGTCCGGAGTCATCGTTTTTCATCCGAAAATTTATTTTTTGGACTGTACCAAAAATGATTCAAAATGCCAATTGGATCGTGCCTCATGTTGAATAACCACTTTTTAAACCCTCACAGTGACCAAAATTGCCATTTTTACAGAGTTTTGCTTACTCAAAAGCTTCCATTTTGACCCGTTTCAGGCACAGAAATGACTTTAAACACACTTATTCTAGTTGACAAAGTCATAATTCACATCCAACAGTCATTTAGAGTCAAAAGATTAAATGTTAAAATGTCATCATTATAGACCATTTTGGGATCGTTCGACAGGTCCGGAGTCATCGTTTTTCATCCGAAAATTGATTTTTTGGACTGTACCAAAAATGATTCAAAATGTCAATTGGATCATGCCTCATGTTGAATAACCACTTTTTAAACCCTCACAGTGACCAAAATTGCCATTTTTACAGAGTTTTGCTTACTCAAAAGCTTCAATTTTGACCCGTTTCAGGCACAGAAATGACTTTAAACACACTTATTTTAGTTGACAAAGTCATAATTCACATCCATCAGTAATTTAGAGTCAAAAGATTAAATGTTAAAATTTCATCATTATAGACCATTTTGGGATCGTTCGACTGGTCCGGAGTCATCGTTTTTCATCAGAAAATTGATTTTTTGGACTGTACCAAAAATGATTCAAAATGTCAATTGGATCATGCCTCATGTTGAATAACCACTTTTTAAACCCTCACAGTGACCAAAATTGCCATTTTTACAGAGTTTTGCTTACTCAAAAGCTTCAATTTTGACCCGTTTCAGGCACAGAAATGACTTTAAACACACTTATTTTAGTTGACAAAGTCACAATTCACATCCAACAGTAATTTAGAGTCAAAAGATTAAATGTTAAAATTTCATCATTATAGACCATTTTGGGATCGTTCGACAGGTCCGGAGTCATCGTTTTTCATCCGAAAATTGATTTTTTGGACTGTACCAAAAACGATTCAAAATGTCAATTGGATCATGCCTCATGGTGAATAACCACTTTTTAAACCCTCACAGTGACCAAAATTGCAATTTTTACAGAGTTTTGCTTACTCAAAAGCTTTCATTTTGACCCGTTTCAGGCACAGAAATGACTTTAAACACACTTATTCTAGTTGACAGAGTCATAATTCACATCCAACAGTCATTTAGAGTCAAAAGATGAAATGTTAAAATTTCATCATTATAGACCATTTTGGGATCGTTCGACTGGTCCGGAGTCATCGTTTTTCATCCGAAAATTGATTTTTTGGACTGTACCAAAAATGATTCAAAATGTCAATTGGATCATGCCTCATGTTGAATAACCACTTTTTAAACCCTCACAGTGACCAAAATTGCCATTTTTACAGAGTTTTGCTTACTCAAAAGCTTCAATTTTGACCCGTTTCAGGCACAGAAATGACTTTAAACACACTTATTTTAGTTGACAAAGTCACAATTCACATCCAACAGTAATTTAGAGTCAAAAGATTAAATGTTAAAATTTCATCATTATAGACCATTTTGGGATCGTTCGACAGGTCCGGAGTCATCGTTTTTCATCCGAAAATTGATTTTTTGGACTGTACCAAAAACGATTCAAAATGTCAATTGGATCATGCCTCATGGTGAATAACCACTTTTTAAACCCTCACAGTGACCAAAATTGCCATTTTTACAGAGTTTTGCTTACTCAAAAGCTTTCATTTTGACCCGTTTCAGGCACAGAAATGACTTTAAACACACTTATTCTAGTTGACAGAGTCATAATTCACATCCAACAGTCATTTAGAGTCAAAAGATGAAATGTTAAAATTTCATCATTATAGACCATTTTGGGATCGTTCGACTGGTCCGGAGTCATCGTTTTTCATCCGAAAATTGATTTTTTGGACTGTACCAAAAATGATTCAAAATGTCAATTGGATCATGCCTCATGTTGAATAACCACTTTTTAAACCCTCACAGTGACCAAAATTGCCATTTTTACAGAGTTTTGCTTACTCAAAAGCTTCAATTTTGACCCGTTTCAGGCACAGAAATGACTTTAAACACACTTATTTTAGTTGACAAAGTCATAATTCAAATCCATCAGTAATTTAGAGTCAAAAGATTAAATGTTAAAATTTCATCATTATAGACCATTTTGGGATCGATCGACTGGTCCGGAGTCATCGTTTTTCATCCGAAAATTGATTTTTTGGACTGTACCAAAAAGGATTCAAAATGTCAATTGGATCATGCCTCATGTTGAATAACCACTTTTTAAACCCTCACAGTGACCAAAATTGCCATTTTTACAGAGTTTTGCTTACTCAAAAGCTTCCATTTTGACCCGTTTCAGGCACAGAAATGACTTTCAACACACTTATTTTAGTTGACAAAGTCACAATTCACATCCAACAGTAATTTAGAGTCAAAAGATTAAATGTTAAAATTTCATCATTATAGACCATTTTGGGATCGTTCGACAGGTCCGGAGTCATCGTTTTTCATCCGAAAATTGATTTTTTGGACTGTACCAAAAATGATTCAAAATGTCAATTGGATCGTGCCTCATGTTGAATAACCACTTTTTAAACCCTCACAGTGACCAAAATTGCCATTTTTACAGAGTTTTGCTTACTCAAAAGCTTCCATTTTGACCCGTTTCAGGCACAGAAATGACTTTAAACACACTTATTCTAGTTGACAAAGTCATAATTCACATCCAACAGTCATTTAGAGTCAAAAGATTAAATGTTAAAATGTCATCATTATAGACCATTTTGGGATCGTTCGACAGGTCCGGAGTCATCGTTTTTCATCCGAAAATTGATTTTTTGGACTGTACCAAAAATGATTCAAAATGTCAATTGGATCATGCCTCATGTTGAATAACCACTTTTTAAACCCTCACAGTGACCAAAATTGCCATTTTTACAGAGTTTTGCTTACTCAAAAGCTTCAATTTTGACCCGTTTCAGGCACAGAAATGACTTTAAACACACTTATTTTAGTTGACAAAGTCACAATTCACATCCAACAGTAATTTAGAGTCAAAAGATTAAATGTTAAAATTTCATCATTATAGACCATTTTGGGATCGTTCGACAGGTCCGAAGTCATCGTTTTTCATCCGAAAATTGATTTTTTGGACTGTACCAAAAATGATTCAAAATGTCAATTGGATCATGCCTCATGTTGAATAACCACTTTTTAAACCCTCACAGTGACCAAAATTGCCATTTTTACAGAGTTTTGCTTACTCAAAAGCTTTCATTTTGACCCGTTTCAGGCACAGAAATGACTTTAAACACACTTATTCTAGTTGACAGAGTCATAATTCACATCCAACAGTCATTTAGAGTCAAAAGATGAAATGTTAAAATTTCATCATTATAGACCATTTTGGGATCGTTCGACTGGTCCGGAGTCATCGTTTTTCATCCGAAAATTGATTTTTTGGACTGTACCAAAAATGATTCAAAATGTCAATTGGATCATGCCTCATGTTGAATAACCACTTTTTAAACCCTCACAGTGACCAAAATTGCCATTTTTACAGAGTTTTGCTTACTCAAAAGCTTCAATTTTGACCCGTTTCAGGCACAGAAATGACTTTAAACACACTTATTTTAGTTGACAAAGTCACAATTCACATCCAACAGTAATTTAGAGTCAAAAGATTAAATGTTAAAATTTCATCATTATAGACCATTTTGGGATCGTTCGACAGGTCCGGAGTCATCGTTTTTCATCCGAAAATAGATTTTTTGGACTGTACCAAAAATGATTCAAAATGTCAATTGGATCATGCCTCATGTTGAATAACCACTTTTTAAACCCTCACAGTGACCAAAATTGCCATTTTTACAGAGTTTTGCTTACTCAAAAGCTTCAATTTTGACCCGTTTCAGGCACAGAAATGACTTTAAACACACTTATTTTAGTTGACAAAGTCATAATTCAAATCCATCAGTAATTTAGAGTCAAAAGATTAAATGTTAAAATTTCATCATTATAGACCATTTTGGGATCGTTCGACTGGTCCGGAGTCATCGTTTTTCATCCGAAAATTGATTTTTTGGACTGTACCAAAAATGATTCAAAATGTCAATTGGATCATGCCTCATGTTGAATAACCACTTTTTAAACCCTCACAGTGACCAAAATTGCCATTTTTACAGAGTTTTGCTTACTCAAAAGCTTCAATTTTGACCCGTTTCAGGCACAGAAATGACTTTAAACACACTTATTCTAGTTGACAAAGTCATAATTCACATCCAACAGTCATTTAGAGTCAAAAGATTAAATGTTAAAATGTCATCATTATAGATCATTTTGGGATCGTTCGACAGGTCCGGAGTCATCGTTTTTCATCCGAAAATTGATTTTTTGGACTGTACCAAAAATGATTCAAAATGTCAATTGGATCATGCCTCATGTTGAATAACCACTTTTTAAACCCTCACAGTGACCAAAATTGCCATTTTTACAGAGTTTTGCTTACTCAAAAGCTTCAATTTTGACCCGTTTCAGGCACAGAAATGACTTTAAACACACTTATTCTAGTTGACAAAGTCATAATTCACATCCAACAGTCATTTAGAGTCAAAAGATTAAATGTTAAAATTTCATCATTATAGACCATTTTGGGATCGTTCGACAGGTCCGGAGTCATCGTTTTTCATCCGAAAATTGATTTTTTGGACTGTACCAAAAATGATTCAAAATGTCAATTGGATCGTGCCTCATGTTGAATAACCACTTTTTAAACCCTCACAGTGACCAAAATTGCCATTTTTACAGAGTTTTGCTTACTCAAAAGCTTCCATTTTGACCCGTTTCAGGCACAGAAATGACTTTAAACACACTTATTCTAGTTGACAAAGTCATAATTCACATCCAACAGTCATTTAGAGTCAAAAGATTAAATGTTAAAATTTCATCATTATAGACCATTTTGGGATCGTTCGACAGGTCCGGAGTCATCGTTTTTCATCCGAAAATTGATTTTTTGGACTGTACCAAAAATGATTCAAAATGTCAATTGGATCATGCCTCATGTTGAATAACCACTTTTTAAACCCTCACAGTGACCAAAATTGCCATTTTTACAGAGTTTTGCTTACTCAAAAGCTTCAATTTTGACCCGTTTCAGGCACAGAAATGACTTTAAACACACTTATTTTAGTTGACAAAGTCACAATTCACATCCAACAGTAATTTAGAGTCAAAAGATTAAATGTTAAAATTTCATCATTATAGACCATTTTGGGATCGTTCGACAGGTCCGGAGTCATCGTTTTTCATCCGAAAATAGATTTTTTGGACTGTACCAAAAATGATTCAAAATGTCAATTGGATCATGCCTCATGTTGAATAACCACTTTTTAAACCCTCACAGTGACCAAAATTGCCATTTTTACAGAGTTTTGCTTACTCAAAAGCTTCAATTTTGACCCGTTTCAGGCACAGAAATGACTTTAAACACACTTATTTTAGTTGACAAAGTCATAATTCAAATCCATCAGTAATTTAGAGTCAAAAGATTAAATGTTAAAATTTCATCATTATAGACCATTTTGGGATCGTTCGACTGGTCCGGAGTCATCGTTTTTCATCCGAAAATTGATTTTTTGGACTGTACCAAAAATGATTCAAAATGTCAATTGGATCATGCCATATGTTGAATAAGCACTTTTTAAACCCTCACAGTGACCAAAATTGCCATTTTTACAGAGTTTTGCTTACTCAAAAGCTTCAATTTTGACCCGTTTCAGGCACAAAAATGACTTTAAACACACTTATTTTAGTTGACAAAGTCACAATTCACATCCAACAGTACTTTAGAGTCAAAAGATTAAATGTTAAAATTTCATCATTATAGACCATTTTGGGATCGTTCGACAGGTCCGGAGTCATCGTTTTTCATCCGAAAATTGATTTTTTGGACTGTACCAAAAATGATTCAAAATGTCAATTGGATCGTGCCTCATGTTGAATAACCACTTTTTAAACCCTCACAGTGACCAAAATTGCCATTTTTACAGAGTTTTGCTTACTCAAAAGCTCCCATTTTGACCCGTTTCAGGCACAGAAATGACTTTAAACACACTTATTCTAGTTGACAAAGTCACAATTCACATCCAACAGTCATTTAGAGTCAAAAGATTAAATGTTAAAATGTCATCATTATAGACCATTTTGGGATCGTTCGACAGGTCCGGAGTCATCGTTTTTCATCCGAAAATTGATTTTTTGGACTGTACCAAAAATGATTCAAAATGTCAATTGGATCATGCCTCATGTTGAATAACCACTTTTTAAACCCTCACAGTGACCAAAATTGCCATTTTTACAGAGTTTTGCTTACTCAAAAGCTTCCATTTTGACCCGTTTCAGGCACAGAAATGACTTTAAACACACTTATTCTAGTTGACAAATTCATAATTCACATCCAACAGTCATTTAGAGTCAAAAGATTAAATGTTAAAATTTCATCATTATAGACCATTTTGGGATCGTTCGACAGGTCCGGAGTCATCGTTTTTCATCCGAAAATTGATTTTTGGGACTGTACCAAAAATTATTCAAAATGTCAATTGGATCATGCCTCATGTTGAATAACCACTTTTTAAACCCTCACAGTGACCAAAATTGCCATTTTTACAGAGTTTTGCTTACTCAAAAGCTTCCATTTTGACCCGTTTCAGGCACAGAAATGACTTTAAACACACTTATTTTAGTTGACAAAGTCATAATTCACATCCAACAGTCATTTACAGTCAAAAGATTAAATGTTAAAATATCATTATAGACCATTTTGGGATCGTTCGACAGGTCCGGAGTCATCGTTTTTCATCCGAAAATTGATTTTTTGGACTGTACCAAAAATGATTCAAAATGTCAATTGGATCATGCCTCATGTTGAATAACCACTTTTTAAACCCTCACAGTGACCAAAATTGCCATTTTTACAGAGTTTTGCTTACTCAAAAGCTTCAATTTTGACCCGTTTCAGGCACAGAAATGACTTTAAACACACTTATTTTAGTTGACATAGTCATAATTCACATCCATCAGTAATTTAGAGTCAAAAGATTAAATGTTAAAATTTCATCATTATAGACCATTTTGGGATCGTTCGACTGGTCCGGAGTCATCGTTTTTCATCAGAAAATTGATTTTTTGGACTGTACCAAAAATGATTCAAAATGTCAATTGGATCATGCCTCATGTTGAATAACCACTTTTTAAACCCTCACAGTGACCAAAATTGCCATTTTTACAGAGTTTTGCTTACTCAAAAGCTTCAATTTTGACCCGTTTCAGGCACAGAAATGACTTTAAACACACTTATTTTAGTTGACAAAGTCACAATTCACATCCAACAGTAATTTAGAGTCAAAAGATTAAATGTTAAAATTTCATCATTATAGACCATTTTGGGATCGTTCGACAGGTCCGGAGTCATCGTTTTTCATCCGAAAATTGATTTTTTGGACTGTACCAAAAACGATTCAAAATGTCAATTGGATCATGCCTCATGGTGAATAACCACTTTTTAAACCCTCACAGTGACCAAAATTGCCATTTTTACAGAGTTTTGCTTACTCAAAAGCTTTCATTTTGACCCGTTTCAGGCACAGAAATGACTTTAAACACACTTATTCTAGTTGACAGAGTCATAATTCACATCCAACAGTCATTTAGAGTCAAAAGATGAAATGTTAAAATTTCATCATTATAGACCATTTTGGGATCGTTCGACTGGTCCGGAGTCATCGTTTTTCATCCGAAAATTGATTTTTTGGACTGTACCAAAAATGATTCAAAATGTCAATTGGATCATGCCTCATGTTGAATAACCACTTTTTAAACCCTCACAGTGACCAAAATTGCCATTTTTACAGAGTTTTGCTTACTCAAAAGCTTCAATTTTGACCCGTTTCAGGCACAGAAATGACTTCAAACACACTTATTTTAGTTGACAAAGTCATAATTCAAATCTATCAGTAATTTAGAGTCAAAAGATTAAATGTTAAAATTTCATCATTATAGACCATTTTGGGATCGATCGACTGGTCCGGAGTCATCGTTTTTCATCCGAAAATTGATTTTTTGGACTGTACCAAAAAGGATTCAAAATGTCAATTGGATCATGCCTCATGTTGAATAACCACTTTTTAAACCCTCACAGTGACCAAAATTGCCATTTTTACAGAGTTTTGCTTACTCAAAAGCTTCCATTTTGACCCGTTTCAGGCACAGAAATGACTTTCAACACACTTATTTTAGTTGACAAAGTCACAATTCACATCCAACAGTAATTTAGAGTCAAAAGATTAAATGTTAAAATTTCATCATTATAGACGATTTTGGGATCGTTCGACAGGTCCGGAGTCATCGTTTTTCATCCGAAAATTGATTTTTTGGACTGTACCAAAAATGATTCAAAATGTCAATTGGATCGTGCCTCATGTTGAATAACCACTTTTTAAACCCTCACAGTGACCAAAATTGCCATTTTTACAGAGTTTTGCTTACTCAAAAGCTTCCATTTTGACCCGTTTCAGGCACAGAAATGACTTTAAACACACTTATTCTAGTTGACAAAGTCATAATTCACATCCAACAGTCATTTAGAGTCAAAAGATTAAATGTTAAAATGTCATCATTATAGACCATTTTGGGATCGTTCGACAGGTCCGGAGTCATCGTTTTTCATCCGAAAATTGATTTTTTGGACTGTACCAAAAATGATTCAAAATGTCAATTGGATCATGCCTCATGTTGAATAACCACTTTTTAAACCCTCACAGTGACCAAAATTGCCATTTTTACAGAGTTTTGCTTACTCAAAAGCTTCAATTTTGACCCGTTTCAGGCACAGAAATGACTTTAAACACACTTATTTTAGTTGACAAAGTCACAATTCACATCCAACAGTAATTTAGAGTCAAAAGATTAAATGTTAAAATTTCATCATTATAGACCATTTTGGGATCGTTCGACAGGTCCGGAGTCATCGTTTTTCATCCGAAAATAGATTTTTTGGACTGTACCAAAAATGATTCAAAATGTCAATTGGATCATGCCTCATGTTGAATAACCACTTTTTAAACCCTCACAGTGACCAAAATTGCCATTTTTACAGAGTTTTGCTTACTCAAAAGCTTCAATTTTGACCCGTTTCAGGCACAGAAATGACTTTAAACACACTTATTTTAGTTGACAAAGTCATAATTCAAATCCATCAGTAATTTAGAGTCAAAAGATTAAATGTTAAAATTTCATCATTATAGACCATTTTGGGATCGTTCGACTGGTCCGGAGTCATCGTTTTTCATCCGAAAATTGATTTTTTGGACTGTACCAAAAATGATTCAAAATGTCAATTGGATCATGCCTCATGTTGAATAACCACTTTTTAAACCCTCACAGTGACCAAAATTGCCATTTTTACAGAGTTTTGCTTACTCAAAAGCTTCAATTTTGACCCGTTTCAGGCACAGAAATGACTTTAAACACACTTATTTTAGTTGACAAAGTCATAATTCAAATCCATCAGTAATTTAGAGTCAAAAGATTAAATGTTAAAATTTCATCATTATAGACCATTTTGGGATCGATCGACTGGTCCGGAGTCATCGTTTTTCATCCGAAAATTGATTTTTTGGACTGTACCAAAAAGGATTCAAAATGTCAATTGGATCATGCCTCATGTTGAATAACCACTTTTTAAACCCTCACAGTGACCAAAATTGCCATTTTTACAGAGTTTTGCTTACTCAAAAGCTTCCATTTTGACCCGTTTCAGGCACAGAAATGACTTTAAACACACTTATTCTAGTTGGCAAAGTCATAATTCACATCCAACAGTCATTTAGAGTCAAAAGATTAAATGTTAAAATGTCATCATTATAGACCATTTTGGGATCGTTCGACAGGTCCGGAGTCATCGTTTTTCATCCGAAAATTGATTTTTTGGACTGTACCAAAAATGATTCAAAATGTCAATTGGATCATGCCTCATGTTGAATAACCACTTTTTAAACCCTCACAGTGACCAAAATTGCCATTTTTACAGAGTTTTGCTTACTCAAAAGCTTCAATTTTGACCCGTTTCAGGCACAGAAATGACTTTAAACACACTTATTCTAGTTGACAAAGTCATAATTCACATCCAACAGTCATTTAGAGTCAAAAGATTAAATGTTAAAATTTCATCATTATAGACCATTTTGGGATCGTTCGACAGGTCCGGAGTCATCGTTTTTCATCCGAAAATTGATTTTTTGGACTGTACCAAAAATGATTCAAAATGTCAATTGGATCGTGCCTCATGTTGAATAACCACTTTTTAAACCCTCACAGTGACCAAAATTGCCATTTTTACAGAGTTTTGCTTACTCAAAAGCTTCCATTTTGACCCGTTTCAGGCACAGAAATGACTTTAAACACACTTATTCTAGTTGACAAAGTCATAATTCACATCCAACAGTCATTTAGAGTCAAAAGATTAAATGTTAAAATTTCATCATTATAGACCATTTTGGGATCGTTCGACAGGTCCGGAGTCATCGTTTTTCATCCGAAAATTGATTTTTTGGACTGTACCAAAAATGATTCAAAATGTCAATTGGATCATGCCTCATGTTGAATAACCACTTTTTAAACCCTCACAGTGACCAAAATTGCCATTTTTACAGAGTTTTGCTTACTCAAAAGCTTCAGTTTTGACCCGTTTCAGGCACAGAAATGACTTTAAACACACTTATTTTAGTTGACAAAGTCATAATTCAAATCTATCAGTAATTTAGAGTCAAAAGATTAAATGTTAAAATTTCATCATTATAGACCATTTTGGGATCGTTCGACTGGTCCGGAGTCCTCGTTTTTCATCCGAAAATTGATTTTTTCGACTGTACCAAAAATGATTCAAAATGTCAATTGGATCATGCCTCATGTTGAATAACCACTTTTTAAACCCTCACAGTGACAAAAAATTGCCATTTTTACAGAGTTTTGCTTACTCAAAAGCTTCAATTTTGACCCGTTTCAGGCACAGAAATGACTTTAAACACACTTATTTTAGTTGACAAAGTCATAATTCACATCCATCAGTAATTTAGAGTCAAAAGATTAAATGTTAAAATTTCATCATTATAGACCATTTTGGGATCGTTCGACTGGTCCGGAGTCATCGTTTTTCATCCGAAAATTGATTTTTTGGACTGTACCAAAAATGATTCAAAATGTCAATTGGATCGTGCCTCATGTTGAATAACCACTTTTTAAACCCTCACAGTGACCAAAATTGCCATTTTTACAGAGTTTTGCTTACTCAAAAGCTTCCATTTTGACCCGTTTCAGGCACAGAAATGACTTTAAACACACTTATTCTAGTTGACAAAGTCACAATTCACATCCAACAGTCATTTAGAGTCAAAAGATTAAATGTTAAAATTTCATCATTATAGACCATTTTGGGATCGTTCGACAGGTCCGGAGTCATCGTTTTTCATCCGAAAATTGATTTTTTGGACTGTACCAAAAATGATTCAAAATGTCAATTGGATCATGCCTCATGTTGAATAACCACTTTTTAAACCCTCACAGTGACCAAAATTGCCATTTTTACAGAGTTTTGCTTACTCAAAAGCTTCAATTTTGACCCGTTTCAGGCACAGAAATGACTTTAAACACACTTATTTTAGTTGACAAAGTCATAATTCAAATCCATCAGTAATTTAGAGTCAAAAGATTAAATGTTAAAATTTCATCATTATAGACCATTTTGGGATCGATCGACTGGTCCGGAGTCATCGTTTTTCATCCGAAAATTGATTTTTTGGACTGTACCAAAAAGGATTCAAAATGTCAATTGGATCATGCCTCATGTTGAATAACCACTTTTTAAACCCTCACAGTGACCAAAATTGCCATTTTTACAGATTTTTGCTTACTCAAAAGCTTCCATTTTGACCCGTTTCAGGCACAGAAATGACTTTAAACACACTTATTCTAGTTGACAAAGTCATAATTCACATCCAACAGTCATTTAGAGTCAAAAGATTAAATGTTAAAATGTCATCATTATAGACCATTTTGGGATCGTTCGACAGGTCCGGAGTCATCGTTTTTCATCCGAAAATTGATTTTTTGGACTGTACCAAAAATGATTCAAAATGTCAATTGGATCATGCCTCATGTTGAATAAACACTTTTTAAACCCTCACAGTGACCAAAATTGCCATTTTTACAGAGTTTTGCTTACTCAAAAGCTTCAATTTTGACCCGTTTCAGGCACAGAAATGACTTTAAACACACTTATTCTAGTTGACAAAGTCATAATTCACATCCAACAGTCATTTAGAGTCAAAAGATTAAATGTTAAAATTTCATCATTATAGACCATTTTGGGATCGTTCGACAGGTCCGGAGTCATCGTTTTTCATCCGAAAATTGATTTTTTGGACTGTACCAAAAATGATTCAAAATGTCAATTGGATCGTGCCTCATGTTGAATAACCACTTTTTAAACCCTCACAGTGACCAAAATTGCCATTTTTACAGAGTTTTTCCTACTCAAAAGCTTCCATTTTGACCCGTTTCAGGCACAGAAATGACTTTAAACACACTTATTCTAGTTGACAAAGTCATAATTCACATCCAACAGTCATTTAGAGTCAAAAGATTAAATGTTAAAATTTCATCATTATAGACCATTTTGGGATCGTTCGACAGGTCCGGAGTCATCGTTTTTCATCCGAAAATTGATTTTTTGGACTGTACCAAAAATGATTCAAAATGTCAATTGGATCATGCCTCATGTTGAATAACCACTTTTTAAACCCTCACAGTGACCAAAATTGCCATTTTTACAGAGTTTTGCTTACTCAAAAGCTTCAATTTTGACCCGTTTCAGGCACAGAAATGACTTTAAACACACTTATTTTAGTTGACAAAGTCACAATTCACATCCAACAGTAATTTAGAGTCAAAAGATTAAATGTTAAAATTTCATCATTATAGACCATTTTGGGATCGTTCGACAGGTCCGGAGTCATCGTTTTTCATCCGAAAATTGATTTTTTGGACTGTACCAAAAATGATTCAAAATGTCAATTGGATCATGCCTCATGTTGAATAACCACTTTTTAAACCCTCACAGTGACCAAAATTGCCATTTTTACAGAGTTTTGCTTACTCAAAAGCTTCAGTTTTGACCCGTTTCAGGCACAGAAATGACTTTAAACACACTTATTTTAGTTGACAAAGTCATAATTCAAATCTATCAGTAATTTAGAGTCAAAAGATTAAATGTTAAAATTTCATCATTATAGACCATTTTGGGATCGTTCGACTGGTCCGGAGTCCTCGTTTTTCATCCGAAAATTAATTTTTTCGACTGTACCAAAAATGATTCAAAATGTCAATTGGATCATGCCTCATGTTGAATAACCACTTTTTAAACCCTCACAGTGACCAAAATTGCCATTTTTACAGAGTTTTGCTTACTCAAAAGCTTCAATTTTGACCCGTTTCAGGCACAGAAATGACTTTAAACACACTTATTTTAGTTGACAAAGTCATAATTCAAATCCATCAGTAATTTAGAGTCAAAAGATTAAATGTTAAAATTTCATCATTATAGACCATTTTGGGATCGTTCGACTGGTCCGGAGTCATCGTTTTTCATCCGAAAATTGATTTTTTGGACTGTACCAAAAATGATTCAAAATGTCAATTGGATCATGCCTCATGTTGAATAACCACTTTTTAAACCCTCACAGTGACCAAAATTGCCATTTTTACAGAGTTTTGCTTACTCAAAAGCTTCAATTTTGACCCGTTTCAGGCACAGAAATGACTTTAAACACACTTATTTTAGTTGACAAAGTCATAATTCAAATCCATCAGTAATTTAGAGTCAAAAGATTAAATGTTAAAATTTCATCATTATAGACCATTTTGGGATCGATCGACTGGTCCGGAGTCATCGTTTTTCATCCGAAAATTGATTTTTTGGACTGTACCAAAAAGGATTCAAAATGTCAATTGGATCATGCCTCATGTTGAATAACCACTTTTTAAACCCTCACAGTGACCAAAATTGCCATTTTTACAGAGTTTTGCTTACTCAAAAGCTTCCATTTTGACCCGTTTCAGGCACAGAAATGACTTTAAACACACTTATTCTAGTTGACAAAGTCATAATTCACATCCAACAGTCATTTAGAGTCAAAAGATTAAATGTTAAAATGTCATCATTATAGACCATTTTGGGATCGTTCGACAGGTCCGGAGTCATCGTTTTTCATCCGAAAATTGATTTTTTGGACTGTACCAAAAATGATTCAAAATGTCAATTGGATCATGCCTCATGTTGAATAACCACTTTTTAAACCCTCACAGTGACCAAAATTGCCATTTTTACAGAGTTTTGCTTACTCAAAAGCTTCAATTTTGACCCGTTTCAGGCACAGAAATGACTTTAAACACACTTATTCTAGTTGACAAAGTCATAATTCACATCCAACAGTCATTTAGAGTCAAAAGATTAAATGTTAAAATTTCATCATTATAGACCATTTTGGGATCGTTCGACAGGTCCGGAGTCATCGTTTTTCATCCGAAAATTGATTTTTTGGACTGTACCAAAAATGATTCAAAATGTCAATTGGATCGTGCCTCATGTTGAATAACCACTTTTTAAACCCTCACAGTGACCAAAATTGCCATTTTTACAGAGTTTTGCTTACTCAAAAGCTTCCATTTTGACCCGTTTCAGGCACAGAAATGACTTTAAACACACTTATTCTAGTTGACAAAGTCATAATTCACATCCAACAGTCATTTAGAGTCAAAAGATTAAATGTTAAAATTTCATCATTATAGACCATTTTGGGATCGTTCGACAGGTCCGGAGTCATCGTTTTTCATCCGAAAATTGATTTTTTGGACTGTACCAAAAATGATTCAAAATGTCAATTGGATCATGCCTCATGTTGAATAACCACTTTTTAAACCCTCACAGTGACCAAAATTGCCATTTTTACAGAGTTTTGCTTACTCAAAAGCTTCAATTTTGACCCGTTTCAGGCACAGAAATGACTTTAAACACACTTATTTTAGTTGACAAAGTCACAATTCACATCCAACAGTAATTTAGAGTCAAAAGATTAAATGTTAAAATTTCATCATTATAGACCATTTTGGGATCGTTCGACAGGTCCGGAGTCATCGTTTTTCATCCGAAAATTGATTTTTTGGACTGTACCAAAAATGATTCAAAATGTCAATTGGATCATGCCTCATGTTGAATAACCACTTTTTAAACCTTCACAGTGACCAAAATTGCCATTTTTACAGAGTTTTGCTTACTCAAAAGCTTCAGTTTTGACCCGTTTCAGGCACAGAAATGACTTTAAACACACTTATTTTAGTTGACAAAGTCATAATTCAAATCTATCAGTAATTTAGAGTCAAAAGATTAAATGTTAAAATTTCATCATTATAGACCATTTTGGGATCGTTCGCCTGGTCCGGAGTCCTCGTTTTTCATCCGAAAATTGATTTTTTCGACTGTACCAAAAATGATTCAAAATGTCAATTGGATCATGCCTCATGTTGAATAACCACTTTTTAAACCCTCACAGTGACAAAAAATTGCCATTTTTACAGAGTTTTGCTTACTCAAAAGCTTCAATTTTGACCCGTTTCAGGCACAGAAATGACTTTAAACACACTTATTTTAGTTGACAAAGTCATAATTCACATCCATCAGTAATTTAGAGTCAAAAGATTAAATGTTAAAATTTCATCATTATAGACCATTTTGGGATCGTTCGACTGGTCCGGAGTCATCGTTTTTCATCCGAAAATTGATTTTTTGGACTGTACCAAAAATGATTCAAAATGTCAATTGGATCGTGCCTCATGTTGAATAACCACTTTTTAAACCCTCACAGTGACCAAAATTGCCATTTTTACAGAGTTTTGCTTACTCAAAAGCTTCCATTTTGACCCGTTTCAGGCACAGAAATGACTTTAAACACACTTATTCTAGTTGACAAAGTCACAATTCACATCCAACAGTCATTTAGAGTCAAAAGATTAAATGTTAAAATTTCATCATTATAGACCATTTTGGGATCGTTCGACAGGTCCGGAGTCATCGTTTTTCATCCGAAAATTGATTTTTTGGACTGTACCAAAAATGATTCAAAATGTCAATTGGATCATGCCTCATGTTGAATAACCACTTTTTAAACCCTCACAGTGACCAAAATTGCCATTTTTACAGAGTTTTGCTTACTCAAAAGCTTCAATTTTGACCCGTTTCAGGCACAGAAATGACTTTAAACACACTTATTTTAGTTGACAAAGTCATAATTCAAATCCATCAGTAATTTAGAGTCAAAAGATTAAATGTTAAAATTTCATCATTATAGACCATTTTGGGATCGTTCGACTGGTCCGGAGTCATCGTTTTTCATCCGAAAATTGATTTTTTGGACTGTACCAAAAATGATTCAAAATGTCAATTGGATCATGCCTCATGTTGAATAAGCACTTTTTAAACCCTCACAGTGACCAAAATTGCCATTTTTACAGAGTTTTGCTTACTCAAAAGCTTCAATTTTGACCCGTTTCAGGCACAAAAATGACTTTAAACACACTTATTTTAGTTGACAAAGTCACAATTCACATCCAACAGTCATTTAGAGTCAAAAGATTAAATGTTAAAATTTCATCATTATAGACCATTTTGGGATCGTTCGACAGGTCCGGAGTCATCGTTTTTCATCCGAAAATTGATTTTTTGGACTGTACCAAAAATGATTCAAAATGTCAATTGGATCATGCCTCATGTTGAATAACCACTTTTTAAACCCTCACAGTGACCAAAATTGCCATTTTTACAGAGTTTTGCTTACTCAAAAGCTTCCATTTTGACCCGTTTCAGGCACAGAAATGACTTTAAACACACTTATTCTAGTTGACAAAGTCATAATTCACATCCAACAGTCATTTAGAGTCAAAAGATTAAATGTTAAAATTTCATCATTATAGACCATTTTGGGATCGTTCGACAGGTCCGGAGTCATCGTTTTTCATCCGAAAATTGATTTTTGGGACTGTACCAAAAATTATTCAAAATGTCAATTGGATCATGCCTCATGTTGAATAACCACTTTTTAAACCCTCACAGTGACCAAAATTGCCATTTTTACAGAGTTTTGCTTACTCAAAAGCTTCAATTTTGACCCGTTTCAGGCACAGAAATGACTTTAAACACACTTATTCTAGTTGACAAAGTCATAATTCACATCCAACAGTCATTTAGAGTCAAAAGATTAAATGTTAAAATTTCATCATTATAGACCATTTTGGGATCGTTCGACAGGTCCGGAGTCATCGTTTTTCATCCGAAAATTGATTTTTTTGACTGTACCAAAAATGATTCAAAATGTCAATTGGATCGTGCCTCATGTTGAATAACCACTTTTTAAACCCTCACAGTGACCAAAATTGCCATTTTTACAGAGTTTTGCTTACTCAAAAGCTTCCATTTTGACCCGTTTCAGGCACAGAAATGACTTTAAACACACTTATTCTAGTTGACAAAGTCATAATTCACATCCAACAGTCATTTAGAGTCAAAAGATTAAATGTTAAAATTTCATCATTATAGACCATTTTGGGATCGTTCGACAGGTCCGGAGTCATCGTTTTTCATCCGAAAATTGATTTTTTGGACTGTACCAAAAATGATTCAAAATGTCAATTGGATCGTGCCTCATGTTGAATAACCACTTTTTAAACCCTCACAGTGACCAAAATTGCCATTTTTACAGAGTTTTGCTTACTCAAAAGCTTCCATTTTGACCCGTTTCAGGCACAGAAATGACTTTAAACACACTTATTCTAGTTGACAAAGTCATAATTCACATCCAACAGTCATTTAGAGTCAAAAGATTAAATGTTAAAATTTCATCATTATAGACCATTTTGGGATCGTTCGACAGGTCCGGAGTCATCGTTTTTCATCCGAAAATTGATTTTTTGGACTGTACCAAAAATGATTCAAAATGTCAATTGGATCATGCCTCATGTTGAATAACCACTTTTTAAACCCTTACAGTGACCAAAATTGCCATTTTTACAGAGTTTTGCTTACTCAAAAGCTTCAATTTTGACCCGTTTCAGGCACAGAAATGACTTTAAACACACTTATTTTAGTTGACAAAGTCACAATTCACATCCAACAGTAATTTAGAGTCAAAAGATTAAATGTTAAAATTTCATCATTATAGACCATTTTGGGATCGTTCGACAGGTCCGGAGTCATTGTTTTTCATCCGAAAATTGATTTTTTGGACTGTACCAAAAATTATTCAAAATGTCAATTGGATCATGCCTCATGTTGAATAACCACTTTTTAAACCCTCACAGTGACCAAAATTGCCATTTTTACAGAGTTTTGCTTACTCAAAAGCTTCCATTTTGACCCGTTTCAGGCACAGAAATGATTTTAAACACACTTATTCTAGTTGACAAAGTCATAAGTCACATCCAACAGTCATTTAGAGTCAAAAGATTAAATGTTAAAATTTCATCATTATAGACCATTTTTGGATCGTTCGACAGGTCCGGAGTCATCGTTTTTCATCCAAAAATTGATTTTTTGGACTGTACCAAAAATGATTCAAAATGTCAATTGGATCATGCCTCATGTTGAATAACCACTTTTTAAACCCTCACAGTGACCAAAATTGCCATTTTTACAGAGTTTTGCTTACTCAAAAGCTTCAATTTTGACCCGTTTCAGGCACAGAAATGACTTTAAACACACTTATTTTAGTTGACAAAGTCATAATTCAAATCCATCAGTAATTTAGAGTCAAAAGATTAAATGTTAAAATTTCATCATTATAGACCATTTTGGGATCGTTCGACTGGTCCGGAGTCATCGTTTTTCATCCGAAAATTGATTTTTTGGACTGTACCAAAAATGATTCAAAATGTCAATTGGATCATGCCTCATGTTGAATAACCACTTTTTAAACCCTCACAGTGACCAAAATTGCCATTTTTACAGAGTTTTGCTTACTCAAAAGCTTCAATTTTGACCCGTTTCAGGCACAGAAATGACTTTAACCACACTTATTTTAGTTGACAAAGTCATAATTCACATCCATCAGTAATTTAGAGTCAAAAGATTAAATGTTAAAATTTCATCATTATAGACCATTTTGGGATCGTTCGACTGGTCCGGAGTCATCGTTTTTCATCCGAAAATTTATTTTTTGGACTGTACCAAAAATGATTCAAAATGTCAATTGGATCATGCCTCATGTTGAATAACCACTTTTTAAACCCTCACAGTGACCAAAATTGCCATTTTTACAGAGTTTTGCTTACTCAAAAGCTTCAATTTTGACCCGTTTCAGGCACAGAAATGACTTTAAACACACTTATTTTAGTTGACAAAGTCACAATTCACATCCAACAGTAATTTAGAGTCAAAAGATTAAATGTTAAAATTTCATCATTATAGACCATTTTGGGATCGTTCGACAGGTCCGGAGTCATCGTTTTTCATCCGAAAATTGATTTTTTGGACTGTACCAAAAATGATTCAAAATGTCAATTGGATCATGCCTCATGTTGAATAACCACTTTTTAAACCCTCACAGTGACCAAAATTGCCATTTTTACAGAGTTTTGCTTACTCAAAAGCTTCAATTTTGACCCGTTTCAGGCACAGAAATGACTTTAAACACACTTATTTTAGTTGACAAAGTCATAATTCAAATCCATCAGTAATTTAGAGTCAAAAGATTAAATGTTAAAATTTCATCATTATAGACCATTTTGGGATCGTTCGACTGGTCCGGAGTCATCGTTTTTCATCCAAAAATTGATTTTTTGGACTGTACCAAAAATGATTCAAAATGTCAATTGGATCATGCCTCATGTTGAATAAGCACTTTTTAAACCCTCACAGTGACCAAAATTGCCATTTTTACAGAGTTTTGCTTACTCAAAAGCTTCAATTTTGACCCGTTTCAGGCACAAAAATGACTTTAAACACACTTATTTTAGTTGACAAAGTCACAATTCACATCCAACAGTACTTTAGAGTCAAAAGATTAAATGTTAAAATTTCATCATTATAGACCATTTTGGGATCGTTCGACAGGTCCGGAGTCATCGTTTTTCATCCGAAAATTGATTTTTTGGACTGTACCAAAAATGATTCAAAATGCCAATTGGATCGTGCCTCATGTTGAATAACCACTTTTTAAACCCTCACAGTGACCAAAATTGCCATTTTTACAGAGTTTTGCTTACTCAAAAGCTTCCATTTTGACCCGTTTCAGGCACAGAAATGACTTTAAACACACTTATTCTAGTTGACAAAGTCACAATTCACATCCAACAGTCATTTAGAGTCAAAAGATTAAATGTTAAAATTTCATCATTATAGACCATTTTGGGATCGTTCGACAGGCCTGGAGTCATCGTTTTTCATCCGAAAATTGATTTTTTGGACTGTACCAAAAATGATTCAAAATGTCAATTGGATCATGCCTCATGTTGAATAACCACTTTTTAAACCCTCACAGTGACCAAAATTGCCATTTTTACAGAGTTTTGCTTACTCAAAAGCTTCCATTTTGACCCGTTTCAGGCACAGAAATGACTTTAAACACACTTATTCTAGTTGACAAAGTCATAATTCACATCCAACAGTCATTTAGAGTCAAAAGATTAAATGTTAAAATTTCATCATTATAGACCATTTTGGGATCGTTCGACAGGTCCGGAGTCATCGTTTTTCATCCGAAAATTTATTTTTTGGACTGTACCAAAAATGATTCAAAATGTCAATTGGATCGTGCCTCATGTTGAATAACCACTTTTTAATCCCTCACAGTGACCAAAATTGCCATTTTTACAGAGTTTTGCTTACTCAAAAGCTTCCATTTTGACCCGTTTCAGGCACAGAAATGACTTTAAACACACTTATTCTAGTTGACAAAGTCATAATTCACATCCAACAGTCATTTAGAGTCAAAAGATTAAATGTTAAAATTTCATCATTATAGACCATTTTGGGATCGTTCGACAGGTCCGGAGTCATCGTTTTTCATCCGAAAATTGATTTTTTGGACTGTACCAAAAATGATTCAAAATGTCAATTGGATCATGCCTCATGTTGAATAACCACTTTTTAAACCCTCACAGTGACCAAAATTGCCATTTTTACAGAGTTTTGCTTACTCAAAAGCTTCAATTTTGACCCGTTTCAGGCACAGAAATGACTTTAAACACACTTATTTTAGTTGACAAAGTCATAATTCACATCCATCAGTAATTTAGAGTCAAAAGATTAAATGTTAAAATTTCATCATTATAGACCATTTTGGGATCGTTCGACAGGTCCGGAGTCATCGTTTTTCATCCGAAAATTGATTTTTTGGACTGTACCAAAAATGATTCAAAATGTCAATTGGATCATGCCTCATGTTGAATAAACACTTTTTAAACCCTCACAGTGACCAAAATTGCCATTTTTACAGAGTTTTGCTTACTCAAAAGCTTCAATTTTGACCCGTTTCAGGCACAGAAATGACTTTAAACACACTTATTCTAGTTGACAAAGTCATAATTCACATCCAACAGTCATTTAGGGTCAAAAGATTAAATGTTAAAATTTCATCATTATAGACCATTTTGGGATCGTTCGACAGGTCCGGAGTCATCGTTTTTCATCCGAAAATTGATTTTTTGGACTGTACCAAAAATGATTCAAAATGTCAATTGGATCGTGCCTCATGTTGAATAACCACTTTTTAAACCCTCACAGTGACCAAAATTGCCATTTTTACAGAGTTTTTCCTACTCAAAAGCTTCCATTTTGACCCGTTTCAGGCACAGAAATGACTTTAAACACACTTATTCTAGTTGACAAAGTCATAATTCACATCCAACAGTCATTTAGAGTCAAAAGATTAAATGTTAAAATTTCATCATTATAGACCATTTTGGGATCGTTCGACAGGTCCGGAGTCATCGTTTTTCATCCGAAAATTGATTTTTTGGACTGTACCAAAAATGATTCAAAATGTCAATTGGATCATGCCTCATGTTGAATAACCACTTTTTAAACCCTCACAGTGACCAAAATTGCCATTTTTACAGAGTTTTGCTTACTCAAAAGCTTCAATTTTGACCCGTTTCAGGCACAGAAATGACTTTAAACACACTTATTTTAGTTGACAAAGTCACAATTCACATCCAACAGTAATTTAGAGTCAAAAGATTAAATGTTAAAATTTCATCATTATAGACCATTTTGGGATCGTTCGACAGGTCCGGAGTCATCGTTTTTCATCCGAAAATTGATTTTTTGGACTGTACCAAAAATGATTCAAAATGTCAATTGGATCATGCCTCATGTTGAATAACCACTTTTTAAACCCTCACAGTGACCAAAATTGCCATTTTTACAGAGTTTTGCTTACTCAAAAGCTTCAGTTTTGACCCGTTTCAGGCACAGAAATGACTTTAAACACACTTATTTTAGTTGACAAAGTCATAATTCAAATCTATCAGTAATTTAGAGTCAAAAGATTAAATGTTAAAATTTCATCATTATAGACCATTTTGGGATCGTTCGACTGGTCCGGAGTCCTCGTTTTTCATCCGAAAATTAATTTTTTCGACTGTACCAAAAATGATTCAAAATGTCAATTGGATCATGCCTCATGTTGAATAACCACTTTTTAAACCCTCACAGTGACCAAAATTGCCATTTTTACAGAGTTTTGCTTACTCAAAAGCTTCAATTTTGACCCGTTTCAGGCACAGAAATGACTTTAAACACACTTATTTTAGTTGACAAAGTCATAATTCAAATCCATCAGTAATTTAGAGTCAAAAGATTAAATGTTAAAATTTCATCATTATAGACCATTTTGGGATCGTTCGACTGGTCCGGAGTCATCGTTTTTCATCCGAAAATTGATTTTTTGGACTGTACCAAAAATGATTCAAAATGTCAATTGGATCATGCCTCATGTTGAATAACCACTTTTTAAACCCTCACAGTGACCAAAATTGCCATTTTTACAGAGTTTTGCTTACTCAAAAGCTTCAATTTTGACCCGTTTCAGGCACAGAAATGACTTTAAACACACTTATTTTAGTTGACAAAGTCATAATTCAAATCCATCAGTAATTTAGAGTCAAAAGATTAAATGTTAAAATTTCATCATTATAGACCATTTTGGGATCGATCGACTGGTCCGGAGTCATCGTTTTTCATCCGAAAATTGATTTTTTGGACTGTACCAAAAAGGATTCAAAATGTCAATTGGATCATGCCTCATGTTGAATAACCACTTTTTAAACCCTCACAGTGACCAAAATTGCCATTTTTACAGAGTTTTGCTTACTCAAAAGCTTCCATTTTGACCCGTTTCAGGCACAGAAATGACTTTAAACACACTTATTCTAGTTGACAAAGTCATAATTCACATCCAACAGTCATTTAGAGTCAAAAGATTAAATGTTAAAATGTCATCATTATAGACCATTTTGGGATCGTTCGACAGGTCCGGAGTCATCGTTTTTCATCCGAAAATTGATTTTTTGGACTGTACCAAAAATGATTCAAAATGTCAATTGGATCATGCCTCATGTTGAATAACCACTTTTTAAACCCTCACAGTGACCAAAATTGCCATTTTTACAGAGTTTTGCTTACTCAAAAGCTTCAATTTTGACCCGTTTCAGGCACAGAAATGACTTTAAACACACTTATTCTAGTTGACAAAGTCATAATTCACATCCAACAGTCATTTAGAGTCAAAAGATTAAATGTTAAAATTTCATCATTATAGACCATTTTGGGATCGTTCGACAGGTCCGGAGTCATCGTTTTTCATCCGAAAATTGATTTTTTGGACTGTACCAAAAATGATTCAAAATGTCAATTGGATCGTGCCTCATGTTGAATAACCACTTTTTAAACCCTCACAGTGACCAAAATTGCCATTTTTACAGAGTTTTGCTTACTCAAAAGCTTCCATTTTGACCCGTTTCAGGCACAGAAATGACTTTAAACACACTTATTCTAGTTGACAAAGTCATAATTCACATCCAACAGTCATTTAGAGTCAAAAGATTAAATGTTAAAATTTCATCATTATAGACCATTTTGGGATCGTTCGACAGGTCCGGAGTCATCGTTTTTCATCCGAAAATTGATTTTTTGGACTGTACCAAAAATGATTCAAAATGTCAATTGGATCATGCCTCATGTTGAATAACCACTTTTTAAACCCTCACAGTGACCAAAATTGCCATTTTTACAGAGTTTTGCTTACTCAAAAGCTTCAATTTTGACCCGTTTCAGGCACAGAAATGACTTTAAACACACTTATTTTAGTTGACAAAGTCACAATTCACATCCAACAGTAATTTAGAGTCAAAAGATTAAATGTTAAAATTTCATCATTATAGACCATTTTGGGATCGTTCGACAGGTCCGGAGTCATCGTTTTTCATCCGAAAATTGATTTTTTGGACTGTACCAAAAATGATTCAAAATGTCAATTGGATCATGCCTCATGTTGAATAACCACTTTTTAAACCTTCACAGTGACCAAAATTGCCATTTTTACAGAGTTTTGCTTACTCAAAAGCTTCAGTTTTGACCCGTTTCAGGCACAGAAATGACTTTAAACACACTTATTTTAGTTGACAAAGTCATAATTCAAATCTATCAGTAATTTAGAGTCAAAAGATTAAATGTTAAAATTTCATCATTATAGACCATTTTGGGATCGTTCGCCTGGTCCGGAGTCCTCGTTTTTCATCCGAAAATTGATTTTTTCGACTGTACCAAAAATGATTCAAAATGTCAATTGGATCATGCCTCATGTTGAATAACCACTTTTTAAACCCTCACAGTGACAAAAAATTGCCATTTTTACAGAGTTTTGCTTACTCAAAAGCTTCAATTTTGACCCGTTTCAGGCACAGAAATGACTTTAAACACACTTATTTTAGTTGACAAAGTCATAATTCACATCCATCAGTAATTTAGAGTCAAAAGATTAAATGTTAAAATTTCATCATTATAGACCATTTTGGGATCGTTCGACTGGTCCGGAGTCATCGTTTTTCATCCGAAAATTGATTTTTTGGACTGTACCAAAAATGATTCAAAATGTCAATTGGATCGTGCCTCATGTTGAATAACCACTTTTTAAACCCTCACAGTGACCAAAATTGCCATTTTTACAGAGTTTTGCTTACTCAAAAGCTTCCATTTTGACCCGTTTCAGGCACAGAAATGACTTTAAACACACTTATTCTAGTTGACAAAGTCACAATTCACATCCAACAGTCATTTAGAGTCAAAAGATTAAATGTTAAAATTTCATCATTATAGACCATTTTGGGATCGTTCGACAGGTCCGGAGTCATCGTTTTTCATCCGAAAATTGATTTTTTGGACTGTACCAAAAATGATTCAAAATGTCAATTGGATCATGCCTCATGTTGAATAACCACTTTTTAAACCCTCACAGTGACCAAAATTGCCATTTTTACAGAGTTTTGCTTACTCAAAAGCTTCAATTTTGACCCGTTTCAGGCACAGAAATGACTTTAAACACACTTATTTTAGTTGACAAAGTCATAATTCAAATCCATCAGTAATTTAGAGTCAAAAGATTAAATGTTAAAATTTCATCATTATAGACCATTTTGGGATCGTTCGACTGGTCCGGAGTCATCGTTTTTCATCCGAAAATTGATTTTTTGGACTGTACCAAAAATGATTCAAAATGTCAATTGGATCATGCCTCATGTTGAATAAGCACTTTTTAAACCCTCACAGTGACCAAAATTGCCATTTTTACAGAGTTTTGCTTACTCAAAAGCTTCAATTTTGACCCGTTTCAGGCACAAAAATGACTTTAAACACACTTATTTTAGTTGACAAAGTCACAATTCACATCCAACAGTCATTTAGAGTCAAAAGATTAAATGTTAAAATTTCATCATTATAGACCATTTTGGGATCGTTCGACAGGTCCGGAGTCATCGTTTTTCATCCGAAAATTGATTTTTTGGACTGTACCAAAAATGATTCAAAATGTCAATTGGATCATGCCTCATGTTGAATAACCACTTTTTAAACCCTCACAGTGACCAAAATTGCCATTTTTACAGAGTTTTGCTTACTCAAAAGCTTCCATTTTGACCCGTTTCAGGCACAGAAATGACTTTAAACACACTTATTCTAGTTGACAAAGTCATAATTCACATCCAACAGTCATTTAGAGTCAAAAGATTAAATGTTAAAATTTCATCATTATAGACCATTTTGGGATCGTTCGACAGGTCCGGAGTCATCGTTTTTCATCCGAAAATTGATTTTTGGGACTGTACCAAAAATTATTCAAAATGTCAATTGGATCATGCCTCATGTTGAATAACCACTTTTTAAACCCTCACAGTGACCAAAATTGCCATTTTTACAGAGTTTTGCTTACTCAAAAGCTTCAATTTTGACCCGTTTCAGGCACAGAAATGACTTTAAACACACTTATTCTAGTTGACAAAGTCATAATTCACATCCAACAGTCATTTAGAGTCAAAAGATTAAATGTTAAAATTTCATCATTATAGACCATTTTGGGATCGTTCGACAGGTCCGGAGTCATCGTTTTTCATCCGAAAATTGATTTTTTTGACTGTACCAAAAATGATTCAAAATGTCAATTGGATCGTGCCTCATGTTGAATAACCACTTTTTAAACCCTCACAGTGACCAAAATTGCCATTTTTACAGAGTTTTGCTTACTCAAAAGCTTCCATTTTGACCCGTTTCAGGCACAGAAATGACTTTAAACACACTTATTCTAGTTGACAAAGTCATAATTCACATCCAACAGTCATTTAGAGTCAAAAGATTAAATGTTAAAATTTCATCATTATAGACCATTTTGGGATCGTTCGACAGGTCCGGAGTCATCGTTTTTCATCCGAAAATTGATTTTTTGGACTGTACCAAAAATGATTCAAAATGTCAATTGGATCGTGCCTCATGTTGAATAACCACTTTTTAAACCCTCACAGTGACCAAAATTGCCATTTTTACAGAGTTTTGCTTACTCAAAAGCTTCCATTTTGACCCGTTTCAGGCACAGAAATGACTTTAAACACACTTATTCTAGTTGACAAAGTCATAATTCACATCCAACAGTCATTTAGAGTCAAAAGATTAAATGTTAAAATTTCATCATTATAGACCATTTTGGGATCGTTCGACAGGTCCGGAGTCATCGTTTTTCATCCGAAAATTGATTTTTTGGACTGTACCAAAAATGATTCAAAATGTCAATTGGATCATGCCTCATGTTGAATAACCACTTTTTAAACCCTTACAGTGACCAAAATTGCCATTTTTACAGAGTTTTGCTTACTCAAAAGCTTCAATTTTGACCCGTTTCAGGCACAGAAATGACTTTAAACACACTTATTTTAGTTGACAAAGTCACAATTCACATCCAACAGTAATTTAGAGTCAAAAGATTAAATGTTAAAATTTCATCATTATAGACCATTTTGGGATCGTTCGACAGGTCCGGAGTCATTGTTTTTCATCCGAAAATTGATTTTTTGGACTGTACCAAGAATTATTCAAAATGTCAATTGGATCATGCCTCATGTTGAATAACCACTTTTTAAACCCTCACAGTGACCAAAATTGCCATTTTTACAGAGTTTTG
The DNA here is from genome assembly GCF_964263255.1 of Lissotriton vulgaris. Classification (NCBI taxonomy): domain Eukaryota; kingdom Metazoa; phylum Chordata; class Amphibia; order Caudata; family Salamandridae; genus Lissotriton; species Lissotriton vulgaris. Next base: position 204,992 of record NW_028250937.1, on the reverse strand, counting down.
CTTACTCAAAAGCTTCCATTTTGACCCGTTTCAGGCACAGAAATGATTTTAAACACACTTATTCTAGTTGACAAAGTCATAAGTCACATCCAACAGTCATTTAGAGTCAAAAGATTAAATGTTAAAATTTCATCATTATAGACCATTTTTGGATCGTTCGACAGGTCCGGAGTCATCGTTTTTCATCCAAAAATTGATTTTTTGGACTGTACCAAAAATGATTCAAAATGTCAATTGGATCATGCCTCATGTTGAATAACCACTTTTTAAACCCTCACAGTGACCAAAATTGCCATTTTTACAGAGTTTTGCTTACTCAAAAGCTTCAATTTTGACCCGTTTCAGGCACAGAAATGACTTTAAACACACTTATTTTAGTTGACAAAGTCATAATTCAAATCCATCAGTAATTTAGAGTCAAAAGATTAAATGTTAAAATTTCATCATTATAGACCATTTTGGGATCGTTCGACTGGTCCGGAGTCATCGTTTTTCATCCGAAAATTGATTTTTTGGACTGTACCAAAAATGATTCAAAATGTCAATTGGATCATGCCTCATGTTGAATAACCACTTTTTAAACCCTCACAGTGACCAAAATTGCCATTTTTACAGAGTTTTGCTTACTCAAAAGCTTCAATTTTGACCCGTTTCAGGCACAGAAATGACTTTAACCACACTTATTTTAGTTGACAAAGTCATAATTCACATCCATCAGTAATTTAGAGTCAAAAGATTAAATGTTAAAATTTCATCATTATAGACCATTTTGGGATCGTTCGACTGGTCCGGAGTCATCGTTTTTCATCCGAAAATTTATTTTTTGGACTGTACCAAAAATGATTCAAAATGTCAATTGGATCATGCCTCATGTTGAATAACCACTTTTTAAACCCTCACAGTGACCAAAATTGCCATTTTTACAGAGTTTTGCTTACTCAAAAGCTTCAATTTTGACCCGTTTCAGGCACAGAAATGACTTTAAACACACTTATTTTAGTTGACAAAGTCACAATTCACATCCAACAGTAATTTAGAGTCAAAAGATTAAATGTTAAAATTTCATCATTATAGACCATTTTGGGATCGTTCGACAGGTCCGGAGTCATCGTTTTTCATCCGAAAATTGATTTTTTGGACTGTACCAAAAATGATTCAAAATGTCAATTGGATCATGCCTCATGTTGAATAACCACTTTTTAAACCCTCACAGTGACCAAAATTGCCATTTTTACAGAGTTTTGCTTACTCAAAAGCTTCAATTTTGACCCGTTTCAGGCACAGAAATGACTTTAAACACACTTATTTTAGTTGACAAAGTCATAATTCAAATCCATCAGTAATTTAGAGTCAAAAGATTAAATGTTAAAATTTCATCATTATAGACCATTTTGGGATCGTTCGACTGGTCCGGAGTCATCGTTTTTCATCCAAAAATTGATTTTTTGGACTGTACCAAAAATGATTCAAAATGTCAATTGGATCATGCCTCATGTTGAATAAGCACTTTTTAAACCCTCACAGTGACCAAAATTGCCATTTTTACAGAGTTTTGCTTACTCAAAAGCTTCAATTTTGACCCGTTTCAGGCACAAAAATGACTTTAAACACACTTATTTTAGTTGACAAAGTCACAATTCACATCCAACAGTACTTTAGAGTCAAAAGATTAAATGTTAAAATTTCATCATTATAGACCATTTTGGGATCGTTCGACAGGTCCGGAGTCATCGTTTTTCATCCGAAAATTGATTTTTTGGACTGTACCAAAAATGATTCAAAATGCCAATTGGATCGTGCCTCATGTTGAATAACCACTTTTTAAACCCTCACAGTGACCAAAATTGCCATTTTTACAGAGTTTTGCTTACTCAAAAGCTTCCATTTTGACCCGTTTCAGGCACAGAAATGACTTTAAACACACTTATTCTAGTTGACAAAGTCACAATTCACATCCAACAGTCATTTAGAGTCAAAAGATTAAATGTTAAAATTTCATCATTATAGACCATTTTGGGATCGTTCGACAGGCCTGGAGTCATCGTTTTTCATCCGAAAATTGATTTTTTGGACTGTACCAAAAATGATTCAAAATGTCAATTGGATCATGCCTCATGTTGAATAACCACTTTTTAAACCCTCACAGTGACCAAAATTGCCATTTTTACAGAGTTTTGCTTACTCAAAAGCTTCCATTTTGACCCGTTTCAGGCACAGAAATGACTTTAAACACACTTATTCTAGTTGACAAAGTCATAATTCACATCCAACAGTCATTTAGAGTCAAAAGATTAAATGTTAAAATTTCATCATTATAGACCATTTTGGGATCGTTCGACAGGTCCGGAGTCATCGTTTTTCATCCGAAAATTTATTTTTTGGACTGTACCAAAAATGATTCAAAATGTCAATTGGATCGTGCCTCATGTTGAATAACCACTTTTTAATCCCTCACAGTGACCAAAATTGCCATTTTTACAGAGTTTTGCTTACTCAAAAGCTTCCATTTTGACCCGTTTCAGGCACAGAAATGACTTTAAACACACTTATTCTAGTTGACAAAGTCATAATTCACATCCAACAGTCATTTAGAGTCAAAAGATTAAATGTTAAAATTTCATCATTATAGACCATTTTGGGATCGTTCGACAGGTCCGGAGTCATCGTTTTTCATCCGAAAATTGATTTTTTGGACTGTACCAAAAATGATTCAAAATGTCAATTGGATCATGCCTCATGTTGAATAACCACTTTTTAAACCCTCACAGTGACCAAAATTGCCATTTTTACAGAGTTTTGCTTACTCAAAAGCTTCAATTTTGACCCGTTTCAGGCACAGAAATGACTTTAAACACACTTATTTTAGTTGACAAAGTCATAATTCACATCCATCAGTAATTTAGAGTCAAAAGATTAAATGTTAAAATTTCATCATTATAGACCATTTTGGGATCGTTCGACTGGTCCGGAGTCATCGTTTTTCATCAGAAAATTGTTTTTTTGGACTGTACCAAAAATGATTCAAAATGTCAATTGGATCATGCCTCATGTTGAATAACCACTTTTTAAACCCTCACAGTGACCAAAATTGCCATTTTTACAGAGTTTTGCTTACTCAAAAGCTTCAATTTTGACCCGTTTCAGGCACAGAAATGACTTTAAACACACTTATTTTAGTTGACAAAGTCACAATTCACATCCAACAGTAATTTAGAGTCAAAAGATTAAATGTTAAAATTTCATCATTATAGACCATTTTGGGATCGTTCGACAGGTCCGGAGTCATCGTTTTTCATCCGAAAATTGATTTTTTGGACTGTACCAAAAATGATTCAAAATGTCAATTGGATCATGCCTCATGTTGAATAACCACTTTTTAAACCCTCACAGTGACCAAAATTGCCATTTTTACAGAGTTTTGCTTACTCAAAAGCTTTCATTTTGACCCGTTTCAGGCACAGAAATGACTTTAAACACACTTATTCTAGTTGACAGAGTCATAATTCACATCCAACAGTCATTTAGAGTCAAAAGATGAAATGTTAAAATTTCATCATTATAGACCATTTTGGGATCGTTCGACTGGTCCGGAGTCATCGTTTTTCATCCGAAAATTGATTTTTTGGACTGTACCAAAAATGATTCAAAATGTCAATTGGATCATGCCTCATGTTGAATAACCACTTTTTAAACCCTCACAGTGACCAAAATTGCCATTTTTACAGAGTTTTGCTTACTCAAAAGCTTCAATTTTGACCCGTTTCAGGCACAAAAATGACTTTAAACACACTTATTTTAGTTGACAAAGTCACAATTCACATCCAACAGTACTTTAGAGTCAAAAGATTAAATGTTAAAATTTCATCATTATAGACCATTTTGGGATCGTTCGACAGGTCCGGAGTCATCGTTTTTCATCCGAAAATTGATTTTTTGGACTGTACCAAAAATGATTCAAAATGTCAATTGGATCGTGCCTCATGTTGAATAACCACTTTTTAAACCCTCACAGTGACCAAAATTGCCATTTTTACAGAGTTTTGCTTACTCAAAAGCTTCCATTTTGACCCGTTTCAGGCACAGAAATGACTTTAAACACACTTATTCTAGTTGACAAAGTCACAATTCACATCCAACAGTCATTTAGAGTCAAAAGATTAAATGTTAAAATTTCATCATTATAGACCATTTTGGGATCGTTCGACAGGTCCGGAGTCATCGTTTTTCATCCGAAAATTGATTTTTTGGACTGTACCAAAAATGATTCAAAATGTCAATTGGATCATGCCTCATGTTGAATAACCACTTTTTAAACCCTCACAGTGACCAAAATTGCCATTTTTACAGAGTTTTGCTTACTCAAAAGCTTCCATTTTGACCCGTTTCAGGCACAGAAATGACTTTAAACACACTTATTCTAGTTGACAAAGTCATAATTCACATCCAACAGTCATTTAGAGTCAAAAGATTAAATGTTAAAATTTCATCATTATAGACCATTTTGGGATCGTTCGACAGGTCCGGAGTCATCGTTTTTCATCCGAAAATTGATTTTTTGGACTGTACCAAAAATGATTCAAAATGCCAATTGGATCGTGCCTCATGTTGAATAACCACTTTTTAAACCCTCACAGTGACCAAAATTGCCATTTTTACAGAGTTTTGCTTACTCAAAAGCTTCCATTTTGACCCGTTTCAGGCACAGAAATGACTTTAAACACACTTATTCTAGTTGACAAAGTCACAATTCACATCCAACAGTCATTTAGAGTCAAAAGATTAAATGTTAAAATTTCATCATTATAGACCATTTTGGGATCGTTCGACAGGCCTGGAGTCATCGTTTTTCATCCGAAAATTGATTTTTTGGACTGTACCAAAAATGATTCAAAATGTCAATTGGATCATGCCTCATGTTGAATAACCACTTTTTAAACCCTCACAGTGACCAAAATTGCCATTTTTACAGAGTTTTGCTTACTCAAAAGCTTCCATTTTGACCCGTTTCAGGCACAGAAATGACTTTAAACACACTTATTCTAGTTGACAAAGTCATAATTCACATCCAACAGTCATTTAGAGTCAAAAGATTAAATGTTAAAATTTCATCATTATAGACCATTTTGGGATCGTTCGACAGGTCCGGAGTCATCGTTTTTCATCCGAAAATTGATTTTTGGGACTGTACCAAAAATTATTCAAAATGTCAATTGGATCATGCCTCATGTTGAATAACCACTTTTTAAACCCTCACAGTGACCAAAATTGCCATTTTTACAGAGTTTTGCTTACTCAAAAGCTTCCATTTTGACCCGTTTCAGGCACAGAAATGACTTTAAACACACTTATTTTAGTTGACAAAGTCATAATTCACATCCAACAGTCATTTAGAGTCAAAAGATTAAATGTTGAAATTTCATCCATATTGACCATTTTGGGATCGTTCGACAGGCCGGAGTCATCGTTTTTCATCCGAAAATTTATTTTTTGGACTGTACCAAAAATGATTCAAAATGTCAATTGGATCGTGCCTCATGTTGAATAACCACTTTTTAATCCCTCACAGTGACCAAAATTGCCATTTTTACAGAGTTTTGCTTACTCAAAAGCTTCCATTTTGACCCGTTTCAGGCACAGAAATGACTTTAAACACACTTATTCTAGTTGACAAAGTCATAATTCACATCCAACAGTCATTTAGAGTCAAAAGATTAAATGTTAAAATTTCATCATTATAGACCATTTTGGGATCGTTCGACAGGTCCGGAGTCATCGTTTTTCATCCGAAAATTGATTTTTTGGACTGTACCAAAAATGATTCAAAATGTCAATTGGATCATGCCTCATGTTGAATAACCACTTTTTAAACCCTCACAGTGACCAAAATTGCCATTTTTACAGAGTTTTGCTTACTCAAAAGCTTCAATTTTGACCCGTTTCAGGCACAGAAATGACTTTAAACACACTTATTTTAGTTGACAAAGTCATAATTCACATCCATCAGTAATTTAGAGTCAAAAGATTAAATGTTAAAATTTCATCATTATAGACCATTTTGGGATTGTTCGACTGGTCCGGAGTCATCGTTTTTCATCCGAAAATTGATTTTTTGGACTGTACCAAAAATGATTCAAAATGTCAATTGGATCATGCCTCATGTTGAATAACCACTTTTTAAACCCTCACAGTGACCAAAATTGCCATTTTTACAGAGTTTTGCTTACTCAAAAGCTTCAATTTTGACCCGTTTCAGGCACAGAAATGACTTTAAACACACTTATTTTAGTTGACAAAGTCACAATTCACATCCAACAGTAATTTAGAGTCAAAAGATTAAATGTTAAAATGTCATCATTATAGACCATTTTGGGATCGTTCGACAGGTCCGGAGTCATCGTTTTTCATCCGAAAATTGATTTTTTGGACTGTACCAAAAATGATTCAAAATGTCAATTGGATCGTGCCTCATGTTGAATAACCACTTTTTAAACCCTCACAGTGACCAAAATTGCCATTTTTACAGAGTTTTGCTTACTCAAAAGCTTCCATTTTGACCCGTTTCAGGCACAGAAATGACTTTAAACACACTTATTCTAGTTGACAAAGTCACAATTCACATCCAACAGTCATTTAGAGTCAAAAGATTAAATGTTAAAATTTCATCATTATAGACCATTTTGGGATCGTTCGACAGGTCCGGAGTCATCGTTTTTCATCCGAAAATTGATTTTTTGGACTGTACCAAAAATGATTCAAAATGTCAATTGGATCATGCCTCATGTTGAATAACCACTTTTTAAACCCTCACAGTGACCAAAATTGCCATTTTTACAGAGTTTTGCTTACTCAAAAGCTTCCATTTTGACCCGTTTCAGGCACAGAAATGACTTTAAACACACTTATTCTAGTTGACAAAGTCATAATTCAAATCCATCAGTAATTTAGAGTCAAAAGATTAAATGTTAAAATTTCATCATTATAGACCATTTTGGGATCGTTCGACTGGTCCGGAGTCATCGTTTTTCATCCAAAAATTGATTTTTTGGACTGTACCAAAAATGATTCAAAATGTCAATTGGATCATGCCTCATGTTGAATAACCACTTTTTAAACCCTCACAGTGACCAAAATTGCCATTTTTACAGAGTTTTGCTTACTCAAAAGCTTCAATTTTGACCCGTTTCAGGCACAGAAATGACTTTAAACACACTTATTTTAGTTGACAAAGTCACAATTCACATCCAACAGTAATTTAGAGTCAAAAGATTAAATGTTAAAATTTCATCATTATAGACCATTTTGGGATCGTTCGACAGGTCCGGAGTCATCGTTTTTCATCCGAAAAAAGATTTTTTGGACTGTACCAAAAATGATTCAAAATGTCAATTGGATCATGCCTCATGTTGAATAAGCACTTTTTAAACCCTCACAGTGACCAAAATTGCCATTTTTACAGAGTTTTGCTTACTCAAAAGCTTCAATTTTGACCCGTTTCAGGCACAAAAATGACTTTAAACACACTTATTTTAGTTGACAAAGTCACAATTCACATCCAACAGTACTTTAGAGTCAAAAGATTAAATGTTAAAATGTCATCATTATAGACCATTTTGGGATCGTTCGACAGGTCCGGAGTCATCGTTTTTCATCCGAAAATTGATTTTTTGGACTGTACCAAAAATGATTCAAAATGTCAATTGGATCGTGCCTCATGTTGAATAACCACTTTTTAAACCCTCACAGTGACCAAAATTGCCATTTTTACAGAGTTTTGCTTACTCAAAAGCTTCCATTTTGACCCGTTTCAGGCACAGAAATGACTTTAAACACACTTATTCTAGTTGACAAAGTCACAATTCACATCCAACAGTCATTTAGAGTCAAAAGATTAAATGTTAAAATTTCATCATTATAGACCATTTTGGGATCGTTCGACAGGTCCGGAGTCATCGTTTTTCATCCGAAAATTGATTTTTTGGACTGTACCAAAAATGATTCAAAATGTCAATTGGATCATGCCTCATGTTGAATAAGCACTTTTTAAACCCTCACAGTGACCAAAATTGCCATTTTTACAGAGTTTTGCTTACTCAAAAGCTTCAATTTTGACCCGTTTCAGGCACAAAAATGACTTTAAACACACTTATTTTAGTTGACAAAGTCACAATTCACATCCAACAGTACTTTAGAGTCAAAAGATTAAATGTTAAAATTTCATCATTATAGACCATTTTGGGATCGTTCGACAGGTCCGGAGTCATCGTTTTTCATCCGAAAATTGATTTTTTGGACTGTACCAAAAATGATTCAAAATGCCAATTGGATCGTGCCTCATGTTGAATAACCACTTTTTAAACCCTCACAGTGACCAAAATTGCCATTTTTACAGAGTTTTGCTTACTCAAAAGCTTCCATTTTGACCCGTTTCAGGCACAGAAATGACTTTAAACACACTTATTCTAGTTGACAAAGTCACAATTCACATCCAACAGTCATTTAGAGTCAAAAGATTAAATGTTAAAATTTCATCATTATAGACCATTTTGGGATCGTTCGACAGGCCTGGAGTCATCGTTTTTCATCCGAAAATTGATTTTTTGGACTGTACCAAAAATGATTCAAAATGTCAATTGGATCATGCCTCATGTTGAATAACCACTTTTTAAACCCTCACAGTGACCAAAATTGCCATTTTTACAGAGTTTTGCTTACTCAAAAGCTTCCATTTTGACCCGTTTCAGGCACAGAAATGACTTTAAACACACTTATTCTAGTTGACAAATTCATAATTCACATCCAACAGTCATTTAGAGTCAAAAGATTAAATGTTAAAATTTCATCATTATAGACCATTTTGGGATCGTTCGACAGGTCCGGAGTCATCGTTTTTCATCCGAAAATTTATTTTTTGGACTGTACCAAAAATGATTCAAAATGTCAATTGGATCGTGCCTCATGTTGAATAACCACTTTTTAATCCCTCACAGTGACCAAAATTGCCATTTTTACAGAGTTTTGCTTACTCAAAAGCTTCCATTTTGACCCGTTTCAGGCACAGAAATGACTTTAAACACACTTATTCTAGTTGACAAAGTCATAATTCACATCCAACAGTCATTTAGAGTCAAAAGATTAAATGTTAAAATTTCATCATTATAGACCATTTTGGGATCGTTCGACAGGTCCGGAGTCATCGTTTTTCATCCGAAAATTGATTTTTTGGACTGTACCAAAAATGATTCAAAATGTCAATTGGATCATGCCTCATGTTGAATAACCACTTTTTAAACCCTCACAGTGACCAAAATTGCCATTTTTACAGAGTTTTGCTTACTCAAAAGCTTCAATTTTGACCCGTTTCAGGCACAGAAATGACTTTAAACACACTTATTTTAGTTGACAAAGTCATAATTCACATCCATCAGTAATTTAGAGTCAAAAGATTAAATGTTAAAATTTCATCATTATAGACCATTTTGGGATCGTTCGACTGGTCCGGAGTCATCGTTTTTCATCAGAAAATTGTTTTTTTGGACTGTACCAAAAATGATTCAAAATGTCAATTGGATCATGCCTCATGTTGAATAACCACTTTTTAAACCCTCACAGTGACCAAAATTGCCATTTTTACAGAGTTTTGCTTACTCAAAAGCTTCAATTTTGACCCGTTTCAGGCACAGAAATGACTTTAAACACACTTATTTTAGTTGACAAAGTCACAATTCACATCCAACAGTAATTTAGAGTCAAAAGATTAAATGTTAAAATTTCATCATTATAGACCATTTTGGGATCGTTCGACAGGTCCGGAGTCATCGTTTTTCATCCGAAAATTGATTTTTTGGACTGTACCAAAAATGATTCAAAATGTCAATTGGATCATGCCTCATGTTGAATAACCACTTTTTAAACCCTCACAGTGACCAAAATTGCCATTTTTACAGAGTTTTGCTTACTCAAAAGCTTTCATTTTGACCCGTTTCAGGCACAGAAATGACTTTAAACACACTTATTCTAGTTGACAGAGTCATAATTCACATCCAACAGTCATTTAGAGTCAAAAGATGAAATGTTAAAATTTCATCATTATAGACCATTTTGGGATCGTTCGACTGGTCCGGAGTCATCGTTTTTCATCCGAAAATTGATTTTTTGGACTGTACCAAAAATGATTCAAAATGCCAATTGGATCGTGCCTCATGTTGAATAACCACTTTTTAAACCCTCACAGTGACCAAAATTGCCATTTTTACAGAGTTTTGCTTACTCAAAAGCTTCCATTTTGACCCGTTTCAGGCACAGAAATGACTTTAAACACACTTATTCTAGTTGACAAAGTCACAATTCACATCCAACAGTCATTTAGAGTCAAAAGATTAAATGTTAAAATTTCATCATTATAGACCATTTTGGGATCGTTCGACAGGCCTGGAGTCATCGTTTTTCATCCGAAAATTGATTTTTTGGACTGTACCAAAAATGATTCAAAATGTCAATTGGATCATGCCTCATGTTGAATAACCACTTTTTAATCCCTCACAGTGACCAAAATTGCCATTTTTACAGAGTTTTGCTTACTCAAAAGCTTCCATTTTGACCCGTTTCAGGCACAGAAATGACTTTAAACACACTTATTCTAGTTGACAAAGTCATAATTCACATCCAACAGTCATTTAGAGTCAAAAGATTAAATGTTAAAATTTCATCATTATAGACCATTTTGGGATCGTTCGACTGGTCCGGAGTCATCGTTTTTCATCAGAAAATTGTTTTTTTGGACTGTACCAAAAATGATTCAAAATGTCAATTGGATCATGCCTCATGTTGAATAACCACTTTTTAAACCCTCACAGTGACCAAAATTGCCATTTTTACAGAGTTTTGCTTACTCAAAAGCTTCAATTTTGACCCGTTTCAGGCACAGAAATGACTTTAAACACACTTATTTTAGTTGACAAAGTCACAATTCACATCCAACAGTAATTTAGAGTCAAAAGATTAAATGTTAAAATTTCATCATTATAGACCATTTTGGGATCGTTCGACAGGTCCGGAGTCATCGTTTTTCATCCGAAAATTGATTTTTTGGACTGTACCAAAAATGATTCAAAATGTCAATTGGATCATGCCTCATGTTGAATAACCACTTTTTAAACCCTCACAGTGACCAAAATTGCCATTTTTACAGAGTTTTGCTTACTCAAAAGCTTTCATTTTGACCCGTTTCAGGCACAGAAATGACTTTAAACACACTTATTCTAGTTGACAGAGTCATAATTCACATCCAACAGTCATTTAGAGTCAAAAGATGAAATGTTAAAATTTCATCATTATAGACCATTTTGGGATCGTTCGACTGGTCCGGAGTCATCGTTTTTCATCCGAAAATTGATTTTTTGGACTGTACCAAAAATGATTCAAAATGTCAATTGGATCATGCCTCATGTTGAATAACCACTTTTTAAACCTTCACAGTGACCAAAATTGCCATTTTTACAGAGTTTTGCTTACTCAAAAGCTTCAATTTTGACCCGTTTCAGGCACAGAAATGACTTTAAACACACTTATTTTAGTTGACAAAGTCACAATTCACATCCAACAGTAATTTAGAGTCAAAAGATTAAATGTTAAAATTTCATCATTATAGACCATTTTGGGATCGTTCGACAGGTCCGGAGTCATCGTTTTTCATCCGAAAATTGATTTTTTGGACTGTACCAAAAATGATTCAAAATGTCAATTGGATCATGCCTCATGTTGAATAACCACTTTTTAAACCCTCACAGTGACCAAAATTGCCATTTTTACAGAGTTTTGCTTACTCAAAAGCTTTCATTTTGACCCGTTTCAGGCACAGAAATGACTTTAAACACACTTATTCTAGTTGACAGAGTCATAATTCACATCCAACAGTCATTTAGAGTCAAAATATGAAATGTTAAAATTTCATCATTATAGACCATTTTGGGATCGTTCGACTGGTCCGGAGTCATCGTTTTTCATCCGAAAATTGATTTTTTGGACTGTACCAAAAATGATTTAAAATGTCAATTGGATCATGCCTCATGTTGAATAACCACTTTTTAAACCTTCACAGTGACCAAAATTGCCATTTTTACAGAGTTTTGCTTACTCAAAAGCTTCAATTTTGACCCGTTTCAGGCACAGAAATGACTTTAAACACACTTATTTTAGTTGACAAAGTCACAATTCACATCCAACAGTAATTTAGAGTCAAAAGATTAAATGTTAAAATTTCATCATTATAGACCATTTTGGGATCGTTCGACAGGTCCGGAGTCATCGTTTTTCATCCGAAAATAGATTTTTTGGACTGTACCAAAAATGATTCAAAATGTCAATTGGATCATGCCTCATGTTGAATAAGCACTTTTTAAACCCTCACAGTGACCAAAATTGCCATTTTTACAGAGTTTTGCTTACTCAAAAGCTTCAATTTTGACCCGTTTCAGGCACAAAAATGACTTTAAACACACTTATTTTAGTTGACAAAGTCACAATTCACATCCAACAGTACTTTAGAGTCAAAAGATTAAATGTTAAAATTTCATCATTATAGACCATTTTGGGATCGTTCGACAGGTCCGGAGTCATCGTTTTTCATCCGAAAATTGATTTTTTGGACTGTACCAAAAATGATTCAAAATGTCAATTGGATCGTGCCTCATGTTGAATAACCACTTTTTAAACCCTCACAGTGACCAAAATTGCCATTTTTACAGAGTTTTGCTTACTCAAAAGCTTCCATTTTGACCCGTTTCAGGCACAGAAATGACTTTAAACACACTTATTCTAGTTGACAAAGTCACAATTCACATCCAACAGTCATTTAGAGTCAAAAGATTAAATGTTAAAATTTCATCATTATAGACCATTTTGGGATCGTTCGACAGGTCCGGAGTCATCGTTTTTCATCCGAAAATTGATTTTTTGGACTGTACCAAAAATGATTCAAAATGTCAATTGGATCATGCCTCATGTTGAATAACCACTTTTTAAACCCTCACAGTGACCAAAATTGCCATTTTTACAGAGTTTTGCTTACTCAAAAGCTTCCATTTTGACCCGTTTCAGGCACAGAAATGACTTTAAACACACTTATTCTAGTTGACAAAGTCATAATTCAAATCCATCAGTAATTTAGAGTCAAAAGATTAAATGTTAAAATTTCATCATTATAGACCATTTTGGGATCGTTCGACTGGTCCGGAGTCATCGTTTTTCATCCAAAAATTGATTTTTTGGACTGTACCAAAAATGATTCAAAATGTCAATTGGATCATGCCTCATGTTGAATAAGCACTTTTTAAACCCTCACAGTGACCAAAATTGCCATTTTTACAGAGTTTTGCTTACTCAAAAGCTTCAATTTTGACCCGTTTCAGGCACAAAAATGACTTTAAACACACTTATTTTAGTTGACAAAGTCACAATTCACATCCAACAGTACTTTAGAGTCAAAAGATTAAATGTTAAAATTTCATCATTATAGACCATTTTGGGATCGTTCGACAGGTCCGGAGTCATCGTTTTTCATCCGAAAATTGATTTTTTGGACTGTACCAAAAATGATTCAAAATGCCAATTGGATCGTGCCTCATGTTGAATAACCACTTTTTAAACCCTCACAGTGACCAAAATTGCCATTTTTACAGAGTTTTGCTTACTCAAAAGCTTCCATTTTGACCCGTTTCAGGCACAGAAATGACTTTAAACACACTTATTCTAGTTGACAAAGTCACAATTCACATCCAACAGTCATTTAGAGTCAAAAGATTAAATGTTAAAATTTCATCATTATAGACCATTTTGGGATCGTTCGACAGGCCTGGAGTCATCGTTTTTCATCCGAAAATTGATTTTTTGGACTGTACCAAAAATGATTCAAAATGTCAATTGGATCATGCCTCATGTTGAATAACCACTTTTTAAACCCTCACAGTGACCAAAATTGCCATTTTTACAGAGTTTTGCTTACTCAAAAGCTTCCATTTTGACCCGTTTCAGGCACAGAAATGACTTTAAACACACTTATTCTAGTTGACAAAGTCATAATTCACATCCAACAGTCATTTAGAGTCAAAAGATTAAATGTTAAAATTTCATCATTATAGACCATTTTGGGATCGTTCGACAGGTCCGGAGTCATCGTTTTTCATCCGAAAATTGATTTTTGGGACTGTACCAAAAATTATTCAAAATGTCAATTGGATCATGCCTCATGTTGAATAACCACTTTTTAAACCCTCACAGTGACCAAAATTGCCATTTTTACAGAGTTTTGCTTACTCAAAAGCTTCCATTTTGACCCGTTTCAGGCACAGAAATGACTTTAAACACACTTATTTTAGTTGACAAAGTCATAATTCACATCCAACAGTCATTTAGAGTCAAAAGATTAAATGTTGAAATTTCATCCATATTGACCATTTTGGGATCGTTCGACAGGTCCGGAGTCATCGTTTTTCATCCGAAAATTTATTTTTTGGACTGTACCAAAAATGATTCAAAATGTCAATTGGATCGTGCCTCATGTTGAATAACCACTTTTTAATCCCTCACAGTGACCAAAATTGCCCTTTTTACAGAGTTTTGCTTACTCAAAAGCTTCCATTTTGACCCGTTTCAGGCACAGAAATGACTTTAAACACACTTATTCTAGTTGACAAAGTCATAATTCACATCCAACAGTCATTTAGAGTCAAAAGATTAAATGTTAAAATGTCATCATTATAGACCATTTTGGGATCGTTCGACAGGTCCGGAGTCATCGTTTTTCATCCGAAAATTGATTTTTTGGACTGTACCAAAAATGATTCAAAATGTCAATTGGATCATGCCTCATGTTGAATAACCACTTTTTAAACCCTCACAGTGACCAAAATTGCCATTTTTACAGAGTTTTGCTTACTCAAAAGCTTCAATTTTGACCCGTTTCAGGCACAGAAATGACTTTAAACACACTTATTTTAGTTGACAAAGTCATAATTCACATCCATCAGTAATTTAGAGTCAAAAGATTAAATGTTAAAATTTCATCATTATAGACCATTTTGGGATTGTTCGACTGGTCCGGAGTCATCGTTTTTCATCCGAAAATTGATTTTTTGGACTGTACCAAAAATGATTCAAAATGTCAATTGGATCATGCCTCATGTTGAATAACCACTTTTTAAACCCTCACAGTGACCAAAATTGCCATTTTTACAGAGTTTTGCTTACTCAAAAGCTTCAATTTTGACCCGTTTCAGGCACAGAAATGACTTTAAACACACTTATTTTAGTTGACAAAGTCACAATTCACATCCAACAGTAATTTAGAGTCAAAAGATTAAATGTTAAAATTTCATCATTATAGACCATTTTGGGATCGTTCGACAGGTCCGGAGTCATCGTTTTTCATCCGAAAATAGATTTTTTGGACTGTACCAAAAATGATTCAAAATGTCAATTGGATCATGCCTCATGTTGAATAAGCACTTTTTAAACCCTCACAGTGACCAAAATTGCCATTTTTACAGAGTTTTGCTTACTCAAAAGCTTCAATTTTGACCCGTTTCAGGCACAAAAATGACTTTAAACACACTTATTTTAGTTGACAAAGTCACAATTCACATCCAACAGTACTTTAGAGTCAAAAGATTAAATGTTAAAATTTCATCATTATAGACCATTTTGGGATCGTTCGACAGGTCCGGAGTCATCGTTTTTCATCCGAAAATTGATTTTTTGGACTGTACCAAAAATGATTCAAAATGTCAATTGGATCGTGCCTCATGTTGAATAACCACTTTTTAAACCCTCACAGTGACCAAAATTGCCATTTTTACAGAGTTTTGCTTACTCAAAAGCTTCCATTTTGACCCGTTTCAGGCACAGAAATGACTTTAAACACACTTATTCTAGTTGACAAAGTCACAATTCACATCCAACAGTCATTTAGAGTCAAAAGATTAAATGTTAAAATTTCATCATTATAGACCATTTTGGGATCGTTCGACAGGTCCGGAGTCATCGTTTTTCATCCGAAAATTGATTTTTTGGACTGTACCAAAAATGATTCAAAATGTCAATTGGATCATGCCTCATGTTGAATAACCACTTTTTAAACCCTCACAGTGACCAAAATTGCCATTTTTACAGAGTTTTGCTTACTCAAAAGCTTCCATTTTGACCCGTTTCAGGCACAGAAATGACTTTAAACACACTTATTCTAGTTGACAAAGTCATAATTCAAATCCATCAGTAATTTAGAGTCAAAAGATTAAATGTTAAAATTTCATCATTATAGACCATTTTGGGATCGTTCGACTGGTCCGGAGTCATCGTTTTTCATCCAAAAATTGATTTTTTGGACTGTACCAAAAATGATTCAAAATGTCAATTGGATCATGCCTCATGTTGAATAAGCACTTTTTAAACCCTCACAGTGACCAAAATTGCCATTTTTACAGAGTTTTGCTTACTCAAAAGCTTCAATTTTGACCCGTTTCAGGCACAAAAATGACTTTAAACACACTTATTTTAGTTGACAAAGTCACAATTCACATCCAACAGTACTTTAGAGTCAAAAGATTAAATGTTAAAATTTCATCATTATAGACCATTTTGGAATCGTTCGACAGGTCCGGAGCCATCGTTTTTCATCCGAAAATTGATTTTTTGGACTGTACCAAAAATGATTCAAAATGCCAATTGGATCGTGCCTCATGTTGAATAACCACTTTTTAAACCCTCACAGTGACCAAAATTGCCATTTTTACAGAGTTTTGCTTACTCAAAAGCTTCCATTTTGACCCGTTTCAGGCACAGAAATGACTTTAAACACACTTATTCTAGTTGACAAAGTCACAATTCACATCCAACAGTCATTTAGAGTCAAAAGATTAAATGTTAAAATTTCATCATTATAGACCATTTTGGGATCGTTCGACAGGCCTGGAGTCATCGTTTTTCATCCGAAAATTGATTTTTTGGACTGTACCAAAAATGATTCAAAATGTCAATTGGATCATGCCTCATGTTGAATAACCACTTTTTAAACCCTCACAGTGACCAAAATTGCCATTTTTACAGAGTTTTGCTTACTCAAAAGCTTCCATTTTGACCCGTTTCAGGCACAGAAATGACTTTAAACACACTTATTCTAGTTGACAAAGTCATAATTCACATCCAACAGTCATTTAGAGTCAAAAGATTAAATGTTAAAATTTCATCATTATAGACCATTTTGGGATCGTTCGACAGGTCCGGAGTCATCGTTTTTCATCCGAAAATTGATTTTTGGGACTGTACCAAAAATTATTCAAAATGTCAATTGGATCATGCCTCATGTTGAATAACCACTTTTTAAACCCTCACAGTGACCAAAATTGCCATTTTTACAGAGTTTTGCTTACTCAAAAGCTTCCATTTTGACCCGTTTCAGGCACAGAAATGACTTTAAACACACTTATTTTAGTTGACAAAGTCATAATTCACATCCATCAGTAATTTAGAGTCAAAAGATTAAATGTTAAAATTTCATCATTATAGACCATTTTGGGATTGTTCGACTGGTCCGGAGTCATCGTTTTTCATCCGAAAATTGATTTTTTGGATTGTACCAAAAATGATTCAAAATGTCAATTGGATCATGCCTCATGTTGAATAACCACTTTTTAAACCCTCACAGTGACCAAAATTGCCATTTTTACAGAGTTTTGCTTACTCAAAAGCTTCCATTTTGACCCGTTTCAGGCACAGAAATGACTTTAAACACACTTATTTTAGTTGACAAAGTCATAATTCACATCCAACAGTCATTTAGAGTCAAAAGATTAAATGTTGAAATTTCATCCATATTGACCATTTTGGGATCGTTCGACAGGTCCGGAGTCATCGTTTTTCATCCGAAAATTGATTTTTTGGACTGTACCAAAAATGATTCAAAATGTCAATTGGATCGTGCCTCATGTTGAATAACCACTTTTTAATCCCTCACAGTGACCAAAATTGCCATTTTTACAGAGTTTTGCTTACTCAAAAGCTTCCATTTTGACCCGTTTCAGGCACAGAAATGACTTTAAACACACTTATTCTAGTTGACAAAGTCATAATTCACATCCAACAGTCATTTAGAGTCAAAAGATTAAATGTTAAAATTTCATCATTATAGACCATTTTGGGATCGTTCGACAGGTCCGGAGTCATCGTTTTTCATCCGAAAATTGATTTTTTGGACTGTACCAAAAATGATTCAAAATGTCAATTGGATCATGCCTCATGTTGAATAACCACTTTTTAAACCCTCACAGTGACCAAAATTGCCATTTTTACAGAGTTTTGCTTACTCAAAAGCTTCAATTTTGACCCGTTTCAGGCACAGAAATGACTTTAAACACACTTATTTTAGTTGACAAAGTCATAATTCACATCCATCAGTAATTTAGAGTCAAAAGATTAAATGTTAAAATTTCATCATTATAGACCATTTTGGGATTGTTCGACTGGTCCGGAGTCATCGTTTTTCATCCGAAAATTGATTTTTTGGACTGTACCAAAAATGATTCAAAATGTCAATTGGATCATGCCTCATGTTGAATAACCACTTTTTAAACCCTCACAGTGACCAAAATTGCCATTTTTACAGAGTTTTGCTTACTCAAAAGCTTCAATTTTGACCCGTTTCAGGCACAGAAATGACTTTAAACACACTTATTTTAGTTGACAAAGTCACAATTCACATCCAACAGTAATTTAGAGTCAAAAGATTAAATGTTAAAATTTCATCATTATAGACCATTTTGGGATCGTTCGACAGGTCCGGAGTCATCGTTTTTCATCCGAAAATAGATTTTTTGGACTGTACCAAAAATGATTCAAAATGTCAATTGGATCATGCCTCATGTTGAATAAGCACTTTTTAAACCCTCACAGTGACCAAAATTGCCATTTTTACAGAGTTTTGCTTACTCAAAAGCTTCAATTTTGACCCGTTTCAGGCACAAAAATGACTTTAAACACACTTATTTTAGTTGACAAAGTCACAATTCACATCCAACAGTACTTTAGAGTCAAAAGATTAAATGTTAAAATTTCATCATTATAGACCATTTTGGGATCGTTCGACAGGTCCGGAGTCATCGTTTTTCATCCAAAAATTGATTTTTTGGACTGTACCAAAAATGATTCAAAATGTCAATTGGATCGTGCCTCATGTTGAATAACCACTTTTTAAACCCTCACAGTGACCAAAATTGCCATTTTTACAGAGTTTTGCTTACTCAAAAGCTTCCATTTTGACCCGTTTCAGGCACAGAAATGACTTTAAACACACTTATTCTAGTTGACAAAGTCACAATTCACATCCAACAGTCATTTAGAGTCAAAAGATTAAATGTTAAAATTTCATCATTATAGACCATTTTGGGATCGTTCGACAGGTCCGGACTCATCGTTTTTCATCCGAAAATTGATTTTTTGGACTGTACCAAAAATGATTCAAAATGTCAATTGGATCATGCCTCATGTTGAATAACCACTTTTTAAACCCTCACAGTGACCAAAATTGCCATTTTTACAGAGTTTTGCTTACTCAAAAGCTTCCATTTTGACCCGTTTCAGGCACAGAAATGACTTTAAACACACCTATTTTAGTTGACAAAGTCATAATTCACATCCAACAGTCATTTAGAGTCAAAAGATTAAATGTTGAAATTTCATCCATATTGACCATTTTGGGGTCGTTCGACAGGTCCGGAGTCATCGTTTTTCATCCGAAAATTGATTTTTTGGACTGTACCAAAAATGATTCAAAATGTCAATTGGATCATGCCTCATGTTGAATAACCACTTTTTAAACCCTCACAGTGACCAAAATTGCCATTTTTACAGAGTTTTGCTTACTCAAAAGCTTCAATTTTGACCCGTTTCAGGCACAGAAATGACTTTAAACACACTTATTTTAGTTGACAAAGTCACAATTCACATCCAACAGTAATTTAGAGTCAAAAGATTAAATGTTAAAATTTCATCATTATAGACCATTTTGGGATCGTTCGACAGGTCCGGAGTCATCGTTTTTCATCCGAAAATAGATTTTTTGGACTGTACCAAAAATGATTCAAAATGTCAATTGGATCATGCCTCATGTTGAATAAGCACTTTTTAAACCCTCACAGTGACCAAAATTGCCATTTTTACAGAGTTTTGCTTACTCAAAAGCTTCAATTTTGACCCGTTTCAGGCACAAAAATGACTTTAAACACACTTATTTTAGTTGACAAAGTCACAATTCACATCCAACAGTACTTTAGAGTCAAAAGATTAAATGTTAAAATGTCATCATTATAGACCATTTTGGGATCGTTCGACAGGTCCGGAGTCATCGTTTTTCATCCGAAAATTGATTTTTTGGACTGTACCAAAAATGATTCAAAATGTCAATTGGATCGTGCCTCATGTTGAATAACCACTTTTTAAACCCTCACAGTGACCAAAATTGCCATTTTTACAGAGTTTTGCTTACTCAAAAGCTTCCATTTTGACCCGTTTCAGGCACAGAAATGACTTTAAACACACTTATTCTAGTTGACAAAGTCACAATTCACATCCAACAGTCATTTAGAGTCAAAAGATTAAATGTTAAAATTTCATCATTATAGACCATTTTGGGATCGTTCGACAGGTCCGGAGTCATCGTTTTTCATCCGAAAATTGATTTTTTGGACTGTACCAAAAATGATTCAAAATGTCAATTGGATCATGCCTCATGTTGAATAACCACTTTTTAAACCCTCACAGTGACCAAAATTGCCATTTTTACAGAGTTTTGCTTACTCAAAAGCTTCCATTTTGACCCGTTTCAGGCACAGAAATGACTTTAAACACACTTATTCTAGTTGACAAAGTCATAATTCAAATCCATCAGTAATTTAGAGTCAAAAGATTAAATGTTAAAATTTCATCATTATAGACCATTTTGGGATCGTTCGACTGGTCCGGAGTCATCGTTTTTCATCCAAAAATTGATTTTTTGGACTGTACCAAAAATGATTCAAAATGTCAATTGGATCATGCCTCATGTTGAATAAGCACTTTTTAAACCCTCACAGTGACCAAAATTGCCATTTTTACAGAGTTTTGCTTACTCAAAAGCTTCAATTTTGACCCGTTTCAGGCACAAAAATGACTTTAAACACACTTATTTTAGTTGACAAAGTCACAATTCACATCCAACAGTACTTTAGAGTCAAAAGATTAAATGTTAAAATTTCATCATTATAGACCATTTTGGGATCGTTCGACAGGTCCGGAGTCATCGTTTTTCATCCGAAAATTGATTTTTTGGACTGTACCAAAAATGATTCAAAATGCCAATTGGATCGTGCCTCATGTTGAATAACCACTTTTTAAACCCTCACAGTGACCAAAATTGCCATTTTTACAGAGTTTTGCTTACTCAAAAGCTTCCATTTTGACCCGTTTCAGGCACAGAAATGACTTTAAACACACTTATTCTAGTTGACAAAGTCACAATTCACATCCAACAGTCATTTAGAGTCAAAAGATTAAATGTTAAAATTTCATCATTATAGACCATTTTGGGATCGTTCGACAGGCCTGGAGTCATCGTTTTTCATCCGAAAATTGATTTTTTGGACTGTACCAAAAATGATTCAAAATGTCAATTGGATCATGCCTCATGTTGAATAACCACTTTTTAAACCCTCACAGTGACCAAAATTGCCATTTTTACAGAGTTTTGCTTACTCAAAAGCTTCCATTTTGACCCGTTTCAGGCACAGAAATGACTTTAAACACACTTATTCTAGTTGACAAAGTCATAATTCACATCCAACAGTCATTTAGAGTCAAAAGATTAAATGTTAAAATTTCATCATTATAGACCATTTTGGGATCGTTCGACAGGTCCGGAGTCATCGTTTTTCATCCGAAAATTGATTTTTGGGACTGTACCAAAAATTATTCAAAATGTCAATTGGATCATGCCTCATGTTGAATAACCACTTTTTAAACCCTCACAGTGACCAAAATTGCCATTTTTACAGAGTTTTGCTTACTCAAAAGCTTCCATTTTGACCCGTTTCAGGCACAGAAATGACTTTAAACACACTTATTTTAGTTGACAAAGTCATAATTCACATCCAACAGTCATTTAGAGTCAAAAGATTAAATGTTGAAATTTCATCCATATTGACCATTTTGGGATCGTTCGACAGGTCCGGAGTCATCGTTTTTCATCCGAAAATTTATTTTTTGGACTGTACCAAAAATGATTCAAAATGTCAATTGGATCGTGCCTCATGTTGAATAACCACTTTTTAATGCCTCACAGTGACCAAAATTGCCATTTTTACAGAGTTTTGCTTACTCAAAAGCTTCCATTTTGACCCGTTTCAGGCACAGAAATGACTTTAAACACACTTATTCTAGTTGACAAAGTCATAATTCACATCCAACAGTCATTTAGAGTCAAAAGATTAAATGTTAAAATTTCATCATTATAGACCATTTTGGGATCGTTCGACAGGTCCGGAGTCATCGTTTTTCATCCGAAAATTGATTTTTGGGACTGTACCAAAAATTATTCAAAATGTCAATTGGATCATGCCTCATGTTGAATAACCACTTTTTAAACCCTCACAGTGACCAAAATTGCCATTTTTACAGAGTTTTGCTTACTCAAAAGCTTCCATTTTGACCCGTTTCAGGCACAGAAATGACTTTAAACACACTTATTTTAGTTGACAAAGTCATAATTCACATCCAACAGTCATTTAGAGTCAAAAGATTAAATGTTGAAATTTCATCCATATTGACCATTTTGGGATCGTTCGACAGGTCCGGAGTCATCGTTTTTCATCCGAAAATTTATTTTTTGGACTGTACCAAAAATGATTCAAAATGTCAATTGGATCGTGCCTCATGTTGAATAACCACTTTTTAATCCCTCACAGTGACCAAAATTGCCATTTTTACAGAGTTTTGCTTACTCAAAAGCTTCCATTTTGACCCGTTTCAGGCACAGAAATGACTTTAAACACACTTATTCTAGTTGACAAAGTCATAATTCACATCCAACAGTCATTTAGAGTCAAAAGATTAAATGTTAAAATTTCATCATTATAGACCATTTTGGGATCGTTCGACAGGTCCGGAGTCATCGTTTTTCATCCGAAAATTGATTTTTTGGACTGTACCAAAAAAGATTCAAAATGTCAATTGGATCATGCCTCATGTTGAATAACCACTTTTTAAACCCTCACAGTGACCAAAATTGCCATTTTTACAGAGTTTTGCTTACTCAAAAGCTTCAATTTTGACCCGTTTCAGGCACAGAAATGACTTTAAACACACTTATTTTAGTTGACAAAGTCATAATTCACATCCATCAGTAATTTAGAGTCAAAAGATTAAATGTTAAAATTTCATCATTATAGACCATTTTGGGATTGTTCGACTGGTCCGGAGTCATCGTTTTTCATCCGAAAATTGATTTTTTGGACTGTACCAAAAATGATTCAAAATGTCAATTGGATCATGCCTCATGTTGAATAACCACTTTTTAAACCCTCACAGTGACCAAAATTGCCATTTTTACAGAGTTTTGCTTACTCAAAAGCTTCAATTTTGACCCGTTTCAGGCACAGAAATGACTTTAAACACACTTATTTTAGTTGACAAAGTCACAATTCACATCCAACAGTAATTTAGAGTCAAAAGATTAAATGTTAAAATTTCATCATTATAGACCATTTTGGGATCGTTCGACAGGTCCGGAGTCATCGTTTTTCATCCGAAAATAGATTTTTTGGACTGTACCAAAAATGATTCAAAATGTCAATTGGATCATGCCTCATGTTGAATAAGCACTTTTTAAACCCTCACAGTGACCAAAATTGCCATTTTTACAGAGTTTTGCTTACTCAAAAGCTTCAATTTTGACCCGTTTCAGGCACAAAAATGACTTTAAACACACTTATTTTAGTTGACAAAGTCACAATTCACATCCAACAGTACTTTAGAGTCAAAAGATTAAATGTTAAAATTTCATCATTATAGACCATTTTGGGATCGTTCGACAGGTCCGGAGTCATCGTTTTTCATCCGAAAATTGATTTTTTGGACTGTACCAAAAATGATTCAAAATGTCAATTGGATCGTGCCTCATGTTGAATAACCACTTTTTAAACCCTCACAGTGACCAAAATTGCCATTTTTACAGAGTTTTGCTTACTCAAAAGCTTCCATTTTGACCCGTTTCAGGCACAGAAATGACTTTAAACACACTTATTCTAGTTGACAAAGTCACAATTCACATCCAACAGTCATTTAGAGTCAAAAGATTAAATGTTAAAATTTCATCATTATAGACCATTTTGGGATCGTTCGACAGGTCCGGAGTCATCGTTTTTCATCCGAAAATTGATTTTTTGGACTGTACCAAAAATGATTCAAAATGTCAATTGGATCATGCCTCATGTTGAATAACCACTTTTTAAACCCTCACAGTGACCAAAATTGCCATTTTTACAGAGTTTTGCTTACTCAAAAGCTTCCATTTTGACCCGTTTCAGGCACAGAAATGACTTTAAACACACTTATTCTAGTTGACAAAGTCATAATTCAAATCCATCAGTAATTTAGAGTCAAAAGATTAAATGTTAAAATTTCATCATTATAGACCATTTTGGGATCGTTCGACTGGTCCGGAGTCATCGTTTTTCATCCAAAAATTGATTTTTTGGACTGTACCAAAAATGATTCAAAATGTCAATTGGATCATGCCTCATGTTGAATAAGCACTTTTTAAACCCTCACAGTGACCAAAATTGCCATTTTTACAGAGTTTTGCTTACTCAAAAGCTTCAATTTTGACCCGTTTCAGGCACAAAAATGACTTTAAACACACTTATTTTAGTTGACAAAGTCACAATTCACATCCAACAGTACTTTAGAGTCAAAAGATTAAATGTTAAAATTTCATCATTATAGACCATTTTGGGATCGTTCGACAGGTCCGGAGTCATCGTTTTTCATCCGAAAATTGATTTTTTGGACTGTACCAAAAATGATTCAAAATGCCAATTGGATTGTGCCTCATGTTGAATAACCACTTTTTAAACCCTCACAGTGACCAAAATTGCCATTTTTACAGAGTTTTGCTTACTCAAAAGCTTCCATTTTGACCCGTTTCAGGCACAGAAATGACTTTAAACACACTTATTCTAGTTGACAAAGTCACAATTCACATCCAACAGTCATTTAGAGTCAAAAGATTAAATGTTAAAATTTCATCATTATAGACCATTTTGGGATCGTTCGACAGGCCTGGAGTCATCGTTTTTCATCCGAAAATTGATTTTTTGGACTGTACCAAAAATGATTCAAAATGTCAATTGGATCATGCCTCATGTTGAATAACCACTTTTTAAACCCTCACAGTGACCAAAATTGCCATTTTTACAGAGTTTTGCTTACTCAAAAGCTTCCATTTTGACCCGTTTCAGGCACAGAAATGACTTTAAACACACTTATTCTAGTTGACAAAGTCATAATTCACATCCAACAGTCATTTAGAGTCAAAAGATTAAATGTTAAAATTTCATCATTATAGACCATTTTGGGATCGTTCGACAGGTCCGGAGTCATCGTTTTTCATCCGAAAATTGATTTTTGGGACTGTACCAAAAATTATTCAAAATGTCAATTGGATCATGCCTCATGTTGAATAACCACTTTTTAAACCCTCACAGTGACCAAAATTGCCATTTTTACAGAGTTTTGCTTACTCAAAAGCTTCCATTTTGACCCGTTTCAGGCACAGAAATGACTTTAAACACACTTATTTTAGTTGACAAAGTCATAATTCACATCCATCAGTAATTTAGAGTCAAAAGATTAAATGTTAAAATTTCATCATTATAGACCATTTTGGGATTGTTCGACTGGTCCGGAGTCATCGTTTTTCATCCGAAAATTGATTTTTTGCATTGTACCAAAAATGATTCAAAATGTCAATTGGATCATGCCTCATGTTGAATAACCACTTTTTAAACCCTCACAGTGACCAAAATTGCCATTTTTACAGAGTTTTGCTTACTCAAAAGCTTCCATTTTGACCCGTTTCAGGCACAGAAATGACTTTAAACACACTTATTTTAGTTGACAAAGTCATAATTCACATCCAACAGTCATTTAGAGTCAAAAGATTAAATGTTGAAATTTCATCCATATTGACCATTTTGGGATCGTTCGACAGGTCCGGAGTCATCGTTTTTCATCCGAAAATTGATTTTTTGGACTGTACCAAAAATGATTCAAAATGTCAATTGGATCGTGCCTCATGTTGAATAACCACTTTTTAATCCCTCACAGTGACCAAAATTGCCATTTTTACAGAGTTTTGCTTACTCAAAAGCTTCCATTTTGACCCGTTTCAGGCACAGAAATGACTTTAAACACACTTATTCTAGTTGACAAAGTCATAATTCACATCCAACAGTCATTTAGAGTCAAAAGATTAAATGTTAAAATTTCATCATTATAGACCATTTTGGGATCGTTCGACAGGTCCGGAGTCATCGTTTTTCATCTGAAAATTGATTTTTTGGACTGTACCAAAAATGATTCAAAATGTCAATTGGATCATGCCTCATGTTGAATAACCACTTTTTAAACCCTCACAGTGACCAAAATTGCCATTTTTACAGAGTTTTGCTTACTCAAAAGCTTCAATTTTGACCCGTTTCAGGCACAGAAATGACTTTAAACACACTTATTTTAGTTGACAAAGTCATAATTCACATCCATCAGTAATTTAGAGTCAAAAGATTAAATGTTAAAATTTCATCATTATAGACCATTTTGGGATTGTTCGACTGGTCCGGAGTCATCGTTTTTCATCCGAAAATTGATTTTTTGGACTGTACCAAAAATGATTCAAAATGTCAATTGGATCATGCCTCATGTTGAATAACCACTTTTTAAACCCTCACAGTGACCAAAATTGCCATTTTTACAGAGTTTTGCTTACTCAAAATCTTCAATTTTGACCCGTTTCAGGCACAGAAATGACTTTAAACACACTTATTTTAGTTGACAAAGTCACAATTCACATCCAACAGTAATTTAGAGTCAAAAGATTAAATGTTAAAATTTCATCATTATAGACCATTTTGGGATCGTTCGACAGGTCCGGAGTCATCGTTTTTCATCCGAAAATTGATTTTTTGGACTGTACCAAAAATGATTCAAAATGTCAATTGGATCGTGCCTCATGTTGAATAACCACTTTTTAAACCCTCACAGTGACCAAAATTGCCATTTTTACAGAGTTTTGCTTACTCAAAAGCTTCCATTTTGACCCGTTTCAGGCACAGAAATGACTTTAAACACACTTATTCTAGTTGACAAAGTCACAATTCACATCCAACAGTCATTTAGAGTCAAAAGATTAAATGTTAAAATTTCATCATTATAGACCATTTTGGGATCGTTCGACAGGTCCGGAGTCATCGTTTTTCATCCGAAAATTGATTTTTTGGACTGTACCAAAAATGATTCAAAATGTCAATTGGATCATGCCTCATGTTGAATAACCACTT
The DNA here is from genome assembly GCF_964263255.1 of Lissotriton vulgaris. Classification (NCBI taxonomy): domain Eukaryota; kingdom Metazoa; phylum Chordata; class Amphibia; order Caudata; family Salamandridae; genus Lissotriton; species Lissotriton vulgaris. The sequence continues at coordinate 177,360 of NW_028250937.1, read as the reverse complement.
TTTAAACCCTCACAGTGACCAAAATTGCCATTTTTACAGAGTTTTGCTTACTCAAAAGCTTTCATTTTGACCCGTTTCAGGCACAGAAATGACTTTAAACACACTTATTCTAGTTGACAAAGTCATAATTCAAATCCATCAGTAATTTAGAGTCAAAAGATTAAATGTTAAAATTTCATCATTATAGACCATTTTGGGATCGTTCGACTGGTCCGGAGTCATCGTTTTTCATCCAAAAATTGATTTTTTGGACTGTACCAAAAATGATTCAAAATGTCAATTGGATCATGCCTCATGTTGAATAAGCACTTTTTAAACCCTCACAGTGACCAAAATTGCCATTTTTACAGAGTTTTGCTTACTCAAAAGCTTCAATTTTGACCCGTTTCAGGCACAAAAATGACTTTAAACACACTTATTTTAGTTGACAAAGTCACAATTCACATCCAACAGTACTTTAGAGTCAAAAGATTAAATGTTAAAATTTCAGCATTATAGACCATTTTGGGATCGTTCGACAGGTCCGGAGTCATCGTTTTTCATCCGAAAATTGATTTTTTGGACTGTACCAAAAATGATTCAAAATGCCAATTGGATTGTGCCTCATGTTGAATAACCACTTTTTAAACCCTCACAGTGACCAAAATTGCCATTTTTACAGAGTTTTGCTTACTCAAAAGCTTCCATTTTGACCCGTTTCAGGCACAGAAATGACTTTAAACACACTTATTCTAGTTGACAAAGTCACAATTCACATCCAACAGTCATTTAGAGTCAAAAGATTAAATGTTAAAATTTCATCATTATAGACCATTTTGGGATCGTTCGACAGGCCTGGAGTCATCGTTTTTCATCCGAAAATTGATTTTTTGGACTGTACCAAAAATGATTCAAAATGTCAATTGGATCATGCCTCATGTTGAATAACCACTTTTTAAACCCTCACAGTGACCAAAATTGCCATTTTTACAGAGTTTTGCTTACTCAAAAGCTTCCATTTTGACCCGTTTCAGGCACAGAAATGACTTTAAACACACTTATTCTAGTTGACAAAGTCATAATTCACATCCAACAGTCATTTAGAGTCAAAAGATTAAATGTTAAAATTTCATCATTATAGACCATTTTGGGATCGTTCGACAGGTCCGGAGTCATCGTTTTTCATCCGAAAATTGATTTTTGGGACTGTACCAAAAATTATTCAAAATGTCAATTGGATCATGCCTCATGTTGAATAACCACTTTTTAAACCCTCACAGTGACCAAAATTGCCATTTTTACAGAGTTTTGCTTACTCAAAAGCTTCCATTTTGACCCGTTTCAGGCACAGAAATGACTTTAAACACACTTATTTTAGTTGACAAAGTCATAATTCACATCCATCAGTAATTTAGAGTCAAAAGATTAAATGTTAAAATTTCATCATTATAGACCATTTTGGGATTGTTCGACTGGTCCGGAGTCATCGTTTTTCATCCGAAAATTGATTTTTTGCATTGTACCAAAAATGATTCAAAATGTCAATTGGATCATGCCTCATGTTGAATAACCACTTTTTAAACCCTCACAGTGACCAAAATTGCCATTTTTACAGAGTTTTGCTTACTCAAAAGCTTCCATTTTGACCCGTTTCAGGCACAGAAATGACTTTAAACACACTTATTTTAGTTGACAAAGTCATAATTCACATCCAACAGTCATTTAGAGTCAAAAGATTAAATGTTGAAATTTCATCCATATTGACCATTTTGGGATCGTTCGACAGGTCCGGAGTCATCGTTTTTCATCCGAAAATTGATTTTTTGGACTGTACCAAAAATGATTCAAAATGTCAATTGGATCGTGCCTCATGTTGAATAACCACTTTTTAATCCCTCACAGTGACCAAAATTGCCATTTTTACAGAGTTTTGCTTACTCAAAAGCTTCCATTTTGACCCGTTTCAGGCACAGAAATGACTTTAAACACACTTATTCTAGTTGACAAAGTCATAATTCACATCCAACAGTCATTTAGAGTCAAAAGATTAAATGTTAAAATTTCATCATTATAGACCATTTTGGGATCGTTCGACAGGTCCGGAGTCATCGTTTTTCATCCGAAAATTGATTTTTTGGACTGTACCAAAAATGATTCAAAATGTCAATTGGATCATGCCTCATGTTGAATAACCACTTTTTAAACCCTCACAGTGACCAAAATTGCCATTTTTACAGAGTTTTGCTTACTCAAAAGCTTCAATTTTGACCCGTTTCAGGCACAGAAATGACTTTAAACACACTTATTTTAGTTGACAAAGTCATAATTCACATCCATCAGTAATTTAGAGTCAAAAGATTAAATGTTAAAATTTCATCATTATAGACCATTTTGGGATTGTTCGACTGGTCCGGAGTCATCGTTTTTCATCCGAAAATTGATTTTTTGGACTGTACCAAAAATGATTCAAAATGTCAATTGGATCATGCCTCATGTTGAATAACCACTTTTTAAACCCTCACAGTGACCAAAATTGCCATTTTTACAGAGTTTTGCTTACTCAAAAGCTTCAATTTTGACCCGTTTCAGGCACAGAAATGACTTTAAACACACTTATTTTAGTTGACAAAGTCACAATTCACATCCAACAGTAATTTAGAGTCAAAAGATTAAATGTTAAAATTTCATCATTATAGACCATTTTGGGATCGTTCGACAGGTCCGGAGTCATCGTTTTTCATCCGAAAATTGATTTTTTGGACTGTACCAAAAATGATTCAAAATGTCAATTGGATCGTGCCTCATGTTGAATAACCACTTTTTAAACCCTCACAGTGACCAAAATTGCCATTTTTACAGAGTTTTGCTTACTCAAAAGCTTCCATTTTGACCCGTTTCAGGCACAGAAATGACTTTAAACACACTTATTCTAGTTGACAAAGTCACAATTCACATCCAACAGTCATTTAGAGTCAAAAGATTAAATGTTAAAATTTCATCATTATAGACCATTTTGGGATCGTTCGACAGGTCCGGAGTCATCGTTTTTCATCCGAAAATTGATTTTTTGGACTGTACCAAAAATGATTCAAAATGTCAATTGGATCATGCCTCATGTTGAATAACCACTTTTTAAACCCTCACAGTGACCAAAATTGCCATTTTTACAGAGTTTTGCTTACTCAAAAGCTTCCATTTTGACCCGTTTCAGGCACAGAAATGACTTTAAACACACTTATTCTAGTTGACAAATTCATAATTCACATCCAACAGTCATTTAGAGTCAAAAGATTAAATGTTAAAATTTCATCATTATAGACCATTTTGGGATCGTTCGACAGGTCCGGAGTCATCGTTTTTCATTCGAAAATTGATTTTTGGGACTGTACCAAAAATTATTCAAAATGTCAATTGGATCATGCCTCATGTTGAATAACCACTTTTTAAACCCTCACAGTGACCAAAATTGCCATTTTTACAGAGTTTTGCTTACTCAAAAGCTTCCATTTTGACCCGTTTCAGGCACAGAAATGACTTTAAACACACCTATTTTAGTTGACAAAGTCATAATTCACATCCAACAGTCATTTAGAGTCAAAAGATTAAATGTTGAAATTTCATCCATATTGACCATTTTGGGGTCGTTCGACAGGTCCGGAGTCATCGTTTTTCATCCGAAAATTTATTTTTTGGACTGTACCAAAAATGATTCAAAATGTCAATTGGATCGTGCCTCATGTTGAATAACCACTTTTTAAACCCTCACAGTGACCAAAATTGCCATTTTTACAGAGTTTTGCTTACTCAAAAGCTTCCATTTTGACCCGTTTCAGGCACAGAAATGACTTTAAACACACTTATTCTAGTTGACAAAGTCACAATTCACATCCAACAGTCATTTAGAGTCAAAAGATTAAATGTTAAAATTTCATCATTATAGACCATTTTGGGATCGTTCGACAGGTCCGGACTCATCGTTTTTCATCCGAAAATTGATTTTTTGGACTGTACCAAAAATGATTCAAAATGTCAATTGGATCATGCCTCATGTTGAATAACCACTTTTTAAACCCTCACAGTGACCAAAATTGCCATTTTTACAGAGTTTTGCTTACTCAAAAGCTTCCATTTTGACCCGTTTCAGGCACAGAAATGACTTTAAACACACCTATTTTAGTTGACAAAGTCATAATTCACATCCAACAGTCATTTAGAGTCAAAAGATTAAATGTTGAAATTTCATCCATATTGACCATTTTGGGGTCGTTCGACAGGTCCGGAGTCATCGTTTTTCATCCGAAAATTGATTTTTTGGACTGTACCAAAAATGATTCAAAATGTCAATTGGATCATGCCTCATGTTGAATAACCACTTTTTAAACCCTCACAGTGACCAAAATTGCCATTTTTACAGAGTTTTGCTTACTCAAAAGCTTCAATTTTGACCCGTTTCAGGCACAGAAATGACTTTAAACACACTTATTTTAGTTGACAAAGTCACAATTCACATCCAACAGTAATTTAGAGTCAAAAGATTAAATGTTAAAATTTCATCATTATAGACCATTTTGGGATCGTTCGACAGGTCCGGAGTCATCGTTTTTCATCCGAAAATAGATTTTTTGGACTGTACCAAAAATGATTCAAAATGTCAATTGGATCATGCCTCATGTTGAATAAGCACTTTTTAAACCCTCACAGTGACCAAAATTGCCATTTTTACAGAGTTTTGCTTACTCAAAAGCTTCAATTTTGACCCGTTTCAGGCACAAAAATGACTTTAAACACACTTATTTTAGTTGACAAAGTCACAATTCACATCCAACAGTACTTTAGAGTCAAAAGATTAAATGTTAAAATTTCATCATTATAGACCATTTTGGGATCGTTCGACAGGTCCGGAGTCATCGTTTTTCATCCGAAAATTGATTTTTTGGACTGTACCAAAAATGATTCAAAATGTCAATTGGATCGTGCCTCATGTTGAATAACCACTTTTTAAACCCTCACAGTGACCAAAATTGCCATTTTTACAGAGTTTTGCTTACTCAAAAGCTTCCATTTTGACCCGTTTCAGGCACAGAAATGACTTTAAACACACTTATTCTAGTTGACAAAGTCACAATTCACATCCAACAGTCATTTAGAGTCAAAAGATTAAATGTTAAAATTTCATCATTATAGACCATTTTGGGATCGTTCGACAGGTCCGGAGTCATCGTTTTTCATCCGAAAATTGATTTTTTGGACTGTACCAAAAATGATTCAAAATGTCAATTGGATCATGCCTCATGTTGAATAACCACTTTTTAAACCCTCACAGTGACCAAAATTGCCATTTTTACAGAGTTTTGCTTACTCAAAAGCTTCCATTTTGACCCGTTTCAGGCACAGAAATGACTTTAAACACACTTATTCTAGTTGACAAAGTCATAATTCAAATCCATCAGTAATTTAGAGTCAAAAGATTAAATGTTAAAATTTCATCATTATAGACCATTTTGGGATCGTTCGACAGGTCCGGAGTCATCGTTTTTCATCCAAAAATTGATTTTTTGGACTGTACCAAAAATGATTCAAAATGTCAATTGGATCATGCCTCATGTTGAATAAGCACTTTTTAAACCCTCACAGTGACCAAAATTGCCATTTTTACAGAGTTTTGCTTACTCAAAAGCTTCAATTTTGACCCGTTTCAGGCACAAAAATGACTTTAAACACACTTATTTTAGTTGACAAAGTCACAATTCACATCCAACAGTACTTTAGAGTCAAAAGATTAAATGTTAAAATTTCATCATTATAGACCATTTTGGGATCTTTCGACAGGTCCGGAGTCATCGTTTTTCATCCGAAAATTGATTTTTTGGACTGTACCAAAAATGATTCAAAATGCCAATTGGATCGTGCCTCATGTTGAATAACCACTTTTTAAACCCTCACAGTGACCAAAATTGCCATTTTTACAGAGTTTTGCTTACTCAAAAGCTTCCATTTTGACCCGTTTCAGGCACAGAAATGACTTTAAAAACACTTATTCTAGTTGACAAAGTCACAATTCACATCCAACAGTCATTTAGAGTCAAAAGATTAAATGTTAAAATTTCATCATTATAGACCATTTTGGGATCGTTCGACAGGCCTGGAGTCATCGTTTTTCATCCGAAAATTGATTTTTTGGACTGTACCAAAAATGATTCAAAATGTCAATTGGATCATGCCTCATGTTGAATAACCACTTTTTAAACCCTCACAGTGACCAAAATTGCCATTTTTACAGAGTTTTGCTTACTCAAAAGCTTCCATTTTGACCCGTTTCAGGCACAGAAATGACTTTAAACACACTTATTCTAGTTGACAAAGTCATAATTCACATCCAACAGTCATTTAGAGTCAAAAGATTAAATGTTAAAATTTCATCATTATAGACCATTTTGGGATCGTTCGACAGGTCCGGAGTCATCGTTTTTCATCCGAAAATTGATTTTTGGGACTGTACCAAAAATTATTCTAAATGTCAATTGGATCATGCCTCATGTTGAATAACCACTTTTTAAACCCTCACAGTGACCAAAATTGCCATTTTTACAGAGTTTTGCTTACTCAAAAGCTTCCATTTTGACCCGTTTCAGGCACAGAAATGACTTTAAACACACTTATTTTAGTTGACAAAGTCATAATTCACATCCAACAGTCATTTAGAGTCAAAAGATTAAATGTTGAAATTTCATCCATATTGACCATTTTGGGATCGTTCGACAGGTCCGGAGTCATCGTTTTTCATCCGAAAATTTATTTTTTGGACTGTACCAAAAATGATTCAAAATGTCAATTGGATCGTGCCTCATGTTGAATAACCACTTTTTAATGCCTCACAGTGACCAAAATTGCCATTTTTACAGAGTTTTGCTTACTCAAAAGCTTCCATTTTGACCCGTTTCAGGCACAGAAATGACTTTAAACACACTTATTCTAGTTGACAAAGTCATAATTCACATCCAACAGTCATTTAGAGTCAAAAGATTAAATGTTAAAATTTCATCATTATAGACCATTTTGGGATCGTTCGACAGGTCCGGAGTCATCGTTTTTCATCCGAAAATTGATTTTTTGGACTGTACCAAAAATGATTCAAAATGTCAATTGGATCATGCCTCATGTTGAATAACCACTTTTTAAACCCTCACAGTGACCAAAATTGCCATTTTTACAGAGTTTTGCTTACTCAAAAGCTTCAATTTTGACCCGTTTCAGGCACAGAAATGACTTTAAACACACTTATTTTAGTTGACAAAGTCATAATTCACATCCATCAGTAATTTAGAGTCAAAAGATTAAATGTTAAAATTTCATCATTATAGACCATTTTGGGATTGTTCGACTGGTCCGGAGTCATCGTTTTTCATCCGAAAATTGATTTTTTGGACTGTACCAAAAATGATTCAAAATGTCTATTGGATCATGCCTCATGTTGAATAACCACTTTTTAAACCCTCACAGTGACCAAAATTGCCATTTTTACAGAGTTTTGCTTACTCAAAAGCTTCAATTTTGACCCGTTTCAGGCACAGAAATGACTTTAAACACACTTATTTTAGTTGACAAAGTCACAATTCACATCCAACAGTAATTTAGAGTCAAAAGATTAAATGTTAAAATTTCATCATTATAGACCATTTTGGGATTGTTCGACAGGTCATCGTTTTTCATCCGAAAATAGATTTTTTGGACTGTACCAAAAATGATTCAAAATGTCAATTGGATCATGCCTCATGTTGAATAAGCACTTTTTAAACCCTCACAGTGACCAAAATTGCCATTTTTACAGAGTTTTGCTTACTCAAAAGCTTCAATTTTGACCCGTTTCAGGCACAAAAATGACTTTAAACACACTTATTTTAGTTGACAAAGTCACAATTCACATCCAACAGTACTTTAGAGTCAAAAGATTAAATGTTAAAATTTCATCATTATAGACCATTTTGGGATCGTTCGACAGGTCCGGAGTCATCGTTTTTCATCCGAAAATTGATTTTTTGGACTGTACCAAAAATGATTCAAAATGTCAATTGGATCGTGCCTCATGTTGAATAACCACTTTTTAAACCCTCACAGTGACCAAAATTGCCATTTTTACAGAGTTTTGCTTACTCAAAAGCTTCCATTTTGACCCGTTTCAGGCACAGAAATGACTTTAAACACACTTATTCTAGTTGACAAAGTCACAATTCACATCCAACAGTCATTTAGAGTCAAAAGATTAAATGTTAAAATTTCATCATTATAGACCATTTTGGGATCGTTCGACAGGTCCGGAGTCATCGTTTTTCATCCGAAAATTGATTTTTTGGACTGTACCAAAAATGATTCAAAATGTCAATTGGATCATGCCTCATGTTGAATAACCACTTTTTAAACCCTCACAGTGACCAAAATTGCCATTTTTACAGAGTTTTGCTTACTCAAAAGCTTCCATTTTGACCCGTTTCAGGCACAGAAATGACTTTAAACACACTTATTCTAGTTGACAAATTCATAATTCACATCCAACAGTCATTTAGAGTCAAAAGATTAAATGTTAAAATTTCATCATTATAGACCATTTTGGGATCGTTCGACAGGTCCGGAGTCATCGTTTTTCATTCGAAAATTGATTTTTGGGACTGTACCAAAAATTATTCAAAATGTCAATTGGATCATGCCTCATGTTGAATAACCACTTTTTAAACCCTCACAGTGACCAAAATTGCCATTTTTACAGAGTTTTGCTTACTCAAAAGCTTCCATTTTGACCCGTTTCAGGCACAGAAATGACTTTAAACACACCTATTTTAGTTGACAAAGTCATAATTCACATCCAACAGTCATTTAGAGTCAAAAGATTAAATGTTGAAATTTCATCCATATTGACCATTTTGGGGTCGTTCGACAGGTCCGGAGTCATCGTTTTTCATCCGAAAATTTATTTTTTGGACTGTACCAAAAATGATTCAAAATGTCAATTGGATCGTGCCTCATGTTGAATAACCACTTTTTAAACCCTCACAGTGACCAAAATTGCCATTTTTACAGAGTTTTGCTTACTCAAAAGCTTCCATTTTGACCCGTTTCAGGCACAGAAATGACTTTAAACACACTTATTCTAGTTGACAAAGTCATAATTCACATCCAACAGTCATTTAGAGTCAAAAGATTAAATGTTAAAATTTCATCATGTTAGACCATTTTGGGATCGTTCGACTGGTCCGGAGTCATCGTTTTTCATCAGAAAATTGATTTTTTGGACTGTACCAAAAATGATTCAAAATGTCAATTGGATCATGCCTCATGTTGAATAACCACTTTTTAAACCCTCACAGTGACCAAAATTGCCATTTTTACAGAGTTTTGCTTGCTCAAAAGCTTCAATTTTGACCCGTTTCAGGCACAGAAATGACTTTAAACACACTTATTTTAGTTGACAAAGTCACAATTCACATCCAACAGTAATTTAGAGTCAAAAGATTAAATGTTAAAATTTCATCATTATAGACCATTTTGGGATCGTTCGACAGGTCCGGAGTCATCGTTTTTCATCTGAAAATTGATTTTTTGGACTGTACCAAAAATGATTCAAAATGTCAATTGGATCATGCCTCATGTTGAATAACCACTTTTTAAACCCTCACAGTGACCAAAATTGCCATTTTTACAGAGTTTTGCTTACTCAAAAGCTTTCATTTTGACCCGTTTCAGGCACAGAAATGACTTTAAACACACTTATTCTAGTTGACAGAGTCATAATTCACATCCAACAGTCATTTAGAGTCAAAAGATGAAATGTTAAAATTTCATCATTATAGACCATTTTGGGATCGTTCGACTGGTCCGGAGTCATCGTTTTTCATCCGAAAATTGATTTTTTGGACTGTACCAAAAATGACTCAAAATGTCAATTGGATCATGCCTCATGTTGAATAACCACTTTTTAAACCCTCACAGTGACCAAAATTGCCATTTTTACAGAGTTTTGCTTACTCAAAAGCTTCAATTTTGACCCGTTTCAGGCACAGAAATGACTTTAAACACACTTATTTTAGTTGACAAAGTCACAATTCACATCCAACAGTAATTTAGAGTCAAAAGATTAAATGTTAAAATTTCATCATTATAGACCATTTTGGGATCGTTCGACAGGTCCGGAGTCATCGTTTTTCATCCGAAAATTGATTTTTTGGACTGTACCAAAAATGATTCAAAATGTCAATTGGATCATGCCTCATGTTGAATACCACTTTTTAAACCCTCACAGTGACCAAAATTGCCATTTTTACAGAGTTTTGCTTACTCAAAAGCTTTCATTTTGACCCGTTTCAGGCACAGAAATGACTTTAAACACACTTATTCTAGTTGACAGAGTCATAATTCACATCCAACAGTCATTTAGAGTCAAAAGATGAAATGTTAAAATTTCATCATTATAGACCATTTTGGGATCGTTCGACTGGTCCGGAGTCATCGTTTTTCATCCGAAAATTGATTTTTTGGACTGTACCAAAAATGATTCAAAATGTCAATTGGATCATGCCTCATGTTGAATAACCACTTTTTAAACCCTCACAGTGACCAAAATTGCCATTTTTACAGAGTTTTGCTTACTCAAAAGCTTCAATTTTGACCCGTGTCAGGCACAGAAATGACTTTAAACACACTTATTTTAGTTGACAAAGTCACAATTCACATCCAACAGTAATTTAGAGTCAAAAGATTAAATGTTAAAATTTCATCATTATAGACCATTTTGGGATCGTTCGACTGGTCCGGAGTCATCGTTTTTCATCCGAAAATTGATTTTTTGGACTGTACCAAAAATGATTCAAAATGTCAATTGGATCATGCCTCATGTTGAATAACCACTTTTTAAACCCTCACAGTGACCAAAATTGCCATTTTTACAGAGTTTTGCTTACTCAAAAGCTTCAATTTTGACCCGTTTCAGGCACAGAAATGACTTTAAACACACTTATTTTAGTTGACAAAGTCACAATTCACATCCAACAGTAATTTAGAGTCAAAAGATTAAATGTTAAAATTTCATCATTATAGACTATTTTGGGATCGTTCGACAGGTCCGGAGTCATCGTTTTTCATACGAAAATTGATTTTTCGGACTGTACCAAAAATGATTCAAAATGTCAATTGGATCATGCCTCATGTTGAATAACCACTTTTTAAACCCTCACAGTGACCAAAATTGCCATTTTTACAGAGTTTTGCTTACTCAAAAGCTTCCATTTTGACCCGTTTCAGGCACAGAAATGACTTTAAACACACTTATTCTAGTTGACAAAGTCATAATTCACATCCAACAGTCATTCAGAGTCAAAAGATTAAATGTTAAAATTTCATCATTATAGACCATTTTGGGATCGTTCGACTGGTCCGGAGTCATCGTTTTTCATCCGAAAATTGATTTTTTGGACTGTACCAACAATGATTCAAAATGTCAATTGGATCATGCCTCATGTTGAATAACCACTTTTTAAACCCTCACAGTGACCAAAATTGCCATTTTTACAGAGTTTTGCTTACTCAAAAGCTTCAATTTTGACCCGTTTCAGGCACAGAAATGACTTTAAACACACTTATTCTAGTTGACAAAGTCATAATTCACATCCAACAGTCTTTTAGAGTCAAAAGATTAGATGTTAAAATTTCATCATTATAGACCATTTTGGGATCGTTCGACAGGTCCGGAGTCATCGTTTTTCATCCGAAAATTGATTTTTTGGACTGTACCAAAAATGATTCAAAATGTCAATTGGATCGTGCCTCATGTTGAATAACCACTTTTCAAACCCTCACAGTGACCAAAATTGCCATTTTTACAGAGTTTTGCTTACTCAAAAGCTTCCATTTTGACCCGTTTCAGGCACAGAAATGACTTTAAACACACTTATTCTAGTTGACAAAGTCATAATTCACATCCAACAGTAATTTAGAGTCAAAAGATTAAATGTTAAAATTTCATCATTATAGACCATTTTGGGATCGTTCGACAGGTCCGGAGTCATCGTTTTTCATCCGAAAATTGATTTTTTGGACTGTACCAAAAATGATTCAAAATGTCAATTGGATCATGCCTCATGTTGAATAACCACTTTTTAAACCCTCACAGTGACCAAAATTGCCATTTTTACAGAGTTTTGCTTACTCAAAAGCTTCAATTTTGACCCGTTTCAGGCACAGAAATGACTTTAAACACACATATTCTAGTTGACAAAGTCATAATTCACATCCAACAGTCATTTAGAGTCAAAAGATTAGATGTTAAAATTTCATCATTATAGACCATTTTGGGATCGTTCGACAGGTCCGGAGTCATCGTTTTTCATCCGAAAATTGATTTTTTGGACTGTACCAAAAATGATTCAAAATGTCAATTGGATCGTGCCTCATGTTGAATAACCACTTTTTAAACCCTCACAGTGACCAAAATTGCCATTTTTACAGAGTTTTGCTTACTCAAAAGCTTCCATTTTGACCCGTTTCAGGCACAGAAATGACTTTAAACACACTTATTCTAGTTGACAAAGTCATAATTCACATCCAACAGTCATTTAGAGTCAAAAGATTAAATGTTAAAATTTCATCATTATAGACCATTTTGGGATCGTTCGACAGGTCCGGAGTCATCGTTTTTCATCCGAAAATTGATTTTTTGGACTGTACCAAAAATGATTCAAAATGTCAATTGGATCATGCCTCATGTTGAATAACCACTTTTTAAACCCTCACAGTGACCAAAATTGCCATTTTTACAGAGTTTTGCTTACTCAAAAGCTTCCATTTTGACCCGTTTCAGGCACAGAAATGACTTTAAACACACTTATTCTAGTTGACAAAGTCATAATTCACATCCAACAGTCATTTAGAGTCAAAAGATTAAATGTTAAAATTTCATCATGTTAGACCATTTTGGGATCGTTCGACTGGTCCGGAGTCATCGTTTTTCATCAGAAAATTGATTTTTTGGACTGTACCAAAAATGATTCAAAATGTCAATTGGATCATGCCTCATGTTGAATAACCACTTTTTAAACCCTCACAGTGACCAAAATTGCCATTTTTACAGAGTTTTGCTTGCTCAAAAGCTTCAATTTTGACCCGTTTCAGGCACAGAAATGACTTTAAACACACTTATTTTAGTTGACAAAGTCACAATTCACATCCAACAGTAATTTAGAGTCAAAAGATTAAATGTTAAAATTTCATCATTATAGACCATTTTGGGATCGTTCGACAGGTCCGGAGTCATCGTTTTTCATCTGAAAATTGATTTTTTGGACTGTACCAAAAATGATTCAAAATGTCAATTGGATCATGCCTCATGTTGAATAACCACTTTTTAAACCCTCACAGTGACCAAAATTGCCATTTTTACAGAGTTTTGCTTACTCAAAAGCTTTCATTTTGACCCGTTTCAGGCACAGAAATAACTTTAAACACACTTATTCTAGTTGACAGAGTCATAATTCACATCCAACAGTCATTTAGAGTCAAAAGATGAAATGTTAAAATTTCATCATTATAGACCATTTTGGGATCGTTCGACTGGTCCGGAGTCATCGTTTTTCATCCGAAAATTGATTTTTTGGACTGTACCAAAAATGACTCAAAATGTCAATTGGATCATGCCTCATGTTGAATAACCACTTTTTAAACCCTCACAGTGACCAAAATTGCCATTTTTACAGAGTTTTGCTTACTCAAAAGCTTCAATTTTGACCCGTTTCAGGCACAGAAATGACTTTAAACACACTTATTTTAGTTGACAAAGTCACAATTCACATCCAACAGTAATTTAGAGTCAAAAGATTAAATGTTAAAATTTCATCATTATAGACCATTTTGGGATCGTTCGACAGGTCCGGAGTCATCGTTTTTCATCCGAAAATTGATTTTTTGGACTGTACCAAAAATGATTCAAAATGTCAATTGGATCATGCCTCATGTTGAATACCACTTTTTAAACCCTCACAGTGACCAAAATTGCCATTTTTACAGAGTTTTGCTTACTCAAAAGCTTTCATTTTGACCCGTTTCAGGCACAGAAATGACTTTAAACACACTTATTCTAGTTGACAGAGTCATAATTCACATCCAACAGTCATTTAGAGTCAAAAGATGAAATGTTAAAATTTCATCATTATAGACCATTTTGGGATCGTTCGACTGGTCCGGAGTCATCGTTTTTCATCCGAAAATTGATTTTTTGGACTGTACCAAAAATGATTCAAAATGTCAATTGGATCATGCCTCATGTTGAATAACCACTTTTTAAACCCTCACAGTGACCAAAATTGCCATTTTTACAGAGTTTTGCTTACTCAAAAGCTTCAATTTTGACCCGTGTCAGGCACAGAAATGACTTTAAACACACTTATTTTAGTTGACAAAGTCACAATTCACATCCAACAGTAATTTAGAGTCAAAAGATTAAATGTTAAAATTTCATCATTATAGACCATTTTGGGATCGTTCGACTGGTCCGGAGTCATCGTTTTTCATCCGAAAATTGATTTTTTGGACTGTACCAAAAATGATTCAAAATGTCAATTGGATCATGCCTCATGTTGAATAACCACTTTTTAAACCCTCACAGTGACCAAAATTGCCATTTTTACAGAGTTTTGCTTACTCAAAAGCTTCAATTTTGACCCGTTTCAGGCACAGAAATGACTTTAAACACACTTATTTTAGTTGACAAAGTCACAATTCACATCCAACAGTAATTTAGAGTCAAAAGATTAAATGTTAAAATTTCATCATTATAGACTATTTTGGGATCGTTCGACAGGTCCGGAGTCATCGTTTTTCATACGAAAATTGATTTTTCGGACTGTACCAAAAATGATTCAAAATGTCAATTGGATCATGCCTCATGTTGAATAACCACTTTTTAAACCCTCACAGTGACCAAAATTGCCATTTTTACAGAGTTTTGCTTACTCAAAAGCTTCCATTTTGACCCGTTTCAGGCACAGAAATGACTTTAAACACACTTATTCTAGTTGACAAAGTCATAATTCACATCCAACAGTCATTCAGAGTCAAAAGATTAAATGTTAAAATTTCATCATTATAGACCATTTTGGGATCGTTCGACTGGTCCGGAGTCATCGTTTTTCATCCGAAAATTGATTTTTTGGACTGTACCAACAATGATTCAAAATGTCAATTGGATCATGCCTCATGTTGAATAACCACTTTTTAAACCCTCACAGTGACCAAAATTGCCATTTTTACAGAGTTTTGCTTACTCAAAAGCTTCAATTTTGACCCGTTTCAGGCACAGAAATGACTTTAAACACACTTATTCTAGTTGACAAAGTCATAATTCACATCCAACAGTCTTTTAGAGTCAAAAGATTAGATGTTAAAATTTCATCATTATAGACCATTTTGGGATCGTTCGACAGGTCCGGAGTCATCGTTTTTCATCCGAAAATTGATTTTTTGGACTGTACCAAAAATGATTCAAAATGTCAATTGGATCGTGCCTCATGTTGAATAACCACTTTTCAAACCCTCACAGTGACCAAAATTGCCATTTTTACAGAGTTTTGCTTACTCAAAAGCTTCCATTTTGACCCGTTTCAGGCACAGAAATGACTTTAAACACACTTATTCTAGTTGACAAAGTCATAATTCACATCCAACAGTAATTTAGAGTCAAAAGATTAAATGTTAAAATTTCATCATTATAGACCATTTTGGGATCGTTCGACAGGTCCGGAGTCATCGTTTTTCATCCGAAAATTGATTTTTTGGACTGTACCAAAAATGATTCAAAATGTCAATTGGATCATGCCTCATGTTGAATAACCACTTTTTAAACCCTCACAGTGACCAAAATTGCCATTTTTACAGAGTTTTGCTTACTCAAAAGCTTCAATTTTGACCCGTTTCAGGCACAGAAATGACTTTAAACACACATATTCTAGTTGACAAAGTCATAATTCACATCCAACAGTCATTTAGAGTCAAAAGATTAGATGTTAAAATTTCATCATTATAGACCATTTTGGGATCGTTCGACAGGTCCGGAGTCATCGTTTTTCATCCGAAAATTGATTTTTTGGACTGTACCAAAAATGATTCAAAATGTCAATTGGATCGTGCCTCATGTTGAATAACCACTTTTTAAACCCTCACAGTGACCAAAATTGCCATTTTTACAGAGTTTTGCTTACTCAAAAGCTTCCATTTTGACCCGTTTCAGGCACAGAAATGACTTTAAACACACTTATTCTAGTTGACAAAGTCATAATTCACATCCAACAGTCATTTAGAGTCAAAAGATTAAATGTTAAAATTTCATCATTATAGACCATTTTGGGATCGTTCGACAGGTCCGGAGTCATCGTTTTTCATCCGAAAATTGATTTTTTGGACTGTACCAAAAATGATTCAAAATGTCAATTGGATCATGCCTCATGTTGAATAACCACTTTTTAAACCCTCACAGTGACCAAAATTGCCATTTTTACAGAGTTTTGCTTACTCAAAAGCTTCAATTTTGACCCGTTTCAGGCACAGAAATGACTTTAAACACACTTATTCTAGTTGACAAAATCATAATTCACATCCAACAGTCATTTAGAGTCAAAAGATTAAATGTTAAAATTTCATCATTATAGACCATTTTGGGATCGTTCGACAGGTCCGGAGTCATCGTTTTTCATCCGAAAATTGATTTTTTGGACTGTACCAAAAATGATTCAAAATGTCAATTGGATCATGCCTCATGTTGAATAACCACTTTTTAAACCCTCACAGTGACCAAAATTGCCATTTTTACAGAGTTTTGCTTACTCAAAAGCTTCAATTTTGACCCGTTTCAGGCACAGAAATGACTTTAAACACACTTATTTTAGTTGACAAAGTCACAATTCACATCCAACAGTAATTTAGAGTCAAAAGATTAAATGTTAAAATTTCATCATTATAGACCATTTTGGGATCGTTCGACAGGTCCGGAGTCATCGTTTTTCATCCGAAAATTGATTTTTTGGACTGTACCAAAAATGATTCAAAATGTCAATTGGATCATGCCTCATGTTGAATAACCACTTTTTAAACCCTCACAGTGACCAAAATTGCCATTTTTACAGAGTTTTGCTTACTCAAAAGCATCCATTTTGACCCGTTTCAGGCACAGAAATGACTTTAAACACACTTATTCTAGTTGACAAAGTCATAATTCACATCCAACAGTCATTTAGAGTCAAAAGATTAAATGTTAAAATTTCATCATTATAGACCATTTTGGGATCGTTCGACAGGTCCGGAGTCATCGTTTTTCATCCGAAAATTGATTTTTTAGACTGTACCAAAAATGATTCAAAATGTCAATTGGATCATGCCTCATGTTGAATAACCACTTTTTAAACCCTCACAGTGACCAAAATTGCAATTTTTACAGAGTTTTGCTTACTCAAAAGCTTCAATTTTGACCCGTTTTAGGCACAGAAATGACTTTAAACACACTTATTTTAGTTGACAAAGTCATAATTCAAATCCATCAGTAATTTAGAGTCAAAATATTAAATGTTAAAATTTCATCATTATAGACCATTTTGGGATCGTTCGACTGGTCCGGAGTCATCGTTTTTCATCCGAAAATTGATTTTTTGGACTGTACCAAAAATGATTCAAAATGTCAATTGGATCATGCCTCATGTTGAATAACCACTTTTTAAACCCTCACAGTGACCAAAATTGCCATTTTTACAGAGTTTTGCTTACTCAAAAGCTTCAATTTTGACCCGTTTCAGGCACAGAAATGACTTTAAACACACTTATTTTAGTTGACAAAGTCACAATTCACATCCAACAGTAATTTAGAGTCAAAAGATTAAATGTTAAAATTTCATCATTATAGACCATTTTGGGATCGTTCGACAGGTCCGGAGTCATCGTTTTTCATCCGAAAATTGATTTTTTGGACTGTACCAAAAATGATTCAAAATGTCAATTGGATCATGCCTCATGTTGAATAACCACTTTTTAAACCCTCACAGTGACCAAAATTGCCATTTTTACAGAGTTTTGCTTACTCAAAAGCTTCAATTTTGACCCGTTTCAGGCACAGAAATGACTTTAAACACACTTATTTTAGTTGACAAAGTCATAATTCAAATCCATCAGTAATTTAGAGTCAAAAGATTAAATGTTAAAATTTCATCATTATAGACCATTTTGGGATCGATCGACTGGTCCGGAGTCATCGTTTTTCATCCGAAAATTGATTTTTTGGACTGTACCAAAAAGGATTCAAAATGTCAATTGGATCATGCCTCATGTTGAATAACCACTTTTTAAACCCTCACAGTGACCAAAATTGCCATTTTTACAGAGTTTTGCTTACTCAAAAGCTTCCATTTTGACCCGTTTCAGGCACAGAAATGACTTTCAACACACTTATTTTAGTTGACAAAGTCACAATTCACATCCAACAGTAATTTAGAGTCAAAAGATTAAATGTTAAAATTTCATCATTATAGACCATTTTGGGATCGTTCGACTGGTCCGGAGTCATCGTTTTTCATCCGAAAATTGATTTTTTGGACTGTACCAAAAATGATTCAAAATGTCAATTGGATCATGCCTCATGTTGAATAACCACTTTTTAAACCCTCACAGTGACCAAAATTGCCATTTTTACAGAGTTTTGCTTACTCAAAAGCTTCCATTTTGACCCGTTTCAGGCACAGAAATGACTTTAAACACACTTATTCTAGTTGACAAAGTCATAATTCACATCCAACAGTCATTCAGAGTCAAAAGATTAAATGTTAAAATTTCATCATTATAGACCATTTTGGGATCGTTCGACTGGTCCGGAGTCATCGTTTTTCATCCGAAAATTGATTTTTTGGACTGTACCAACAATGATTCAAAATGTCAATTGGATCATGCCTCATGTTGAATAACCACTTTTTAAACCCTCACAGTGACCAAAATTGCCATTTTTACAGAGTTTTGCTTACTCAAAAGCTTCAATTTTGACCCGTTTCAGGCACAGAAATGACTTTAAACACACTTATTCTAGTTGACAAAGTCATAATTCACATCCAACAGTCTTTTAGAGTCAAAAGATTAGATGTTAAAATTTCATCATTATAGACCATTTTGGGATCGTTCGACAGGTCCGGAGTCATCGTTTTTCATCCGAAAATTGATTTTTTGGACTGTACCAAAAATGATTCAAAATGTCAATTGGATCGTGCCTCATGTTGAATAACCACTTTTCAAACCCTCACAGTGACCAAAATTGCCATTTTTACAGAGTTTTGCTTACTCAAAAGCTTCCATTTTGACCCGTTTCAGGCACAGAAATGACTTTAAACACACTTATTCTAGTTGACAAAGTCATAATTCACATCCAACAGTAATTTAGAGTCAAAAGATTAAATGTTAAAATTTCATCATTATAGACCATTTTGGGATCGTTCGACAGGTCCGGAGTCATCGTTTTTCATCCGAAAATTGATTTTTTGGACTGTACCAAAAATGATTCAAAATGTCAATTGGATCATGCCTCATGTTGAATAACCACTTTTTAAACCCTCACAGTGACCAAAATTGCCATTTTTACAGAGTTTTGCTTACTCAAAAGCTTCAATTTTGACCCGTTTCAGGCACAGAAATGACTTTAAACACACATATTCTAGTTGACAAAGTCATAATTCACATCCAACAGTCATTTAGAGTCAAAAGATTAGATGTTAAAATTTCATCATTATAGACCATTTTGGGATCGTTCGACAGGTCCGGAGTCATCGTTTTTCATCCGAAAATTGATTTTTTGGACTGTACCAAAAATGATTCAAAATGTCAATTGGATCGTGCCTCATGTTGAATAACCACTTTTTAAACCCTCACAGTGACCAAAATTGCCATTTTTACAGAGTTTTGCTTACTCAAAAGCTTCCATTTTGACCCGTTTCAGGCACAGAAATGACTTTAAACACACTTATTCTAGTTGACAAAGTCATAATTCACATCCAACAGTCATTTAGAGTCAAAAGATTAAATGTTAAAATTTCATCATTATAGACCATTTTGGGATCGTTCGACAGGTCCGGAGTCATCGTTTTTCATCCGAAAATTGATTTTTTGGACTGTACCAAAAATGATTCAAAATGTCAATTGGATCATGCCTCATGTTGAATAACCACTTTTTAAACCCTCACAGTGACCAAAATTGCCATTTTTACAGAGTTTTGCTTACTCAAAAGCTTCAATTTTGACCCGTTTCAGGCACAGAAATGACTTTAAACACACTTATTCTAGTTGACAAAATCATAATTCACATCCAACAGTCATTTAGAGTCAAAAGATTAAATGTTAAAATTTCATCATTATAGACCATTTTGGGATCGTTCGACAGGTCCGGAGTCATCGTTTTTCATCCGAAAATTGATTTTTTGGACTGTACCAAAAATGATTCAAAATGTCAATTGGATCATGCCTCATGTTGAATAACCACTTTTTAAACCCTCACAGTGACCAAAATTGCCATTTTTACAGAGTTTTGCTTACTCAAAAGCTTCAATTTTGACCCGTTTCAGGCACAGAAATGACTTTAAACACACTTATTTTAGTTGACAAAGTCACAATTCACATCCAAGAGTAATTTAGAGTCAAAAGATTAAATGTTAAAATTTCATCATTATAGACCATTTTGGGATCGTTCGACAGGTCCGGAGTCATCGTTTTTCATCCGAAAATTGATTTTTTGGACTGTACCAAAAATGATTCAAAATGTCAATTGGATCATGCCTCATGTTGAATAACCACTTTTTAAACCCTCACAGTGACCAAAATTGCCATTTTTACAGAGTTTTGCTTACTCAAAAGCATCCATTTTGACCCGTTTCAGGCACAGAAATGACTTTAAACACACTTATTCTAGTTGACAAAGTCATAATTCACATCCAACAGTCATTTAGAGTCAAAAGATTAAATGTTAAAATTTCATCATTATAGACCATTTTGGGATCGTTCGACAGGTCCGGAGTCATCGTTTTTCATCCGAAAATTGATTTTTTAGACTGTACCAAAAATGATTCAAAATGTCAATTGGATCATGCCTCATGTTGAATAACCACTTTTTAAACCCTCACAGTGACCAAAATTGCAATTTTTACAGAGTTTTGCTTACTCAAAAGCTTCAATTTTGACCCGTTTTAGGCACAGAAATGACTTTAAACACACTTATTTTAGTTGACAAAGTCATAATTCAAATCCATCAGTAATTTAGAGTCAAAATATTAAATGTTAAAATTTCATCATTATAGACCATTTTGGGATCGTTCGACTGGTCCGGAGTCATCGTTTTTCATCCGAAAATTGATTTTTTGGACTGTACCAAAAATGATTCAAAATGTCAATTGGATCATGCCTCATGTTGAATAACCACTTTTTAAACCCTCACAGTGACCAAAATTGCCATTTTTACAGAGTTTTGCTTACTCAAAAGCTTCAATTTTGACCCGTTTCAGGCACAGAAATGACTTTAAACACACTTATTTTAGTTGACAAAGTCACAATTCACATCCAACAGTAATTTAGAGTCAAAAGATTAAATGTTAAAATTTCATCATTATAGACCATTTTGGGATCGTTCGACAGGTCCGGAGTCATCGTTTTTCATCCGAAAATTGATTTTTTGGACTGTACCAAAAATGATTCAAAATGTCAATTGGATCATGCCTCATGTTGAATAACCACTTTTTAAACCCTCACAGTGACCAAAATTGCCATTTTTACAGAGTTTTGCTTACTCAAAAGCTTCAATTTTGACCCGTTTCAGGCACAGAAATGACTTTAAACACACTTATTTTAGTTGACAAAGTCATAATTCAAATCCATCAGTAATTTAGAGTCAAAAGATTAAATGTTAAAATTTCATCATTATAGACCATTTTGGGATCGTTCGACTGGTCCGGAGTCATCGTTTTTCATCCGAAAATTGATTTTTTGGACTGTACCAAAAATGATTCAAAATGTCAATTGGATCGTGCCTCATGTTGAATAACCACTTTTTAAACCCTCACAGTGACCAAAATTGCCATTTTTACAGAGTTTTGCTTACTCAAAAGCTTCCATTTTGACCCGTTTCAGGCACAGAAATGACTTTAAACACACTTATTCTAGTTGACAAAGTCACAATTCACATCCAACAGTCATTTAGAGTCAAAAGATTAAATGTTAAAATTTCATCATTATAGACCATTTTGGGATCGTTCGACAGGTCCGGAGTCATCGTTTTTCATCCGAAAATTGATTTTTTGGACTGTACCAAAAATTATTCAAAATGTCAATTGGATCATGCCTCATGTTGAATAACCACTTTTTAAACCATCACAGTGACCAAAATTGCCATTTTTACAGAGTTTTGCTTACTCAAAAGCTTCCATTTTGACTCGTTTCAGGCACAGAAATGACTTTAAACACACTTATTCTAGTTGACAAAGTCATAATTCACATCCAACAGTCATTTAGAGTCAAAAGATTAAATGTTAAAATTTCATCATTATAGACCATTTTGGGATCGTTCGACTGGTCCGGAGTCATCGTTTTTCATCCGAAAATTGGTTTTTGGGACTGTACTAAAAATTATTCAAAATGTCAATTGGATCATGCCTCATGTTGAATAACCACTTTTTAAACCCTCACAGTGACCAAAATTGCCATTTTTACAGAGTTTTGCTTACTCAAAAGCTTCCATTTTGACCCGTTTCAGGCACAGAAATGACTTTAAACACACTTATTTTAGTTGACAAAGTCATAATTCACATCCAACAGTCATTTAGAGTCAAAAGATTAAATGTTGAAATTTCATCCATATTGACCATTTTGGGATCGTTCGACAGGTCCGGAGTCATCGTTTTTCATCCGAAAATTTATTTTTTGGACTGTACCAAAAATGATTCAAAATGTCAATTGGATCGTGCCTCATGTTGAATAACCACTTTTTAAACCCTCACAGTGACCAAAATTGCCATTTTTACAGAGTTTTGCTTACTCAAAAGCTTCCATTTTGACCCGTTTCAGGCACAGAAATGACTTTAAACACACTTATTTTAGTTGACAAAGTCATAATTCAAATCCATCAGTAATTTAGAGTCAAAAGATTAAATGTTAAAATTTCATCATTATAGACCATTTTGGGATCGTTCGACAGGTCCGGAGTCATCGTTTTTCATCCAAAAATTGATTTTTTGGACTGTACCAAAAATGATTCAAAATGTCAATTGGATCATGCCTCATGTTGAATAACCACTTTTTAAACCCTCACAGTGACCAAAATTGCCATTTTTACAGAGTTTTGCTTACTCAAAAGCTTCCATTTTGACCCGTTTCAGGCACAGAAATGACTTTAAACACACTTATTCTAGTTGACAAAGTCATAATTCACATCCAACAGTCATTTAGAGTCAAAAGATTAAATGTTAAAATTTCATCATTATAGACCATTTTGGGATCGTTCGACAGGTTTGGAGTCATCGTTTTTCATCCGAAAATTGATTTTTGGGACTGTACCAAAAATTATTCAAAATGTCAATTGGATCATGCCTCATGTTGAATAACCACTTTTTAAACCCTCACAGTGACCAAAATTGCCATTTTTACAGAGTTTTGCTTACTCAAAAGCTTCCATTTTGACCCGTTTCAGGCACAGAAATGACTTTAAACACGCTTATTTTAGTTGACAAAGTCATAATTCACATCCAACAGTCATTTAGAGTCAAAAGATTAAATGTTGAAATTTCATCCATATTGACCATTTTGGGATCGTTCGACAGGTCCGGAGTCATCGTTTTTCATCCGAAAATTGATTTTTTGGACTGTACCAAAAATGATTCAAAATGTCAATTGGATCGTGCCTCATGTTGAATAACCACTTTTTAAACCCTCACAGTGACCAAAATTGCCATTTTTACAGAGTTTTGCTTACTCAAAAGCTTCCATTTTGACCCGTTTCAGGCACAGAAATGACTTTAAACACACTTATTCTAGTTGACAAAGTCATAATTCACATCCAACAGTCATTTAGAGTCAAAAGATTAAATGTTAAAATTTCATCATTATAGACCATTTTGGGATCGTTCGACAGGTCCGGAGTCATCGTTTTTCATCCGAAAATTGATTTTTTGGACTGTACCAAAAATGATTCAAAATGTCAATTGGATCATGCCTCATGTTGAATAACCACTTTTTAAACCCTCACAGTGACCAAAATTGCCATTTTTACAGAGTTTTGCTTACTCAAAAGCTTCAATTTTGACCCGTTTCAGGCACAGAAATGACTTTAAACACACTTATTCTAGTTGACAAAATCATAATTCACATCCAACAGTCATTTAGAGTCAAAAGATTAAATGTTAAAATTTCATCATTATAGACCATTTTGGGATCGTTCGACAGGTCCGGAGTCATCGTTTTTCATCCGAAAATTGATTTTTTGGACTGTACCAAAAATGATTAAAAATGTCAATTGGATCATGCCTCATGTTGAATAACCACTTTTTAAACCCTCACAGTGACCAAAATTGCCATTTTTACAGAGTTTTGCTTACTCAAAAGCTTCAATTTTGACCCGTTTCAGGCACAGAAATGACTTTAAACACACTTATTTTAGTTGACAAAGTCACAATTCACATCCAACAGTAATTTAGAGTCAAAAGATTAAATGTTAAAATTTCATCATTATAGACCATTTTGGGATCGTTCGACAGGTCCGGAGTCATCGTTTTTCATCCGAAAATTGATTTTTTGGACTGTACCAAAAATGATTCAAAATGTCAATTGGATCATGCCTCATGTTGAATAACCACTTTTTAAACCCTCACAGTGACCAAAATTGCCATTTTTACAGAGTTTTGCTTACTCAAAAGCATCCATTTTGACCCGTTTCAGGCACAGAAATGACTTTAAACACACTTATTCTAGTTGACAAAGTCATAATTCACATCCAACAGTCATTTAGAGTCAAAAGATTAAATGTTAAAATTTCATCATTATAGACCATTTTGGGATCGTTCGACAGGTCCGGAGTCATCGTTTTTCATCCGAAAATTGATTTTTTAGACTGTACCAAAAATGATTCAAAATGTCAATTGGATCATGCCTCATGTTGAATAACCACTTTTTAAACCCTCACAGTGACCAAAATTGCCATTTTTACAGAGTTTTGCTTACTCAAAAGCTTCAATTTTGACCCGTTTCAGGCACAGAAATGACTTTAAACACACTTATTTTAGTTGACAAAGTCACAATTCACATCCAACAGTAATTTAGAGTCAAAAGATTAAATGTTAAAATTTCATCATTATAGACCATTTTGGGATCGTTCGACAGGTCCGGAGTCATCGTTTTTCATCCGAAAATTGATTTTTTGGACTGTACCAAAAATGATTCAAAATGTCAATTGGATCATGCCTCATGTTGAATAACCACTTTTTAAACCCTCACAGTGACCAAAATTGCCATTTTTACAGAGTTTTGCTTACTCAAAAGCTTCAATTTTGACCCGTTTCAGGCACAGAAATGACTTTAAACACACTTATTTTAGTTGACAAAGTCATAATTCAAATCCATCAGTAATTTAGAGTCAAAAGATTAAATGTTAAAATTTCATCATTATAGACCATTTTGGGATCGATCGACTGGTCCGGAGTCATCGTTTTTCATCCGAAAATTGATTTTTTGGACTGTACCAAAAAGGATTCAAAATGTCAATTGGATCATGCCTCATGTTGAATAACCACTTTTTAAACCCTCACAGTGACCAAAATTGCCATTTTTACAGAGTTTTGCTTACTCAAAAGCTTCCATTTTGACCCGTTTCAGGCACAGAAATGACTTTCAACACACTTATTTTAGTTGACAAAGTCACAATTCACATCCAACAGTAATTTAGAGTCAAAAGATTAAATGTTAAAATTTCATCATTATAGACCATTTTGGGATCGTTCGACTGGTCCGGAGTCATCGTTTTTCATCCGAAAATTGATTTTTTGGACTGTACCAAAAATGATTCAAAATGTCAATTGGATCATGCCTCATGTTGAATAACCACTTTTTAAACCCTCACAGTGACCAAAATTGCCATTTTTACAGAGTTTTGCTTACTCAAAAGCTTCCATTTTGACCCGTTTCAGGCACAGAAATGACTTTAAACACACTTATTTTAGTTGACAAAGTCACAATTCACATCCAACAGTAATTTAGAGTCAAAAGATTAAATGTTAAAATTTCATCATTATAGACTATTTTGGGATCGTTCGACAGGTCCGGAGTCATCGTTTTTCATACGAAAATTGATTTTTCGGACTGTACCAAAAATGATTCAAAATGTCAATTGGATCATGCCTCATGTTGAATAACCACTTTTTAAACCCTCACAGTGACCAAAATTGCCATTTTTACAGAGTTTTGCTTACTCAAAAGCTTCCATTTTGACCCGTTTCAGGCACAGAAATGACTTTAAACACACTTATTCTAGTTGACAAAGTCATAATTCACATCCAACAGTCATTCAGAGTCAAAAGATTAAATGTTAAAATTTCATCATTATAGACCATTTTGGGATCGTTCGACTGGTCCGGAGTCATCGTTTTTCATCCGAAAATTGATTTTTTGGACTGTACCAACAATGATTCAAAATGTCAATTGGATCATGCCTCATGTTGAATAACCACTTTTTAAACCCTCACAGTGACCAAAATTGCCATTTTTACAGAGTTTTGCTTACTCAAAAGCTTCAATTTTGACCCGTTTCAGGCACAGAAATGACTTTAAACACACTTATTCTAGTTGACAAAGTCATAATTCACATCCAACAGTCTTTTAGAGTCAAAAGATTAGATGTTAAAATTTCATCATTATAGACCATTTTGGGATCGTTCGACAGGTCCGGAGTCATCGTTTTTCATCCGAAAATTGATTTTTTGGACTGTACCAAAAATGATTCAAAATGTCAATTGGATCGTGCCTCATGTTGAATAACCACTTTTCAAACCCTCACAGTGACCAAAATTGCCATTTTTACAGAGTTTTGCTTACTCAAAAGCTTCCATTTTGACCCGTTTCAGGCACAGAAATGACTTTAAACACACTTATTCTAGTTGACAAAGTCATAATTCACATCCAACAGTAATTTAGAGTCAAAAGATTAAATGTTAAAATTTCATCATTATAGACCATTTTGGGATCGTTCGACAGGTCCGGAGTCATCGTTTTTCATCCGAAAATTGATTTTTTGGACTGTACCAAAAATGATTCAAAATGTCAATTGGATCATGCCTCATGTTGAATAACCACTTTTTAAACCCTCACAGTGACCAAAATTGCCATTTTTACAGAGTTTTGCTTACTCAAAAGCTTCAATTTTGACCCGTTTCAGGCACAGAAATGACTTTAAACACACATATTCTAGTTGACAAAGTCATAATTCACATCCAACAGTCATTTAGAGTCAAAAGATTAGATGTTAAAATTTCATCATTATAGACCATTTTGGGATCGTTCGACAGGTCCGGAGTCATCGTTTTTCATCCGAAAATTGATTTTTTGGACTGTACCAAAAATGATTCAAAATGTCAATTGGATCATGCCTCATGTTGAATAACCACTTTTTAAACCCTCACAGTGACCAAAATTGCCATTTTTACAGAGTTTTGCTTACTCAAAAGCTTCCATTTTGACCCGTTTCAGGCACAGAAATGACTTTAAACACACTTATTCTAGTTGACAAAGTCATAATTCACATCCAACAGTCATTTAGAGTCAAAAGATTAAATGTTAAAATTTCATCATTATAGACCATTTTGGGATCGTTCGACAGGTTTGGAGTCATCGTTTTTCATCCGAAAATTGATTTTTGGGACTGTACCAAAAATTATTCAAAATGTCAATTGGATCATGCCTCATGTTGAATAACCACTTTTTAAACCCTCACAGTGACCAAAATTGCCATTTTTACAGAGTTTTGCTTACTCAAAAGCTTCCATTTTGACCCGTTTCAGGCACAGAAATGACTTTAAACACGCTTATTTTAGTTGACAAAGTCATAATTCACATCCAACAGTCATTTAGAGTCAAAAGATTAAATGTTGAAATTTCATCCATATTGACCATTTTGGGATCGTTCGACAGGTCCGGAGTCATCGTTTTTCATCCGAAAATTGATTTTTTGGACTGTACCAAAAATGATTCAAAATGTCAATTGGATCGTGCCTCATGTTGAATAACCACTTTTTAAACCCTCACAGTGACCAAAATTGCCATTTTTACAGAGTTTTGCTTACTCAAAAGCTTCCATTTTGACCCGTTTCAGGCACAGAAATGACTTTAAACACACTTATTCTAGTTGACAAAGTCATAATTCACATCCAACAGTCATTTAGAGTCAAAAGATTAAATGTTAAAATTTCATCATTATAGACCATTTTGGGATCGTTCGACAGGTCCGGAGTCATCGTTTTTCATCCGAAAATTGATTTTTTGGACTGTACCAAAAATGATTCAAAATGTCAATTGGATCATGCCTCATGTTGAATAACCACTTTTTAAACCCTCACAGTGACCAAAATTGCCATTTTTACAGAGTTTTGCTTACTCAAAAGCTTCAATTTTGACCCGTTTCAGGCACAGAAATGACTTTAAACACACTTATTCTAGTTGACAAAATCATAATTCACATCCAACAGTCATTTAGAGTCAAAAGATTAAATGTTAAAATTTCATCATTATAGACCATTTTGGGATCGTTCGACAGGTCCGGAGTCATCGTTTTTCATCCGAAAATTGATTTTTTGGACTGTACCAAAAATGATTCAAAATGTCAATTGGATCATGCCTCATGTTGAATAACCACTTTTTAAACCCTCACAGTGACCAAAATTGCCATTTTTACAGAGTTTTGCTTACTCAAAAGCTTCAATTTTGACCCGTTTCAGGCACAGAAATGACTTTAAACACACTTATTTTAGTTGACAAAGTCACAATTCACATCCAACAGTAATTTAGAGTCAAAAGATTAAATGTTAAAATTTCATCATTATAGACCATTTTGGGATCGTTCGACAGGTCCGGAGTCATCGTTTTTCATCCGAAAATTGATTTTTTGGACTGTACCAAAAATGATTCAAAATGTCAATTGGATCATGCCTCATGTTGAATAACCACTTTTTAAACCCTCACAGTGACCAAAATTGCCATTTTTACAGAGTTTTGCTTACTCAAAAGCATCCATTTTGACCCGTTTCAGGCACAGAAATGACTTTAAACACACTTATTCTAGTTGACAAAGTCATAATTCACATCCAACAGTCATTTAGAGTCAAAAGATTAAATGTTAAAATTTCATCATTATAGACCATTTTGGGATCGTTCGACAGGTCCGGAGTCATCGTTTTTCATCCGAAAATTGATTTTTTAGACTGTACCAAAAATGATTCAAAATGTCAATTGGATCATGCCTCATGTTGAATAACCACTTTTTAAACCCTCACAGTGACCAAAATTGCAATTTTTACAGAGTTTTGCTTACTCAAAAGCTTCAATTTTGACCCGTTTTAGGCACAGAAATGACTTTAAACACACTTATTTTAGTTGACAAAGTCATAATTCAAATCCATCAGTAATTTAGAGTCAAAATATTAAATGTTAAAATTTCATCATTATAGACCATTTTGGGATCGTTCGACTGGTCCGGAGTCATCGTTTTTCATCCGAAAATTGATTTTTTGGACTGTACCAAAAATGATTCAAAATGTCAATTGGATCATGCCTCATGTTGAATAACCACTTTTTAAACCCTCACAGTGACCAAAATTGCCATTTTTACAGAGTTTTGCTTACTCAAAAGCTTCAATTTTGACCCGTTTCAGGCACAGAAATGACTTTAAACACACTTATTTTAGTTGACAAAGTCACAATTCACATCCAACAGTAATTTAGAGTCAAAAGATTAAATGTTAAAATTTCATCATTATAGACCATTTTGGGATCGTTCGACAGGTCCGGAGTCATCGTTTTTCATCCGAAAATTGATTTTTTGGACTGTACCAAAAATGATTCAAAATGTCAATTGGATCATGCCTCATGTTGAATAACCACTTTTTAAACCCTCACAGTGACCAAAATTGCCATTTTTACAGAGTTTTGCTTACTCAAAAGCTTCAATTTTGACCCGTTTCAGGCACAGAAATGACTTTAAACACACTTATTTTAGTTGACAAAGTCATAATTCAAATCCATCAGTAATTTAGAGTCAAAAGATTAAATGTTAAAATTTCATCATTATAGACCATTTTGGGATCGATCGACTGGTCCGGAGTCATCGTTTTTCATCCGAAAATTGATTTTTTGGACTGTACCAAAAAGGATTCAAAATGTCAATTGGATCATGCCTCATGTTGAATAACCACTTTTTAAACCCTCACAGTGACCAAAATTGCCATTTTTACAGAGTTTTGCTTACTCAAAAGCTTCCATTTTGACCCGTTTCAGGCACAGAAATGACTTTCAACACACTTATTTTAGTTGACAAAGTCACAATTCACATCCAACAGTAATTTAGAGTCAAAAGATTAAATGTTAAAATTTCATCATTATAGACCATTTTGGGATCGTTCGACTGGTCCGGAGTCATCGTTTTTCATCCGAAAATTGATTTTTTGGACTGTACCAAAAATGATTCAAAATGTCAATTGGATCATGCCTCATGTTGAATAACCACTTTTTAAACCCTCACAGTGACCAAAATTGCCATTTTTACAGAGTTTTGCTTACTCAAAAGCTTCCATTTTGACCCGTTTCAGGCACAGAAATGACTTTAAACACACTTATTTTAGTTGACAAAGTCACAATTCACATCCAACAGTAATTTAGAGTCAAAAGATTAAATGTTAAAATTTCATCATTATAGACTATTTTGGGATCGTTCGACAGGTCCGGAGTCATCGTTTTTCATACGAAAATTGATTTTTCGGACTGTACCAAAAATGATTCAAAATGTCAATTGGATCATGCCTCATGTTGAATAACCACTTTTTAAACCCTCACAGTGACCAAAATTGCCATTTTTACAGAGTTTTGCTTACTCAAAAGCTTCCATTTTGACCCGTTTCAGGCACAGAAATGACTTTAAACACACTTATTCTAGTTGACAAAGTCATAATTCACATCCAACAGTCATTCAGAGTCAAAAGATTAAATGTTAAAATTTCATCATTATAGACCATTTTGGGATCGTTCGACTGGTCCGGAGTCATCGTTTTTCATCCGAAAATTGATTTTTTGGACTGTACCAACAATGATTCAAAATGTCAATTGGATCATGCCTCATGTTGAATAACCACTTTTTAAACCCTCACAGTGACCAAAATTGCCATTTTTACAGAGTTTTGCTTACTCAAAAGCTTCAATTTTGACCCGTTTCAGGCACAGAAATGACTTTAAACACACTTATTCTAGTTGACAAAGTCATAATTCACATCCAACAGTCTTTTAGAGTCAAAAGATTAGATGTTAAAATTTCATCATTATAGACCATTTTGGGATCGTTCGACAGGTCCGGAGTCATCGTTTTTCATCCGAAAATTGATTTTTTGGACTGTACCAAAAATGATTCAAAATGTCAATTGGATCGTGCCTCATGTTGAATAACCACTTTTCAAACCCTCACAGTGACCAAAATTGCCATTTTTACAGAGTTTTGCTTACTCAAAAGCTTCCATTTTGACCCGTTTCAGGCACAGAAATGACTTTAAACACACTTATTCTAGTTGACAAAGTCATAATTCACATCCAACAGTAATTTAGAGTCAAAAGATTAAATGTTAAAATTTCATCATTATAGACCATTTTGGGATCGTTCGACAGGTCCGGAGTCATCGTTTTTCATCCGAAAATTGATTTTTTGGACTGTACCAAAAATGATTCAAAATGTCAATTGGATCATGCCTCATGTTGAATAACCACTTTTTAAACCCTCACAGTGACCAAAATTGCCATTTTTACAGAGTTTTGCTTACTCAAAAGCTTCAATTTTGACCCGTTTCAGGCACAGAAATGACTTTAAACACACATATTCTAGTTGACAAAGTCATAATTCACATCCAACAGTCATTTAGAGTCAAAAGATTAGATGTTAAAATTTCATCATTATAGACCATTTTGGGATCGTTCGACAGGTCCGGAGTCATCGTTTTTCATCCGAAAATTGATTTTTTGGACTGTACCAAAAATGATTCAAAATGTCAATTGGATCGTGCCTCATGTTGAATAACCACTTTTTAAACCCTCACAGTGACCAAAATTGCCATTTTTACAGAGTTTTGCTTACTCAAAAGCTTCCATTTTGACCCGTTTCAGGCACAGAAATGACTTTAAACACACTTATTCTAGTTGACAAAGTCATAATTCACATCCAACAGTCATTTAGAGTCAAAAGATTAAATGTTAAAATTTCATCATTATAGACCATTTTGGGATCGTTCGACAGGTCCGGAGTCATCGTTTTTCATCCGAAAATTGATTTTTTGGACTGTACCAAAAATGATTCAAAATGTCAATTGGATCATGCCTCATGTTGAATAACCACTTTTTAAACCCTCACAGTGACCAAAATTGCCATTTTTACAGAGTTTTGCTTACTCAAAAGCTTCAATTTTGACCCGTTTCAGGCACAGAAATGACTTTAAACACACTTATTCTAGTTGACAAAATCATAATTCACATCCAACAGTCATTTAGAGTCAAAAGATTAAATGTTAAAATTTCATCATTATAGACCATTTTGGGATCGTTCGACAGGTCCGGAGTCATCGTTTTTCATCCGAAAATTGATTTTTTGGACTGTACCAAAAATGATTCAAAATGTCAATTGGATCATGCCTCATGTTGAATAACCACTTTTTAAACCCTCACAGTGACCAAAATTGCCATTTTTACAGAGTTTTGCTTACTCAAAAGCTTCAATTTTGACCCGTTTCAGGCACAGAAATGACTTTAAACACACTTATTTTAGTTGACAAAGTCACAATTCACATCCAAGAGTAATTTAGAGTCAAAAGATTAAATGTTAAAATTTCATCATTATAGACCATTTTGGGATCGTTCGACAGGTCCGGAGTCATCGTTTTTCATCCGAAAATTGATTTTTTGGACTGTACCAAAAATGATTCAAAATGTCAATTGGATCATGCCTCATGTTGAATAACCACTTTTTAAACCCTCACAGTGACCAAAATTGCCATTTTTACAGAGTTTTGCTTACTCAAAAGCATCCATTTTGACCCGTTTCAGGCACAGAAATGACTTTAAACACACTTATTCTAGTTGACAAAGTCATAATTCACATCCAACAGTCATTTAGAGTCAAAAGATTAAATGTTAAAATTTCATCATTATAGACCATTTTGGGATCGTTCGACAGGTCCGGAGTCATCGTTTTTCATCCGAAAATTGATTTTTTAGACTGTACCAAAAATGATTCAAAATGTCAATTGGATCATGCCTCATGTTGAATAACCACTTTTTAAACCCTCACAGTGACCAAAATTGCAATTTTTACAGAGTTTTGCTTACTCAAAAGCTTCAATTTTGACCCGTTTTAGGCACAGAAATGACTTTAAACACACTTATTTTAGTTGACAAAGTCATAATTCAAATCCATCAGTAATTTAGAGTCAAAATATTAAATGTTAAAATTTCATCATTATAGACCATTTTGGGATCGTTCGACTGGTCCGGAGTCATCGTTTTTCATCCGAAAATTGATTTTTTGGACTGTACCAAAAATGATTCAAAATGTCAATTGGATCATGCCTCATGTTGAATAACCACTTTTTAAACCCTCACAGTGACCAAAATTGCCATTTTTACAGAGTTTTGCTTACTCAAAAGCTTCAATTTTGACCCGTTTCAGGCACAGAAATGACTTTAAACACACTTATTTTAGTTGACAAAGTCACAATTCACATCCAACAGTAATTTAGAGTCAAAAGATTAAATGTTAAAATTTCATCATTATAGACCATTTTGGGATCGTTCGACAGGTCCGGAGTCATCGTTTTTCATCCGAAAATTGATTTTTTGGACTGTACCAAAAATGATTCAAAATGTCAATTGGATCATGCCTCATGTTGAATAACCACTTTTTAAACCCTCACAGTGACCAAAATTGCCATTTTTACAGAGTTTTGCTTACTCAAAAGCTTCAATTTTGACCCGTTTCAGGCACAGAAATGACTTTAAACACACTTATTTTAGTTGACAAAGTCATAATTCAAATCCATCAGTAATTTAGAGTCAAAAGATTAAATGTTAAAATTTCATCATTATAGACCATTTTGGGATCGTTCGACTGGTCCGGAGTCATCGTTTTTCATCCGAAAATTGATTTTTTGGACTGTACCAAAAATGATTCAAAATGTCAATTGGATCGTGCCTCATGTTGAATAACCACTTTTTAAACCCTCACAGTGACCAAAATTGCCATTTTTACAGAGTTTTGCTTACTCAAAAGCTTCCATTTTGACCCGTTTCAGGCACAGAAATGACTTTAAACACACTTATTCTAGTTGACAAAGTCACAATTCACATCCAACAGTCATTTAGAGTCAAAAGATTAAATGTTAAAATTTCATCATTATAGACCATTTTGGGATCGTTCGACAGGTCCGGAGTCATCGTTTTTCATCCGAAAATTGATTTTTTGGACTGTACCAAAAATTATTCAAAATGTCAATTGGATCATGCCTCATGTTGAATAACCACTTTTTAAACCCTCACAGTGACCAAAATTGCCATTTTTACAGAGTTTTGCTTACTCAAAAGCTTCCATTTTGACTCGTTTCAGGCACAGAAATGACTTTAAACACACTTATTCTAGTTGACAAAGTCATAATTCACATCCAACAGTCATTTAGAGTCAAAAGATTAAATGTTAAAATTTCATCATTATAGACCATTTTGGGATCGTTCGACTGGTCCGGAGTCATCGTTTTTCATCCGAAAATTGGTTTTTGGGACTGTACTAAAAATTATTCAAAATGTCAATTGGATCATGCCTCATGTTGAATAACCACTTTTTAAACCCTCACAGTGACCAAAATTGCCATTTTTACAGAGTTTTGCTTACTCAAAAGCTTCCATTTTGACCCGTTTCAGGCACAGAAATGACTTTAAACACACTTATTTTAGTTGACAAAGTCATAATTCACATCCAACAGTCATTTAGAGTCAAAAGATTAAATGTTGAAATTTCATCCATATTGACCATTTTGGGATCGTTCGACAGGTCCGGAGTCATCGTTTTTCATCCGAAAATTTATTTTTTGGACTGTACCAAAAATGATTCAAAATGTCAATTGGATCGTGCCTCATGTTGAATAACCACTTTTTAAACCCTCACAGTGACCAAAATTGCCATTTTTACAGAGTTTTGCTTACTCAAAAGCTTCCATTTTGACCCGTTTCAGGCACAGAAATGACTTTAAACACACTTATTTTAGTTGACAAAGTCATAATTCAAATCCATCAGTAATTTAGAGTCAAAAGATTAAATGTTAAAATTTCATCATTATAGACCATTTTGGGATCGTTCGACAGGTCCGGAGTCATCGTTTTTCATCCAAAAATTGATTTTTTGGACTGTACCAAAAATGATTCAAAATGTCAATTGGATCATGCCTCATGTTGAATAACCACTTTTTAAACCCTCACAGTGACCAAAATTGCCATTTTTACAGAGTTTTGCTTACTCAAAAGCTTCCATTTTGACCCGTTTCAGGCACAGAAATGACTTTAAACACACTTATTCTAGTTGACAAAGTCATAATTCACATCCAACAGTCATTTAGAGTCAAAAGATTAAATGTTAAAATTTCATCATTATAGACCATTTTGGGATCGTTCGACAGGTTTGGAGTCATCGTTTTTCATCCGAAAATTGATTTTTGGGACTGTACCAAAAATTATTCAAAATGTCAATTGGATCATGCCTCATGTTGAATAACCACTTTTTAAACCCTCACAGTGACCAAAATTGCCATTTTTACAGAGTTTTGCTTACTCAAAAGCTTCCATTTTGACCCGTTTCAGGCACAGAAATGACTTTAAACACGCTTATTTTAGTTGACAAAGTCATAATTCACATCCAACAGTCATTTAGAGTCAAAAGATTAAATGTTGAAATTTCATCCATATTGACCATTTTGGGATCGTTCGACAGGTCCGGAGTCATCGTTTTTCATCCGAAAATTTATTTTTTGGACTGTACCAAAAATGATTCAAAATGTCAATTGGATCGTGCCTCATGTTGAATAACCACTTTTTAAACCCTGACAGTGACCAAAATTGCCATTTTTACAGAGTTTTGCTTACTCAAAAGCTTCCATTTTGACCCATTTCAGGCACAGAAATGACTTTAAACACACTTATTCTAGTTGACAAAGTCATAATTCACATCCAACAGTCATTTAGAGTCAAAAGATTAAATGTTAAAATTTCATCATTATAGACCATTTTGGGATCGTTCGACAGGTCTGGAGTCATCGTTTTTCATCCGAAAATTGATTTTTTGGACTGTACCAAAAATGATTCAAAATGTCAATTGGATCATGCCTCATGTTGAATAACCACTTTTTAAACCCTCACAGTGACCAAAATTGCCATTTTTACAGAGTTTTGCTTACTCAAAAGCTTCAATTTTGACCCGTTTCAGGCACAGAAATGACTTTAAACACACTTATTTTAGTTGACAAAGTCATAATTCACATCCATCAGTAATTTAGAGTCAAAAGATTAAATGTTAAAATTTCATCATTATAGACCATTTTGGGATCGTTCGACTGGTCCGGAGTCATCGTTTTTCATCCGAAAATTGATTTTTTGGACTGTACCAAAAATGATTCAAAATGTCAATTGGATCATGCCTCATGTTGAATAACCACTTTTTAAACCCTCACAGTGACCAAAATTGCCATTTTTACAGAGTTTTGCTTACTCAAAAGCTTCCATTTTGACCCGTTTCAGGCACAGAAATGACTTTAAACACACTTATTCTAGTTGACAAAGTCATAATTCACATCCAACAGTCATTTAGAGTCAAAAGATTAAATGTTAAAATTTCATCATTATAGACCATTTTGGGATCGTTCGACAGGTCCGGAGTCATCGTTTTTCATCCGAAAATTGATTTTTTGGACTGTACCAAAAATGATTCAAAATGTCAATTGGATCATGCCTCATGTTGAATAACCACTTTTTAAACCCTCACAGTGACCAAAATTGCCATTTTTACAGAGTTTTGCTTACTCAAAAGCTTCAATTTTGACCCGTTTCAGGCACAGAAATGACTTTAAACACACTTATTTTAGTTGACAAAGTCACAATTCACATCCAACAGTAATTTAGAGTCAAAAGATTAAATGTTAAAATTTCATCATTATAGACCATTTTGGGATCGTTCGACAGGTCTGGAGTCATCGTTTTTCATCCGAAAATTGATTTTTTGGACTGTACCAAAAATGATTCAAAATGTCAATTGGATCATGCCTCATGTTGAATAACCACTTTTTAAACCCTCACAGTGACCAAAATTGCAATTTTTAAAGAGTTTTGCTTACTCAAAAGCTTCCATTTTGACCCGTTTCAGGCACAGAAATGACTTTAAACACACTTATTCTAGTTGACAAAGTCATAATTCACATCCAACAGTCATTTAGAGTCACAAGATTAAATGTTAAAATTTCATCATTATAGACCATTTTGGGATCGTTCGACAGGTCCGGAGTCATCTTTTTTCATCCGAAAATTGATTTTTGGGACTGTACCAAAAATTATTCAAAATGTCAATTGGATCATGCCTCATGTTGAATAACCACTTTTTAAACCCTCACAGTGACCAAAATTGCCATTTTTACAGAGTTTTGCTTACTCAAAAGCTTCCATTTTGACCCGTTTCAGGCACAGAAATGACTTTAAACACACTTATTTTAGTTGACAAAGTCATAATTCACATCCAACAGTCATTTAGAGTCAAAAGATTAAATGTTGAAATTTCATCCATATTGACCATTTTGGGATCGTTCGACAGGTCCGGAGTCATCGTTTTTCATCCGAAAATTTATTTTTTGGACTGTACCAAAAATGATTCAAAATGTCAATTGGATCGTGCCTCATGTTGAATA
Source organism: Lissotriton vulgaris (assembly GCF_964263255.1). Classification (NCBI taxonomy): domain Eukaryota; kingdom Metazoa; phylum Chordata; class Amphibia; order Caudata; family Salamandridae; genus Lissotriton; species Lissotriton vulgaris. Next base: position 139,123 of record NW_028250937.1, on the reverse strand, counting down.
ACCACTTTTTAAACCCTCACAGTGACCAAAATTGCCATTTTTACAGAGTTTTGCTTACTCAAAAGCTTCCATTTTGACCCGTTTCAGGCACAGAAATGACTTTAAACACACTTATTCTAGTTGACAAAGTCATAATTCACATCCAACAGTCATTTAGAGTCAAAAGATTAAATGTTAAAATTTCATCATTATAGACCATTTTGGGATCGTTCGACAGGTCCGGAGTCATCGTTTTTCATCCGAAAATTGATTTTTTGGACTGTACCAAAAATGATTCAAAATGTCAATTGGATCATGCCTCATGTTGAATAACCACTTTTTAAACCCTCACAGTGACCAAAATTGCAATTTTTACAGAGTTTTGCTTACTCAAAAGCTTCAATTTTGACCCGTTTCAGGCACAGAAATGACTTTAAACACACTTATTTTAGTTGACAAAGTCATAATTCACATCCATCAGTAATTTAGAGTCAAAAGATTAAATGTTAAAATTTCATCATTATAGACCATTTTGGGATCGTTCGACTGGTCCGGAGTCATCGTTTTTCATCCGAAAATTGATTTTTTGGACTGTACCAAAAATGATTCAAAATGTCAATTGGATCATGCCTCATGTTGAATAACCACTTTTTAAACCCTCACAGTGACCAAAATTGCCATTTTTACAGAGTTTTGCTTACTCAAAAGCTTCCATTTTGACCCGTTTCAGGCACAGAAATGACTTTAAACACACTTATTTTAGTTGACAAAGTCATAATTCACATCCAACAGTCATTTAGAGTCAAAAGATTAAATGTTGAAATTTCATCCATATTGACCATTTTGGGATCGTTCGACAGGTCCGGAGTCATCGTTTTTCATCCGAAAATTTATTTTTTGGACTGTACCAAAAATGATTCAAAATGTCAATTGGATCGTGCCTCATGTTGAATAACCACTTTTTAAACCCTCACAGTGACCAAAATTGCCATTTTTACAGAGTTTTGCTTACTCAAAAGCTTCCATTTTGACCCGTTTCAGGCACAGAAATGACTTTAAACACACTTATTTTAGTTGACAAAGTCATAATTCAAATCCATCAGTAATTTAGAGTCAAAAGATTAAATGTTAAAATTTCATCATTATAGACCATTTTGGGATCGTTCGACAGGTCCGGAGTCATCGTTTTTCATCCGAAAATTGATTTTTTGGACTGTACCAAAAATGATTCAAAATGTCAATTGGATCATGCCTCATGTTGAATAACCACTTTTTAAACCCTCACAGTGACCAAAATTGCCATTTTTACAGAGTTTTGCTTACTCAAAAGCTTCCATTTTGACCCGTTTCAGGCACAGAAATGACTTTAAACACACTTATTCTAGTTGACAAAGTCATAATTCACATCCAACAGTCATTTAGAGTCAAAAGATTAAATGTTAAAATTTCATCATTATAGACCATTTTGGGATCGTTCGACAGGTTTGGAGTCATCGTTTTTCATCCGAAAATTGATTTTTGGGACTGTACCAAAAATTATTCAAAATGTCAATTGGATCATGCCTCATGTTGAATAACCACTTTTTAAACCCTCACAGTGACCAAAATTGCCATTTTTACAGAGTTTTGCTTACTCAAAAGCTTCCATTTTGACCCGTTTCAGGCACAGAAATGACTTTAAACACACTTATTTTAGTTGACAAAGTCATAATTTACATCCAACAGTCATTTAGAGTCAAAAGATTAAATGTTGAAATTTCATCCATATTGACCATTTTGGGATCGTTCGACAGGTCCGGAGTCATCGTTTTTCATCCGAAAATTGATTTTTTGGACTGTACCAAAAATGATTCAAAATGTCAATTGGATCATGCCTCATATTGAATAACCACTTTTTAAACCCTCACAGTGACCAAAATTGCCATTTTTACAGAGTTTTGCTTACTCAAAAGCTTCAATTTTGACCCGTGTCAGGCACAGAAATGACTTTAAACACACTTATTTTAGTTGACAAAGTCACAATTCACATCCAACAGTAATTTAGAGTCAAAAGATTAAATGTTAAAATTTCATCATTATAGACCATTTTGGGATCGTTCGACTGGTCCGGAGTCATCGTTTTTCATCCGAAAATTGATTTTTTGGACTGTACCAAAAATGATTCAAAATGTCAATTGGATCATGCCTCATGTTGAATAACCAATTTTTAAACCCTCACAGTGACCAAAATTGCCATTTTTACAGAGTTTTGCTTACTCAAAAGCTTCAATTTTGACCCGTTTCAGGCACAGAAATGACTTTAAACACACTTATTTTAGTTGACAAAGTCACAATTCACATCCAACAGTAATTTAGAGTCAAAAGATTAAATGTTAAAATTTCATCATTATAGACTATTTTGGGATCGTTCGACAGGTCCGGAGTCATCGTTTTTCATACGAAAATTGATTTTTCGGACTGTACCAAAAATAATTCAAAATGTCAATTGGATCATGCCTCATGTTGAATAACCACTTTTTAAACCCTCACAGTGACCAAAATTGCCATTTTTACAGAGTTTTGCTTACTCAAAAGCTTCCATTTTGACCCGTTTCAGGCACAGAAATGACTTTAAACACACTTATTCTAGTTGACAAAGTCATAATTCACATCCAACAGTCATTCAGAGTCAAAAGATTAAATGTTAAAATTTCATCATTATAGACCATTTTGGGATCGTTCGACTGGTCCGGAGTCATCGTTTTTCATCCGAAAATTGATTTTTTGGACTGTACCAACAATGATTCAAAATGTCAATTGGATCATGCCTCATGTTGAATAACCACTTTTTAAACCCTCACAGTGACCAAAATTGCCATTTTTACAGAGTTTTGCTTACTCAAAAGCTTCAATTTTGACCCGTTTCAGGCACAGAAATGACTTTAAACACACTTATTCTAGTTGACAAAGTCATAATTCACATCCAACAGTCTTTTAGAGTCAAAAGATTAGATGTTAAAATTTCATCATTATAGACCATTTTGGGATCGTTCGACAGGTCCGGAGTCATCGTTTTTCATCCGAAAATTGATTTTTTGGACTGTACCAAAAATGATTCAAAATGTCAATTGGATCGTGCCTCATGTTGAATAACCACTTTTCAAACCCTCACAGTGACCAAAATTGCCATTTTTACAGAGTTTTGCTTACTCAAAAGCTTCCATTTTGACCCGTTTCAGGCACAGAAATGACTTTAAACACACTTATTCTAGTTGACAAAGTCATAATTCACATCCAACAGTAATTTAGAGTCAAAAGATTAAATGTTAAAATTTCATCATTATAGACCATTTTGGGATCGTTCGACAGGTCCGGAGTCATCGTTTTTCATCCGAAAATTGATTTTTTGGACTGTACCAAAAATGATTCAAAATGTCAATTGGATCATGCCTCATGTTGAATAACCACTTTTTAAACCCTCACAGTGACCAAAATTGCCATTTTTACAGAGTTTTGCTTACTCAAAAGCTTCAATTTTGACCCGTTTCAGGCACAGAAATGACTTTAAACACACATATTCTAGTTGACAAAGTCATAATTCACATCCAACAGTCATTTAGAGTCAAAAGATTAGATGTTAAAATTTCATCATTATAGACCATTTTGGGATCGTTCGACAGGTCCGGAGTCATCGTTTTTCATCCGAAAATTGATTTTTTGGACTGTACCAAAAATGATTCAAAATGTCAATTGGATCGTGCCTCATGTTGAATAACCACTTTTTAAACCCTCACAGTGACCAAAATTGCCATTTTTACAGAGTTTTGCTTACTCAAAAGCTTCCATTTTGACCCGTTTCAGGCACAGAAATGACTTTAAACACACTTATTCTAGTTGACAAAGTCATAATTCACATCCAACAGTCATTTAGAGTCAAAAGATTAAATGTTAAAATTTCATCATTATAGACCATTTTGGGATCGTTCGACAGGTCCGGAGTCATCGTTTTTCATCCGAAAATTGATTTTTTGGACTGTACCAAAAATGATTCAAAATGTCAATTGGATCATGCCTCATGTTGAATAACCACTTTTTAAACCCTCACAGTGACCAAAATTGCCATTTTTACAGAGTTTTGCTTACTCAAAAGCTTCAATTTTGACCCGTTTCAGGCACAGAAATGACTTTAAACACACTTATTCTAGTTGACAAAATCATAATTCACATCCAACAGTCATTTAGAGTCAAAAGATTAAATGTTAAAATTTCATCATTATAGACCATTTTGGGATCGTTCGACAGGTCCGGAGTCATCGTTTTTCATCCGAAAATTGATTTTTTGGACTGTACCAAAAATGATTCAAAATGTCAATTGGATCATGCCTCATGTTGAATAACCACTTTTTAAACCCTCACAGTGACCAAAATTGCCATTTTTACAGAGTTTTGCTTACTCAAAAGCTTCAATTTTGACCCGTTTCAGGCACAGAAATGACTTTAAACACACTTATTTTAGTTGACAAAGTCACAATTCACATCCAACAGTAATTTAGAGTCAAAAGATTAAATGTTAAAATTTCATCATTATAGACCATTTTGGGATCGTTCGACAGGTCCGGAGTCATCGTTTTTCATCCGAAAATTGATTTTTTGGACTGTACCAAAAATGATTCAAAATGTCAATTGGATCATGCCTCATGTTGAATAACCACTTTTTAAACCCTCACAGTGACCAAAATTGCCATTTTTACAGAGTTTTGCTTACTCAAAAGCATCCATTTTGACCCGTTTCAGGCACAGAAATGACTTTAAACACACTTATTCTAGTTGACAAAGTCATAATTCACATCCAACAGTCATTTAGAGTCAAAAGATTAAATGTTAAAATTTCATCATTATAGACCATTTTGGGATCGTTCGACAGGTCCGGAGTCATCGTTTTTCATCCGAAAATTGATTTTTTAGACTGTACCAAAAATTATTCAAAATGTCAATTGGATCATGCCTCATGTTGAATAACCACTTTTTAAACCCTCACAGTGACCACAATTGCAATTTTTACAGAGTTTTGCTTACTCAAAAGCTTCAATTTTGACCCGTTTCAGGCACAGAAATGACTTTAAACACACTTATTTTAGTTGACAAAGTCATAATTCAAATCCATCAGTAATTTAGAGTCAAAATATTAAATGTTAAAATTTCATCATTATAGACCATTTTGGGATCGTTCGACTGGTCCGGAGTCATCGTTTTTCATCCGAAAATTGATTTTTTGGACTGTACCAAAAATGATTCAAAATGTCAATTGGATCATGCCTCATGTTGAATAACCACTTTTTAAACCCTCACAGTGACCAAAATTGCCATTTTTACAGAGTTTTGCTTACTCAAAAGCTTCAATTTTGACCCGTTTCAGGCACAGAAATGACTTTAAACACACTTATTTTAGTTGACAAAGTCACAATTCACATCCAACAGTAATTTAGAGTCAAAAGATTAAATGTTAAAATTTCATCATTATAGACCATTTTGGGATCGTTCGACAGGTCCGGAGTCATCGTTTTTCATCCGAAAATTGATTTTTTGGACTGTACCAAAAATGATTCAAAATGTCAATTGGATCATGCCTCATGTTGAATAACCACTTTTTAAACCCTCACAGTGACCAAAATTGCCATTTTTACAGAGTTTTGCTTACTCAAAAGCTTCAATTTTGACCCGTTTCAGGCACAGAAATGACTTTAAACACACTTATTTTAGTTGACAAAGTCATAATTCAAATCCATCAGTAATTTAGAGTCAAAAGATTAAATGTTAAAATTTCATCATTATAGACCATTTTGGGATCGTTCGACTGGTCCGGAGTCATCGTTTTTCATCCGAAAATTGATTTTTTGGACTGTACCAAAAATGATTCAAAATGTCAATTGGATCGTGCCTCATGTTGAATAACCACTTTTTAAACCCTCACAGTGACCAAAATTGCCATTTTTACAGAGTTTTGCTTACTCAAAAGCTTCCATGTTGACCCGTTTCAGGCACAGAAATGACTTTAAACACACTTATTCTAGTTGACAAAGTCACAATTCACATCCAACAGTCATTTAGAGTCAAAAGATTAAATGTTAAAATTTCATCATTATAGACCATTTTGGGATCGTTCGACAGGTCCGGAGTCATCGTTTTTCATCCGAAAATTGATTTTTTGGACTGTACCAAAAATTATTCAAAATGTCAATTGGATCATGCCTCATGTTGAATAACCACTTTTTAAACCCTCACAGTGACCAAAATTGCCATTTTTACAGAGTTTTGCTTACTCAAAAGCTTCCATTTTGACTCGTTTCAGGCACAGAAATGACTTTAAACACACTTATTCTAGTTGACAAAGTCATAATTCACATCCAACAGTCATTTAGAGTCAAAAGATTAAATGTTAAAATTTCATCATTATAGACCATTTTGGGATCGTTCGACAGGTCCGGAGTCATCGTTTTTCATCCGAAAATTGGTTTTTGGGACTGTACTAAAAATTATTCAAAATGTCAATTGGATCATGCCTCATGTTGAATAACCACTTTTTAAACCCTCACAGTGACCAAAATTGCCATTTTTACAGAGTTTTGCTTACTCAAAAGCTTCCATTTTGACCCGTTTCAGGCACAGAAATGACTTTAAACACACTTATTTTAGTTGACAAAGTCATAATTCACATCCAACAGTCATTTAGAGTCAAAAGATTAAATGTTGAAATTTCATCCATATTGACCATTTTGGGATCGTTCGACAGGTCCGGAGTCATCGTTTTTCATCCGAAAATTTATTTTTTGGACTGTACCAAAAATGATTCAAAATGTCAATTGGATCGTGCCTCATGTTGAATAACCACTTTTTAAACCCTCACAGTGACCAAAATTGCCATTTTTACAGAGTTTTGCTTACTCAAAAGCTTCCATTTTGACCCGTTTCAGGCACAGAAATGACTTTAAACACACTTATTTTAGTTGACAAAGTCATAATTCAAATCCATCAGTAATTTAGAGTCAAAAGATTAAATGTTAAAATTTCATCATTATAGACCATTTTGGGATCGTTCGACAGGTCCGGAGTCATCGTTTTTCATCCGAAAATTGATTTTTTGGACTGTACCAAAAATGATTCAAAATGTCAATTGGATCATGCCTCATGTTGAATAACCACTTTTTAAACCCTCACAGTGACCAAAATTGCCATTTTTACAGAGTTTTGCTTACTCAAAAGCTTCCATTTTGACCCGTTTCAGGCACAGAAATGACTTTAAACACACTTATTCTAGTTGACAAAGTCATAATTCACATCCAACAGTCATTTAGAGTCAAAAGATTAAATGTTAAAATTTCATCATTATAGACCATTTTGGGATCGTTCGACAGGTTTGGAGTCATCGTTTTTCATCCGAAAATTGATTTTTGGGACTGTACCAAAAATTATTCAAAATGTCAATTGGATCATGCCTCATGTTGAATAACCACTTTTTAAACCCTCACAGTGACCAAAATTGCCATTTTTACAGAGTTTTGCTTACTCAAAAGCTTCCATTTTGACCCGTTTCAGGCACAGAAATGACTTTAAACACGCTTATTTTAGTTGACAAAGTCATAATTCACATCCAACAGTCATTTAGAGTCAAAAGATTAAATGTTGAAATTTCATCCATATTGACCATTTTGGGATCGTTCGACAGGTCCGGAGTCATCGTTTTTCATCCGAAAATTTATTTTTTGGACTGTACCAAAAATGATTCAAAATGTCAATTGGATCGTGCCTCATGTTGAATAACCACTTTTTAAACCCTGACAGTGACCAAAATTGCCATTTTTACAGAGTTTTGCTTACTCAAAAGCTTCCATTTTGACCCATTTCAGGCACAGAAATGACTTTAAACACACTTATTCTAGTTGACAAAGTCATAATTCACATCCAACAGTCATTTAGAGTCAAAAGATTAAATGTTAAAATTTCATCATTATAGACCATTTTGGGATCGTTCGACAGGTCTGGAGTCATCGTTTTTCATCCGAAAATTGATTTTTTGGACTGTACCAAAAATGATTCAAAATGTCAATTGGATCATGCCTCATGTTGAATAACCACTTTTTAAACCCTCACAGTGACCAAAATTGCCATTTTTACAGAGTTTTGCTTACTCAAAAGCTTCAATTTTGACCCGTTTCAGGCACAGAAATGACTTTAAACACACTTATTTTAGTTGACAAAGTCATAATTCACATCCATCAGTAATTTAGAGTCAAAAGATTAAATGTTAAAATTTCATCATTATAGACCATTTTGGGATCGTTCGACTGGTCCGGAGTCATCGTTTTTCATCCGAAAATTGATTTTTTGGACTGTACCAAAAATGATTCAAAATGTCAATTGGATCATGCCTCATGTTGAATAACCACTTTTTAAACCCTCACAGTGACCAAAATTGCCATTTTTACAGAGTTTTGCTTACTCAAAAGCTTCAATTTTGACCCGTTTCAGGCACAGAAATGACTTTAAACACACTTATTTTAGTTGACAAAGTCATAATTCAAATCCATCAGTAAATTAGAGTCAAAAGATTAAATGTTAAAATTTCATCATTATAGACCATTTTGGGATCGTTCGACTGGTCCGGAGTCATCGTTTTTCATCCGAAAATTGATTTTTTGGACTGTACCAAAAAGGATTCAAAATGTCAATTGGATCATGCCTCATGTTGAATAACCACTTTTTAAACCCTCACAGTGACCAAAATTGCCATTTTTACAGAGTTTTGCTTACTCAAAAGCTTCCATTTTGACCCGTTTCAGGCACAGAAATGACTTTAAACACACTTATTTTAGTTGACAAAGTCATATTTCACATCCATCAGTAATTTAGAGTCAAAAGATTAAATGTTAAAATTTCATCATTATAGACCATTTTGGGATCGTTCGACAGGTCCGGAGTCATCGTTTTTCATCCGAAAATTGATTTTTTGGACTGTACCAAAAATGATTCAAAATGTCAATTGGATCGTGCCTCATGTTGAATAACCACTTTTTAAACCCTCACAGTGACCAAAATTGCCAGTTTTTACAGAGTTTTGCTTACTCAAAAGCTTCCATTTTGACCCGTTTCAGGCACAGAAATGACTTTAAACACACTTATTCTAGTTGACAAAGTCATAATTCACATCCAACAGTCATTTAGAGTCAAAAGATTAAATGTTAAAATTTCATCATTATAGACCATTTTGGGATCGTTCGACAGGTCCGGAGTCATCGTTTTTCATCCGAAAATTGATTTTTTGGACTGTACCAAAAATGATTCAAAATGTCAATTGGATCATGCCTCATGTTGAATAACCACTTTTTAAACCCTCACAGTGACCAAAATTGCCATTTTTACAGAGTTTTGCTTACTCAAAAGCTTCAATTTTGACCCGTTTCAGGCACAGAAATGACTTTAAACACACTTATTTTAGTTGACAAAGTCACAATTCACATCCAACAGTAATTTAGAGTCAAAAGATTAAATGTTAAAATTTCATCATTATAGACCATTTTGGGATCGTTCGACAGGTCTGGAGTCATCGTTTTTCATCCGAAAATTGATTTTTTGGACTGTACCAAAAATGATTCAAAATGTCAATTGGATCATGCCTCATGTTGAATAACCACTTTTTAAACCCTCACAGTGACCAAAATTGCAATTTTTAAAGAGTTTTGCTTACTCAAAAGCTTCCATTTTGACCCGTTTCAGGCACAGAAATGACTTTAAACACACTTATTCTAGTTGACAAAGTCATAATTCACATCCAACAGTCATTTAGAGTCACAAGATTAAATGTTAAAATTTCATCATTATAGACCATTTTGGGATCGTTCGACAGGTCCGGAGTCATCTTTTTTCATCCGAAAATTGATTTTTGGGACTGTACCAAAAATTATTCAAAATGTCAATTGGATCATGCCTCATGTTGAATAACCACTTTTTAAACCCTCACAGTGACCAAAATTGCCATTTTTACTGAGTTTTGCTTACTCAAAAGCTTCCATTTTGACCCGTTTCAGGCACAGAAATGACTTTAAACACACTTATTTTAGTTGACAAAGTCATAATTCACATCCAACAGTCATTTAGAGTCAAAAGATTAAATGTTGAAATTTCATCCATATTGACCATTTTGGGATCGTTCGACAGGTCCGGAGTCATCGTTTTTCATCCGAAAATTTATTTTTTGGACTGTACCAAAAATGATTCAAAATGTCAATTGGATCATGCCTCATGTTGAATAACCACTTTTTAAACCCTCACAGTGACCAAAATTGCCATTTTTACAGAGTTTTGCTTACTCAAAAGCTTCCATTTTGACCCGTTTCAGGCACAGAAATGACTTTAAACACACTTATTCTAGTTGACAAAGTCATAATTCACATCCAACAGTCATTTAGAGTCAAAAGATTAAATGTTAAAATTTCATCATTATAGACCATTTTGGGATCGTTCGACTGGTCCGGAGTCATCGTTTTTCATCCGAAAATTGATTTTTTGGACTGTACCAAAAATGATTCAAAATGTAAATTGGATCATGCCTCATGTTGAATAACCACTTTTTAAACCCTCACAGTGACCAAAATTGCCATTTTTACAGAGTTTTGCTTACTCAAAAGCTTCCATTTTGACCCGTTTCAGGCACAGAAATGACTTTAAACACACTTATTTTAGTTGACAAAGTCATAATTCACATCCAACAGTCATTTAGAGTCAAAAGATTAAATGTTGAAATTTCATCCATATTGACCATTTTGGGATCGTTCGACAGGTCCGGAGTCATCGTTTTTCATCCGAAAATTTATTTTTTGGACTGTACCAAAAATGATTCAAAATGTCAATTGGATCGTGCCTCATGTTGAATAACCACTTTTTAAACCCTCACAGTGACCAAAATTGCCATTTTTACAGAGTTTTGCTTACTCAAAAGCTTCCATTTTGACCCGTTTCAGGCACAGAAATGACTTTAAACACACTTATTTTAGTTGACAAAGTCATAATTCAAATCCATCAGTAATTTAGAGTCAAAAGATTAAATGTTAAAATTTCATCATTATAGACCATTTTGGGATCGTTCGACAGGTCCGGAGTCATCGTTTTTCATCCGAAAATTGATTTTTTGGACTGTACCAAAAATGATTCAAAATGTCAATTGGATCATGCCTCATGTTGAATAACCACTTTTTAAACCCTCACAGTGACCAAAATTGCCATTTTTACAGAGTTTTGCTTACTCAAAAGCTTCCATTTTGACCCGTTTCAGGCACAGAAATGACTTTAAACACACTTATTCTAGTTGACAAAGTCATAATTCACATCCAACAGTCATTTAGAGTCAAAAGATTAAATGTTAAAATTTCATCATTATAGACCATTTTGGGATCGTTCGACAGGTTTGGAGTCATCGTTTTTCATCCGAAAATTGATTTTTGGGACTGTACCAAAAATTATTCAAAATGTCAATTGGATCATGCCTCATGTTGAATAACCACTTTTTAAACCCTCACAGTGACCAAAATTGCCATTTTTACAGAGTTTTGCTTACTCAAAAGCTTCCATTTTGACCCGTTTCAGGCACAGAAATGACTTTAAACACACTTATTTTAGTTGACAAAGTCATAATTTACATCCAACAGTCATTTAGAGTCAAAAGATTAAATGTTGAAATTTCATCCATATTGACCATTTTGGGATCGTTCGACAGGTCCGGAGTCATCGTTTTTCATCCGAAAATTTATTTTTTGGACTGTACCAAAAATGATTCAAAATGTCAATTGGATCGTGCCTCATGTTGAATAACCACTTTTTAAACCCTCACAGTGACCAAAATTGCCATTTTTACAGAGTTTTGCTTACTCAAAAGCTTCCATTTTGACCCGTTTCAGGCACAGAAATGACTTTAAACACACTTATTCTAGTTGACAAAGTCATAATTCACATCCAACAGTCATTTAGAGTCAAAAGATTAAATGTTAAAATTTCATCATTATAGACCATTTTGGGATCGTTCGACAGGTCTGGAGTCATCGTTTTTCATCCGAAAATTGATTTTTTGGACTGTACCAAAAATGATTCAAAATGTCAATTGGATCATGCCTCATGTTGAATAACCACTTTTTAAACCCTCACAGTGACCAAAATTGCCATTTTTACAGAGTTTTGCTTACTCAAAAGCTTCCATTTTGACCCGTTTCAGGCACAGAAATGACTTTAAACACACTTATTCTAGTTGACAGAGTCATAATTCACATCCAACAGTCATTTAGAGTCAAAAGATGAAATGTTAAAATTTCATCATTATAGACCATTTTGGGATCGTTCGACTGGTCCGGAGTCATCATTTTTCATCCGAAAATTGATTTTTTGGACTGTACCAAAAATGATTCAAAATGTCAATTGGATCATGCCTCATGTTGAATAACCACTTTTTAAACCCTCACAGTGACCAAAATTGCCATTTTTACAGAGTTTTGCTTACTCAAAAGCTTCAATTTTGACCCGTTTCAGGCACAGAAATGACTTTAAACACACTTATTTTAGTTGACAAAGTCATAATTCAAATCCATCAGTAATTTAGAGTCAAAAGATTAAATGTTAAAATTTCATCATTATAGACCATTTTGGGATCGTTCGACTGGTCCGGAGTCATCGTTTTTCATCCGAAAATTGATTTTTTGGACTGTGCCAAAAATGATTCAAAATGTCAATTGGATCATGCCTCATGTTGAATAACCACTTTTTAAACCCTCACAGTGACCAAAATTGCCATTTTTACAGAGTTTTGCTTACTCAAAAGCTTCCATTTTGACCCGTTTCAGGCACAGAAATGACTTTAAAAACACTTATTTTAGTTGACAAAGTCATATTTCACATCCATCAGTAATTTAGAGTCAAAAGATTAAATGTTAAAATTTCATCATTATAGACCATTTTGGGATCGTTCGACAGGTCCGGAGTCATCGTTTTTCATCCGAAAATTGATTTTTTGGACTGTACCAAAAATGATTCAAAATGTCAATTGGATCGTGCCTCATGTTGAATAACCACTTTTTAAACCCTCACAGTGACCAAAATTGCCATTTTTACAGAGTTTTGCTTACTCAAAAGCTTCCATTTTGACCCGTTTCAGGCACAGAAATGACTTTAAACACACTTATTCTAGTTGACAAAGTCATAATTCACATCCAACAGTCATTTAGAGTCAAAAGATTAAATGTTAAAATTTCATCATTATAGACCATTTTGGGATCGTTCGACAGGTCCGGAGTCATCGTTTTTCATCCGAAAATTGATTTTTTGGACTGTACCAAAAATGATTCAAAATGTCAATTGGATCATGCCTCATGTTGAATAACCACTTTTTAAACCCTCACAGTGACCAAAATTGCCATTTTTACAGAGTTTTGCTTACTCAAAAGCTTCAATTTTGACCCGTTTCAGGCACAGAAATGACTTTAAACACACTTATTTTAGTTGACAAAGTCACAATTCACATCCAACAGTAATTTAGAGTCAAAAGATTAAATGTTAAAATTTCATCATTATAGACCATTTTGGGATCGTTCGACAGGTCTGGAGTCATCGTTTTTCATCCGAAAATTGATTTTTTGGACTGTACCAAAAATGATTCAAAATGTCAATTGGATCATGCCTCATGTTGAATAACCACTTTTTAAACCCTCACAGTGACCAAAATTGCCATTTTTACAGAGTTTTGCTTACTCAAAAGCTTCCATTTTGACCCGTTTCAGGCACAGAAATGACTTTAAACACACTTATTCTAGTTGACAAAGTCATAATTCACATCCAACAGTCATTTAGAGTCACAAGATTAAATGTTAAAATTTCATCATTATAGACCATTTTGGGATCGTTCGACAGGTCCGGAGTCATCTTTTTTCATCCGAAAATTGATTTTTGGGACTGTACCAAAAATTATTCAAAATGTCAATTGGATCATGCCTCATGTTGAATAACCACTTTTTAAACCCTCACAGTGACCAAAATTGCCATTTTTACAGAGTTTTGCTTACTCAAAAGCTTCCATTTTGACCCGTTTCAGGCACAGAAATGACTTTAAACACACTTATTCTAGTTGACAAAGTCATAATTCACATCCAACAGTCATTTAGAGTCACAAGATTAAATGTTAAAATTTCATCATTATAGACCATTTTGGGATCGTTCGACAGGTCCGGAGTCATCTTTTTTCATCCGAAAATTAATTTTTGGGACTGTACCAAAAATTATTCAAAATGTCAATTGGATCATGCCTCATGTTGAATAACGACTTTTTAAACCCTCACAGTGACCAAAATTGCCATTTTTACAGAGTTTTGCTTACTCAAAAGCTTCCATTTTGACCCGTTTCAGGCACAGAAATGACTTTAAACACACTTATTTTAGTTGACAAAGTCATAATTCACATCCTACAGTCATTTAGAGTCAAAAGATTAAATGTTGAAATTTCATCCATATTGACCATTTTGGGGTCGTTCGACAGGTCCGGAGTCATCGTTTTTCATCCGAAAATTTATTTTTTGGACTGTACCAAAAATGATTCAAAATGTCAATTGGATCGTGCCTCATGTTGAATAACCACTTTTTAAACCCTCACAGTGACCAAAATTGCCATTTTTACAGAGTTTTGCTTACTCAAAAGCTTCAATTTTGACCCGTTTCAGGCACAGAAATGACTTTAAACACACTTATTTTAGTTGACAAAGTCATAATTCACATCCATCAGTAATTTAGAGTCAAAAGATTAAATGTTAAAATTTCATCATTATAGACCATTTTGGGATCGTTCGACTGGTCCGGAGTCATCGTTTTTCATCCGAAAATTGATTTTTTGGACTGTACCAAAAATGATTCAAAATGTCAATTGGATCATGCCTCATGTTGAATAACCACTTTTTAAACCCTCACAGTGACCAAAATTGCCATTTTTACAGAGTTTTGCTTACTCAAAAGCTTCAATTTTGACCCGTTTCAGGCACAGAAATGACTTTAAACACACTTATTTTAGTTGACAAAGTCATAATTCAAATCCATCAGTAAATTAGAGTCAAAAGATTAAATGTTAAAATTTCATCATTATAGACCATTTTGGGATCGTTCGACTGGTCCGGAGTCATCGTTTTTCATCCGAAAATTGATTTTTTGGACTGTACCAAAAAGGATTCAAAATGTCAATTGGATCATGCCTCATGTTGAATAACCACTTTTTAAACCCTCACAGTGACCAAAATTGCCATTTTTACAGAGTTTTGCTTACTCAAAAGCTTCCATTTTGACCCGTTTCAGGCACAGAAATGACTTTAAACACACTTATTTTAGTTGACAAAGTCATATTTCACATCCATCAGTAATTTAGAGTCAAAAGATTAAATGTTAAAATTTCATCATTATAGACCATTTTGGGATCGTTCGACAGGTCCGGAGTCATCGTTTTTCATCCGAAAATTGATTTTTTGGACTGTACCAAAAATGATTCAAAATGTCAATTGGATCGTGCCTCATGTTGAATAACCACTTTTTAAACCCTCACAGTGACCAAAATTGCCAGTTTTTACAGAGTTTTGCTTACTCAAAAGCTTCCATTTTGACCCGTTTCAGGCACAGAAATGACTTTAAACACACTTATTCTAGTTGACAAAGTCATAATTCACATCCAACAGTCATTTAGAGTCAAAAGATTAAATGTTAAAATTTCATCATTATAGACCATTTTGGGATCGTTCGACAGGTCCGGAGTCATCGTTTTTCATCCGAAAATTGATTTTTTGGACTGTACCAAAAATGATTCAAAATGTCAATTGGATCATGCCTCATGTTGAATAACCACTTTTTAAACCCTCACAGTGACCAAAATTGCCATTTTTACAGAGTTTTGCTTACTCAAAAGCTTCAATTTTGACCCGTTTCAGGCACAGAAATGACTTTAAACACACTTATTTTAGTTGACAAAGTCACAATTCACATCCAACAGTAATTTAGAGTCAAAAGATTAAATGTTAAAATTTCATCATTATAGACCATTTTGGGATCGTTCGACAGGTCTGGAGTCATCGTTTTTCATCCGAAAATTGATTTTTTGGACTGTACCAAAAATGATTCAAAATGTCAATTGGATCATGCCTCATGTTGAATAACCACTTTTTAAACCCTCACAGTGACCAAAATTGCAATTTTTAAAGAGTTTTGCTTACTCAAAAGCTTCCATTTTGACCCGTTTCAGGCACAGAAATGACTTTAAACACACTTATTCTAGTTGACAAAGTCATAATTCACATCCAACAGTCATTTAGAGTCACAAGATTAAATGTTAAAATTTCATCATTATAGACCATTTTGGGATCGTTCGACAGGTCCGGAGTCATCTTTTTTCATCCGAAAATTGATTTTTGGGACTGTACCAAAAATTATTCAAAATGTCAATTGGATCATGCCTCATGTTGAATAACCACTTTTTAAACCCTCACAGTGACCAAAATTGCCATTTTTACTGAGTTTTGCTTACTCAAAAGCTTCCATTTTGACCCGTTTCAGGCACAGAAATGACTTTAAACACACTTATTTTAGTTGACAAAGTCATAATTCACATCCAACAGTCATTTAGAGTCAAAAGATTAAATGTTGAAATTTCATCCATATTGACCATTTTGGGATCGTTCGACAGGTCCGGAGTCATCGTTTTTCATCCGAAAATTTATTTTTTGGACTGTACCAAAAATGATTCAAAATGTCAATTGGATCATGCCTCATGTTGAATAACCACTTTTTAAACCCTCACAGTGACCAAAATTGCCATTTTTACAGAGTTTTGCTTACTCAAAAGCTTCCATTTTGACCCGTTTCAGGCACAGAAATGACTTTAAACACACTTATTCTAGTTGACAAAGTCATAATTCACATCCAACAGTCATTTAGAGTCAAAAGATTAAATGTTAAAATTTCATCATTATAGACCATTTTGGGATCGTTCGACTGGTCCGGAGTCATCGTTTTTCATCCGAAAATTGATTTTTTGGACTGTACCAAAAATGATTCAAAATGTAAATTGGATCATGCCTCATGTTGAATAACCACTTTTTAAACCCTCACAGTGACCAAAATTGCCATTTTTACAGAGTTTTGCTTACTCAAAAGCTTCCATTTTGACCCGTTTCAGGCACAGAAATGACTTTAAACACACTTATTTTAGTTGACAAAGTCATAATTCACATCCAACAGTCATTTAGAGTCAAAAGATTAAATGTTGAAATTTCATCCATATTGACCATTTTGGGATCGTTCGACAGGTCCGGAGTCATCGTTTTTCATCCGAAAATTTATTTTTTGGACTGTACCAAAAATGATTCAAAATGTCAATTGGATCGTGCCTCATGTTGAATAACCACTTTTTAAACCCTCACAGTGACCAAAATTGCCATTTTTACAGAGTTTTGCTTACTCAAAAGCTTCCATTTTGACCCGTTTCAGGCACAGAAATGACTTTAAACACACTTATTTTAGTTGACAAAGTCATAATTCAAATCCATCAGTAATTTAGAGTCAAAAGATTAAATGTTAAAATTTCATCATTATAGACCATTTTGGGATCGTTCGACAGGTCCGGAGTCATCGTTTTTCATCCGAAAATTGATTTTTTGGACTGTACCAAAAATGATTCAAAATGTCAATTGGATCATGCCTCATGTTGAATAACCACTTTTTAAACCCTCACAGTGACCAAAATTGCCATTTTTACAGAGTTTTGCTTACTCAAAAGCTTCCATTTTGACCCGTTTCAGGCACAGAAATGACTTTAAACACACTTATTCTAGTTGACAAAGTCATAATTCACATCCAACAGTCATTTAGAGTCAAAAGATTAAATGTTAAAATTTCATCATTATAGACCATTTTGGGATCGTTCGACAGGTTTGGAGTCATCGTTTTTCATCCGAAAATTGATTTTTGGGACTGTACCAAAAATTATTCAAAATGTCAATTGGATCATGCCTCATGTTGAATAACCACTTTTTAAACCCTCACAGTGACCAAAATTGCCATTTTTACAGAGTTTTGCTTACTCAAAAGCTTCCATTTTGACCCGTTTCAGGCACAGAAATGACTTTAAACACACTTATTTTAGTTGACAAAGTCATAATTTACATCCAACAGTCATTTAGAGTCAAAAGATTAAATGTTGAAATTTCATCCATATTGACCATTTTGGGATCGTTCGACAGGTCCGGAGTCATCGTTTTTCATCCGAAAATTTATTTTTTGGACTGTACCAAAAATGATTCAAAATGTCAATTGGATCGTGCCTCATGTTGAATAACCACTTTTTAAACCCTCACAGTGACCAAAATTGCCATTTTTACAGAGTTTTGCTTACTCAAAAGCTTCCATTTTGACCCGTTTCAGGCACAGAAATGACTTTAAACACACTTATTCTAGTTGACAAAGTCATAATTCACATCCAACAGTCATTTAGAGTCAAAAGATTAAATGTTAAAATTTCATCATTATAGACCATTTTGGGATCGTTCGACAGGTCTGGAGTCATCGTTTTTCATCCGAAAATTGATTTTTTGGACTGTACCAAAAATGATTCAAAATGTCAATTGGATCATGCCTCATGTTGAATAACCACTTTTTAAACCCTCACAGTGACCAAAATTGCCATTTTTACAGAGTTTTGCTTACTCAAAAGCTTCCATTTTGACCCGTTTCAGGCACAGAAATGACTTTAAACACACTTATTCTAGTTGACAGAGTCATAATTCACATCCAACAGTCATTTAGAGTCAAAAGATGAAATGTTAAAATTTCATCATTATAGACCATTTTGGGATCGTTCGACTGGTCCGGAGTCATCATTTTTCATCCGAAAATTGATTTTTTGGACTGTACCAAAAATGATTCAAAATGTCAATTGGATCATGCCTCATGTTGAATAACCACTTTTTAAACCCTCACAGTGACCAAAATTGCCATTTTTACAGAGTTTTGCTTACTCAAAAGCTTCAATTTTGACCCGTTTCAGGCACAGAAATGACTTTAAACACACTTATTTTAGTTGACAAAGTCATAATTCAAATCCATCAGTAATTTAGAGTCAAAAGATTAAATGTTAAAATTTCATCATTATAGACCATTTTGGGATCGTTCGACTGGTCCGGAGTCATCGTTTTTCATCCGAAAATTGATTTTTTGGACTGTGCCAAAAATGATTCAAAATGTCAATTGGATCATGCCTCATGTTGAATAACCACTTTTTAAACCCTCACAGTGACCAAAATTGCCATTTTTACAGAGTTTTGCTTACTCAAAAGCTTCCATTTTGACCCGTTTCAGGCACAGAAATGACTTTAAAAACACTTATTTTAGTTGACAAAGTCATATTTCACATCCATCAGTAATTTAGAGTCAAAAGATTAAATGTTAAAATTTCATCATTATAGACCATTTTGGGATCGTTCGACAGGTCCGGAGTCATCGTTTTTCATCCGAAAATTGATTTTTTGGACTGTACCAAAAATGATTCAAAATGTCAATTGGATCGTGCCTCATGTTGAATAACCACTTTTTAAACCCTCACAGTGACCAAAATTGCCATTTTTACAGAGTTTTGCTTACTCAAAAGCTTCCATTTTGACCCGTTTCAGGCACAGAAATGACTTTAAACACACTTATTCTAGTTGACAAAGTCATAATTCACATCCAACAGTCATTTAGAGTCAAAAGATTAAATGTTAAAATTTCATCATTATAGACCATTTTGGGATCGTTCGACAGGTCCGGAGTCATCGTTTTTCATCCGAAAATTGATTTTTTGGACTGTACCAAAAATGATTCAAAATGTCAATTGGATCATGCCTCATGTTGAATAACCACTTTTTAAACCCTCACAGTGACCAAAATTGCCATTTTTACAGAGTTTTGCTTACTCAAAAGCTTCAATTTTGACCCGTTTCAGGCACAGAAATGACTTTAAACACACTTATTTTAGTTGACAAAGTCACAATTCACATCCAACAGTAATTTAGAGTCAAAAGATTAAATGTTAAAATTTCATCATTATAGACCATTTTGGGATCGTTCGACAGGTCTGGAGTCATCGTTTTTCATCCGAAAATTGATTTTTTGGACTGTACCAAAAATGATTCAAAATGTCAATTGGATCATGCCTCATGTTGAATAACCACTTTTTAAACCCTCACAGTGACCAAAATTGCCATTTTTACAGAGTTTTGCTTACTCAAAAGCTTCCATTTTGACCCGTTTCAGGCACAGAAATGACTTTAAACACACTTATTCTAGTTGACAAAGTCATAATTCACATCCAACAGTCATTTAGAGTCACAAGATTAAATGTTAAAATTTCATCATTATAGACCATTTTGGGATCGTTCGACAGGTCCGGAGTCATCTTTTTTCATCCGAAAATTGATTTTTGGGACTGTACCAAAAATTATTCAAAATGTCAATTGGATCATGCCTCATGTTGAATAACCACTTTTTAAACCCTCACAGTGACCAAAATTGCCATTTTTACAGAGATTTGCTTACTCAAAAGCTTCCATTTTGACCCGTTTCAGGCACAGAAATGACTTTAAACACACTTATTCTAGTTGACAAAGTCATAATTCACATCCAACAGTCATTTAGAGTCACAAGATTAAATGTTAAAATTTCATCATTATAGACCATTTTGGGATCGTTCGACAGGTCCGGAGTCATCTTTTTTCATCCGAAAATTAATTTTTGGGACTGTACCAAAAATTATTCAAAATGTCAATTGGATCATGCCTCATGTTGAATAACGACTTTTTAAACCCTCACAGTGACCAAAATTGCCATTTTTACAGAGTTTTGCTTACTCAAAAGCTTCCATTTTGACCCGTTTCAGGCACAGAAATGACTTTAAACACACTTATTTTAGTTGACAAAGTCATAATTCACATCCTACAGTCATTTAGAGTCAAAAGATTAAATGTTGAAATTTCATCCATATTGACCATTTTGGGATCGTTCGACAGGTCCGGAGTCATCGTTTTTCATCCGAAAATTGATTTTTGGGACTGTACCAAAAATTATTCAAAATGTCAATTGGATCATGCCTCATGTTGAATAACCACTTTTTAAACCCTCACAGTGACCAAAATTGCCATTTTTACAGAGATTTGCTTACTCAACAGCTTCAATTTTGACCCGTTTCAGTCACAAAAATGACTTTAAACACACTTATTTTAGTTGACAAAGTCACAATTCACATCCAACAGTAATTTAGAGTCAAAAGATTAAATGTTAAAATTTCATCATTATAGACCATTTTGGGATAGTTCGACAGGTCCGGAGTCATCGTTTTTCATCAAAAAATGGATTTTTTGGACTGTACCAAAAATGATTCAAAATGTCAATTGGATCATGCCTCATGTTGAATAACCACTTTTTAAACCCTCACAGTGACCAAAATTGCCATTTTTACAGAGTTTTGCTTACTCAAAAGCTTCCATTTTGACCCGTTTCAGGCACAGAAATGACTTTAAACACACTTATTCTAGTTGACAAAGTCATAATTCACATCCAACAGTCATTTAGAGTCACAAGATTAAATGTTAAAATTTCATCATTATAGACCATTTTGGGATCGTTCGACAGGTCCGGAGTCATCTTTTTTCATCCGAAAATTGATTTTTGGGACTGTACCAAAAATTATTCAAAATGTCAATTGGATCATGCCTCATGTTGAATAACCACTTTTTAAACCCTCACAGTGACCAAAATTGCCATTTTTACAGAGTTTTGCTTACTCAAAAGCTTCCATTTTGACCCGTTTCAGGCACAGAAATGACTTTAAACACACTTATTTTAGTTGACAAAGTCATAATTCACATCCAACAGTCATTTAGAGTCAAAAGATTAAATGTTGAAATTTCATCCATATTGACCATTTTGGGATCGTTCGACAGGTCCGGAGTCATCGTTTTTCATCCGAAAATTTATTTTTTGGACTGTACCAAAAATGATTCAAAATGTCAATTGGATCGTGCCTCATGTTGAATAACCACTTTTTAAACCCTCACAGTGACCAAAATTGCCATTTTTACAGAGTTTTGCTTACTCAAAAGCTTCCATTTTGACCCGTTTCAGGCACAGAAATGACTTTAAACACACTTATTCTAGTTGACAAAGTCATAATTCACATCCAACAGTCATTTAGAGTCAAAAGATTAAATGTTAAAATTTCATCATTATAGACCATTTTGGGATCGTTCGACAGGTCCGGAGTCATCGTTTTTCATCCGAAAATTGATTTTTTGGACTGTACCAAAGATGATTCAAAATGTCAATTGGATCATGCCTCATGTTGAATAACCACTTTTTAAACCCTCACAGTGACCAAAATTGCCATTTTTACAGAGTTTTGCTTACTCAAAAGCTTCAATTTTGACCCGTTTCAGGCACAGAAATGACTTTAAACACACTTATTTTAGTTGACAAAGTCATAATTCACATCCATCAGTAATTTAGAGTCAAAAGATTAAATGTTAAAATTTCATCATTATAGACCATTTTGGGATCGTTCGACTGGTCCGGAGTCATCGTTTTTCATCCGAAAATTGATTTTTTGGACTGTACCAAAAATGATTCAAAATGTCAATTGGATCATGCCTCATGTTGAATAACCACTTTTTAAACCCTCACAGTGACCAAAATTGCCATTTTTACAGAGTTTTGCTTACTCAAAAGCTTCCATTTTGACCCGTTTCAGGCACAGAAATGACTTTAAACACACTTATTTTAGTTGACAAAGTCATAATTCACATCCAACAGTCATTTAGAGTCAAAAGATTAAATGTTGAAATTTCATCCATATTGACCATTTTGGGATCGTTCGACAGGTCCGGAGTCATCGTTTTTCATCCGAAAATTTATTTTTTGGACTGTACCAAAAATGATTCAAAATGTCAATTGGATCGTGCCTCATGTTGAATAACCACTTTTTAAACCCTCACAGTGACCAAAATTGCCATTTTTACAGAGTTTTGCTTACTCAAAAGCTTCCATTTTGACCCGTTTCAGGCACAGAAATGACTTTAAACACACTTATTTTAGTTGACAAAGTCATAATTCAAATCCATCAGTAATTTAGAGTCAAAAGATTAAATGTTAAAATTTCATCATTATAGACCATTTTGGGATCGTTCGACAGGTCCGGAGTCATCGTTTTTCATCCGAAAATTGATTTTTTGGACTGTACCAAAAATGATTCAAAATGTCAATTGGATCATGCCTCATGTTGAATAACCACTTTTTAAACCCTCACAGTGACCAAAATTGCCATTTTTACAGAGTTTTGCTTACTCAAAAGCTTCCATTTTGACCCGTTTCAGGCACAGAAATGACTTTAAACACACTTATTCTAGTTGACAAAGTCATAATTCACATCCAACAGTCATTTAGAGTCAAAAGATTAAATGTTAAAATTTCATCATTATAGACCATTTTGGGATCGTTCGACAGGTTTGGAGTCATCGTTTTTCATCCGAAAATTGATTTTTGGGACTGTACCAAAAATTATTCAAAATGTCAATTGGATCATGCCTCATGTTGAATAACCACTTTTTAAACCCTCACAGTGACCAAAATTGCCATTTTTACAGAGTTTTGCTTACTCAAAAGCTTCCATTTTGACCCGTTTCAGGCACAGAAATGACTTTAAACACACTTATTTTAGTTGACAAAGTCATAATTTACATCCAACAGTCATTTAGAGTCAAAAGATTAAATGTTGAAATTTCATCCATATTGACCATTTTGGGATCGTTCGACAGGTCCGGAGTCATCGTTTTTCATCCGAAAATTTATTTTTTGGACTGTACCAAAAATGATTCAAAATGTCAATTGGATCGTGCCTCATGTTGAATAACCACTTTTTAAACCCTCACAGTGACCAAAATTGCCATTTTTACAGAGTTTTGCTTACTCAAAAGCTTCCATTTTGACCCGTTTCAGGCACAGAAATGACTTTAAACACACTTATTCTAGTTGACAAAGTCATAATTCACATCCAACAGTCATTTAGAGTCAAAAGATTAAATGTTAAAATTTCATCATTATAGACCATTTTGGGATCGTTCGACAGGTCCGGAGTCATCGTTTTTCATCCGAAAATTGATTTTTTGGACTGTACCAAAGATGATTCAAAATGTCAATTGGATCATGCCTCATGTTGAATAACCACTTTTTAAACCCTCACAGTGACCAAAATTGCCATTTTTACAGAGTTTTGCTTACTCAAAAGCTTCAATTTTGACCCGTTTCAGGCACAGAAATGACTTTAAACACACTTATTTTAGTTGACAAAGTCATAATTCACATCCATCAGTAATTTAGAGTCAAAAGATTAAATGTTAAAATTTCATCATTATAGACCATTTTGGGATCGTTCGACTGGTCCGGAGTCATCGTTTTTCATCCGAAAATTGATTTTTTGGACTGTACCAAAAATGATTCAAAATGTCAATTGGATCATGCCTCATGTTGAATAACCACTTTTTAAACCCTCACAGTGACCAAAATTGCCATTTTTACAGAGTTTTGCTTACTCAAAAGCTTCCATTTTGACCCGTTTCAGGCACAGAAATGACTTTAAACACACTTATTTTAGTTGACAAAGTCATAATTCACATCCAACAGTCATTTAGAGTCAAAAGATTAAATGTTGAAATTTCATCCATATTGACCATTTTGGGATCGTTCGACAGGTCCGGAGTCATCGTTTTTCATCCGAAAATTTATTTTTTGGACTGTACCAAAAATGATTCAAAATGTCAATTGGATCGTGCCTCATGTTGAATAACCACTTTTTAAACCCTCACAGTGACCAAAATTGCCATTTTTACAGAGTTTTGCTTACTCAAAAGCTTCCATTTTGACCCGTTTCAGGCACAGAAATGACTTTAAACACACTTATTTTAGTTGACAAAGTCATAATTCAAATCCATCAGTAATTTAGAGTCAAAAGATTAAATGTTAAAATTTCATCATTATAGACCATTTTGGGATCGTTCGACAGGTCCGGAGTCATCGTTTTTCATCCGAAAATTGATTTTTTGGACTGTACCAAAAATGATTCAAAATGTCAATTGGATCATGCCTCATGTTGAATAACCACTTTTTAAACCCTCACAGTGACCAAAATTGCCATTTTTACAGAGTTTTGCTTACTCAAAAGCTTCCATTTTGACCCGTTTCAGGCACAGAAATGACTTTAAACACACTTATTCTAGTTGACAAAGTCATAATTCACATCCAACAGTCATTTAGAGTCAAAAGATTAAATGTTAAAATTTCATCATTATAGACCATTTTGGGATCGTTCGACAGGTTTGGAGTCATCGTTTTTCATCCGAAAATTGATTTTTGGGACTGTACCAAAAATTATTCAAAATGTCAATTGGATCATGCCTCATGTTGAATAACCACTTTTTAAACCCTCACAGTGACCAAAATTGCCATTTTTACAGAGTTTTGCTTACTCAAAAGCTTCCATTTTGACCCGTTTCAGGCACAGAAATGACTTTAAACACACTTATTTTAGTTGACAAAGTCATAATTTACATCCAACAGTCATTTAGAGTCAAAAGATTAAATGTTGAAATTTCATCCATATTGACCATTTTGGGATCGTTCGACAGGTCCGGAGTCATCGTTTTTCATCCGAAAATTTATTTTTTGGACTGTACCAAAAATGATTCAAAATGTCAATATGATCGTGCCTCATGTTGAATAACCACTTTTTAAACCCTCACAGTGACCAAAATTGCCATTTTTACAGAGTTTTGCTTACTCAAAAGCTTCCATTTTGACCCGTTTCAGGCACAGAAATGACTTTAAACACACTTATTCTAGTTGACAAAGTCATAATTCACATCCAACAGTCATTTAGAGTCAAAAGATTAAATGTTAAAATTTCATCATTATAGACCATTTTGGGATCGTTCGACAGGTCTGGAGTCATCGTTTTTCATCCGAAAATTGATTTTTTGGACTGTACCAAAAATGATTCAAAATGTCAATTGGATCATGCCTCATGTTGAATAACCACTTTTTAAACCCTCACAGTGACCAAAATTGCCATTTTTACAGAGTTTTGCTTACTCAAAAGCTTCAATTTTGACCCGTTTCAGGCACAGAAATGACTTTAAACACACTTATTTTAGTTGACAAAGTCATAATTCACATCCATCAGTAATTTAGAGTCAAAAAATTAAATGTTAAAATTTCATCATTATAGACCATTTTGGGATCGTTCGACTGGTCCGGAGTCATCGTTTTTCATCCGAAAATTGATTTTTTGGACTGTACCAAAAATGATTCAAAATGTCAATTGGATCATGCCTCATGTTGAATAACCACTTTTTAAACCCTCACAGTGACCAAAATTGCCATTTTTACAGAGTTTTGCTTACTCAAAAGCTTCCATTTTGACCCGTTTCAGGCACAGAAATGACTTTAAACACACTTATTCTAGTTGACAGAGTCATAATTCACATCCAACAGTCATTTAGAGTCAAAAGATGAAATGTTAAAATTTCATCATTATAGACCATTTTGGGATCGTTCGACTGGTCCGGAGTCATCGTTTTTCATCCGAAAATTGATTTTTTGGACTGTACCAAAAATGATTCAAAATGTCAATTGGATCATGCCTCATGTTGAATAACCACTTTTTAAACCCTCACAGTGACCAAAATTGCCATTTTTACAGAGTTTTGCTTACTCAAAAGCTTCAATTTTGACCCGTTTCAGGCACAGAAATGACTTTAAACACACTTATTTTAGTTGACAAAGTCATAATTCAAATCCATCAGTAATTTAGAGTCAAAAGATTAAATGTTAAAATTTCATCATTATAGACCATTTTGGGATCGTTCGACTGGTCCGGAGTCATCGTTTTTCATCCGAAAATTGATTTTTTGGACTGTACCAAAAAGGATTCAAAATGTCAATTGGATCATGCCTCATGTTGAATAACCACTTTTTAAACCCTCACAGTGACCAAAATTGCCATTTTTACAGAGTTTTGCTTACTCAAAAGCTTCCATTTTGACCCGTTTCAGGCACAGAAATGACTTTAAACACACTTATTCTAGTTGACAAAGTCATAATTCACATCCAACAGTCATTTAGAGTCAAAAGATTAAATGTTAAAATTTCATCATTATAGACCATTTTGGGATCGTTCGACAGGTCCGGAGTCATCGTTTTTCATCCGAAAATTGATTTTTGGGACTGTACCAAAAATTATTCAAAATGTCAATTGGATCATGCCTCATGTTGAATAACCACTTTTTAAACCCTCACAGTGACCAAAATTGCCATTTTTACAGAGTTTTGCTTACTCAAAAGCTTCCATTTTGACCCGTTTCAGGCACAGAAATGACTTTAAACACACTTATTTTAGTTGACAAAGTCATAATTCACATCCAACAGTCATTTAGAGTCAAAAGATTAAATGTTGAAATTTCATCCATATTGACCATTTTGGGATCGTTCGACAGGTCCGGAGTCATCGTTTTTCATCCGAAAATTTATTTTTTGGACTGTACCAAAAATGATTCAAAATGTCAATTGGATCGTGCCTCATGTTGAATAACCACTTTTTAAACCCTCACAGTGACCAAAATTGCCATTTTTACAGAGTTTTGCTTACTCAAAAGCTTCCATTTTGACCCGTTTCAGGCACAGAAATGACTTTAAACACACTTATTCTAGTTGACAAAGTCATAATTCACATCCAACAGTCATTTAGAGTCAAAAGATTAAATGTTAAAATTTCATCATTATAGACCATTTTGGGATCGTTCGACAGGTCCGGAGTCATCGTTTTTCATCCGAAAATTGATTTTTTGGACTGTACCAAAAATGATTCAAAATGTCAATTGGATCATGCCTCATGTTGAATAACCACTTTTTAAACCCTCACAGTGACCAAAATTGCCATTTTTACAGAGTTTTGCTTACTCAAAAGCTTCAATTTTGACCCGTTTCAGGCACAGAAATGACTTTAAACACACTTATTTTAGTTGACAAAGTCATAATTCACATCCATCAGTAATTTAGAGTCAACAGATTAAATGTTAAAATTTCATCATTATAGACCATTTTGGGATCGTTCGACTGGTCCGGAGTCATCGTTTTTCATCCGAAAATTGATTTTTTGGACTGTACCAAAAATGATTCAAAATGTCAATTGGATCATGCCTCATGTTGAATAACCACTTTTTAAACCCTCACAGTGACCAAAATTGCCATTTTTACAGAGTTTTGCTTACTCAAAAGCTTCCATTTTGACCCGTTTCAGGCACAGAAATGACTTTAAACACACTTATTTTAGTTGACAAAGTCATAATTCACATCCAACAGTCATTTAGAGTCAAAAGATTAAATGTTGAAATTTCATCCATATTGACCATTTTGGGATCGTTCGACAGGTCCGGAGTCATCGTTTTTCATCCGAAAATTTATTTTTTGGACTGTACCAAAAATGATTCAAAATGTCAATTGGATCGTGCCTCATGTTGAATAACCACTTTTTAAACCCTCACAGTGACCAAAATTGCCATTTTTACAGAGTTTTGCTTACTCAAAAGCTTCCATTTTGACCCGTTTCAGGCACAGAAATGACTTTAAACACACTTATTTTAGTTGACAAAGTCATAATTCAAATCCATCAGTAATTTAGAGTCAAAAGATTAAATGTTAAAATTTCATCATTATAGACCATTTTGGGATCGTTCGACAGGTCCGGAGTCATCGTTTTTCATCCGAAAATTGATTTTTTGGACTGTACCAAAAATGATTCAAAATGTCAATTGGATCATGCCTCATGTTGAATAACCACTTTTTAAACCCTCACAGTGACCAAAATTGCCATTTTTACAGAGTTTTGCTTACTCAAAAGCTTCCATTTTGACCCGTTTCAGGCACAGAAATGACTTTAAACACACTTATTCTAGTTGACAAAGTCATAATTCACATCCAACAGTCATTTAGAGTCAAAAGATTAAATGTTAAAATTTCATCATTATAGACCATTTTGGGATCGTTCGACAGGTTTGGAGTCATCGTTTTTCATCCGAAAATTGATTTTTGGGACTGTACCAAAAATTATTCAAAATGTCAATTGGATCATGCCTCATGTTGAATAACCACTTTTTAAACCCTCACAGTGACCAAAATTGCCATTTTTACAGAGTTTTGCTTACTCAAAAGCTTCCATTTTGACCCGTTTCAGGCACAGAAATGACTTTAAACACACTTATTTTAGTTGACAAAGTCATAATTTACATCCAACAGTCATTTAGAGTCAAAAGATTAAATGTTGAAATTTCATCCATATTGACCATTTTGGGATCGTTCGACAGGTCTGGAGTCATCGTTTTTCATCCGAAAATTTATTTTTTGGACTGTACCAAAAATGATTCAAAATGTCAATATGATCGTGCCTCATGTTGAATAACCACTTTTTAAACCCTCACAGTGACCAAAATTGCCATTTTTACAGAGTTTTGCTTACTCAAAAGCTTCCATTTTGACCCGTTTCAGGCACAGAAATGACTTTAAACACACTTATTCTAGTTGACAAAGTCATAATTCACATCCAACAGTCATTTAGAGTCAAAAGATTAAATGTTAAAATTTCATCATTATAGACCATTTTGGGATCGTTCGACAGGTCTGGAGTCATCGTTTTTCATCCGAAAATTGATTTTTTGGACTGTACCAAAAATGATTCAAAATGTCAATTGGATCATGCCTCATGTTGAATAACCACTTTTTAAACCCTCACAGTGACCAAAATTGCCATTTTTACAGAGTTTTGCTTACTCAAAAGCTTCAATTTTGACCCGTTTCAGGCACAGAAATGACTTTAAACACACTTATTTTAGTTGACAAAGTCATAATTCACATCCATCAGTAATTTAGAGTCAAAAAATTAAATGTTAAAATTTCATCATTATAGACCATTTTGGGATCGTTCGACTGGTCCGGAGTCATCGTTTTTCATCCGAAAATTGATTTTTTGGACTGTACCAAAAATGATTCAAAATGTCAATTGGATCATGCCTCATGTTGAATAACCACTTTTTAAACCCTCACAGTGACCAAAATTGCCATTTTTACAGAGTTTTGCTTACTCAAAAGCTTCCATTTTGACCCGTTTCAGGCACAGAAATGACTTTAAACACACTTATTCTAGTTGACAGAGTCATAATTCACATCCAACAGTCATTTAGAGTCAAAAGATGAAATGTTAAAATTTCATCATTATAGACCATTTTGGGATCGTTCGACTGGTCCGGAGTCATCGTTTTTCATCCGAAAATTGATTTTTTGGACTGTACCAAAAATGATTCAAAATGTCAATTGGATCATGCCTCATGTTGAATAACCACTTTTTAAACCCTCACAGTGACCAAAATTGCCATTTTTACAGAGTTTTGCTTACTCAAAAGCTTCAATTTTGACCCGTTTCAGGCACAGAAATGACTTTAAACACACTTATTTTAGTTGACAAAGTCATAATTCAAATCCATCAGTAATTTAGAGTCAAAAGATTAAATGTTAAAATTTCATCAATATAGACCATTTTGGGATCGTTCGACTGGTCCGGAGTCATCGTTTTTCATCCGAAAATTGATTTTTTGGACTGTACCAAAAAGGATTCAAAATGTCAATTGGATCATGCCTCATGTTGAATAACCACTTTTTAAACCCTCACAGTGACCAAAATTGCCATTTTTACAGAGTTTTGCTTACTCAAAAGCTTCCATTTTGACCCGTTTCAGGCACAGAAATGACTTTAAACACACTTATTCTAGTTGACAAAGTCATAATTCACATCCAACAGTCATTTAGAGTCAAAAGATTAAATGTTAAAATTTCATCATTATAGACCATTTTGGGATCGTTCGACAGGTCCGGAGTCATCGTTTTTCATCCGAAAATTGATTTTTGGGACTGTACCAAAAATTATTCAAAATGTCAATTGGATCATGCCTCATGTTGAATAACCACTTTTTAAACCCTCACAGTGACCAAAATTGCCATTTTTACAGAGTTTTGCTTACTCAAAAGCTTCCATTTTGACCCGTTTCAGGCACAGAAATGACTTTAAACACACTTATTTTAGTTGACAAAGTCATAATTCACATCCAACAGTCATTTAGAGTCAAAAGATTAAATGTTGAAATTTCATCCATATTGACCATTTTGGGATCGTTCGACAGGTCCGGAGTCATCGTTTTTCATCCGAAAATTTATTTTTTGGACTGTACCAAAAATGATTCAAAATGTCAATTGGATCGTGCCTCATGTTGAATAACCACTTTTTAAACCCTCACAGTGACCAAAATTGCCATTTTTACAGAGTTTTGCTTACTCAAAAGCTTCCATTTTGACCCGTTTCAGGCACAGAAATGACTTTAAACACACTTATTCTAGTTGACAAAGTCATAATTCACATCCAACAGTCATTTAGAGTCAAAAGATTAAATGTTAAAATTTCATCATTATAGACCATTTTGGGATCGTTCGACAGGTCCGGAGTCATCGTTTTTCATCCGAAAATTGATTTTTTGGACTGTACCAAAAATGATTCAAAATGTCAATTGGATCATGCCTCATGTTGAATAACCACTTTTTAAACCCTCACAGTGACCAAAATTGCCATTTTTACAGAGTTTTGCTTACTCAAAAGCTTCAATTTTGACCCGTTTCAGGCACAGAAATGACTTTAAACACACTTATTTTAGTTGACAAAGTCATAATTCACATCCATCAGTAATTTAGAGTCAACAGATTAAATGTTAAAATTTCATCATTATAGACCATTTTGGGATCGTTCGACTGGTCCGGAGTCATCGTTTTTCATCCGAAAATTGATTTTTTGGACTGTACCAAAAATGATTCAAAATGTCAATTGGATCATGCCTCATGTTGAATAACCACTTTTTAAACCCTCACAGTGACCAAAATTGCCATTTTTACAGAGTTTTGCTTACTCAAAAGCTTCCATTTTGACCCGTTTCAGGCACAGAAATGACTTTAAACACACTTATTTTAGTTGACAAAGTCATAATTCACATCCAACAGTCATTTAGAGTCAAAAGATTAAATGTTGAAATTTCATCCATATTGACCATTTTGGGATCGTTCGACAGGTCCGGAGTCATCGTTTTTCATCCGAAAATTTATTTTTTGGACTGTACCAAAAATGATTCAAAATGTCAATTGGATCGTGCCTCATGTTGAATAACCACTTTTTAAACCCTCACAGTGACCAAAATTGCCATTTTTACAGAGTTTTGCTTACTCAAAAGCTTCCATTTTGACCCGTTTCAGGCACAGAAATGACTTTAAACACACTTATTTTAGTTGACAAAGTCATAATTCAAATCCATCAGTAATTTAGAGTCAAAAGATTAAATGTTAAAATTTCATCATTATAGACCATTTTGGGATCGTTCGACAGGTCCGGAGTCATCGTTTTTCATCCGAAAATTGATTTTTTGGACTGTACCAAAAATGATTCAAAATGTCAATTGGATCATGCCTCATGTTGAATAACCACTTTTTAAACCCTCACAGTGACCAAAATTGCCATTTTTACAGAGTTTTGCTTACTCAAAAGCTTCCATTTTGACCCGTTTCAGGCACAGAAATGACTTTAAACACACTTATTCTAGTTGACAAAGTCATAATTCACATCCAACAGTCATTTAGAGTCAAAAGATTAAATGTTAAAATTTCATCATTATAGACCATTTTGGGATCGTTCGACAGGTTTGGAGTCATCGTTTTTCATCCGAAAATTGATTTTTGGGACTGTACCAAAAATGATTCAAAATGTCAATTGGATCATGCCTCATGTTGAATAACCACTTTTTAAACCCTCACAGTGACCAAAATTGCCATTTTTACAGAGTTTTGCTTACTCAAAAGCTTCCATTTTGACCCGTTTCAGGCACAGAAATGACTTTAAACACACTTATTTTAGTTGACAAAGTCATAATTTACATCCAACAGTCATTTAGAGTCAAAAGATTAAATGTTGAAATTTCATCCATATTGACCATTTTGGGATCGTTCGACAGGTCCGGAGTCATCGTTTTTCATCCGAAAATTTATTTTTTGGACTGTACCAAAAATGATTCAAAATGTCAATTGGATCGTGCCTCATGTTGAATAACCACTTTTTAAACCCTCACAGTGACCAAAATTGCCATTTTTACAGAGTTTTGCTTACTCAAAAGCTTCCATTTTGACCCGTTTCAGGCACAGAAATGACTTTAAACACACTTATTCTAGTTGACAAAGTCATAATTCACATCCAACAGTCATTTAGAGTCAAAAGATTAAATGTTAAAATTTCATCATTATAGACCATTTTGGGATCGTTCGACAGGTCTGGAGTCATCGTTTTTCATCCGAAAATTGATTTTTTGGACTGTACCAAAAATGATTCAAAATGTCAATTGGATCATGCCTCATGTTGAATAACCACTTTTTAAACCCTCACAGTGACCAAAATTGCCATTTTTACAGAGTTTTGCTTACTCAAAAGCTTCAATTTTGACCCGTTTCAGGCACAGAAATGACTTTAAACACACTTATTTTAGTTGACAAAGTCATAATTCACATCCATCAGTAATTTAGAGTCAAAAAATTAAATGTTAAAATTTCATCATTATAGACCATTTTGGGATCGTTCGACTGGTCCGGAGTCATCGTTTTTCATCCGAAAATTGATTTTTTGGACTGTACCAAAAATGATTCAAAATGTCAATTGGATCATGCCTCATGTTGAATAACCACTTTTTAAACCCTCACAGTGACCAAAATTGCCATTTTTACAGAGTTTTGCTTACTCAAAAGCTTCCATTTTGACCCGTTTCAGGCACAGAAATGACTTTAAACACACTTATTCTAGTTGACAGAGTCATAATTCACATCCAACAGTCATTTAGAGTCAAAAGATGAAATGTTAAAATTTCATCATTATAGACCATTTTGGGATCGTTCGACTGGTCCGGAGTCATCGTTTTTCATCCGAAAATTGATTTTTTGGACTGTACCAAAAAGGATTCAAAATGTCAATTGGATCATGCCTCATGTTGAATAACCACTTTTTAAACCCTCACAGTGACCAAAATTGCCATTTTTACAGAGTTTTGCTTACTCAAAAGCTTCCATTTTGACCCGTTTCAGGCACAGAAATGACTTTAAAAACACTTATTTTAGTTGACAAAGTCATATTTCACATCCATCAGTAATTTAGAGTCAAAAGATTAAATGTTAAAATTTCATCATTATAGACCATTTTGGGATCGTTCGACAGGTCCGGAGTCATCGTTTTTCATCCGAAAATTGATTTTTTGGACTGTACCAAAAATGATTCAAAATGTCAATTGGATCGTGCCTCATGTTGAATAACCACTTTTTAAACCCTCACAGTGACCAAAATTGCCATTTTTACAGAGTTTTGCTTACTCAAAAGCTTCCATTTTGACCCGTTTCAGGCACAGAAATGACTTTAAACACACTTATTCTAGTTGACAAAGTCATAATTCACATCCAACAGTCATTTAGAGTCAAAAGATTAAATGTTAAAATTTCATCATTATAGACCATTTTGGGATCGTTCGACAGGTCCGGAGTCATCGTTTTTCATCCGAAAATTGATTTTTTGGACTGTACCAAAAATGATTCAAAATGTCAATTGGATCATGCCTCATGTTGAATAACCACTTTTTAAACCCTCACAGTGACCAAAATTGCCATTTTTACAGAGTTTTGCTTACTCAAAAGCTTCAATTTTGACTCGTTTCAGGCACAGAAATGACTTTAAACACACTAATTTTAGTTGACAAAGTCACAATTCACATCCAACAGTAATTTAGAGTCAAAAGATTAAATGTTAAAATTTCATCATTATAGACCATTTTGGGATCGTTCAACAGGTCTGGAGTCATCGTTTTTCATCCGAAAATTGATTTTTTGGACTGTACCAAAAATGATTCAAAATGTCAATTGGATCATGCCTCATGTTGAATAACCACTTTTTAAACCCTCACAGTGACCAAAATTGCCATTTTTACAGAGTTTTGCTTACTCAAAAGCTTCCATTTTGACCCGTTTCAGGCACAGAAATGACTTTAAACACACTTATTCTAGTTGACAAAGTCATAATTCACATCCAACAGTCATTTAGAGTCACAAGATTAAATGTTAAAATTTCATCATTATAGACCATTTTGGGATCGTTCGACAGGTCCGGAGTCATCTTTTTTCATCCGAAAATTGATTTTTGGGACTGTACCAAAAATTATTCAAAATGTCAATTGGATCATGCCTCATGTTGAATAACCACTTTTTAAACCCTCACAGTGACCAAAATTGCCATTTTTACAGAGTTTTGCTTACTCAAAAGCTTCCATTTTGACCCGTTTCAGGCACAGAAATGACTTTAAACACACTTATTTTAGTTGACAAAGTCATAATTCACATCCTACAGTCATTTAGAGTCAAAAGATTAAATGTTGAAATTTCATCCATATTGACCATTTTGGGATCATTCGACAGGTCCGGAGTCATCGTTTTTCATCCGAAAATTGATTTTTGGGACTGTACCAAAAATTATTCAAAATGTCAATTGGATCATGCCTCATGTTGAATAACCACTTTTTAAACCCTCACAGTGACCAAAATTGCCATTTTTACAGAGATTTGCTTACTCAAAAGCTTCAATTTTGACCCGTTTCAGTCACAAAAATGACTTTAAACACACTTATTTTAGTTGACAAAGTCACAATTCACATCCAACAGTAATTTAAAGTCAAAAGATTAAATGTTAAAATTTCATCATTATAGACCATTTTGGGATAGTTCAACAGGTCCGGAGTCATCGTTTTTCATCCGAAAATGGATTTTTTGGACTGTACCAAAAATGATTCAAAATGTCAATTGGATCATGCCTCATGTTGAATAACCACTTTTTAAACCCTCACAGTGACCAAAATTGCCATTTTTACAGAGTTTTGCTTACTCAAAAGCTTCCATTTTGACCCGTTTCAGGCACAGAAATGACTTTAAACACACTTATTCTAGTTGACAAAGTCATAATTCACATCCAACAGTCATTTAGAGTCACAAGATTAAATGTTAAAATTTCATCATTATAGACCATTTTGGGATCGTTCGACAGGTCCGGAGTCATCTTTTTTTATCCGAAAATTGATTTTTGGGACTGTACCAAAAATTATTCAAAATGTCAATTGGATCATGCCTCATGTTGAATAACCACTTTTTAAACCCTCACAGTGACCAAAATTGCCATTTTTACAGAGTTTTGCTTACTCAAAAGCTTCCATTTTGACCCGTTTCAGGCACAGAAATGACTTTAAACACACTTATTTTAGTTGACAAAGTCATAATTCACATCCAACAGTCATTTAGAGTCAAGAGATTAAATGTTGAAATTTCATCCATATTGACCATTTTGGGATCGTTCGACAGGTCCGGAGTCATCGTTTTTCATCCGAAAATTGATTTTTTGGACTGTACCAAAAATGATTCAAAATGTCAATTGGATCATGCCTCATGTTGAATAACCACTTTTTAAACCCTCACAGTGACCAAAATTGCCATTTTTACAGAGTTTTGCTTACTCAAAAGCTTCAATTTTGACCCGTTTCAGGCACAGAAATGACTTTAAACACACTTATTTTAGTTGACAAAGTCACAATTCACATCCAACAGTAATTTAGAGTCAAAAGATTAAATGTTAAAATTTCATCATTATAGACCATTTTGGGATCGTTCGACAGGTCTGGAGTCATCGTTTTTCATCCGAAAATTGATTTTTTGGACTGTACCAAAAATGATTCAAAATGTCAATTGGATCATGCCTCTAGTTGAATAACCACTTTTTAAACCCTCACAGTGACCAAAATTGCCATTTTTACAGAGTTTTGCTTACTCAAAAGCTTCCATTTTGACCCGTTTCAGGCACAGAAATGACTTTAAACACACTTATTCTAGTTGACAAAGTCATAATTCACATCCAACAGTCATTTAGAGTCACAAGATTAAATGTTAAAATTTCATCATTATAGACCATTTTGGGATCGTTCGACAGGTCCGGAGTCATCTTTTTTCATCCGAAAATTGATTTTTGGGACTGTACCAAAAATTATTCAAAATGTCAATTGGATCATGCCTCATGTTGAATAACCACTTTTTAAACCCTCACAGTGACCAAAATTGCCATTTTTACAGAGTTTTGCTTACTCAAAAGCTTCCATTTTGACCCGTTTCAGGCACAGAAATGACTTTAAACACACTTATTTTAGTTGACAAAGTCATAATTCACATCCTACAGTCATTTAGAGTCAAAAGATTAAATGTTGAAATTTCATCCATATTGACCATTTTGGGATCGTTCGACAGGTCCGGAGTCATCGTTTTTCATCCGAAAATTGATTTTTGGGACTGTACCAAAAATTATTCAAAATGTCAATTGGATCATGCCTCATGTTGAATAACCACTTTTTAAACCCTCACAGTGACCAAAATTGCCATTTTTACAGAGATTTGCTTACTCAAAAGCTTCAATTTTGACCCGTTTCAGTCACAAAAATGACTTTAAACACACTTATTTTAGTTGACAAAGTCACAATTCACATCCAACAGTAATTTAAAGTCAAAAGATTAAATGTTAAAATTTCATCATTATAGACCATTTTGGGATAGTTCAACAGGTCCGGAGTCATCGTTTTTCATCCGAAAATGGATTTTTGGGACTGTACCAAAAATGATTCAAAATGTCAATTGGATCATGCCTCATGTTGAATAACCACTTTTTAAACCCTCACAGTGACCAAAATTGCCATTCTTACAGAGTTTTGCTTACTCAAAAGCTTCCATTTTGACCCGTTTCAGGCACAGAAATGACTTTAAACACACTTATTCTAGTTGACAAAGTCATAATTCACATCCAACAGTCATTTAGAGTCACAAGATTAAATGTTAAAATTTCATCATTATAGACCATTTTGGGATCGTTCGACAGGTCCGGAGTCATCTTTTTTTATCCGAAAATTGATTTTTGGGACTGTACCAAAAATTATTCAAAATGTCAATTGGATCATGCCTCATGTTGAATAACCACTTTTTAAACCCTCACAGTGACCAAAATTGCCATTTTTACAGAGTTTTGCTTACTCAAAAGCTTCCATTTTGACCCGTTTCAGGCACAGAAATGACTTTAAACACACTTATTTTAGTTGACAAAGTCATAATTCACATCCAACAGTCATTTAGAGTCAAAAGATTAAATGTTGAAATTTCATCCATATTGACCATTTTGGGATCGTTCGACAGGTCCGGAGTCATCGTTTTTCATCCGAAAATTGATTTTTTGGACTGTACCAAAAATGATTCAAAATGTCAATTGGATCATGCCTCATGTTGAATAACCACTTTTTAAACCCTCACAGTGACCAAAATTGCCATTTTTACAGAGTTTTGCTTACTCAAAAGCTTCAATTTTGACCCGTTTCAGGCACAGAAATGACTTTAAACACACTTATTTTAGTTGACAAAGTCACAATTCACATCCAACAGTAATTTAGAGTCAAAAGATTAAATGTTAAAATTTCATCATTATAGACCATTTTGGGATCGTTCGACAGGTCTGGAGTCATCGTTTTTCATCCGAAAATTGATTTTTTGGACTGTACCAAAAATGATTCAAAATGTCAATTGGATCATGCCTCATGTTGAATAACCACTTTTTAAACCCTCACAGTGACCAAAATTGCCATTTTTACAGAGTTTTGCTTACTCAAAAGCTTCCATTTTGACCTGTTTCAGGCACAGAAATGACTTTAAACACACTTATTCTAGTTGACAAAGTCATAATTCACATCCAACAGTCATTTAGAGTCACAAGATTAAATGTTAAAATTTCATCATTATAGACCATTTTGGGATCGTTCGACAGGTCCGGAGTCATCTTTTTTCATCCGAAAATTGATTTTTGGGACTGTACCAAAAATTATTCAAAATGTCAATTGGATCATGCCTCATGTTGAATAACCACTTTTTAAACCCTCACAGTGACCAAAATTGCCATTTTTACAGAGTTTTGCTTACTCAAAAGCTTCCATTTTGACCCGTTTCAGGCACAGAAATGACTTTAAACACACTTATTTTAGTTGACAAAGTCATAATTCACATCCTACAGTCATTTAGAGTCAAAAGATTAAATGTTGAAATTTCATCCATATTGACCATTTTGGGATCGTTCGACTGGTCCGGAGTCATCGTTTTTCATCCGAAAATTGATTTTTTGGACTGTACCAAAAATGATTCAAAATGTCAATTGGATCATGCCTCATGTTGAATAACCACTTTTTAAACCCTCACAGTGACCAAAATTGCCATTTTTACAGAGTTTTGCTTACTCAAAAGCTTCCATTTTGACCCGTTTCAGGCACAGAAATGACTTTAAACACACTTATTCTAGTTGACAGAGTCATAATTCACATCCAACAGTCATTTAGAGTCAAAAGATGAAATGTTAAAATTTCATCATTATAGACCATTTTGGGATCGTTCGACTGGTCCGGAGTCATCGTTTTTCATCCGAAAATTGATTTTTTGGACTGTACCAAAAAGGATTCAAAATGTCAATTGGATCATGCCTCATGTTGAATAACCACTTTTTAAACCCTCACAGTGACCAAAATTGCCATTTTTACAGAGTTTTGCTTACTCAAAAGCTTCCATTTTGACCCGTTTCAGGCACAGAAATGACTTTAAAAACACTTATTTTAGTTGACAAAGTCATATTTCACATCCATCAGTAATTTAGAGTCAAAAGATTAAATGTTAAAATTTCATCATTATAGACCATTTTGGGATCGTTCGACAGGTCCGGAGTCATCGTTTTTCATCCGAAAATTGATTTTTTGGACTGTACCAAAAATGATTCAAAATGTCAATTGGATCGTGCCTCATGTTGAATAACCACTTTTTAAACCCTCACAGTGACCAAAATTGCCATTTTTACAGAGTTTTGCTTACTCAAAAGCTTCCATTTTGACCCGTTTCAGGCACAGAAATGACTTTAAACACACTTATTCTAGTTGACAAAGTCATAATTCACATCCAACAGTCATTTAGAGTCAAAAGATTAAATGTTAAAATTTCATCATTATAGACCATTTTGGGATCGTTCGACAGGTCCGGAGTCATCGTTTTTCATCCGAAAATTGATTTTTTGGACTGTACCAAAAATGATTCAAAATGTCAATTGGATCATGCCTCATGTTGAATAAC
Organism: Lissotriton vulgaris; assembly: GCF_964263255.1. Classification (NCBI taxonomy): domain Eukaryota; kingdom Metazoa; phylum Chordata; class Amphibia; order Caudata; family Salamandridae; genus Lissotriton; species Lissotriton vulgaris. The sequence continues at coordinate 98,689 of NW_028250937.1, read as the reverse complement.
CACTTTTTAAACCCTCACAGTGACCAAAATTGCCATTTTTACAGAGTTTTGCTTACTCAAAAGCTTCAATTTTGACTCGTTTCAGGCACAGAAATGACTTTAAACACACTAATTTTAGTTGACAAAGTCACAATTCACATCCAACAGTCATTTAGAGTCAAAAGATTAAATGTTAAAATTTCATCATTATAGACCATTTTGGGATCGTTCAACAGGTCTGGAGTCATCGTTTTTCATCCGAAAATTGATTTTTTGGACTGTACCAAAAATGATTCAAAATGTCAATTGGATCATGCCTCATGTTGAATAACCACTTTTTAAACCCTCACAGTGACCAAAATTGCCATTTTTACAGAGTTTTGCTTACTCAAAAGCTTCCATTTTGACCCGTTTCAGGCACAGAAATGACTTTAAACACACTTATTCTAGTTGACAAAGTCATAATTCACATCCAACAGTCATTTAGAGTCACAAGATTAAATGTTAAAATTTCATCATTATAGACCATTTTGGGATCGTTCGACAGGTCCGGAGTCATCTTTTTTCATCCGAAAATTGATTTTTGGGACTGTACCAAAAATTATTCAAAATGTCAATTGGATCATGCCTCATGTTGAATAACCACTTTTTAAACCCTCACAGTGACCAAAATTGCCATTTTTACAGAGTTTTGCTTACTCAAAAGCTTCCATTTTGACCCGTTTCAGGCACAGAAATGACTTTAAACACACTTATTTTAGTTGACAAAGTCATAATTCACATCCTACAGTCATTTAGAGTCAAAAGATTAAATGTTGAAATTTCATCCATATTGACCATTTTGGGATCGTTCGACAGGTCCGGAGTCATCGTTTTTCATCCGAAAATTGATTTTTGGGACTGTACCAAAAATTATTCAAAATGTCAATTGGATCATGCCTCATGTTGAATAACCACTTTTTAAACCCTCACAGTGACCAAAATTGCCATTTTTACAGAGATTTGCTTACTCAAAAGCTTCAATTTTGACCCGTTTCAGTCACAAAAATGACTTTAAACACACTTATTTTAGTTGACAAAGTCACAATTCACATCCAACAGTAATTTAAAGTCAAAAGATTAAATGTTAAAATTTCATCATTATAGACCATTTTGGGATAGTTCAACAGGTCCGGAGTCATCGTTTTTCATCCGAAAATGGATTTTTTGGACTGTACCAAAAATGATTCAAAATGTCAATTGGATCATGCCTCATGTTGAATAACCACTTTTTAAACCCTCACAGTGACCAAAATTGCCATTTTTACAGAGTTTTGCTTACTCAAAAGCTTCCATTTTGACCCGTTTCAGGCACAGAAATGACTTTAAACACACTTATTCTAGTTGACAAAGTCATAATTCACATCCAACAGTCATTTAGAGTCACAAGATTAAATGTTAAAATTTCATCATTATAGACCATTTTGGGATCGTTCGACAGGTCCGGAGTCATCTTTTTTTATCCGAAAATTGATTTTTGGGACTGTACCAAAAATTATTCAAAATGTCAATTGGATCATGCCTCATGTTGAATAACCACTTTTTAAACCCTCACAGTGACCAAAATTGCCATTTTTAGAGAGTTTTGCTTACTCAAAAGCTTCCATTTTGACCCGTTTCAGGCACAGAAATGACTTTAAACACACTTATTTTAGTTGACAAAGTCATAATTCACATCCAACAGTCATTTAGAGTCAAGAGATTAAATGTTGAAATTTCATCCATATTGACCATTTTGGGATCGTTCGACAGGTCCGGAGTCATCGTTTTTCATCCGAAAATTGATTTTTTGGACTGTACCAAAAATGATTCAAAATGTCAATTGGATCATGCCTCTAGTTGAATAACCACTTTTTAAACCCTCACAGTGACCAAAATTGCCATTTTTACAGAGTTTTGCTTACTCAAAAGCTTCCATTTTGACCCGTTTCAGGCACAGAAATGACTTTAAACACACTTATTCTAGTTGACAAAGTCATAATTCACATCCAACAGTCATTTAGAGTCACAAGATTAAATGTTAAAATTTCATCATTATAGACCATTTTGGGATCGTTCGACAGGTCCGGAGTCATCTTTTTTCATCCGAAAATTGATTTTTGGGACTGTACCAAAAATTATTCAAAATGTCAATTGGATCATGCCTCATGTTGAATAACCACTTTTTAAACCCTCACAGTGACCAAAATTGCCATTTTTACAGAGTTTTGCTTACTCAAAAGCTTCCATTTTGACCCGTTTCAGGCACAGAAATGACTTTAAACACACTTATTTTAGTTGACAAAGTCATAATTCACATCCTACAGTCATTTAGAGTCAAAAGATTAAATGTTGAAATTTCATCCATATTGACCATTTTGGGATCGTTCGACAGGTCCGGAGTCATCGTTTTTCATCCGAAAATTGATTTTTTGGACTGTACCAAAAATTATTCAAAATGTCAATTGGATCATGCCTCATGTTGAATAACCACTTTTTAAACCCTCACAGTGACCAAAATTGCCATTTTTACAGAGATTTGCTTACTCAAAAGCTTCAATTTTGACCCGTTTCAGTCACAAAAATGACTTTAAACACACTTATTTTAGTTGACAAAGTCACAATTCACATCCAACAGTAATTTAAAGTCAAAAGATTAAATGTTAAAATTTCATCATTATAGACCATTTTGGGATAGTTCAACAGGTCCGGAGTCATCGTTTTTCATCCGAAAATGGATTTTTTGGACTGTACCAAAAATGATTCAAAATGTCAATTGGATCATGCCTCATGTTGAATAACCACTTTTTAAACCCTCACAGTGACCAAAATTGCCATTTTTACAGAGTTTTGCTTACTCAAAAGCTTCCATTTTGACCCGTTTCAGGCACAGAAATGACTTTAAACACACTTATTCTAGTTGACAAAGTCATAATTCACATCCAACAGTCATTTAGAGTCACAAGATTAAATGTTAAAATTTCATCATTATAGACCATTTTGGGATCGTTCGACAGGTCCGGAGTCATCTTTTTTTATCCGAAAATTGATTTTTGGGACTGTACCAAAAATTATTCAAAATGTCAATTGGATCATGCCTCATGTTGAATAACCACTTTTTAAACCCTCACAGTGACCAAAATTGCCATTTTTACAGAGTTTTGCTTACTCAAAAGCTTCCATTTTGACCCGTTTCAGGCACAGAAATGACTTTAAACACACTTATTTTAGTTGACAAAGTCATAATTCACATCCAACAGTCATTTAGAGTCAAGAGATTAAATGTTGAAATTTCATCCATATTGACCATTTTGGGATCGTTCGACAGGTCCGGAGTCATCGTTTTTCATCCGAAAATTGATTTTTTGGACTGTACCAAAAATGATTCAAAATGTCAATTGGATCATGCCTCTAGTTGAATAACCACTTTTTAAACCCTCACAGTGACCAAAATTGCCATTTTTACAGAGTTTTGCTTACTCAAAAGCTTCCATTTTGACCCGTTTCAGGCACAGAAATGACTTTAAACACACTTATTCTAGTTGACAAAGTCATAATTCACATCCAACAGTCATTTAGAGTCACAAGATTAAATGTTAAAATTTCATCATTATAGACCATTTTGGGATCGTTCGACAGGTCCGGAGTCATCTTTTTTCATCCGAAAATTGATTTTTGGGACTGTACCAAAAATTATTCAAAATGTCAATTGGATCATGCCTCATGTTGAATAACCACTTTTTAAACCCTCACAGTGACCAAAATTGCCATTTTTACAGAGTTTTGCTTACTCAAAAGCTTCCATTTTGACCCGTTTCAGGCACAGAAATGACTTTAAACACACTTATTTTAGTTGACAAAGTCATAATTCACATCCTACAGTCATTTAGAGTCAAAAGATTAAATGTTGAAATTTCATCCATATTGACCATTTTGGGATCGTTCGACAGGTCCGGAGTCATCGTTTTTCATCCGAAAATTGATTTTTTGGACTGTACCAAAAATTATTCAAAATGTCAATTGGATCATGCCTCATGTTGAATAACCACTTTTTAAACCCTCACAGTGACCAAAATTGCCATTTTTACAGAGATTTGCTTACTCAAAAGCTTCAATTTTGACCCGTTTCAGTCACAAAAATGACATTAAACACACTTATTTTAGTTGACAAAGTCACAATTCACATCCAACAGTAATTTAAAGTCAAAAGATTAAATGTTAAAATTTCATCATTATAGACCATTTTGGGATAGTTCAACAGGTCCGGAGTCATCGTTTTTCATCCGAAAATGGATTTTTGGGACTGTACCAAAAATGATTCAAAATGTCAATTGGATCATGCCTCATGTTGAATAACCACTTTTTAAACCCTCACAGTGACCAAAATTGCCATTTTTACAGAGTTTTGCTTACTCAAAAGCTTCCATTTTGACCCGTTTCAGGCACAGAAATGACTTTAAACACACTTATTCTAGTTGACAAAGTCATAATTCACATCCAACAGTCATTTAGAGTCACAAGATTAAATGTTAAAATTTCATCATTATAGACCATTTTGGGATCGTTCGACAGGTCCGGAGTCATCTTTTTTTATCCGAAAATTGATTTTTGGGACTGTACCAAAAATTATTCAAAATGTCAATTGGATCATGCCTCATGTTGAATAACCACTTTTTAAACCCTCACAGTGACCAAAATTGCCATTTTTACAGAGTTTTGCTTACTCAAAAGCTTCCATTTTGACCCGTTTCAGGCACAGAAATGACTTTAAACACACTTATTTTAGTTGACAAAGTCATAATTCACATCCAACAGTCATTTAGAGTCAAAAGATTAAATGTTGAAATTTCATCCATATTGACCATTTTGGGATCGTTCGACAGGTCCGGAGTCATCGTTTTTCATCCGAAAATTGATTTTTTGGACTGTACCAAAAATGATTCAAAATGTCAATTGGATCATGCCTCATGTTGAATAACCACTTTTTAAACCCTCACAGTGACCAAAATTGCCATTTTTACAGAGTTTTGCTTACTCAAAAGCTTCAATTTTGACCCGTTTCAGGCACAGAAATGACTTTAAACACACTTATTTTAGTTGACAAAGTCATAATTCACATCCATCAGTAATTTAGAGTCAAAAGATTAAATGTTAAAATTTCATCATTATAGACCATTTTGGGATCGTTCGACTGGTCCGGAGTCATCGTTTTTCATCCGAAAATTGATTTTTTTGGACTGTACCAAAAATGATTCAAAATGTCAATTGGATCATGCCTCATGTTGAATAACCACTTTTTAAACCCTCACAGTGACCAAAATTGCCATTTTTACAGAGTTTTGCTTACTCAAAAGCTTCCATTTTGACCTGTTTCAGGCACAGAAATGACTTTAAACACACTTATTCTAGTTGACAAAGTCATAATTCACATCCAACAGTCATTTAGAGTCAAAAGATGAAATGTTAAAATTTCATCATTATAGACCATTTTGGGATCGTTCGACTGGTCCGGAGTCATCGTTTTTCATCCGAAAATTGATTTTTTGGACTGTACCAAAAATGATTCAAAATGTCAATTGGATCATGCCTCATGTTGAATAACCACTTTTTAAACCCTCACAGTGACCAAAATTGCCATTTTTACAGAGTTTTGCTTACTCAAAAGCTTCCATTTTGACCCGTTTCAGGCACAGAAATGACTTTAAACACACTTATTTTAGTTGACAAAGTCATAATTCAAATCCATCAGTAATTTAGAGTCAAAAGATTAAATGTTAAAATTTCATCCATATTGACCATTTTGGGATCGTTCGACAGGTCCGGAGTCATCGTTTTTCATCCGAAAATTGATTTTTGGGACTGTACCAAAAATTATTCAAAATGTCAATTGGATCATGCCTCATGTTGAATAACCACTTTTTAAACCCTCACAGTGACCAAAATTGCCATTTTTACAGAGATTTGCTTACTCAAAAGCTTCAATTTTGACCCGTTTCAGTCACAAAAATGACTTTAAACACACTTATTTTAGTTGACAAAGTCACAATTCACATCCAACAGTAATTTAGAGTCAAAAGATTAAATGTTAAAATGTCATCATTATAGACCATTTTGGGATAGTTCAACAGGTCCGGAGTCATCATTTTTCATCCGAAAATGGATTTTTTGGACTGTACCAAAAATGATTCAAAATGTCAATTGGATCATGCCTCATGTTGAATAACCACTTTTTAAACCCTCACAGTGACCAAAATTGCCATTTTTACAGAGTTTTGCTTACTCAAAAGCTTCCATTTTGACCCGTTTCAGGCACAGAAATGACTTTAAACACACTTATTCTAGTTGACAAAGTCATAATTCACATCCAACAGTCATTTAGAGTCACAAGATTAAATGTTAAAATTTCATCATTATAGACCATTTTGGGATCGTTCGACAGGTCCGGAGTCATCTTTTTTTATCCGAAAATTGATTTTTGGGACTGTACCAAAAATTATTCAAAATGTCAATTGGATCATGCCTCATGTTGAATAACCACTTTTTAAACCCTCACAGTGACCAAAATTGCCATTTTTACAGAGTTTTGCTTACTCAAAAGCTTCCATTTTGACCCGTTTCAGGCACAGAAATGACTTTAAACACACTTATTTTAGTTGACAAAGTCATAATTCACATCCAACAGTCATTTAGAGTCAAAAGATTAAATGTTGAAATTTCATCCATATTGACCATTTTGGGATCGTTCGACAGGTCCGGAGTCATCGTTTTTCATCCGAAAATTTATTTTTTGGACTGTACCAAAAATGATTCAAAATGTCAATTGGATCGTGCCTCATGTTGAATAACCACTTTTTAAACCCTCACAGTGACCAAAATTGCCATTTTTACAGAGTTTTGCTTACTCAAAAGCTTCCATTTTGACCCGTTTCAGGCACAGAAATGACTTTAAACACACTTATTCTAGTTGACAAAGTCATAATTCACATCCAACAGTCATTTAGAGTCAAAAGATTAAATGTTAAAATTTCATCATTATAGACCATTTTGGGATCGTTCGACAGGTCCGGAGTCATCGTTTTTCATCCGAAAATTGATTTTTTGGACTGTACCAAAAATGATTCAAAATGTCAATTGGATCATGCCTCATGTTGAATAACCACTTTTTAAACCCTCACAGTGACCAAAATTGCCATTTTTACAGAGTTTTGCTTACTCAAAAGCTTCAATTTTGACCCGTTTCAGGCACAGAAATGACTTTAAACACACTTATTTTAGTTGACAAAGTCATAATTCACATCCATCAGTAATTTAGAGTCAAAAGATTAAATGTTAAAATTTCATCATTATAGACCATTTTGGGATCGTTCGACTGGTCCGGAGTCATCGTTTTTCATCCGAAAATTGATTTTTTTGGACTGTACCAAAAATGATTCAAAATGTCAATTGGATCATGCCTCATGTTGAATAACCACTTTTTAAACCCTCACAGTGACCAAAATTGCCATTTTTACAGAGTTTTGCTTACTCAAAAGCTTCCATTTTGACCCGTTTCAGGCACAGAAATGACTTTAAACACACTTATTCTAGTTGACAGAGTCATAATTCACATCCAACAGTCATTTAGAGTCAAAAGATGAAATGTTAAAATTTCATCATTATAGACCATTTTGGGATCGTTCGACTGGTCCGGAGTCATCGTTTTTCATCCGAAAATTGATTTTTTGGACTGTACCAAAAATGATTCAAAATGTCAATTGGATCATGCCTCATGTTGAATAACCACTTTTTAAACCCTCACAGTGACCAAAATTGCCATTTTTACAGAGTTTTGCTTACTCAAAAGCTTCAATTTTGACCCGTTTCAGGCACAGAAATGACTTTAAACACACTTATTTTAGTTGACAAAGTCATAATTCAAATCCATCAGTAATTTAGAGTCAAAAGATTAAATGTTAAAATTTCATCATTATAGACCATTTTGGGATCGTTCGACTGGTCCGGAGTCATCGTTTTTCATCCGAAAATTGATTTTTTGGACTGTACCAAAAAGGATTCAAAATGTCAATTGGATCATGCCTCATGTTGAATAACCACTTTTTAAACCCTCACAGTGACCAAAATTGCCATTTTTACAGAGTTTTGCTTACTCAAAAGCTTCCATTTTGACCCGTTTCAGGCACAGAAATGACTTTAAACACACTTATTTTAGTTGACAAAGGCATATTTCACATCCATCAGTAATTTAGAGTCAAAAGATTAAATGTTAAAATTTCATCATTATAGACCATTTTGGGATCGTTCGACAGGTCCGGAGTCATCATTTTTCATCCGAAAATTGATTTTTTGGACTGTACCAAAAATGATTCAAAATGTCAATTGGATCGTGCCTCATGTTGAATAACCACTTTTTAAACCCTCACAGTGACCAAAATTGCCATTTTTACAGAGTTTTGCTTACTCAAAAGCTTCCATTTTGACCCGTTTCAGGCACAGAAATGACTTTAAACACACTTATTCTAGTTGACAAAGTCATAATTCACATCCAACAGTCATTTAGAGTCAAAAGATTAAATGTTAAAATTTCATCATTATAGACCATTTTGGGATCGTTCGACAGGTCCGGAGTCATCGTTTTTCATCCGAAAATTGATTTTTTGGACTGTACCAAAAATGATTCAAAATGTCAATTGGATCATGCCTCATGTTGAATAACCACTTTTTAAACCCTCACAGTGACCAAAATTGCCATTTTTACAGAGTTTTGCTTACTCAAAAGCTTCCATTTTGACCCGTTTCAGGCACAGAAATGACTTTAAACACACTTATTTTAGTTGACAAAGTCATAATTCACATCCAACAGTCATTTAGAGTCAAAAGATTAAATGTTGAAATTTCATCCATATTGACCATTTTGGGATCGTTCGACAGGTCCGGAGTCATCGTTTTTCATCCGAAAATTTATTTTTTGGACTGTACCAAAAATGATTCAAAATGTCAATTGGATCGTGCCTCATGTTGAATAACCACTTTTTAAACCCTCACAGTGACCAAAATTGCCATTTTTACAGAGTTTTGCTTACTCAAAAGCTTCCATTTTGACCCGTTTCAGGCACAGAAATGACTTTAAACACACTTATTCTAGTTGACAAAGTCATAATTCACATCCAACAGTCATTTAGAGTCAAAAGATTAAATGTTAAAATTTCATCATTATAGACCATTTTGGGATCGTTCGACAGGTCCGGAGTCATCGTTTTTCATCCGAAAATTGATTTTTTGGACTGTACCAAAAATGATTCAAAATGTCAATTGGATCATGCCTCATGTTGAATAACCACTTTTTAAACCCTCACAGTGACCAAAATTGCCATTTTTACAGAGTTTTGCTTACTCAAAAGCTTCAATTTTGACCCGTTTCAGGCACAGAAATGACTTTAAACACACTTATTTTAGTTGACAAAGTCATAATTCACATCCATCAGTAATTTAGAGTCAAAAGATTAAATGTTAAAATTTCATAATTATAGACCATTTTGGGATCGTTCGACTGGTCCGGAGTCATCGTTTTTCATCCGAAAATTGATTTTTTGGACTGTACCAAAAATGATTCAAAATGTCAATTGGATCATGCCTCATGTTGAATAACCACTTTTTAAACCCTCACAGTGACCAAAATTGCCATTTTTACAGAGTTTTGCTTACTCAAAAGCTTCAATTTTGACCCGTTTCAGGCACAGAAATGACTTTAAACACACTTATTTTAGTTGACAAAGTCATATTTCACATCCATCAGTAATTTAGAGTCAAAAGATTAAATGTTAAAATTTCATCATTATAGACCATTTTGGGATCGTTCGACAGGTCCGGAGTCATCGTTTTTCATCCGAAAATTGATTTTTTGGACTGTACCAAAAATGATTCAAAATGTCAATTGGATCATGCCTCATGTTGAATAACCACTTTTTAAACCCTCACAGTGACCAAAATTGCCATTTTTACAGAGTTTTGCTTACTCAAAAGCTTCCATTTTGACCCGTTTCAGGCACAGAAATGACTTTAAACACACTTATTCTAGTTGACAGAGTCATAATTCACATCCAACAGTCATTTAGAGTCAAAAGATGAAATGTTAAAATTTCATCATTATAGACCATTTTGGGATCGTTCGACTGGTCCGGAGTCATCGTTTTTCATCTGAAAATTGATTTTTTGGACTGTACCAAAAATGATTCAAAATGTCAATTGGATCATGCCTCATGTTGAATAACCACTTTTTAAACCCTCACAGTGACCAAAATTGCCATTTTTACAGAGTTTTGCTTACTCAAAAGCTTCAATTTTGACCCGTTTCAGGCACAGAAATGACTTTAAACACACTTATTTTAGTTGACAAAGTCATAATTCAAATCCATCAGTAATTTAGAGTCAAAAGATTAAATGTTAAAATTTCATCATTATAGACCATTTTGGGATCGTTCGACTGGTCCGGAGTCATCGTTTTTCATCCGAAAATTGATTTTTTGGACTGTACCAAAAAGGATTCAAAATGTCAATTGGATCATGCCTCATGTTGAATAACCACTTTTTAAACCCTCACAGTGACCAAAATTGCCATTTTTACAGAGTTTTGCTTACTCAAAAGCTTCCATTTTGACCCGTTTCAGGCACAGAAATGACTTTAAAACACTTATTTTAGTTGACAAAGTCATATTTCACATCCATCAGTAATTTAGAGTCAAAAGATTACATGTTAAAATTTCATCATTATAGACCATTTTGGGATCGTTCGACAGGTCCGGAGTCATCGTTTTTCATCCGAAAATTGATTTTTTCGACTGTACCAAAAATGATTCAAAATGTCAATTGGATCGTGCCTCATGTTGAATAACCACTTTTTAAACCCTCACAGTGACCAAAATTGCCATTTTTACAGAGTTTTGCTTACTCAAAAGCTTCCATTTTGACCCGTTTCAGGCACAGAAATGACTTTAAACACACTTATTTTAGTTGACAAAGTCACAATTCACATCCAACAGTAATTTAGAGTCAAAAGATTAAATGTTAAAATTTCATCATTATAGACCATTTTGGGATCGTTCGACAGGTCTGGAGTCATCGTTTTTCATCCGAAAATTGATTTTTTGGACTGTACCAAAAATGATTCAAAATGTCAATTGGATCATGCCTCATGTTGAATAACCACTTTTTAAACCCTCACAGTGACCAAAATTGCCATTTTTACAGAGTTTTGCTTACTCAAAAGCTTCCATTTTGACCCGTTTCAGGCACAGAAATGACTTTAAACACACTTATTTTAGTTGACAAAGTCATAATTCACATCCAACAGTCATTTAGAGTCAAAAGATTAAATGTTGAAATTTCATCCATATTGACCATTTTGGGATCGTTCGACAGGTCCGGAGTCATCGTTTTTCATCCGAAAATTTATTTTTTGGACTCTACCAAAAATGATTCAAAATGTCAATTGGATCGTGCCTCATGTTGAATAACCACTTTTTAAACCCTCACAGTGACCAAAATTGCCATTTTTACAGAGTTTTGCTTACTCAAAAGCTTCCATTTTGACCCGTTTCAGGCACAGAAATGACTTTAAACACACTTATTCTAGTTGACAAAGTCATAATTCACATCCAACAGTCATTTAGAGTCAAAAGATTAAATGTTAAAATTTCATCATTATAGACCATTTTGGGATCGTTCGACAGGTCCGGAGTCATCGTTTTTCATCCGAAAATTGATTTTTTGGACTGTACCAAAAATGATTCAAAATGTCAATTGGATCATGCCTCATGTTGAATAACCACTTTTTAAACCCTCACAGTGACCAAAATTGCCATTTTTACAGAGTTTTGCTTACTCAAAAGCTTCAATTTTGACCCGTTTCAGGCACAGAAATGACTTTAAACACACTTATTTTAGTTGACAAAGTCATAATTCACATCCATCAGTAATTTAGAGTCAAAAGATTAAATGTTAAAATTTCATCATTATAGACCATTTTGGGATCGTTCGACAGGTCCGGAGTCATCGTTTTTCATCCGAAAATTGATTTTTTGGACTGTACCAAAAATGATTCAAAATGTCAATTGGATCATGCCTCATGTTGAATAACCACTTTTTAAACCTCACAGTGACCAAAATTGCCATTTTTACAGAGTTTTGCTTACTCAAAAGCTTCAATTTTGACCCGTTTCAGGCACAGAAATGACTTTAAACACACTTATTCTAGTTGACAGAGTCATAATTCACATCCAACAGTCATTTAGAGTCAAAAGATGAAATGTTAAAATTTCATCATTATAGACCATTTTGGGATCGTTCGACTGGTCCGGAGTCATCGTTTTTCATCCGAAAATTGATTTTTTGGACTGTACCAAAAATGATTCAAAATGTCAATTGGATCATGCCTCATGTTGAATAACCACTTTTTAAACCCTTACAGTGACCAAAATTGCCATTTTTACAGAGTTTTGCTTACTCAAAAGCTTCAATTTTGACCCGTTTCAGGCACAGAAATGACTTTAAACACACTTATTTTAGTTGACAAAGTCATAATTCAAATCCATCAGTAATTTAGAGTCAAAAGATTAAATGTTAAAATTTCATCATTATAGACCATTTTGGGATCGTTCGACTGGTCCGGAGTCATCGTTTTTCATCCGAAAATTGATTTTTTCGACTGTACCAAAAATGATTCAAAATGTCAATTGGATCATGCCTCATGTTGAATAACCACTTTTTAAACCCTCACAGTGACCAAAATTGCCATTTTTACAGAGTTTTGCTTACTCAAAAGCTTCAATTTTGACCCGTTTCAGGCACAGAAATGACTTTAAACACACTTATTTTAGTTGACAAAGTCATAATTCACATCCATCAGTAATTTAGAGTCAAAAAATTAAATGTTAAAATTTCATCATTATAGACCATTTTGGGATCGTTCGACTGGTCCGGAGTCATCGTTTTTCATCCGAAAATTGATTTTTTGGACTGTACCAAAAATGATTCAAAATGTCAATTGGATCATGCCTCATGTTGAATAACCACTTTTTAAACCCTCACAGTGACCAAAATTGCCATTTTTACAGAGTTTTGCTTACTCAAAAGCTTCCATTTTGACCCGTTTCAGGCACAGAAATGACTTTAAACACACTTATTCTAGTTGACAGAGTCATAATTCACATCCAACAGTCATTTAGAGTCAAAAGATGAAATGTTAAAATTTCATCATTATAGACCATTTTGGGATCGTTCGACTGGTCCGGAGTCATCGTTTTTCATCCGAAAATTGATTTTTTGGACTGTACCAAAAAGGATTCAAAATGTCAATTGGATCATGCCTCATGTTGAATAACCACTTTTTAAACCCTCACAGTGACCAAAATTGCCATTTTTACAGAGTTTTGCTTACTCAAAAGCTTCCATTTTGACCCGTTTCAGGCACAGAAATGACTTTAAAAACACTTATTTTAGTTGACAAAGTCATATTTCACATCCATCAGTAATTTAGAGTCAAAAGATTAAATGTTAAAATTTCATCATTATAGACCATTTTGGGATCGTTCGACAGGTCCGGAGTCATCGTTTTTCATCCGAAAATTGATTTTTTGGACTGTACCAAAAATGATTCAAAATGTCAATTGGATCGTGCCTCATGTTGAATAACCACTTTTTAAACCCTCACAGTGACCAAAATTGCCATTTTTACAGAGTTTTGCTTACTCAAAAGCTTCCATTTTGACCCGTTTCAGGCACAGAAATGACTTTAAACACACTTATTCTAGTTGACAAAGTCATAATTCACATCCAACAGTCATTTAGAGTCAAAAGATTAAATGTTAAAATTTCATCATTATAGACCATTTTGGGATCGTTCGACAGGTCCGGAGTCATCGTTTTTCATCCGAAAATTGATTTTTTGGACTGTACCAAAAATGATTCAAAATGTCAATTGGATCATGCCTCATGTTGAATAACCACTTTTTAAACCCTCACAGTGACCAAAATTGCCATTTTTACAGAGTTTTGCTTACTCAAAAGCTTCAATTTTGACTCGTTTCAGGCACAGAAATGACTTTAAACACACTAATTTTAGTTGACAAAGTCACAATTCACATCCAACAGTAATTTAGAGTCAAAAGATTAAATGTTAAAATTTCATCATTATAGACCATTTTGGGATCGTTCAACAGGTCTGGAGTCATCGTTTTTCATCCGAAAATTGATTTTTTGGACTGTACCAAAAATGATTCAAAATGTCAATTGGATCATGCCTCATGTTGAATAACCACTTTTTAAACCCTCACAGTGACCAAAATTGCCATTTTTACAGAGTTTTGCTTACTCAAAAGCTTCCATTTTGACCCGTTTCAGGCACAGAAATGACTTTAAACACACTTATTCTAGTTGACAAAGTCATAATTCACATCCAACAGTCATTTAGAGTCACAAGATTAAATGTTAAAATTTCATCATTATAGACCATTTTGGGATCGTTCGACAGGTCCGGAGTCATCTTTTTTCATCCGAAAATTGATTTTTGGGACTGTACCAAAAATTATTCAAAATGTCAATTGGATCATGCCTCATGTTGAATAACCACTTTTTAAACCCTCACAGTGACCAAAATTGCCATTTTTACAGAGTTTTGCTTACTCAAAAGCTTCCATTTTGACCCGTTTCAGGCACAGAAATGACTTTAAACACACTTATTTTAGTTGACAAAGTCATAATTCACATCCTACAGTCATTTAGAGTCAAAAGATTAAATGTTGAAATTTCATCCATATTGACCATTTTGGGATCGTTCGACAGGTCCGGAGTCATCGTTTTTCATCCGAAAATTGATTTTTGGGACTGTACCAAAAATTATTCAAAATGTCAATTGGATCATGCCTCATGTTGAATAAACACTTTTTAAACCCTCACAGTGACCAAAATTGCCATTTTTACAGAGATTTGCTTACTCAAAAGCTTCAATTTTGACCCGTTTCAGTCACAAAAATGACTTTAAACACACTTATTTTAGTTGACAAAGTCACAATTCACATCCAACAGTAATTTAAAGTCAAAAGATTAAATGTTAAAATTTCATCATTATAGACCATTTTGGGATAGTTCAACAGGTCCGGAGTCATCGTTTTTCATCCGAAAATGGATTTTTTGGACTGTACCAAAAATGATTCAAAATGTCAATTGGATCATGCCTCATGTTGAATAACCACTTTTTAAACCCTCACAGTGACCAAAATTGCCATTTTTACAGAGTTTTGCTTACTCAAAAGCTTCCATTTTGACCCGTTTCAGGCACAGAAATGACTTTAAACACACTTATTCTAGTTGACAAAGTCATAATTCACATCCAACAGTCATTTAGAGTCACAAGATTAAATGTTAAAATTTCATCATTATAGACCATTTTGGGATCGTTCGACAGGTCCGGAGTCATCTTTTTTTATCCGAAAATTGATTTTTGGGACTGTACCAAAAATTATTCAAAATGTCAATTGGATCATGCCTCATGTTGAATAACCACTTTTTAAACCCTCACAGTGACCAAAATTGCCATTTTTACAGAGTTTTGCTTACTCAAAAGCTTCCATTTTGACCCGTTTCAGGCACAGAAATGACTTTAAACACACTTATTTTAGTTGACAAAGTCATAATTCACATCCAACAGTCATTTAGAGTCAAGAGATTAAATGTTGAAATTTCATCCATATTGACCATTTTGGGATCGTTCGACAGGTCCGGAGTCATCGTTTTTCATCCGAAAATTGATTTTTTGGACTGTACCAAAAATGATTCAAAATGTCAATTGGATCATGCCTCATGTTGAATAACCACTTTTTAAACCCTCACAGTGACCAAAATTGCCATTTTTACAGAGTTTTGCTTACTCAAAAGCTTCAATTTTGACCCGTTTCAGGCACAGAAATGACTTTAAACACACTTATTTTAGTTGACAAAGTCACAATTCACATCCAACAGTAATTTAGAGTCAAAAGATTAAATGTTAAAATTTCATCATTATAGACCATTTTGGGATCGTTCGACAGGTCTGGAGTCATCGTTTTTCATCCGAAAATTGATTTTTTGGACTGTACCAAAAATGATTCAAAATGTCAATTGGATCATGCCTCTAGTTGAATAACCACTTTTTAAACCCTCACAGTGACCAAAATTGCCATTTTTACAGAGTTTTGCTTACTCAAAAGCTTCCATTTTGACCCGTTTCAGGCACAGAAATGACTTTAAACACACTTATTCTAGTTGACAAAGTCATAATTCACATCCCACAGTCATTTAGAGTCACAAGATTAAATGTTAAAATTTCATCATTATAGACCATTTTGGGATCGTTCGACAGGTCCGGAGTCATCTTTTTTCATCCGAAAATTGATTTTTGGGACTGTACCAAAAATTATTCAAAATGTCAATTGGATCATGCCTCATGTTGAATAACCACTTTTTAAACCCTCACAGTGACCAAAATTGCCATTTTTACAGAGTTTTGCTTACTCAAAAGCTTCCATTTTGACCCGTTTCAGGCACAGAAATGACTTTAAACACACTTATTTTAGTTGACAAAGTCATAATTCACATCCTACAGTCATTTAGAGTCAAAAGATTAAATGTTGAAATTTCATCCATATTGACCATTTTGGGATCGTTCGACAGGTCCGGAGTCATCGTTTTTCATCCGAAAATTGATTTTTGGGACTGTACCAAAAATTATTCAAAATGTCAATTGGATCATGCCTCATGTTGAATAACCACTTTTTAAACCCTCACAGTGACCAAAATTGCCATTTTTACAGAGATTTGCTTACTCAAAAGCTTCAATTTTGACCCGTTTCAGTCACAAAAATGACTTTAAACACACTTATTTTAGTTGACAAAGTCACAATTCACATCCAACAGTAATTTAAAGTCAAAAGATTAAATGTTAAAATTTCATCATTATAGACCATTTTGGGATAGTTCAACAGGTCCGGAGTCATCGTTTTTCATCCGAAAATGGATTTTTGGGACTGTACCAAAAATGATTCAAAATGTCAATTGGATCATGCCTCATGTTGAATAACCACTTTTTAAACCCTCACAGTGACCAAAATTGCCATTCTTACAGAGTTTTGCTTACTCAAAAGCTTCCATTTTGACCCGTTTCAGGCACAGAAATGACTTTAAACACACTTATTCTAGTTGACAAAGTCATAATTCACATCCAACAGTCATTTAGAGTCACAAGATTAAATGTTAAAATTTCATCATTATAGACCATTTTGGGATCGTTCGACAGGTCCGGAGTCATCTTTTTTTATCCGAAAATTGATTTTTGGGACTGTACCAAAAATTATTCAAAATGTCAATTGGATCATGCCTCATGTTGAATAACCACTTTTTAAACCCTCACAGTGACCAAAATTGCCATTTTTACAGAGTTTTGCTTACTCAAAAGCTTCCATTTTGACCCGTTTCAGGCACAGAAATGACTTTAAACACACTTATTTTAGTTGACAAAGTCATAATTCACATCCAACAGTCATTTAGAGTCAAAAGATTAAATGTTGAAATTTCATCCATATTGACCATTTTGGGATCGTTCGACAGGTCCGGAGTCATCGTTTTTCATCCGAAAATTGATTTTTTGGACTGTACCAAAAATGATTCAAAATGTCAATTGGATCATGCCTCATGTTGAATAACCACTTTTTAAACCCTCACAGTGACCAAAATTGCCATTTTTACAGAGTTTTGCTTACTCAAAAGCTTCAATTTTGACCCGTTTCAGGCACAGAAATGACTTTAAACACACTTATTTTAGTTGACAAAGTCACAATTCACATCCAACAGTAATTTAGAGTCAAAAGATTAAATGTTAAAATTTCATCATTATAGACCATTTTGGGATCGTTCGACAGGTCTGGAGTCATCGTTTTTCATCCGAAAATTGATTTTTTGGACTGTACCAAAAATGATTCAAAATGTCAATTGGATCATGCCTCATGTTGAATAACCACTTTTTAAACCCTCACAGTGACCAAAATTGCCATTTTTACAGAGTTTTGCTTACTCAAAAGCTTCCATTTTGACCTGTTTCAGGCACAGAAATGACTTTAAACACACTTATTCTAGTTGACAAAGTCATAATTCACATCCAACAGTCATTTAGAGTCACAAGATTAAATGTTAAAATTTCATCATTATAGACCATTTTGGGATCGTTCGACAGGTCCGGAGTCATCTTTTTTCATCCGAAAATTGATTTTTGGGACTGTACCAAAAATTATTCAAAATGTCAATTGGATCATGCCTCATGTTGAATAACCACTTTTTAAACCCTCACAGTGACCAAAATTGCCATTTTTACAGAGTTTTGCTTACTCAAAAGCTTCCATTTTGACCCGTTTCAGGCACAGAAATGACTTTAAACACACTTATTTTAGTTGACAAAGTCATAATTCACATCCTACAGTCATTTAGAGTCAAAAGATTAAATGTTGAAATTTCATCCATATTGACCATTTTGGGATCGTTCGACTGGTCCGGAGTCATCGTTTTTCATCCGAAAATTGATTTTTTGGACTGTACCAAAAATGATTCAAAATGTCAATTGGATCATGCCTCATGTTGAATAACCACTTTTTAAACCCTCACAGTGACCAAAATTGCCATTTTTACAGAGTTTTGCTTACTCAAAAGCTTCCATTTTGACCCGTTTCAGGCACAGAAATGACTTTAAACACACTTATTCTAGTTGACAGAGTCATAATTCACATCCAACAGTCATTTAGAGTCAAAAGATGAAATGTTAAAATTTCATCATTATAGACCATTTTGGGATCGTTCGACTGGTCCGGAGTCATCGTTTTTCATCCGAAAATTGATTTTTTGGACTGTACCAAAAAGGATTCAAAATGTCAATTGGATCATGCCTCATGTTGAATAACCACTTTTTAAACCCTCACAGTGACCAAAATTGCCATTTTTACAGAGTTTTGCTTACTCAAAAGCTTCCATTTTGACCCGTTTCAGGCACAGAAATGACTTTAAAAACACTTATTTTAGTTGACAAAGTCATATTTCACATCCATCAGTAATTTAGAGTCAAAAGATTAAATGTTAAAATTTCATCATTATAGACCATTTTGGGATCGTTCGACAGGTCCGGAGTCATCGTTTTTCATCCGAAAATTGATTTTTTGGACTGTACCAAAAATGATTCAAAATGTCAATTGGATCGTGCCTCATGTTGAATAACCACTTTTTAAACCCTCACAGTGACCAAAATTGCCATTTTTACAGAGTTTTGCTTACTCAAAAGCTTCCATTTTGACCCGTTTCAGGCACAGAAATGACTTTAAACACACTTATTCTAGTTGACAAAGTCATAATTCACATCCAACAGTCATTTAGAGTCAAAAGATTAAATGTTAAAATTTCATCATTATAGACCATTTTGGGATCGTTCGACAGGTCCGGAGTCATCGTTTTTCATCCGAAAATTGATTTTTTGGACTGTACCAAAAATGATTCAAAATGTCAATTGGATCATGCCTCATGTTGAATAACCACTTTTTAAACCCTCACAGTGACCAAAATTGCCATTTTTACAGAGTTTTGCTTACTCAAAAGCTTCAATTTTGACTCGTTTCAGGCACAGAAATGACTTTAAACACACTAATTTTAGTTGACAAAGTCACAATTCACATCCAACAGTCATTTAGAGTCAAAAGATTAAATGTTAAAATTTCATCATTATAGACCATTTTGGGATCGTTCAACAGGTCTGGAGTCATCGTTTTTCATCCGAAAATTGATTTTTTGGACTGTACCAAAAATGATTCAAAATGTCAATTGGATCATGCCTCATGTTGAATAACCACTTTTTAAACCCTCACAGTGACCAAAATTGCCATTTTTACAGAGTTTTGCTTACTCAAAAGCTTCCATTTTGACCCGTTTCAGGCACAGAAATGACTTTAAACACACTTATTCTAGTTGACAAAGTCATAATTCACATCCAACAGTCATTTAGAGTCACAAGATTAAATGTTAAAATTTCATCATTATAGACCATTTTGGGATCGTTCGACAGGTCCGGAGTCATCTTTTTTCATCCGAAAATTGATTTTTGGGACTGTACCAAAAATTATTCAAAATGTCAATTGGATCATGCCTCATGTTGAATAACCACTTTTTAAACCCTCACAGTGACCAAAATTGCCATTTTTACAGAGTTTTGCTTACTCAAAAGCTTCCATTTTGACCCGTTTCAGGCACAGAAATGACTTTAAACACACTTATTTTAGTTGACAAAGTCATAATTCACATCCTACAGTCATTTAGAGTCAAAAGATTAAATGTTGAAATTTCATCCATATTGACCATTTTGGGATCGTTCGACAGGTCCGGAGTCATCGTTTTTCATCCGAAAATTGATTTTTGGGACTGTACCAAAAATTATTCAAAATGTCAATTGGATCATGCCTCATGTTGAATAACCACTTTTTAAACCCTCACAGTGACCAAAATTGCCATTTTTACAGAGATTTGCTTACTCAAAAGCTTCAATTTTGACCCGTTTCAGTCACAAAAATGACTTTAAACACACTTATTTTAGTTGACAAAGTCACAATTCACATCCAACAGTAATTTAAAGTCAAAAGATTAAATGTTAAAATTTCATCATTATAGACCATTTTGGGATAGTTCAACAGGTCCGGAGTCATCGTTTTTCATCCGAAAATGGATTTTTTGGACTGTACCAAAAATGATTCAAAATGTCAATTGGATCATGCCTCATGTTGAATAACCACTTTTTAAACCCTCACAGTGACCAAAATTGCCATTTTTACAGAGTTTTGCTTACTCAAAAGCTTCCATTTTGACCCGTTTCAGGCACAGAAATGACTTTAAACACACTTATTCTAGTTGACAAAGTCATAATTCACATCCAACAGTCATTTAGAGTCACAAGATTAAATGTTAAAATTTCATCATTATAGACCATTTTGGGATCGTTCGACAGGTCCGGAGTCATCTTTTTTTATCCGAAAATTGATTTTTGGGACTGTACCAAAAATTATTCAAAATGTCAATTGGATCATGCCTCATGTTGAATAACCACTTTTTAAACCCTCACAGTGACCAAAATTGCCATTTTTACAGAGTTTTGCTTACTCAAAAGCTTCCATTTTGACCCGTTTCAGGCACAGAAATGACTTTAAACACACTTATTTTAGTTGACAAAGTCATAATTCACATCCAACAGTCATTTAGAGTCAAGAGATTAAATGTTGAAATTTCATCCATATTGACCATTTTGGGATCGTTCGACAGGTCCGGAGTCATCGTTTTTCATCCGAAAATTGATTTTTTGGACTGTACCAAAAATGATTCAAAATGTCAATTGGATCATGCCTCTAGTTGAATAACCACTTTTTAAACCCTCACAGTGACCAAAATTGCCATTTTTACAGAGTTTTGCTTACTCAAAAGCTTCCATTTTGACCCGTTTCAGGCACAGAAATGACTTTAAACACACTTATTCTAGTTGACAAAGTCATAATTCACATCCAACAGTCATTTAGAGTCACAAGATTAAATGTTAAAATTTCATCATTATAGACCATTTTGGGATCGTTCGACAGGTCCGGAGTCATCTTTTTTCATCCGAAAATTGATTTTTGGGACTGTACCAAAAATTATTCAAAATGTCAATTGGATCATGCCTCATGTTGAATAACCACTTTTTAAACCCTCACAGTGACCAAAATTGCCATTTTTACAGAGTTTTGCTTACTCAAAAGCTTCCATTTTGACCCGTTTCAGGCACAGAAATGACTTTAAACACACTTATTTTAGTTGACAAAGTCATAATTCACATCCTACAGTCATTTAGAGTCAAAAGATTAAATGTTGAAATTTCATCCATATTGACCATTTTGGGATCGTTCGACAGGTCCGGAGTCATCGTTTTTCATCCGAAAATTGATTTTTTGGACTGTACCAAAAATTATTCAAAATGTCAATTGGATCATGCCTCATGTTGAATAACCACTTTTTAAACCCTCACAGTGACCAAAATTGCCATTTTTACAGAGATTTGCTTACTCAAAAGCTTCAATTTTGACCCGTTTCAGTCACAAAAATGACTTTAAACACACTTATTTTAGTTGACAAAGTCACAATTCACATCCAACAGTAATTTAAAGTCAAAAGATTAAATGTTAAAATTTCATCATTATAGACCATTTTGGGATAGTTCAACAGGTCCGGAGTCATCGTTTTTCATCCGAAAATGGATTTTTTGGACTGTACCAAAAATGATTCAAAATGTCAATTGGATCATGCCTCATGTTGAATAACCACTTTTTAAACCCTCACAGTGACCAAAATTGCCATTTTTACAGAGTTTTGCTTACTCAAAAGCTTCCATTTTGACCCGTTTCAGGCACAGAAATGACTTTAAACACACTTATTCTAGTTGACAAAGTCATAATTCACATCCAACAGTCATTTAGAGTCACAAGATTAAATGTTAAAATTTCATCATTATAGACCATTTTGGGATCGTTCGACAGGTCCGGAGTCATCTTTTTTTATCCGAAAATTGATTTTTGGGACTGTACCAAAAATTATTCAAAATGTCAATTGGATCATGCCTCATGTTGAATAACCACTTTTTAAACCCTCACAGTGACCAAAATTGCCATTTTTACAGAGTTTTGCTTACTCAAAAGCTTCCATTTTGACCCGTTTCAGGCACAGAAATGACTTTAAACACACTTATTTTAGTTGACAAAGTCATAATTCACATCCAACAGTCATTTAGAGTCAAGAGATTAAATGTTGAAATTTCATCCATATTGACCATTTTGGGATCGTTCGACAGGTCCGGAGTCATCGTTTTTCATCCGAAAATTGATTTTTTGGACTGTACCAAAAATGATTCAAAATGTCAATTGGATCATGCCTCTAGTTGAATAACCACTTTTTAAACCCTCACAGTGACCAAAATTGCCATTTTTACAGAGTTTTGCTTACTCAAAAGCTTCCATTTTGACCCGTTTCAGGCACAGAAATGACTTTAAACACACTTATTCTAGTTGACAAAGTCATAATTCACATCCAACAGTCATTTAGAGTCACAAGATTAAATGTTAAAATTTCATCATTATAGACCATTTTGGGATCGTTCGACAGGTCCGGAGTCATCTTTTTTCATCCGAAAATTGATTTTTGGGACTGTACCAAAAATTATTCAAAATGTCAATTGGATCATGCCTCATGTTGAATAACCACTTTTTAAACCCTCACAGTGACCAAAATTGCCATTTTTACAGAGTTTTGCTTACTCAAAAGCTTCCATTTTGACCCGTTTCAGGCACAGAAATGACTTTAAACACACTTATTTTAGTTGACAAAGTCATAATTCACATCCTACAGTCATTTAGAGTCAAAAGATTAAATGTTGAAATTTCATCCATATTGACCATTTTGGGATCGTTCGACAGGTCCGGAGTCATCGTTTTTCATCCGAAAATTGATTTTTTGGACTGTACCAAAAATTATTCAAAATGTCAATTGGATCATGCCTCATGTTGAATAACCACTTTTTAAACCCTCACAGTGACCAAAATTGCCATTTTTACAGAGATTTGCTTACTCAAAAGCTTCAATTTTGACCCGTTTCAGTCACAAAAATGACATTAAACACACTTATTTTAGTTGACAAAGTCACAATTCACATCCAACAGTAATTTAAAGTCAAAAGATTAAATGTTAAAATTTCATCATTATAGACCATTTTGGGATAGTTCAACAGGTCCGGAGTCATCGTTTTTCATCCGAAAATGGATTTTTGGGACTGTACCAAAAATGATTCAAAATGTCAATTGGATCATGCCTCATGTTGAATAACCACTTTTTAAACCCTCACAGTGACCAAAATTGCCATTTTTACAGAGTTTTGCTTACTCAAAAGCTTCCATTTTGACCCGTTTCAGGCACAGAAATGACTTTAAACACACTTATTCTAGTTGACAAAGTCATAATTCACATCCAACAGTCATTTAGAGTCACAAGATTAAATGTTAAAATTTCATCATTATAGACCATTTTGGGATCGTTCGACAGGTCCGGAGTCATCTTTTTTTATCCGAAAATTGATTTTTGGGACTGTACCAAAAATTATTCAAAATGTCAATTGGATCATGCCTCATGTTGAATAACCACTTTTTAAACCCTCACAGTGACCAAAATTGCCATTTTTACAGAGTTTTGCTTACTCAAAAGCTTCCATTTTGACCCGTTTCAGGCACAGAAATGACTTTAAACACACTTATTTTAGTTGACAAAGTCATAATTCACATCCAACAGTCATTTAGAGTCAAAAGATTAAATGTTGAAATTTCATCCATATTGACCATTTTGGGATCGTTCGACAGGTCCGGAGTCATCGTTTTTCATCCGAAAATTGATTTTTTGGACTGTACCAAAAATGATTCAAAATGTCAATTGGATCATGCCTCATGTTGAATAACCACTTTTTAAACCCTCACAGTGACCAAAATTGCCATTTTTACAGAGTTTTGCTTACTCAAAAGCTTCAATTTTGACCCGTTTCAGGCACAGAAATGACTTTAAACACACTTATTTTAGTTGACAAAGTCATAATTCACATCCATCAGTAATTTAGAGTCAAAAGATTAAATGTTAAAATTTCATCATTATAGACCATTTTGGGATCGTTCGACTGGTCCGGAGTCATCGTTTTTCATCCGAAAATTGATTTTTTTGGACTGTACCAAAAATGATTCAAAATGTCAATTGGATCATGCCTCATGTTGAATAACCACTTTTTAAACCCTCACAGTGACCAAAATTGCCATTTTTACAGAGTTTTGCTTACTCAAAAGCTTCCATTTTGACCTGTTTCAGGCACAGAAATGACTTTAAACACACTTATTCTAGTTGACAAAGTCATAATTCACATCCAACAGTCATTTAGAGTCAAAAGATGAAATGTTAAAATTTCATCATTATAGACCATTTTGGGATCGTTCGACTGGTCCGGAGTCATCGTTTTTCATCCGAAAATTGATTTTTTGGACTGTACCAAAAATGATTCAAAATGTCAATTGGATCATGCCTCATGTTGAATAACCACTTTTTAAACCCTCACAGTGACCAAAATTGCCATTTTTACAGAGTTTTGCTTACTCAAAAGCTTCCATTTTGACCCGTTTCAGGCACAGAAATGACTTTAAACACACTTATTTTAGTTGACAAAGTCATAATTCAAATCCATCAGTAATTTAGAGTCAAAAGATTAAATGTTAAAATTTCATCCATATTGACCATTTTGGGATCGTTCGACAGGTCCGGAGTCATCGTTTTTCATCCGAAAATTGATTTTTGGGACTGTACCAAAAATTATTCAAAATGTCAATTGGATCATGCCTCATGTTGAATAACCACTTTTTAAACCCTCACAGTGACCAAAATTGCCATTTTTACAGAGATTTGCTTACTCAAAAGCTTCAATTTTGACCCGTTTCAGTCACAAAAATGACTTTAAACACACTTATTTTAGTTGACAAAGTCACAATTCACATCCAACAGTAATTTAGAGTCAAAAGATTAAATGTTAAAATGTCATCATTATAGACCATTTTGGGATAGTTCAACAGGTCCGGAGTCATCATTTTTCATCCGAAAATGGATTTTTTGGACTGTACCAAAAATGATTCAAAATGTCAATTGGATCATGCCTCATGTTGAATAACCACTTTTTAAACCCTCACAGTGACCAAAATTGCCATTTTTACAGAGTTTTGCTTACTCAAAAGCTTCCATTTTGACCCGTTTCAGGCACAGAAATGACTTTAAACACACTTATTCTAGTTGACAAAGTCATAATTCACATCCAACAGTCATTTAGAGTCACAAGATTAAATGTTAAAATTTCATCATTATAGACCATTTTGGGATCGTTCGACAGGTCCGGAGTCATCTTTTTTTATCCGAAAATTGATTTTTGGGACTGTACCAAAAATTATTCAAAATGTCAATTGGATCATGCCTCATGTTGAATAACCACTTTTTAAACCCTCACAGTGACCAAAATTGCCATTTTTACAGAGTTTTGCTTACTCAAAAGCTTCCATTTTGACCCGTTTCAGGCACAGAAATGACTTTAAACACACTTATTTTAGTTGACAAAGTCATAATTCACATCCAACAGTCATTTAGAGTCAAAAGATTAAATGTTGAAATTTCATCCATATTGACCATTTTGGGATCGTTCGACAGGTCCGGAGTCATCGTTTTTCATCCGAAAATTTATTTTTTGGACTGTACCAAAAATGATTCAAAATGTCAATTGGATCGTGCCTCATGTTGAATAACCACTTTTTAAACCCTCACAGTGACCAAAATTGCCATTTTTACAGAGTTTTGCTTACTCAAAAGCTTCCATTTTGACCCGTTTCAGGCACAGAAATGACTTTAAACACACTTATTCTAGTTGACAAAGTCATAATTCACATCCAACAGTCATTTAGAGTCAAAAGATTAAATGTTAAAATTTCATCATTATAGACCATTTTGGGATCGTTCGACAGGTCCGGAGTCATCGTTTTTCATCCGAAAATTGATTTTTTGGACTGTACCAAAAATGATTCAAAATGTCAATTGGATCATGCCTCATGTTGAATAACCACTTTTTAAACCCTCACAGTGACCAAAATTGCCATTTTTACAGAGTTTTGCTTACTCAAAAGCTTCAATTTTGACCCGTTTCAGGCACAGAAATGACTTTAAACACACTTATTTTAGTTGACAAAGTCATAATTCACATCCATCAGTAATTTAGAGTCAAAAGATTAAATGTTAAAATTTCATCATTATAGACCATTTTGGGATCGTTCGACTGGTCCGGAGTCATCGTTTTTCATCCGAAAATTGATTTTTTTGGACTGTACCAAAAATGATTCAAAATGTCAATTGGATCATGCCTCATGTTGAATAACCACTTTTTAAACCCTCACAGTGACCAAAATTGCCATTTTTACAGAGTTTTGCTTACTCAAAAGTTTCCATTTTGACCCGTTTCAGGCACAGAAATGACTTTAAACACACTTATTCTAGTTGACAGAGTCATAATTCACATCCAACAGTCATTTAGAGTCAAAAGATGAAATGTTAAAATTTCATCATTATAGACCATTTTGGGATCGTTCGACTGGTCCGGAGTCATCGTTTTTCATCCGAAAATTGATTTTTTGGACTGTACCAAAAATGATTCAAAATGTCAATTGGATCATGCCTCATGTTGAATAACCACTTTTTAAACCCTCACAGTGACCAAAATTGCCATTTTTACAGAGTTTTGCTTACTCAAAAGCTTCAATTTTGACCCGTTTCAGGCACAGAAATGACTTTAAACACACTTATTTTAGTTGACAAAGTCATAATTCAAATCCATCAGTAATTTAGAGTCAAAAGATTAAATGTTAAAATTTCATCATTATAGACCATTTTGGGATCGTTCGACTGGTCCGGAGTCATCGTTTTTCATCCGAAAATTGATTTTTTGGACTGTACCAAAAAGGATTCAAAATGTCAATTGGATCATGCCTCATGTTGAATAACCACTTTTTAAACCCTCACAGTGACCAAAATTGCCATTTTTACAGAGTTTTGCTTACTCAAAAGCTTCCATTTTGACCCGTTTCAGGCACAGAAATGACTTTAAACACACTTATTTTAGTTGACAAAGGCATATTTCACATCCATCAGTAATTTAGAGTCAAAAGATTAAATGTTAAAATTTCATCATTATAGACCATTTTGGGATCGTTCGACAGGTCCGGAGTCATCATTTTTCATCCGAAAATTGATTTTTTGGACTGTACCAAAAATGATTCAAAATGTCAATTGGATCGTGCCTCATGTTGAATAACCACTTTTTAAACCCTCACAGTGACCAAAATTGCCATTTTTACAGAGTTTTGCTTACTCAAAAGCTTCCATTTTGACCCGTTTCAGGCACAGAAATGACTTTAAACACACTTATTCTAGTTGACAAAGTCATAATTCACATCCAACAGTCATTTAGAGTCAAAAGATTAAATGTTAAAATTTCATCATTATAGACCATTTTGGGATCGTTCGACAGGTCCGGAGTCATCGTTTTTCATCCGAAAATTGATTTTTTGGACTGTACCAAAAATGATTCAAAATGTCAATTGGATCATGCCTCATGTTGAATAACCACTTTTTAAACCCTCACAGTGACCAAAATTGCCATTTTTACAGAGTTTTGCTTACTCAAAAGCTTCCATTTTGACCCGTTTCAGGCACAGAAATGACTTTAAACACACTTATTTTAGTTGACAAAGTCATAATTCACATCCAACAGTCATTTAGAGTCAAAAGATTAAATGTTGAAATTTCATCCATATTGACCATTTTGGGATCGTTCGACAGGTCCGGAGTCATCGTTTTTCATCCGAAAATTTATTTTTTGGACTGTACCAAAAATGATTCAAAATGTCAATTGGATCGTGCCTCATGTTGAATAACCACTTTTTAAACCCTCACAGTGACCAAAATTGCCATTTTTACAGAGTTTTGCTTACTCAAAAGCTTCCATTTTGACCCGTTTCAGGCACAGAAATGACTTTAAACACACTTATTCTAGTTGACAAAGTCATAATTCACATCCAACAGTCATTTAGAGTCAAAAGATTAAATGTTAAAATTTCATCATTATAGACCATTTTGGGATCGTTCGACAGGTCCGGAGTCATCGTTTTTCATCCGAAAATTGATTTTTTGGACTGTACCAAAAATGATTCAAAATGTCAATTGGATCATGCCTCATGTTGAATAACCACTTTTTAAACCCTCACAGTGACCAAAATTGCCATTTTTACAGAGTTTTGCTTACTCAAAAGCTTCAATTTTGACCCGTTTCAGGCACAGAAATGACTTTAAACACACTTATTTTAGTTGACAAAGTCATAATTCACATCCATCAGTAATTTAGAGTCAAAAGATTAAATGTTAAAATTTCATAATTATAGACCATTTTGGGATCGTTCGACTGGTCCGGAGTCATCGTTTTTCATCCGAAAATTGATTTTTTGGACTGTACCAAAAATGATTCAAAATGTCAATTGGATCATGCCTCATGTTGAATAACCACTTTTTAAACCCTCACAGTGACCAAAATTGCCATTTTTACAGAGTTTTGCTTACTCAAAAGCTTCAATTTTGACCCGTTTCAGGCACAGAAATGACTTTAAACACACTTATTTTAGTTGACAAAGTCATATTTCACATCCATCAGTAATTTAGAGTCAAAAGATTAAATGTTAAAATTTCATCATTATAGACCATTTTGGGATCGTTCGACAGGTCCGGAGTCATCGTTTTTCATCCGAAAATTGATTTTTTGGACTGTACCAAAAATGATTCAAAATGTCAATTGGATCATGCCTCATGTTGAATAACCACTTTTTAAACCCTCACAGTGACCAAAATTGCCATTTTTACAGAGTTTTGCTTACTCAAAAGCTTCCATTTTGACCCGTTTCAGGCACAGAAATGACTTTAAACACACTTATTCTAGTTGACAGAGTCATAATTCACATCCAACAGTCATTTAGAGTCAAAAGATGAAATGTTAAAATTTCATCATTATAGACCATTTTGGGATCGTTCGACTGGTCCGGAGTCATCGTTTTTCATCTGAAAATTGATTTTTTGGACTGTACCAAAAATGATTCAAAATGTCAATTGGATCATGCCTCATGTTGAATAACCACTTTTTAAACCCTCACAGTGACCAAAATTGCCATTTTTACAGAGTTTTGCTTACTCAAAAGCTTCAATTTTGACCCGTTTCAGGCACAGAAATGACTTTAAACACACTTATTTTAGTTGACAAAGTCATAATTCAAATCCATCAGTAATTTAGAGTCAAAAGATTAAATGTTAAAATTTCATCATTATAGACCATTTTGGGATCGTTCGACTGGTCCGGAGTCATCGTTTTTCATCCGAAAATTGATTTTTTGGACTGTACCAAAAAGGATTCAAAATGTCAATTGGATCATGCCTCATGTTGAATAACCACTTTTTAAACCCTCACAGTGACCAAAATTGCCATTTTTACAGAGTTTTGCTTACTCAAAAGCTTCCATTTTGACCCGTTTCAGGCACAGAAATGACTTTAAAACACTTATTTTAGTTGACAAAGTCATATTTCACATCCATCAGTAATTTAGAGTCAAAAGATTACATGTTAAAATTTCATCATTATAGACCATTTTGGGATCGTTCGACAGGTCCGGAGTCATCGTTTTTCATCCGAAAATTGATTTTTTCGACTGTACCAAAAATGATTCAAAATGTCAATTGGATCGTGCCTCATGTTGAATAACCACTTTTTAAACCCTCACAGTGACCAAAATTGCCATTTTTACAGAGTTTTGCTTACTCAAAAGCTTCCATTTTGACCCGTTTCAGGCACAGAAATGACTTTAAACACACTTATTTTAGTTGACAAAGTCACAATTCACATCCAACAGTAATTTAGAGTCAAAAGATTAAATGTTAAAATTTCATCATTATAGACCATTTTGGGATCGTTCGACAGGTCTGGAGTCATCGTTTTTCATCCGAAAATTGATTTTTTGGACTGTACCAAAAATGATTCAAAATGTCAATTGGATCATGCCTCATGTTGAATAACCACTTTTTAAACCCTCACAGTGACCAAAATTGCCATTTTTACAGAGTTTTGCTTACTCAAAAGCTTCCATTTTGACCCGTTTCAGGCACAGAAATGACTTTAAACACACTTATTTTAGTTGACAAAGTCATAATTCACATCCAACAGTCATTTAGAGTCAAAAGATTAAATGTTGAAATTTCATCCATATTGACCATTTTGGGATCGTTCGACAGGTCCGGAGTCATCGTTTTTCATCCGAAAATTTATTTTTTGGACTCTACCAAAAATGATTCAAAATGTCAATTGGATCGTGCCTCATGTTGAATAACCACTTTTTAAACCCTCACAGTGACCAAAATTGCCATTTTTACAGAGTTTTGCTTACTCAAAAGCTTCCATTTTGACCCGTTTCAGGCACAGAAATGACTTTAAACACACTTATTCTAGTTGACAAAGTCATAATTCACATCCAACAGTCATTTAGAGTCAAAAGATTAAATGTTAAAATTTCATCATTATAGACCATTTTGGGATCGTTCGACAGGTCCGGAGTCATCGTTTTTCATCCGAAAATTGATTTTTTGGACTGTACCAAAAATGATTCAAAATGTCAATTGGATCATGCCTCATGTTGAATAACCACTTTTTAAACCCTCACAGTGACCAAAATTGCCATTTTTACAGAGTTTTGCTTACTCAAAAGCTTCAATTTTGACCCGTTTCAGGCACAGAAATGACTTTAAACACACTTATTTTAGTTGACAAAGTCATAATTCACATCCATCAGTAATTTAGAGTCAAAAGATTAAATGTTAAAATTTCATCATTATAGACCATTTTGGGATCGTTCGACAGGTCCGGAGTCATCGTTTTTCATCCGAAAATTGATTTTTTGGACTGTACCAAAAATGATTCAAAATGTCAATTGGATCATGCCTCATGTTGAATAACCACTTTTTAAACCTCACAGTGACCAAAATTGCCATTTTTACAGAGTTTTGCTTACTCAAAAGCTTCAATTTTGACCCGTTTCAGGCACAGAAATGACTTTAAACACACTTATTCTAGTTGACAGAGTCATAATTCACATCCAACAGTCATTTAGAGTCAAAAGATGAAATGTTAAAATTTCATCATTATAGACCATTTTGGGATCGTTCGACTGGTCCGGAGTCATCGTTTTTCATCCGAAAATTGATTTTTTGGACTGTACCAAAAATGATTCAAAATGTCAATTGGATCATGCCTCATGTTGAATAACCACTTTTTAAACCCTTACAGTGACCAAAATTGCCATTTTTACAGAGTTTTGCTTACTCAAAAGCTTCAATTTTGACCCGTTTCAGGCACAGAAATGACTTTAAACACACTTATTTTAGTTGACAAAGTCATAATTCAAATCCATCAGTAATTTAGAGTCAAAAGATTAAATGTTAAAATTTCATCATTATAGACCATTTTGGGATCGTTCGACTGGTCCGGAGTCATCGTTTTTCATCCGAAAATTGATTTTTTCGACTGTACCAAAAAGGATTCAAAATGTCAATTGGATCATGCCTCATGTTGAATAACCACTTTTTAAACCCTCACAGTGACCAAAATTGCCATTTTTACAGAGTTTTGCTTACTCAAAAGCTTCCATTTTGACCCGTTTCAGGCACAGAAATGACTTTAAACACACTTATTTTAGTTGACAAAGTCATATTTCACATCCATCAGTAATTTAGAGTCAAAAGATTAAATGTTAAAATTTCATCATTATAGACCATTTTGGGATCGTTCGACAGGTCCGGAGTCATCGTTTTTCATCCGAAAATTGATTTTTTGGACTGTACCAAAAATGATTCAAAATGTCAATTGGATCGTGCCTCATGTTGAATAACCACTTTTTAAACCCTCACAGTGACCAAAATTGCCATTTTTACAGAGTTTTGCTTACTCAAAAGCTTCCATTTTGACCCGTTTCAGGCACAGAAATGACTTTAAACACACTTATTCTAGTTGGCAAAGTCATAATTCACATCCAACAGTCATTTAGAGTCAAAAGATTAAATGTTAAAATTTCATCATTATAGACCATTTTGGGATCGTTCGACAGGTCCGGAGTCATCGTTTTTCATCCGAAAATTGATTTTTTGGACTGTACCAAAAATGATTCAAAATGTCAATTGGATCATGCCTCATGTTGAATAACCACTTTTTAAACCCTCACAGTGACCAAAATTGCCATTTTTACAGAGTTTTGCTTACTCAAAAGCTTCAATTTTGACCCGTTTCAGGCACAGAAATGACTTTAAACACACTTATTTTAGTTGACAAAGTCACAATTCACATCCAACAGTAATTTAGAGTCAAAAGTTTAAATGTTAAAATTTCATCATTATAGACCATTTTGGGATCGTTCGACAGGTCCGGAGTCATCGTTTTTCATCCGAAAATTGATTTTTTGGACTGTACCAAAAATGATTCAAAATGCCAATTGGATCATGCCTCATGTTGAATAACCACTTTTTAAACCCTCACAGTGACCAAAATTGCCATTTTTACAGAGTTTTGCTTACTCAAAAGCTTCCATTTTGACCCGTTTCAGGCACAGAAATGACTTTAAACACACTTATTCTAGTTGACAAAGTCATAATTCACATCCAACAGTCATTTAGAGTCAAAAGATTAAATGTTAAAATTTCATCATTATAGACCATTTTGGGATCGTTCGACAGGTCCGGAGTCATCGTTTTTCATCCGAAAATTGATTTTTTGGACTGTACCAAAAATGATTCAAAATGTCAATTGGATCATGCCTCATGTTGAATAACCACTTTTTAAACCCTCACAGTGACCAAAATTGCCATTTTTACAGAGTTTTGCTTACTCAAAAGCTTCAATTTTGACCCGTTTCAGGCACAGAAATGACTTTAAACACACTTATTTTAGTTGACAAAGTCATAATTCAAATCCATCAGTAATTTAGAGTCAAAAGATTAAATGTTAAAATTTCATCATTATAGACCATTTTGGGATCGTTCGACTGGTCCGGAGTCATCGTTTTTCATCCGAAAATTGATTTTTTGGACTGTACCAAAAATGATTCAAAATGTCAATTGGATCATGCCTCATGTTGAATAACCACTTTTTAAACCCTCACAGTGACCAAAATTGCCATTTTTACAGAGTTTTGCTTACTCAAAAGCTTCAATTTTGACCTGTTTCAGGCACAGAAATGACTTTAAACACACTTATTCTAGTTGACAAAGTCATAATTCACATCCAACAGTCATTTAGAGTCAAAAGATTAAATGTTAAAATTTCATCATTATAGACCATTTTGGGATCGTTCGACAGGTCCGGAGTCATCGTTTTTCATCCGAAAATTGATTTTTTGGACTGTACCAAAAATGATTCAAAATGTCAATTGGATCATGCCTCATGTTGAATAACCACTTTTTAAACCCTCACAGTGACCAAAATTGCCATTTTTACAGAGTTTTGCTTACTCAAAAGCTTCAATTTTGACCCGTTTCAGGCACAGAAATGACTTTAAACACACTTATTTTAGTTGACAAAGTCATAATTCAAATCCATCAGTAATTTAGAGTCAAAAGATTAAATGTTAAAATTTCATCATTATAGACCATTTTGGGATCGTTCGACTGGTCCGGAGTCATCGTTTTTCATCCGAAAATTGATTTTTTGGACTGTACCAAAAATGATTCAAAATGTCAATTGGATCATGCCTCATGTTGAATAACCACTTTTTAAACCCTCACAGTGACCAAAATTGCCATTTTTACAGAGTTTTGCTTACTCAAAAGCTTCAATTTTGACCTGTTTCAGGCACAGAAATGACTTTAAACACACTTATTTTAGTTTACAAAGTCATAATTCACAGCCATCAGTAATTTAGAGTCAAAAGATTAAATGTTAAAATGTCATCATTATAGACCATTTTGGGATCGTTCGACAGGTCTGGAGTCATCGTTTTTCATCCGAAAATTGATTTTTTGGACTGTACCAAAAATGATTCAAAATGTCAATTGGATCATGCCTCATGTTGAATAACCACTTTTTAAACCCTCACAGTGACCAAAATTGCCATTTTTACAGAGTTTTGCTTACTCAAAAGCTTCAATTTTGACCCGTTTCAGGCACAGAAATGACTTTAAACACACTTATTTTAGTTGACAAAGTCATAATTCAAATCCATCAGTAATTTAGAGTCAAAAGATTAAATGTTAAAACTTCATCATTATAGACCATTTTGGGATCGTTCGACTGGTCCGGAGTCATCGTTTTTCATCCGAAAATTGATTTTTTGAACTGTACCAAAAATGATTCAAAATGTCAATTGGATCATGCCTCATGTTGAATAACCACTTTTTAAACCCTCACAGTGACCAAAATTGCCATTTTTACAGAGTTTTGCTTACTCAAAAGCTTCAATTTTGACCCGCTCAGGCACAGAAATGACTTTAAACACACGGGGCCTCATTTATGAGGCCTTGCGTCAGTTTTGCGCTGCGGATGCGTCACTTTTTGTGACGCATCTGCGGCGTAAAACATGCGCCTTGTTGCGCCATATTTAAAAAGTGACGCATCTAGGTAGATGCGTCACTTTTTAAACCCCTGCGCCACATTATACCTGCGTCAGGTATAATGTATGCAGAGGGGGCGTTCCCCCGCAAAAAGACTCGTAATAGTGACGCAGTGAAATCTATGAGATTTCACTGCGTCACTTTTAGGATGCGGTTGCGTCAAAATCTTGCGCCTGCCTCACAGCAGGCGTAAGACTGACGCAAGCCCTTTCACATGGGGCTTTCCCCATGTGAAAGGACGCATTGCTGGAGATGCGTCACTTTTGTGACACACTCCAGCAATGCGTCACTTTTGCGCTTACAGATGCGTCAGAAATACTGACGTATCTGTAATTCCTTGCGACATGATGCGTCATACATTAAATATGACGCATCATTGGTGTCGCAAGGAGTGCGCAATGAAAAGTGACGCATCGCTGTTTTCACGC
The DNA here is from genome assembly GCF_964263255.1 of Lissotriton vulgaris. Classification (NCBI taxonomy): domain Eukaryota; kingdom Metazoa; phylum Chordata; class Amphibia; order Caudata; family Salamandridae; genus Lissotriton; species Lissotriton vulgaris. Next base: position 62,897 of record NW_028250937.1, on the reverse strand, counting down.
AGCGATGCGTCACTTTTCATAAATGAGGCCCACTTATTTTAGTTGACAAAGTCACAATTCACATCCAACAGTAATTTAGAGTCAAAAGATTAAATGTTAAAATTTCATCATTATAGACCATTTTGGGATCGTTCGACAGGTCCGGAGTCATCGTTTTTCATCCGAAAATTGATTTTTTGGACTGTACCAAAAATGATTCAAAATGTCAATTGGATCATGCCTCATGTTGAATAACCACTTTTTAAACCCTCACAGTGACCAAAATTGCCATTTTTACAGAGTTTTGCTTACTCAAAAGCTTCAATTTTGACCCGTTTCAGGCACAGAAATGACTTTAAACACACTTATTTTAGTTGACAAAGTCATAATTCAAATCCATCAGTAATTTAGAGTCAAAAGATTAAATGTTAAAATTTCATCATTATAGACCATTTTGGGATCGTTCGACTGGTCCGGAGTCATCGTTTTTCATCCGAAAATTGATTTTTTGGACTGTACCAAAAATGATTCAAAATGTCAATTGGATCATGCCTCATGTTGAATAACCACTTTTTAAACCCTCACAGTGACCAAAATTGCCATTTTTACAGAGTTTTGCTTACTCAAAAGCTTCAATTTTGACCTGTTTCAGGCACAGAAATGACTTTAAACACACTTATTTTAGTTTACAAAGTCATAATTCACAGCCATCAGTAATTTAGAGTCAAAAGATTAAATGTTAAAATGTCATCATTATAGACCATTTTGGGATCGTTCGACAGGTCTGGAGTCATCGTTTTTCATCCGAAAATTGATTTTTTGGACTGTACCAAAAATGATTCAAAATGTCAATTGGATCATGCCTCATGTTGAATAACCACTTTTTAAACCCTCACAGTGACCAAAATTGCCATTTTTACAGAGTTTTGCTTACTCAAAAGCTTCAATTTTGACCCGTTTCAGGCACAGAAATGACTTTAAACACACTTATTTTAGTTGACAAAGTCATAATTCAAATCCATCAGTAATTTAGAGTCAAAAGATTAAATGTTAAAATTTCATCATTATAGACCATTTTGGGATCGTTCGACTGGTCCGGAGTCATCGTTTTTCATCCGAAAATTGATTTTTTGAACTGTACCAAAAATGATTCAAAATGTCAATTGGATCATGCCTCATGTTGAATAACCACTTTTTAAACCCTCACAGTGACCAAAATTGCCATTTTTACAGAGTTTTGCTTACTCAAAAGCTTCCATTTTGACCCGTTTCAGGCACAGAAATGACTTTAAACACACTTATTTTAGTTGACAAAGGCATATTTCACATCCATCAGTAATTTAGAGTCAAAAGATTAAATGTTAAAATTTCATCATTATAGACCATTTTGGGATCGTTCGACAGGTCCGGAGTCATCATTTTTCATCCGAAAATTGATTTTTTGGACTGTACCAAAAATGATTCAAAATGTCAATTGGATCGTGCCTCATGTTGAATAACCACTTTTTAAACCCTCACAGTGACCAAAATTGCCATTTTAACAGAGTTTTGCTTACTCAAAAGCTTCCATTTTGACCCGTTTCAGGCACAGAAATGACTTTAAACACACTTATTCTAGTTGGCAAAGTCATAATTCACATCCAACAGTCATTTAGAGTCAAAAGATTAAATGTTAAAATTTCATCATTATAGACCATTTTGGGATCGTTCGACAGGTCCGGAGTCATCGTTTTTCATCCGAAAATTGATTTTTTGGACTGTACCAAAAATGATTCAAAATGTCAATTGGATCATGCCTCATGTTGAATAACCACTTTTTAAACCCTCACAGTGACCAAAATTGCCATTTTTACAGAGTTTTGCTTACTCAAAAGCTTCAATTTTGACCCGTTTCAGGCACAGAAATGACTTTAAACACACTTATTTTAGTTGACAAAGTCACAATTCACATCCAACAGTAATTTAGAGTCAAAAGTTTAAATGTTAAAATTTCATCATTATAGACCATTTTGGGATCGTTCGACAGGTCCGGAGTCATCGTTTTTCATCCGAAAATTGATTTTTTGGACTGTACCAAAAATGATTCAAAATGCCAATTGGATCATGCCTCATGTTGAATAACCACTTTTTAAACCCTCACAGTGACCAAAATTGCCATTTTTACAGAGTTTTGCTTACTCAAAAGCTTCCATTTTGACCCGTTTCAGGCACAGAAATGACTTTAAACACACTTATTCTAGTTGACAAAGTCATAATTCACATCCAACAGTCATTTAGAGTCAAAAGATTAAATGTTAAAATTTCATCATTATAGACCATTTTGGGATCGTTCGACAGGTCCGGAGTCATCGTTTTTCATCCGAAAATTGATTTTTTGGACTGTACCAAAAATGATTCAAAATGTCAATTGGATCATGCCTCATGTTGAATAACCACTTTTTAAACCCTCACAGTGACCAAAATTGCCATTTTTACAGAGTTTTGCTTACTCAAAAGCTTCCATTTTGACCCGTTTCAGGCACAGAAATGACTTTAAACACACTTATTCTAGTTGACAGAGTCATAATTCACATCCAACAGTCATTTAGAGTCAAAAGATGAAATGTTAAAATTTCATCATTATAGACCATTTTGGGATCGTTCGACTGGTCCGGAGTCATCGTTTTTCATCTGAAAATTGATTTTTTGGACTGTACCAAAAATGATTCAAAATGTCAATTGGATCATGCCTCATGTTGAATAACCACTTTTTAAACCCTCACAGTGACCAAAATTGCCATTTTTACAGAGTTTTGCTTACTCAAAAGCTTCAATTTTGACCCGTTTCAGGCACAGAAATGACTTTAAACACACTTATTTTAGTTGACAAAGTCATAATTCAAATCCATCAGTAATTTAGAGTCAAAAGATTAAATGTTAAAATTTCATCATTATAGACCATTTTGGGATCGTTCGACTGGTCCGGAGTCATCGTTTTTCATCCGAAAATTGATTTTTTGGACTGTACCAAAAAGGATTCAAAATGTCAATTGGATCATGCCTCATGTTGAATAACCACTTTTTAAACCCTCACAGTGACCAAAATTGCCATTTTTACAGAGTTTTGCTTACTCAAAAGCTTCCATTTTGACCCGTTTCAGGCACAGAAATGACTTTAAAACACTTATTTTAGTTGACAAAGTCATATTTCACATCCATCAGTAATTTAGAGTCAAAAGATTACATGTTAAAATTTCATCATTATAGACCATTTTGGGATCGTTCGACAGGTCCGGAGTCATCGTTTTTCATCCGAAAATTGATTTTTTCGACTGTACCAAAAATGATTCAAAATGTCAATTGGATCGTGCCTCATGTTGAATAACCACTTTTTAAACCCTCACAGTGACCAAAATTGCCATTTTTACAGAGTTTTGCTTACTCAAAAGCTTCCATTTTGACCCGTTTCAGGCACAGAAATGACTTTAAACACACTTATTTTAGTTGACAAAGTCACAATTCACATCCAACAGTAATTTAGAGTCAAAAGATTAAATGTTAAAATTTCATCATTATAGACCATTTTGGGATCGTTCGACAGGTCTGGAGTCATCGTTTTTCATCCGAAAATTGATTTTTTGGACTGTACCAAAAATGATTCAAAATGTCAATTGGATCATGCCTCATGTTGAATAACCACTTTTTAAACCCTCACAGTGACCAAAATTGCCATTTTTACAGAGTTTTGCTTACTCAAAAGCTTCCATTTTGACCCGTTTCAGGCACAGAAATGACTTTAAACACACTTATTTTAGTTGACAAAGTCATAATTCACATCCAACAGTCATTTAGAGTCAAAAGATTAAATGTTGAAATTTCATCCATATTGACCATTTTGGGATCGTTCGACAGGTCCGGAGTCATCGTTTTTCATCCGAAAATTTATTTTTTGGACTCTACCAAAAATGATTCAAAATGTCAATTGGATCGTGCCTCATGTTGAATAACCACTTTTTAAACCCTCACAGTGACCAAAATTGCCATTTTTACAGAGTTTTGCTTACTCAAAAGCTTCCATTTTGACCCGTTTCAGGCACAGAAATGACTTTAAACACACTTATTCTAGTTGACAAAGTCATAATTCACATCCAACAGTCATTTAGAGTCAAAAGATTAAATGTTAAAATTTCATCATTATAGACCATTTTGGGATCGTTCGACAGGTCCGGAGTCATCGTTTTTCATCCGAAAATTGATTTTTTGGACTGTACCAAAAATGATTCAAAATGTCAATTGGATCATGCCTCATGTTGAATAACCACTTTTTAAACCCTCACAGTGACCAAAATTGCCATTTTTACAGAGTTTTGCTTACTCAAAAGCTTCAATTTTGACCCGTTTCAGGCACAGAAATGACTTTAAACACACTTATTTTAGTTGACAAAGTCATAATTCACATCCATCAGTAATTTAGAGTCAAAAGATTAAATGTTAAAATTTCATCATTATAGACCATTTTGGGATCGTTCGACAGGTCCGGAGTCATCGTTTTTCATCCGAAAATTGATTTTTTGGACTGTACCAAAAATGATTCAAAATGTCAATTGGATCATGCCTCATGTTGAATAACCACTTTTTAAACCTCACAGTGACCAAAATTGCCATTTTTACAGAGTTTTGCTTACTCAAAAGCTTCAATTTTGACCCGTTTCAGGCACAGAAATGACTTTAAACACACTTATTCTAGTTGACAGAGTCATAATTCACATCCAACAGTCATTTAGAGTCAAAAGATGAAATGTTAAAATTTCATCATTATAGACCATTTTGGGATCGTTCGACTGGTCCGGAGTCATCGTTTTTCATCCGAAAATTGATTTTTTGGACTGTACCAAAAATGATTCAAAATGTCAATTGGATCATGCCTCATGTTGAATAACCACTTTTTAAACCCTTACAGTGACCAAAATTGCCATTTTTACAGAGTTTTGCTTACTCAAAAGCTTCAATTTTGACCCGTTTCAGGCACAGAAATGACTTTAAACACACTTATTTTAGTTGACAAAGTCATAATTCAAATCCATCAGTAATTTAGAGTCAAAAGATTAAATGTTAAAATTTCATCATTATAGACCATTTTGGGATCGTTCGACTGGTCCGGAGTCATCGTTTTTCATCCGAAAATTGATTTTTTCGACTGTACCAAAAAGGATTCAAAATGTCAATTGGATCATGCCTCATGTTGAATAACCACTTTTTAAACCCTCACAGTGACCAAAATTGCCATTTTTACAGAGTTTTGCTTACTCAAAAGCTTCCATTTTGACCCGTTTCAGGCACAGAAATGACTTTAAACACACTTATTTTAGTTGACAAAGTCATATTTCACATCCATCAGTAATTTAGAGTCAAAAGATTAAATGTTAAAATTTCATCATTATAGACCATTTTGGGATCGTTCGACAGGTCCGGAGTCATCGTTTTTCATCCGAAAATTGATTTTTTGGACTGTACCAAAAATGATTCAAAATGTCAATTGGATCGTGCCTCATGTTGAATAACCACTTTTTAAACCCTCACAGTGACCAAAATTGCCATTTTTACAGAGTTTTGCTTACTCAAAAGCTTCCATTTTGACCCGTTTCAGGCACAGAAATGACTTTAAACACACTTATTCTAGTTGGCAAAGTCATAATTCACATCCAACAGTCATTTAGAGTCAAAAGATTAAATGTTAAAATTTCATCATTATAGACCATTTTGGGATCGTTCGACAGGTCCGGAGTCATCGTTTTTCATCCGAAAATTGATTTTTTGGACTGTACCAAAAATGATTCAAAATGTCAATTGGATCATGCCTCATGTTGAATAACCACTTTTTAAACCCTCACAGTGACCAAAATTGCCATTTTTACAGAGTTTTGCTTACTCAAAAGCTTCAATTTTGACCCGTTTCAGGCACAGAAATGACTTTAAACACACTTATTTTAGTTGACAAAGTCACAATTCACATCCAACAGTAATTTAGAGTCAAAAGTTTAAATGTTAAAATTTCATCATTATAGACCATTTTGGGATCGTTCGACAGGTCCGGAGTCATCGTTTTTCATCCGAAAATTGATTTTTTGGACTGTACCAAAAATGATTCAAAATGCCAATTGGATCATGCCTCATGTTGAATAACCACTTTTTAAACCCTCACAGTGACCAAAATTGCCATTTTTACAGAGTTTTGCTTACTCAAAAGCTTCCATTTTGACCCGTTTCAGGCACAGAAATGACTTTAAACACACTTATTCTAGTTGACAAAGTCATAATTCACATCCAACAGTCATTTAGAGTCAAAAGATTAAATGTTAAAATTTCATCATTATAGACCATTTTGGGATCGTTCGACAGGTCCGGAGTCATCGTTTTTCATCCGAAAATTGATTTTTTGGACTGTACCAAAAATGATTCAAAATGTCAATTGGATCATGCCTCATGTTGAATAACCACTTTTTAAACCCTCACAGTGACAAAAATTGCCATTTTTACAGAGTTTTGCTTACTCAAAAGCTTCAATTTTGACCCGTTTCAGGCACAGAAATGACTTTAAACACACTTATTTTAGTTGACAAAGTCATAATTCAAATCCATCAGTAATTTAGAGTCAAAAGATTAAATGTTAAAATTTCATCATTATAGACCATTTTGGGATCGTTCGACTGGTCCGGAGTCATCGTTTTTCATCCGAAAATTGATTTTTTGGACTGTACCAAAAATGATTCAAAATGTCAATTGGATCATGCCTCATGTTGAATAACCACTTTTTAAACCCTCACAGTGACCAAAATTGCCATTTTTACAGAGTTTTGCTTACTCAAAAGCTTCAATTTTGACCTGTTTCAGGCACAGAAATGACTTTAAACACACTTATTCTAGTTGACAAAGTCATAATTCACATCCAACAGTCATTTAGAGTCAAAAGATTAAATGTTAAAATTTCATCATTATAGACCATTTTGGGATCGTTCGACAGGTCCGGAGTCATCGTTTTTCATCCGAAAATTGATTTTTTGGACTGTACCAAAAATGATTCAAAATGTCAATTGGATCATGCCTCATGTTGAATAACCACTTTTTAAACCCTCACAGTGACCAAAATTGCCATTTTTACAGAGTTTTGCTTACTCAAAAGCTTCAATTTTGACCCGTTTCAGGCACAGAAATGACTTTAAACACACTTATTTTAGTTGACAAAGTCATAATTCAAATCCATCAGTAATTTAGAGTCAAAAGATTAAATGTTAAAATTTCATCATTATAGACCATTTTGGGATCGTTCGACTGGTCCGGAGTCATCGTTTTTCATCCGAAAATTGATTTTTTGGACTGTACCAAAAATGATTCAAAATGTCAATTGGATCATGCCTCATGTTGAATAACCACTTTTTAAACCCTCACAGTGACCAAAATTGCCATTTTTACAGAGTTTTGCTTACTCAAAAGCTTCAATTTTGACCTGTTTCAGGCACAGAAATGACTTTAAACACACTTATTTTAGTTTACAAAGTCATAATTCACAGCCATCAGTAATTTAGAGTCAAAAGATTAAATGTTAAAATGTCATCATTATAGACCATTTTGGGATCGTTCGACAGGTCTGGAGTCATCGTTTTTCATCCGAAAATTGATTTTTTGGACTGTACCAAAAATGATTCAAAATGTCAATTGGATCATGCCTCATGTTGAATAACCACTTTTTAAACCCTCACAGTGACCAAAATTGCCATTTTTACAGAGTTTTGCTTACTCAAAAGCTTCAATTTTGACCCGTTTCAGGCACAGAAATGACTTTAAACACACTTATTTTAGTTGACAAAGTCATAATTCAAATCCATCAGTAATTTAGAGTCAAAAGATTAAATGTTAAAACTTCATCATTATAGACCATTTTGGGATCGTTCGACTGGTCCGGAGTCATCGTTTTTCATCCGAAAATTGATTTTTTGAACTGTACCAAAAATGATTCAAAATGTCAATTGGATCATGCCTCATGTTGAATAACCACTTTTTAAACCCTCACAGTGACCAAAATTGCCATTTTTACAGAGTTTTGCTTACTCAAAAGCTTCAATTTTGACCCGCTCAGGCACAGAAATGACTTTAAACACACGGGGCCTCATTTATGAGGCCTTGCGTCAGTTTTGCGCTGCGGATGCGTCACTTTTTGTGACGCATCTGCGGCGTAAAACATGCGCCTTGTTGCGCCATATTTAAAAAGTGACGCATCTAGGTAGATGCGTCACTTTTTAAACCCCTGCGCCACATTATACCTGCGTCAGGTATAATGTATGCAGAGGGGGCGTTCCCCCGCAAAAAGACTCGTAATAGTGACGCAGTGAAATCTATGAGATTTCACTGCGTCACTTTTAGGATGCGGTTGCGTCAAAATCTTGCGCCTGCCTCACAGCAGGCGTAAGACTGACGCAAGCCCTTTCACATGGGGCTTTCCCCATGTGAAAGGACGCATTGCTGGAGATGCGTCACTTTTGTGACACACTCCAGCAATGCGTCACTTTTGCGCTTACAGATGCGTCAGAAATACTGACGTATCTGTAATTCCTTGCGACATGATGCGTCATACATTAAATATGACGCATCATTGGTGTCGCAAGGAGTGCGCAATGAAAAGTGACGCATCGCTGTTTTCACGCAGCGATGCGTCACTTTTCATAAATGAGGCCCACTTATTTTAGTTGACAAAGTCACAATTCACATCCAACAGTAATTTAGAGTCAAAAGATTAAATGTTAAAATTTCATCATTATAGACCATTTTGGGATCGTTCGACAGGTCCGGAGTCATCGTTTTTCATCCGAAAATTGATTTTTTGGACTGTACCAAAAATGATTCAAAATGTCAATTGGATCATGCCTCATGTTGAATAACCACTTTTTAAACCCTCACAGTGACCAAAATTGCCATTTTTACAGAGTTTTGCTTACTCAAAAGCTTCAATTTTGACCCGTTTCAGGCACAGAAATGACTTTAAACACACTTATTTTAGTTGACAAAGTCATAATTCAAATCCATCAGTAATTTAGAGTCAAAAGATTAAATGTTAAAATTTCATCATTATAGACCATTTTGGGATCGTTCGACTGGTCCGGAGTCATCGTTTTTCATCCGAAAATTGATTTTTTGGACTGTACCAAAAATGATTCAAAATGTCAATTGGATCATGCCTCATGTTGAATAACCACTTTTTAAACCCTCACAGTGACCAAAATTGCCATTTTTACAGAGTTTTGCTTACTCAAAAGCTTCAATTTTGACCTGTTTCAGGCACAGAAATGACTTTAAACACACTTATTTTAGTTTACAAAGTCATAATTCACAGCCATCAGTAATTTAGAGTCAAAAGATTAAATGTTAAAATGTCATCATTATAGACCATTTTGGGATCGTTCGACAGGTCTGGAGTCATCGTTTTTCATCCGAAAATTGATTTTTTGGACTGTACCAAAAATGATTCAAAATGTCAATTGGATCATGCCTCATGTTGAATAACCACTTTTTAAACCCTCACAGTGACCAAAATTGCCATTTTTACAGAGTTTTGCTTACTCAAAAGCTTCAATTTTGACCCGTTTCAGGCACAGAAATGACTTTAAACACACTTATTTTAGTTGACAAAGTCATAATTCAAATCCATCAGTAATTTAGAGTCAAAAGATTAAATGTTAAAATTTCATCATTATAGACCATTTTGGGATCGTTCGACTGGTCCGGAGTCATCGTTTTTCATCCGAAAATTGATTTTTTGAACTGTACCAAAAATGATTCAAAATGTCAATTGGATCATGCCTCATGTTGAATAACCACTTTTTAAACCCTCACAGTGACCAAAATTGCCATTTTTACAGAGTTTTGCTTACTCAAAAGCTTCAATTTTGACCCGCTCAGGCACAGAAATGACTTTAAACACACGGGGCCTCATTTATGAGGCCTTGCGTCAGTTTTGCGCTGCGGATGCGTCACTTTTTGTGACGCATCTGCGGCGTAAAACATGCGCCTTGTTGCGCCATATTTAAAAAGTGACGCATCTAGGTAGATGCGTCACTTTTTAAACCCCTGCGCCACATTATACCTGCGTCAGGTATAATGTATGCAGAGGGGGCGTTCCCCCGCAAAAAGACTCGTAATAGTGACGCAGTGAAATCTATGAGATTTCACTGCGTCACTTTTAGGATGCGGTTGCGTCAAAATCTTGCGCCTGCCTCACAGCAGGCGTAAGACTGACGCAAGCCCTTTCACATGGGGCTTTCCCCATGTGAAAGGACGCATTGCTGGAGATGCGTCACTTTTGTGACACACTCCAGCAATGCGTCACTTTTGCGCTTACAGATGCGTCAGAAATACTGACGTATCTGTAATTCCTTGCGACATGATGCGTCATACATTAAATATGACGCATCATTGGTGTCGCAAGGAGTGCGCAATGAAAAGTGACGCATCGCTGTTTTCACGCAGCGATGCGTCACTTTTCATAAATGAGGCCCACTTATTTTAGTTGACAAAGTCACAATTCACATCCAACAGTAATTTAGAGTCAAAAGATTAAATGTTAAAATTTCATCATTATAGACCATTTTGGGATCGTTCGACAGGTCCGGAGTCATCGTTTTTCATCTGAAAATTGATTTTTTGGACTGTACCAAAAATGATTCAAAATGTCAATTGGATCATGCCTCATGTTGAATAACCACTTTTTAAACCCTCACAGTGACCAAAATTGCCATTTTTACAGAGTTTTGCTTACTCAAAAGCTTCAATTTTGACCCGTTTCAGGCACAGAAATGACTTTAAACACACTTATTTTAGTTGACAAAGTCATAATTCAAATCCATCAGTAATTTAGAGTCAAAAGATTAAATGTTAAAATTTCATCATTATAGACCATTTTGGGATCGTTCGACTGGTCCGGAGTCATCGTTTTTCATCCGAAAATTGATTTTTTGGACTGTACCAAAAAGGATTCAAAATGTCAATTGGATCATGCCTCATGTTGAATAACCACTTTTTAAACCCTCACAGTGACCAAAATTGCCATTTTAACAGAGTTTTGCTTACTCAAAAGCTTCCATTTTGACCCGTTTCAGGCACAGAAATGACTTTAAACACACTTATTTTAGTTGACAAAGTCATATTTCACATCCATCAGTAATTTAGAGTCAAAAGATTAAATGTTAAAATGTCATCATTATAGACCATTTTGGGATCGTTCGACAGGTCCGGAGTCATCGTTTTTCATCCGAAAATTGATTTTTTGGACTGTACCAAAAATGATTCAAAATGTCAATTGGATCGTGCCTCATGTTGAATAACCACTTTTTAAACCCTCACAGTGACCAAAATTGCCATTTTTACAGAGTTTTGCTTACTCAAAAGCTTCAATTTTGACCTGTTTCAGGCACAGAAATGACTTTAAACACACTTATTTTAGTTTACAAAGTCATAATTCACAGCCATCAGTAATTTAGAGTCAAAAGATTAAATGTTAAAATGTCATCATTATAGACCATTTTGGGATCGTTCGACAGGTCTGGAGTCATCGTTTTTCATCCGAAAATTGATTTTTTGGACTGTACCAAAAATGATTCAAAATGTCAATTGGATCATGCCTCATGTTGAATAACCACTTTTTAAACCCTCACAGTGACCAAAATTGCCATTTTTACAGAGTTTTGCTTACTCAAAAGCTTCAATTTTGACCCGTTTCAGGCACAGAAATGACTTTAAACACACTTATTTTAGTTGACAAAGTCCTAATTCAAATCCATCAGTAATTTAGAGTCAAAAGATTAAATGTTAAAATTTCATCATTATAGACCATTTTGGGATCGTTCGACTGGTCCGGAGTCATCGTTTTTCATCCGAAAATTGATTTTTTGGACTGTACCAAAAATGATTCAAAATGTCAATTGGATCATGCCTCATGTTGAATAAGCACTTTTTAAACCCTCACAGTGACCAAAATTGCCATTTTTACAGAGTTTTGCTTACTCAAAAGCTTCCATTTTGACCCGTTTCAGGCACAGAAATGACTTTAAACACACTTATTTTAGTTGACAAAGTCATATTTCACATCCATCAGTAATTTAGAGTCAAAAGATTAAATGTTAAAATTTCATCATTATAGACCATTTTGGGATCGTTCGACAGGTCCGGAGTCATCGTTTTTCATCCGAAAATTGATTTTTTGGACTGTACCAAAAATGATTCAAAATGTCAATTGGATCGTGCCTCATGTTGAATAACCACTTTTTAAACCCTCACAGTGACCAAAATTGCCATTTTTACAGAGTTTTGCTTACTCAAAAGCTTCCATTTTGACCCGTTTCAGGCACAGAAATGACTTTAAACACACTTATTCTAGTTGACAAAGTCATAATTCACATCCAACAGTCATTTAGAGTCAAAAGATTAAATGTTAAAATTTCATCATTATAGACCATTTTGGGATCGTTCGACAGGTCCGGAGTCATCGTTTTTCATCCGAAAATTGATTTTTTGGACTGTACCAAAAATGATTCAAAATGTCAATTGGATCATGCCTCATGTTGAATAACCACTTTTTAAACCCTCACAGTGACCAAAATTGCCATTTTTACAGAGTTTTGCTTACTCAAAAGCTTCAATTTTGACCCGTTTCAGGCACAGAAATGACTTTAAACACACTTATTTTAGTTGACAAAGTCACAATTCACATCCAACAGTTTTAGAGTCAAAAGATTAAATGTTAAAATTTCATCATTATAGACCATTTTGGGATCGTTCGACAGGTCTGGAGTCATCGTTTTTCATCCGAAAATTGATGTTTTGGACTGTACCAAAAATGATTCAAAATGTCAATTGGATCATGCCTCATGTTGAATAACCACTTTTTAAACCCTCACAGTGACCAAAATTGCCATTTTTACAGAGTTTTGCTTACTCAAAAGCTTCCATTTTGACCCGTTTCAGGCACAGAAATGACTTTAAACACACTTATTCTAGTTGACAAAGTCATAATTCACATCCAACAGTCATTTAGAGTCAAAAGATTAAATGTTAAAATTTCATCATTATAGACCATTTTGGGATCGTTCGACAGGTCCGGAGTCATCGTTTTTCATCCGAAAATTGATTTTTGGGACTGTACCAAAAATTATTCAAAATGTCAATTGGATCATGCCTCATGTTGAATAACCACTTTTTAAACCCTCACAGTGACCAAAATTGCCATTTTTACAGAGTTTTGCTTACTCAAAAGCTTCCATTTTGACCCGTTTCAGGCACAGAAATGACTTTAAACACACTTATTTTAGTTGACAAAGTCATAATTCACATCCAACAGTCATTTAGAGTCAAAAGATTAAATGTTGAAATTTCATCCATATTGACCATTTTGGGATCGTTCGACAGGTCCGGAGTCATCGTTTTTCATCCGAAAATTGATTTTTTGGACTGTACCAAAAATGATTCAAAATGTCAATTGGATCATGCCTCATGTTGAATAACCACTTTTTAAACCCTCACAGTGACCAAAATTGCCATTTTTACAGAGTTTTGCTTACTCAAAAGCTTCAATTTTGACCCGTTTCAGGCCCAGAAATGACTTTAAACACACTTATTTTAGTTGACAAAGTCATAATTCACATCCATCAGTAATTTAGAGTCAAAAGATTAAATGTTAAAATTTCATAATTATAGACCATTTTGGGATCGTTCGACTGGTCCGGAGTCATCGTTTTTCATCCGAAAATAGATTTTTTGGACTGTACCAAAAATGATTCAAAATGTCAATTGAATCATGCCTCATGTTGAATAACCACTTTTTAAACCCTCACAGTGACCAAAATTGCCATTTTTACAGAGTTTTGCTTACTCAAAAGCTTCAATTTTGACCCGTTTCAGGCACAGAAATGACTTTAAACACACTTATTTTAGTTGACAAAGTCATATTTCACATCCATCAGTAATTTAGAGTCAAAAGATTAAATGTTAAAATTTCATCATTATAGACCATTTTGGGATCGTTCGACAGGTCCGGAGTCATCGTTTTTCATCCGAAAATTGATTTTTTGGACTGTACCAAAAATGATTCAAAATGTCAATTGGATCATGCCTCATGTTGAATAACCACTTTTTAAACCCTCACAGTGACCAAAATTGCCATTTTTACAGAGTTTTGCTTACTCAAAAGCTTCCATTTTGACCCGTTTCAGGCACAGAAATGACTTTAAACACACTTATTCTAGTTGACAGAGTCATAATTCACATCCAACAGTCATTTAGAGTCAAAAGATGAAATGTTAAAATTTCATCATTATAGACCATTTTGGGATCGTTCGACTGGTCCGGAGTCATCGTTTTTCATCCGAAAATTGATTTTTTGGACTGTACCAAAAATGATTCAAAATGTCAATTGGATCATGCCTCATGTTGAATAACCACTTTTTAAACCCTCACAGTGACCAAAATTGCCATTTTTACAGAGTTTTGCTTACTCAAAAGCTTCAATTTTGACCCGTTTCAGGCACAGAAATGACTTTAAACACACTTATTTTAGTTGACAAAGTCATAATTCAAATCCATCAGTAATTTAGAGTCAAAAGATTAAATGTTAAAATTTCATCATTATAGACCCTTTTTGGATCGTTCGACTGGTCCGGAGTCATCGTTTTTCATCCGAAAATTGATTTTTTGGACTGTACCAAAAAGGATTCAAAATGTCAATTGGATCATGCCTCATGTTGAATAACCACTTTTTAAACCCTCACAGTGACCAAAATTGCCATTTTTACAGAGTTTTGCCTACTCAAAAGCTTCCATTTTGACCCGTTTCAGGCACAGAAATGACTTTAAACACACTTATTTTAGTTGACAAAGTCATATTTCACATCCATCAGTAATTTAGAGTCAAAAGATTAAATGTTAAAATTTCATCATTATAGACCATTTTGGGATCGTTCGACAGGTCCGGAGTCATCGTTTTTCATCCGAAAATTGATTTTTTGGACTGTACCAAAAATGATTCAAAATGTCAATTGGATCGTGCCTCATGTTGAATAACCACTTTTTAAACCCTCACAGTGACCAAAATTGCCATTTTTACAGAGTTTTGCTTACTCAAAAGCTTCCATTTTGACCCGTTTCAGGCACAGAAATGACTTTAAACACACTTATTCTAGTTGACAAAGTCATAATTCACATCCAACAGTCATTTAGAGTCAAAAGATTAAATGTTAAAATTTCATCATTATAGACCATTTTGGGATCGTTCGACAGGTCCGGAGTCATCGTTTTTCATCCGAAAATTGATTTTTTGGACTGTACCAAAAATGATTCAAAATGACAATTGGATCATGCCTCATGTTGAATAACCACTTTTTAAACCCTCACAGTGACCAAAATTGCCATTTTTACAGAGTTTTGCTTACTCAAAAGCTTCAATTTTGACCCGTTTCAGGCACAGAAATGACTTTAAACACACTTATTTTAGTTGACAAAGTCACAATTCACATCCAACAGTAATTTAGAGTCAAAAGATTAAATGTTAAAATTTCATCATTATAGACCCTTTTTGGATCGTTCGACTGGTCCGGAGTCATCGTTTTTCATCCGAAAATTGATTTTTTGGACTGTACCAAAAAGGATTCAAAATGTCAATTGGGTCATGCCTCATGTTGAATAACCACTTTTTAAACCCTCACAGTGACCAAAATTGCCATTTTTACAGAGTTTTGCCTACTCAAAAGCTTCCATTTTGACCCGTTTCAGGCACAGAAATGACTTTAAACACACTTATTTTAGTTGACAAAGTCATATTTCACATCCATCAGTAATTTAGAGTCAAAAGATTAAATGTTAAAATTTCATCATTATAGACCATTTTGGGATCGTTCGACAGGTCCGGAGTCATCGTTTTTCATCCGAAAATTGATTTTTTTGGCTGTACCAAAAATGATTCAAAATGTCAATTGGATCGTGCCTCATGTTGAATAACCACTTTTTAAACCCTCACAGTGACCAAAATTGCCATTTTTACAGAGTTTTGCTTACTCAAAAGCTTCCATTTTGACCCGTTTCAGGCACAGAAATGACTTTAAACACACTTATTCTAGTTGACAAAGTCATAATTCACATCCAACAGTCATTTAGAGTCAAAAGATTAAATGTTAAAATTTCATCATTATAGACCATTTTGGGATCGTTCGACAGGTCCGGAGTCATCGTTTTTCATCCGAAAATTGATTTTTTGGACTGTACCAAAAATGATTCAAAATGTCAATTGGATCATGCCTCATGTTGAATAACCACTTTTTAAACCCTCACAGTGACCAAAATTGCCATTTTTACAGAGTTTTGCTTACTCAAAAGCTTCAATTTTGACCCGTTTCAGGCACAGAAATGACTTTAAACACACTTATTTTAGTTGACAAAGTCACAATTCACATCCAACAGTAATTTAGAGTCAAAAGATTAAATGTTAAAATTTCATCATTATAGACCATTTTGGGATCGTTCGACAGGTCTGGAGTCAGCGTTTTTCATCCGAAAATTGATTTTTTGGACTGTACCAAAAATGATTCAAAATGTCAATTGGATCATGCCTCATGTTGAATAACCACTTTTTAAACCCTCACAGTGACCAAAATTGCCATTTTTACAGAGTTTTGCTTACTCAAAAGCTTCCATTTTGACCCGTTTCAGGCACAGAAATGACTTTAAACACACTTATTTTAGTTGACAAAGTCATAATTCACATCCAACAGTCATTTAGAGTCAAAAGATTAAATGTTGAAATTTCATCCATATTGACCATTTTGGGATCGTTCGACAGGTCCGGAGTCATCGTTTTTCATCCGAAAATTTATTTTTTGGACTGTACCAAAAATGATTCAAAATGTCAATTGGATCGTGCCTCATGTTGAATAACCACTTTTTAAACCCTCACAGTGACCAAAATTGCCATTTTTACAGAGTTTTGCTTACTCAAAAGCTTCCATTTTGACCCGTTTCAGGCACAGAAATGACTTTAAACACACTTATTCTAGTTGACAAAGTCATAATTCACATCCAACAGTCATTTAGAGTCAAAAGATTAAATGTTAAAATTTCATCATTATAGACCATTTTGGGATCGTTCGACAGGTCCGGAGTCATCGTTTTTCATCCGAAAATTGATTTTTTGGACTGTACCAAAAATGATTCAAAATGTCAATTGGATCATGCCTCATGTTGAATAACCACTTTTTAAACCCTCACAGTGACCAAAATTGCCATTTTTACAGAGTTTTGCTTACTCAAAAGCTTCAATTTTGACCCGTTTCAGGCACAGAAATGACTTTAAACACACTTATTTTAGTTGACAAAGTCATAATTCACATCCATCAGTAATTTAGAGTCAAAAGATTAAATGTTAAAATTTCATCATTATAGACCATTTTCGGATCGTTCGACTGGTCCGGAGTCATCGTTTTTCATCCGAAAATTGATTTTTTGGACTGTGCCAAAAATGATTCAAAATGTCAATTGGATCATGCCTCATGTTGAATAACCACTTTTTAAACCCTCACAGTGACCAAAATTGCCATTTTTACAGAGTTTTGCTTACTCAAAAGCTTCAATTTTGACCCGTTTCAGGCACAGAAATGACTTTAAAAACACTTATTTTAGTTGACAAAGTCACAATTCACATCCAACAGTACTTTAGAGTCAAAAGATTAAATGTTAAAATTTCATAATTATAGACCACTTTGGGATCGTTCGACAGGTCCGGAGTCATCGTTTTTCATCCGAAAATTGATTTTTGGGACTGTACCAAAAATTATTCAAAATGTCAATTGGATCATGCCTCATGGTGAATAACCACTTTTTAAACCCTCACAGTGACCAAAATCGCCATTTTTACAGAGTTTTGCTTACTCAAAAGCTTCCATTTTGACCCGTTTCAGGCACAGAAATGACTTTAAACACACTTATTTTAGTTGACAAAGTCATAATTCACATCCAACAGTCATTTAGAGTCAAAAGATTAAATGTTGAAATTTCATCCATATTGACCATTTTGGGATCGTTCGACAGGTCCGGAGTCATCGTTTTTCATCCGAAAATTTATTTTTTGGACTGTACCAAAAATGATTCAAAATGTCAATTGGATCATGCCTCATGTTGAATAACCACTTTTTAAACCCTCACAGTGACCAAAATTGCCATTTTTACAGAGTTTTGCTTACTCAAAAGCTTCCATTTTGACCCGTTTCAGGCACAGAAATGACTTTAAACACACTTATTTTAGTTGACAAAGTCATATTTCACATCCATCAGTAATTTAGAGTCAAAAGATTAAATGTTAAAATTTCATCATTATAGACCATTTTGGGATCGTTCGACAGGTCCGGAGTCATCGTTTTTCATCCGAAAATTGATTTTTTGGACTGTACCAAAAATGATTCAAAATGTCAATTGGATCATGCCTCATGTTGAATAACCACTTTTTAAACCCTCACAGTGACCAAAATTGCCATTTTTACAGAGTTTTGCTTACTCAAAAGCTTCCATTTTGACCCGTTTCAGGCACAGAAATGACTTTAAACACACTTATTTTAGTTGACAAAGTCACAATTCACATCCAACAGTTTTAGAGTCAAAAGATTAAATGTTAAAATGTCATCATTATAGACCATTTTGGGATCGTTCGACAGGTCTGGAGTCATCGTTTTTCATCCGAAAATTGATTTTTTGGACTGTACCAAAAATGATTCAAAATGTCAATTATATCGTGCCTCATGTTGAATAACCACTTTTTAAACCCTCACAGTGACCAAAATTGCCATTTTTACAGAGTTTTGCTTACTCAAAAGCTTCCATTTTGACCCGTTTCAGGCACAGAAATGACTTTAAACACACTTATTCTAGTTGACAAAGTCATAATTCACATCCAACAGTCATTTAGAGTCAAAAGATTAAATGTTGAAATTTCATCCATATTGACCATTTTGGGATCGTTCGACAGGTCCGGAGTCATCGTTTTTCATCCGAAAATTGATTTTTTGGACTGTACCAAAAATGATTCAAAATGTCAATTGGATCATGCCTCATGTTGAATAACCACTTTTTAAACCCTCACAGTGGACAAAATTGCCATTTTTACAGAGTTTTGCTTACTCAAAAGCTTCAATTTTGACCCGTTTCAGGCACAGAAATGACTTTAAACACACTTATTTTAGTTGACAAAGTCATAATTCACATCCATCAGTAATTTAGAGTCAAAAGATTAAATGTTAAAATTTCATAATTATAGACCATTTTGGGATCGTTCGACTGGTCCGGAGTCATCGTTTTTCATCCGAAAATTGATTTTTTGGACTGTACCAAAAATGATTCAAAATGTCAATTGAATCATGCCTCATGTTGAATAACCACTTTTTAAACCCTCACAGTGACCAAAATTGCCATTTTTACAGAGTTTTGCTTACTCAAAAGCTTCAATTTTGACCCGTTTCAGGCACAGAAATGACTTTAAACACACTTATTTTAGTTGACAAAGTCATATTTCACATCCATCAGTAATTTAGAGTCAAAAGATTAAATGTTAAAATTTCATCATTATAGACCATTTTGGGATCGTTCGACAGGTCCGGAGTCATCGTTTTTCATCCGAAAATTGATTTTTTGGACTGTACCAAAAATGATTCAAAATGTCAATTGGATCATGCCTCATGTTGAATAACCACTTTTTAAACCCTCACAGTGACCAAAATTGCCATTTTTACAGAGTTTTGCTTACTCAAAAGCTTCCATTTTGACCCGTTTCAGGCACAGAAATGACTTTAAACACACTTATTCTAGTTGACAGAGTCATAATTCACATCCAACAGTCATTTAGAGTCAAAAGATGAAATGTTAAAATTTCATCATTATAGACCATTTTGGGATCGTTCGACTGGTCCGGAGTCATCGTTTTTCATCCGAAAATTGATTTTTTGGACTGTACCAAAAATGATTCAAAATGTCAATTGGATCATGCCTCATGTTGAATAACCACTTTTTAAACCCTCACAGTGACCAAAATTGCCATTTTTACAGAGTTTTGCTTACTCAAAAGCTTCAATTTTGACCCGTTTCAGGCACAGAAATGACTTTAAACACACTTATTTTAGTTGACAAAGTCATAATTCAAATCCATCAGTAATTTAGAGTCAAAAGATTAAATGTTAAAATTTCATCATTATAGACCATTTTGGGATCGTTCGACTGGTCCGGAGTCATCGTTTTTCATCCGAAAATTGATTTTTTGGACTGTACCAAAAAGGATTCAAAATGTCAATTGGATCATGCCTCATGTTGAATAACCACTTTTTAAACCCTCACAGTGACCAAAATTGCCATTTTTACACAGTTTTGCCTACTCAAAAGCTTCCATTTTGACCCGTTTCAGGCACAGAAATGACTTTAAACACACTTATTTTAGTTGACAAAGTCATATTTCACATCCATCAGTAATTTAGAGTCAAAAGATTAAATGTTAAAATTTCATCATTATAGACCATTTTGGGATCGTTCGACAGGTCCGGAGTCATCGTTTTTCATCCGAAAATTGATTTTTTGGACTGTACCAAAAATGATTCAAAATGTCAATTGGATCGTGCCTCATGTTGAATAACCACTTTTTAAACCCTCACAGTGACCAAAATTGCCATTTTTACAGAGTTTTGCTTACTCAAAAGCTTCCATTTTGACCCGTTTCAGGCACAGAAATGACTTTAAACACACTTATTCTAGTTGACAAAGTCATAATTCACATCCAACAGTCATTTAGAGTCAAAAGATTAAATGTTAAAATTTCATCATTATAGACCATTTTGGGATCGTTCGACAGGTCCGGAGTCATCGTTTTTCATCCGAAAATTGATTTTTTGGACTGTACCAAAAATGATTCAAAATGTCAATTGGATCATGCCTCATGTTGAATAACCACTTTTTAAACCCTCACAGTGACCAAAATTGCCATTTTTACAGAGTTTTGCTTACTCAAAAGCTTCAATTTTGACCCGTTTCAGGCACAGAAATGACTTTAAACACACTTATTTTAGTTGACAAAGTCACAATTCACATCCAACAGTAATTTAGAGTCAAAAGATTAAATGTTAAAATTTCATCATTATAGACCATTTTGGGATCGTTCGACAGGTCTGGAGTCAGCGTTTTTCATCCGAAAATTGATTTTTTGGACTGTACCAAAAATGATTCAAAATGTCAATTGGATCATGCCTCATGTTGAATAACCACTTTTTAAACCCTCACAGTGACCAAAATTGCCATTTTTACAGAGTTTTGCTTACTCAAAAGCTTCCATTTTGACCCGTTTCAGGCACAGAAATGACTTTAAACACACTTATTTTAGTTGACAAAGTCATAATTCACATCCAACAGTCATTTAGAGTCAAAAGATTAAATGTTGAAATTTCATCCATATTGACCATTTTGGGATCGTTCGACAGGTCCGGAGTCATCGTTTTTCATCCGAAAATTTATTTTTTGGACTGTACCAAAAATGATTCAAAATGTCAATTGGATCGTGCCTCATGTTGAATAACCACTTTTTAAACCCTCACAGTGACCAAAATTGCCATTTTTACAGAGTTTTGCTTACTCAAAAGCTTCCATTTTGACCCGTTTCAGGCACAGAAATGACTTTAAACACACTTATTCTAGTTGACAAAGTCATAATTCACATCCAACAGTCATTTATAGTCAAAAGATTAAATGTTAAAATTTCATCATTATAGACCATTTTGGGATCGTTCGACAGGTCCGGAGTCATCGTTTTTCATCCGAAAATTGATTTTTTGGACTGTACCAAAAATGATTCAAAATGTCAATTGGATCATGCCTCATGTTGAATAACCACTTTTTAAACCCTCACAGTGACCAAAATTGCCATTTTTACAGAGTTTTGCTTACTCAAAAGCTTCAATTTTGACCCGTTTCAGGCACAGAAATGACTTTAAACACACTTATTTTAGTTGACAAAGTCATAATTCACATCCATCAGTAATTTAGAGTCAAAAGATTAAATGTTAAAATTTCATAATTATAGACCATTTTGGGATCGTTCGACTGGTCCGGAGTCATCGTTTTTCATCCGAAAATTGATTTTTTGGACTGTGCCAAAAATGATTCAAAATGTCAATTGGATCATGCCTCATGTTGAATAACCACTTTTTAA
This sequence comes from Lissotriton vulgaris, assembly GCF_964263255.1. Classification (NCBI taxonomy): domain Eukaryota; kingdom Metazoa; phylum Chordata; class Amphibia; order Caudata; family Salamandridae; genus Lissotriton; species Lissotriton vulgaris. The sequence continues at coordinate 40,675 of NW_028250937.1, read as the reverse complement.
ACCCTCACAGTGACCAAAATTGCCATTTTTACAGAGTTTTGCTTACTCAAAAGCTTCCATTTTGACCCGTTTCAGGCACAGAAATGACTTTAAACACACTTATTCTAGTTGACAGAGTCATAATTCACATCCAACAGTCATTTAGAGTCAAAAGATGAAATGTTAAAATTTCATCATTATAGACCATTTTGGGATCGTTCGACTGGTCCGGAGTCATCGTTTTTCATCCGAAAATTGATTTTTTGGACTGTACCAAAAATGATTCAAAATGTCAATTGGATCATGCCTCATGTTGAATAACCACTTTTTAAACCCTCACAGTGACCAAAATTGCCATTTTTACAGAGTTTTGCTTACTCAAAAGCTTCAATTTTGACCCGTTTCAGGCACAGAAATGACTTTAAACACACTTATTTTAGTTGACAAAGTCATAATTCAAATCCATCAGTAATTTAGAGTCAAAAGATTAAATGTTAAAATTTCATCATTATAGACCATTTTGGGATCGTTCGACTGGTCCGGAGTCATCGTTTTTCATCCGAAAATTGATTTTTTGGACTGTACCAAAAAGGATTCAAAATGTCAATTGGATCATGCCTCATGTTGAATAACCACTTTTTAAACCCTCACAGTGACCAAAATTGCCATTTTTACAGAGTTTTGCTTACTCAAAAGCTTCCATTTTGACCCGTTTCAGGCACAGAAATGACTTTAAACACACTTATTTTAGTTGACAAAGTCATATTTCACATCCATCAGTAATTTAGAGTCAAAAGATTAAATGTTAAAATTTCATCATTATAGACCAATTTGGGATCGTTCGACAGGTCCGGAGTCATCGTTTTTCATCCGAAAATTGATTTTTTGGACTGTACCAAAAATGATTCAAAATGTCAATTGGATCGTGCCTCATGTTGAATAACCACTTTTTAAACCCTCACAGTGACCAAAATTGCCATTTTTACAGAGTTTTGCTTACTCAAAAGCTTCCATTTTGACCCGTTTCAGGCACAGAAATGACTTTAAACACACTTATTCTAGTTGACAAAGTCATAATTCACATCCAACAGTCATTTAGAGTCAAAAGATTAAATGTTACAATTTCATCATTATAGACCATTTTGGGATCGTTCGACAGGTCCGGAGTCATCGTTTTTCATCCGAAAATTGATTTTTTGGACTGTACCAAAAATGATTCAAAATGTCAATTGGATCATGCCTCATGTTGAATAACCACTTTTTAAACCCTCACAGTGACCAAAATTGCCATTTTTACAGAGTTTTGCTTACTCAAAAGCTTCAATTTTGACCCGTTTCAGGCACAGAAATGACTTTAAACACACTTATTTTAGTTGACAAAGTCACAATTCACATCCAACAGTAATTTAGAGTCAAAAGATTAAATGTTAAAATTTCATCATTATAGACCATTTTGGGATCGTTCGACAGGTCTGGAGTCATCGTTTTTCATCCGAAAATTGATTTTTTGGACTGTACCAAAAATGATTCAAAATGTCATTTGGATCATGCCTCATGTTGAATAACCACTTTTTAAACCCTCACAGTGACCAAAATTGCCATTTTTACAGAGTTTTGCTTACTCAAAAGCTTCCATTTTGACCCGTTTCAGGCACAGAAATGACTTTAAACACACTTATTTTAGTTGACAAAGTCATAATTCACATCCAACAGTCATTTAGAGTCAAAAGATTAAATGTTGAAATTTCATCCATATTGACCATTTTGGGATCGTTCGACAGGTCCGGAGTCATCGTTTTTCATCCGAAAATTTATTTTTTGGACTGTACCAAAAATGATTCAAAATGTCAATTGGATCGTGCCTCATGTTGAATAACCACTTTTTAAACCCTCACAGTGACCAAAATTGCCATTTTTACAGAGTTTTGCTTACTCAAAAGCTTCCATTTTGACCCGTTTCAGGCACAGAAATGACTTTAAACACACTTATTCTAGTTGACAAAGTCATAATTCACATCCAACAGTCATTTAGAGTCAAAAGATTAAATGTTAAAATTTCATCATTATAGACCATTTTGGGATCGTTCGACAGGTCCGGAGTCATCGTTTTTCATCCGAAAATTGATTTTTGGACTGTACCAAAAATGATTCAAAATGTCAATTGGATCATGCCTCATGTTGACTAACCACTTTTTAAACCCTCACAGTGACCAAAATTGCCATTTTTACAGAGTTTTGCTTACTCAAAAGCTTCAATTTTGACCCGTTTCAGGCACAGAAATGACTTTAAACACACTTATTTTAGTTGACAAAGTCATAATTCACATCCATCAGTAATTTAGAGTCAAAAGATTAAATGTTAAAATTTCATCATTATAGACCATTTTGGGATCGTTCGACTGGTCCGGAGTCATCGTTTTTCATCCGAAAATTGATTTTTTGGACTGTACCAAAAATGATTCAAAATGTCAATTGGATCATGCCTCATGTTGAATAACCACTTTTTAAACCCTCACAGTGACCAAAATTGCCATTTTTACAGAGTTTTGCTTACTCAAAAGCTTCAATTTTGACCAGTTTCAGGCACAGAAATGACTTTAAACACACTTATTCTAGTTGACAGAGTCATAATTCACATCCAACAGTCATTTAGAGTCAAAAGATGAAATGTTAAAATTTCATCATTATAGACCATTTTGGGATCGTTCGACTGGTCCGGAGTCATCGTTTTTCATCCGAAAATTGATTTTTTGGACTGTACCAAAAATGATTCAAAATGTCAATTGGATCATGCCTCATGTTGAATAACCACTTTTTAAACCCTTACAGTGACCAAAATTGCCATTTTTACAGAGTTTTGCTTACTCAAAAGCTTCAATTTTGACCCGTTTCAGGCACAGAAATGACTTTAAACACACTTATTTTAGTTGACAAAGTCATAATTCAAATCCATCAGTAATTTAGAGTCAAAAGATTAAATGTTAAAATTTCATCATTATAGACCATTTTGGGATCGTTCGACTGGTCCGGAGTCATCGTTTTTCATCCGAAAATTGATTTTTTGGACTGTACCAAAAAGGATTCAAAATGTCAATTGGATCATGCCTCATGTTGAATAACCACTTTTTAAACCCTCACAGTGACCAAAATTGCCATTTTTACAGAGTTTTGCTTACTCAAAAGCTTCCATTTTGACCCGTTTCAGGCACAGAAATGACTTTAAACACACTTATTTTAGTTGACAAAGTCATATTTCACATCCATCAGTAATTTAGAGTCAAAAGATTAAATGTTAAAATTTCATCATTATAGACCATTTTGGGATCGTTCGACAGGTCCGGAGTCATCGTTTTTCATCCGAAAATTGATTTTTTGGACTGTACCAAAAAGGATTCAAAATGTCAATTGGATCATGCCTCATGTTGAATAACCACTTTTTAAACCCTCACAGTGACCAAAATTGCCATTTTTACAGAGTTTTGCTTACTCAAAAGCTTCCATTTTGACCCGTTTCAGGCACAGAAATGACTTTAAACACACTTATTCTAGTTGACAAAGTCATAATTCACATCCAACAGTCATTTAGAGTCAAAAGATTAAATGTTAAAATTTCATCATTATAGACCATTTTGGGATCGTTCGACAGGTCCGGAGTCATCGTTTTTCATCCGAAAATTGATTTTTTGGACTGTACCAAAAATGATTCAAAATGTCAATTGGATCATGCCTCATGTTGAATAACCACTTTTTAAACCCTCACAGTGACCAAAATTGCCATTTTTACAGAGTTTTGCTTACTCAAAAGCTTCAATTTTGACCCGTTTCAGGCACAGAAATGACTTTAAACACACTTATTTTAGTTGACAAAGTCATAATTCACATCCATCAGTAATTTAGAGTCAAAAGATTAAATGTTAAAATTTCATCATTATAGACCATTTTCGGATCGTTCGACTGGTCCGGAGTCATCGTTTTTCATCCGAAAATTGATTTTTTGGACTGTGCCAAAAATGATTCAAAATGTCAATTGGATCATGCCTCATGTTGAATAACCACTTTTTAAACCCTCACAGTGACCAAAATTGCCATTTTTACAGAGTTTTGCTTACTCAAAAGCTTCAATTTTGACCCGTTTCAGGCACAGAAATGACTTTAAAAACACTTATTTTAGTTGACAAAGTCACAATTCACATCCAACAGTACTTTAGAGTCAAAAGATTAAATGTTAAAATTTCATAATTATAGACCACTTTGGGATCGTTCGACAGGTCCGGAGTCATCGTTTTTCATCCGAAAATTGATTTTTGGGACTGTACCAAAAATTATTCAAAATGTCAATTGGATCATGCCTCATGGTGAATAACCACTTTTTAAACCCTCACAGTGACCAAAATCGCCATTTTTACAGAGTTTTGCTTACTCAAAAGCTTCCATTTTGACCCGTTTCAGGCACAGAAATGACTTTAAACACACTTATTTTAGTTGACAAAGTCATAATTCACATCCAACAGTCATTTAGAGTCAAAAGATTAAATGTTGAAATTTCATCCATATTGACCATTTTGGGATCGTTCGACAGGTCCGGAGTCATCGTTTTTCATCCGAAAATTTATTTTTTGGACTGTACCAAAAATGATTCAAAATGTCAATTGGATCATGCCTCATGTTGAATAACCACTTTTTAAACCCTCACAGTGACCAAAATTGCCATTTTTACAGAGTTTTGCTTACTCAAAAGCTTCCATTTTGACCCGTTTCAGGCACAGAAATGACTTTAAACACACTTATTTTAGTTGACAAAGTCATATTTCACATCCATCAGTAATTTAGAGTCAAAAGATTAAATGTTAAAATTTCATCATTATAGACCATTTTGGGATCGTTCGACAGGTCCGGAGTCATCGTTTTTCATCCGAAAATTGATTTTTTGGACTGTACCAAAAATGATTCAAAATGTCAATTGGATCATGCCTCATGTTGAATAACCACTTTTTAAACCCTCACAGTGACCAAAATTGCCATTTTTACAGAGTTTTGCTTACTCAAAAGCTTCAATTTTGACCCGTTTCAGGCACAGAAATGACTTTAAACACACTTATTTTAGTTGACAAAGTCACAATTCACATCCAACAGTTTTAGAGTCAAAAGATTAAATGTTAAAATGTCATCATTATAGACCATTTTGGGATCGTTCGACAGGTCTGGAGTCATCGTTTTTCATCCGAAAATTGATTTTTTGGACTGTACCAAAAATGATTCAAAATGTCAATTATATCGTGCCTCATGTTGAATAACCACTTTTTAAACCCTCACAGTGACCAAAATTGCCATTTTTACAGAGTTTTGCTTACTCAAAAGCTTCCATTTTGACCCGTTTCAGGCACAGAAATGACTTTAAACACACTTATTCTAGTTGACAAAGTCATAATTCACATCCAACAGTCATTTAGAGTCAAAAGATTAAATGTTGAAATTTCATCCATATTGACCATTTTGGGATCGTTCGACAGGTCCGGAGTCATCGTTTTTCATCCGAAAATTGATTTTTTGGACTGTACCAAAAATGATTCAAAATGTCAATTGGATCATGCCTCATGTTGAATAACCACTTTTTAAACCCTCACAGTGGACAAAATTGCCATTTTTACAGAGTTTTGCTTACTCAAAAGCTTCAATTTTGACCCGTTTCAGGCACAGAAATGACTTTAAACACACTTATTTTAGTTGACAAAGTCATAATTCACATCCATCAGTAATTTAGAGTCAAAAGATTAAATGTTAAAATTTCATAATTATAGACCATTTTGGGATCGTTCGACTGGTCCGGAGTCATCGTTTTTCATCCGAAAATTGATTTTTTGGACTGTACCAAAAATGATTCAAAATGTCAATTGAATCATGCCTCATGTTGAATAACCACTTTTTAAACCCTCACAGTGACCAAAATTGCCATTTTTACAGAGTTTTGCTTACTCAAAAGCTTCAATTTTGACCCGTTTCAGGCACAGAAATGACTTTAAACACACTTATTTTAGTTGACAAAGTCATATTTCACATCCATCAGTAATTTAGAGTCAAAAGATTAAATGTTAAAATTTCATCATTATAGACCATTTTGGGATCGTTCGACAGGTCCGGAGTCATCGTTTTTCATCCGAAAATTGATTTTTTGGACTGTACCAAAAATGATTCAAAATGTCAATTGGATCATGCCTCATGTTGAATAACCACTTTTTAAACCCTCACAGTGACCAAAATTGCCATTTTTACAGAGTTTTGCTTACTCAAAAGCTTCCATTTTGACCCGTTTCAGGCACAGAAATGACTTTAAACACACTTATTCTAGTTGACAGAGTCATAATTCACATCCAACAGTCATTTAGAGTCAAAAGATGAAATGTTAAAATTTCATCATTATAGACCATTTTGGGATCGTTCGACTGGTCCGGAGTCATCGTTTTTCATCCGAAAATTGATTTTTTGGACTGTACCAAAAATGATTCAAAATGTCAATTGGATCATGCCTCATGTTGAATAACCACTTTTTAAACCCTCACAGTGACCAAAATTGCCATTTTTACAGAGTTTTGCTTACTCAAAAGCTTCAATTTTGACCCGTTTCAGGCACAGAAATGACTTTAAACACACTTATTTTAGTTGACAAAGTCATAATTCAAATCCATCAGTAATTTAGAGTCAAAAGATTAAATGTTAAAATTTCATCATTATAGACCATTTTGGGATCGTTCGACTGGTCCGGAGTCATCGTTTTTCATCCGAAAATTGATTTTTTGGACTGTACCAAAAAGGATTCAAAATGTCAATTGGATCATGCCTCATGTTGAATAACCACTTTTTAAACCCTCACAGTGACCAAAATTGCCATTTTTACACAGTTTTGCCTACTCAAAAGCTTCCATTTTGACCCGTTTCAGGCACAGAAATGACTTTAAACACACTTATTTTAGTTGACAAAGTCATATTTCACATCCATCAGTAATTTAGAGTCAAAAGATTAAATGTTAAAATTTCATCATTATAGACCATTTTGGGATCGTTCGACAGGTCCGGAGTCATCGTTTTTCATCCGAAAATTGATTTTTTGGACTGTACCAAAAATGATTCAAAATGTCAATTGGATCGTGCCTCATGTTGAATAACCACTTTTTAAACCCTCACAGTGACCAAAATTGCCATTTTTACAGAGTTTTGCTTACTCAAAAGCTTCCATTTTGACCCGTTTCAGGCACAGAAATGACTTTAAACACACTTATTCTAGTTGACAAAGTCATAATTCACATCCAACAGTCATTTAGAGTCAAAAGATTAAATGTTAAAATTTCATCATTATAGACCATTTTGGGATCGTTCGACAGGTCCGGAGTCATCGTTTTTCATCCGAAAATTGATTTTTTGGACTGTACCAAAAATGATTCAAAATGTCAATTGGATCATGCCTCATGTTGAATAACCACTTTTTAAACCCTCACAGTGACCAAAATTGCCATTTTTACAGAGTTTTGCTTACTCAAAAGCTTCAATTTTGACCCGTTTCAGGCACAGAAATGACTTTAAACACACTTATTTTAGTTGACAAAGTCACAATTCACATCCAACAGTAATTTAGAGTCAAAAGATTAAATGTTAAAATTTCATCATTATAGACCATTTTGGGATCGTTCGACAGGTCTGGAGTCAGCGTTTTTCATCCGAAAATTGATTTTTTGGACTGTACCAAAAATGATTCAAAATGTCAATTGGATCATGCCTCATGTTGAATAACCACTTTTTAAACCCTCACAGTGACCAAAATTGCCATTTTTACAGAGTTTTGCTTACTCAAAAGCTTCCATTTTGACCCGTTTCAGGCACAGAAATGACTTTAAACACACTTATTTTAGTTGACAAAGTCATAATTCACATCCAACAGTCATTTAGAGTCAAAAGATTAAATGTTGAAATTTCATCCATATTGACCATTTTGGGATCGTTCGACAGGTCCGGAGTCATCGTTTTTCATCCGAAAATTTATTTTTTGGACTGTACCAAAAATGATTCAAAATGTCAATTGGATCGTGCCTCATGTTGAATAACCACTTTTTAAACCCTCACAGTGACCAAAATTGCCATTTTTACAGAGTTTTGCTTACTCAAAAGCTTCCATTTTGACCCGTTTCAGGCACAGAAATGACTTTAAACACACTTATTCTAGTTGACAAAGTCATAATTCACATCCAACAGTCATTTATAGTCAAAAGATTAAATGTTAAAATTTCATCATTATAGACCATTTTGGGATCGTTCGACAGGTCCGGAGTCATCGTTTTTCATCCGAAAATTGATTTTTTGGACTGTACCAAAAATGATTCAAAATGTCAATTGGATCATGCCTCATGTTGAATAACCACTTTTTAAACCCTCACAGTGACCAAAATTGCCATTTTTACAGAGTTTTGCTTACTCAAAAGCTTCAATTTTGACCCGTTTCAGGCACAGAAATGACTTTAAACACACTTATTTTAGTTGACAAAGTCATAATTCACATCCATCAGTAATTTAGAGTCAAAAGATTAAATGTTAAAATTTCATAATTATAGACCATTTTGGGATCGTTCGACTGGTCCGGAGTCATCGTTTTTCATCCGAAAATTGATTTTTTGGACTGTACCAAAAATGATTCAAAATGTCAATTGGATCATGCCTCATGTTGAATAACCACTTTTTAAACCCTCACAGTGACCAAAATTGCCATTTTTACAGAGTTTTGCTTACTCAAAAGCTTCAATTTTGACCCGTTTCAGGCACAGAAATGACTTTAAACACACTTATTTTAGTTGACAAAGTCATATTTCACATCCATCAGTAATTTAGAGTCAAAAGATTAAATGTTAAAATTTCATCATTATAGACCATTTTGGGATCGTTCGACAGGTCCGGAGTCATCGTTTTTCATCCGAAAATTGATTTTTTGGACTGTACCAAAAATGATTCAAAATGTCAATTGGATCATGCCTCATGTTGAATAACCACTTTTTAAACCCTCACAGTGACCAAAATTGCCATTTTTACAGAGTTTTGCTTACTCAAAAGCTTCCATTTTGACCCGTTTCAGGCACAGAAATGACTTTAAACACACTTATTCTAGTTGACAGAGTCATAATTCACATCCAACAGTCATTTAGAGTCAAAAGATGAAATGTTAAAATTTCATCATTATAGACCATTTTGGGATCGTTCGACTGGTCCGGAGTCATCGTTTTTCATCCGAAAATTGATTTTTTGGACTGTACCAAAAATGATTCAAAATGTCAATTGGATCATGCCTCATGTTGAATAACCACTTTTTAAACCCTCACAGTGACCAAAATTGCCATTTTTACAGAGTTTTGCTTACTCAAAAGCTTCAATTTTGACCCGTTTCAGGCACAGAAATGACTTTAAACACACTTATTTTAGTTGACAAAGTCATAATTCAAATCCATCAGTAATTTAGAGTCAAAAGATTAAATGTTAAAATTTCATCATTATAGACCATTTTGGGATCGTTCGACTGGTCCGGAGTCATCGTTTTTCATCCGAAAATTGATTTTTTGGACTGTACCAAAAAGGATTCAAAATGTCAATTGGATCATGCCTCATGTTGAATAACCACTTTTTAAACCCTCACAGTGACCAAAATTGCCATTTTTACAGAGTTTTGCTTACTCAAAAGCTTCCATTTTGACCCGTTTCAGGCACAGAAATGACTTTAAACACACTTATTTTAGTTGACAAAGTCATATTTCACATCCATCAGTAATTTAGAGTCAAAAGATTAAATGTTAAAATTTCATCATTATAGACCAATTTGGGATCGTTCGACAGGTCCGGAGTCATCGTTTTTCATCCGAAAATTGATTTTTTGGACTGTACCAAAAATGATTCAAAATGTCAATTGGATCGTGCCTCATGTTGAATAACCACTTTTTAAACCCTCACAGTGACCAAAATTGCCATTTTTACAGAGTTTTGCTTACTCAAAAGCTTCCATTTTGACCCGTTTCAGGCACAGAAATGACTTTAAACACACTTATTCTAGTTGACAAAGTCATAATTCACATCCAACAGTCATTTAGAGTCAAAAGATTAAATGTTACAATTTCATCATTATAGACCATTTTGGGATCGTTCGACAGGTCCGGAGTCATCGTTTTTCATCCGAAAATTGATTTTTTGGACTGTACCAAAAATGATTCAAAATGTCAATTGGATCATGCCTCATGTTGAATAACCACTTTTTAAACCCTCACAGTGACCAAAATTGCCATTTTTACAGAGTTTTGCTTACTCAAAAGCTTCAATTTTGACCCGTTTCAGGCACAGAAATGACTTTAAACACACTTATTTTAGTTGACAAAGTCACAATTCACATCCAACAGTAATTTAGAGTCAAAAGATTAAATGTTAAAATTTCATCATTATAGACCATTTTGGGATCGTTCGACAGGTCTGGAGTCATCGTTTTTCATCCGAAAATTGATTTTTTGGACTGTACCAAAAATGATTCAAAATGTCATTTGGATCATGCCTCATGTTGAATAACCACTTTTTAAACCCTCACAGTGACCAAAATTGCCATTTTTACAGAGTTTTGCTTACTCAAAAGCTTCCATTTTGACCCGTTTCAGGCACAGAAATGACTTTAAACACACTTATTTTAGTTGACAAAGTCATAATTCACATCCAACAGTCATTTAGAGTCAAAAGATTAAATGTTGAAATTTCATCCATATTGACCATTTTGGGATCGTTCGACAGGTCCGGAGTCATCGTTTTTCATCCGAAAATTTATTTTTTGGACTGTACCAAAAATGATTCAAAATGTCAATTGGATCGTGCCTCATGTTGAATAACCACTTTTTAAACCCTCACAGTGACCAAAATTGCCATTTTTACAGAGTTTTGCTTACTCAAAAGCTTCCATTTTGACCCGTTTCAGGCACAGAAATGACTTTAAACACACTTATTCTAGTTGACAAAGTCATAATTCACATCCAACAGTCATTTAGAGTCAAAAGATTAAATGTTAAAATTTCATCATTATAGACCATTTTGGGATCGTTCGACAGGTCCGGAGTCATCGTTTTTCATCCGAAAATTGATTTTTGGACTGTACCAAAAATGATTCAAAATGTCAATTGGATCATGCCTCATGTTGACTAACCACTTTTTAAACCCTCACAGTGACCAAAATTGCCATTTTTACAGAGTTTTGCTTACTCAAAAGCTTCAATTTTGACCCGTTTCAGGCACAGAAATGACTTTAAACACACTTATTTTAGTTGACAAAGTCATAATTCACATCCATCAGTAATTTAGAGTCAAAAGATTAAATGTTAAAATTTCATCATTATAGACCATTTTGGGATCGTTCGACTGGTCCGGAGTCATCGTTTTTCATCCGAAAATTGATTTTTTGGACTGTACCAAAAATGATTCAAAATGTCAATTGGATCATGCCTCATGTTGAATAACCACTTTTTAAACCCTCACAGTGACCAAAATTGCCATTTTTACAGAGTTTTGCTTACTCAAAAGCTTCAATTTTGACCAGTTTCAGGCACAGAAATGACTTTAAACACACTTATTCTAGTTGACAGAGTCATAATTCACATCCAACAGTCATTTAGAGTCAAAAGATGAAATGTTAAAATTTCATCATTATAGACCATTTTGGGATCGTTCGACTGGTCCGGAGTCATCGTTTTTCATCCGAAAATTGATTTTTTGGACTGTACCAAAAATGATTCAAAATGTCAATTGGATCATGCCTCATGTTGAATAACCACTTTTTAAACCCTTACAGTGACCAAAATTGCCATTTTTACAGAGTTTTGCTTACTCAAAAGCTTCAATTTTGACCCGTTTCAGGCACAGAAATGACTTTAAACACACTTATTTTAGTTGACAAAGTCATAATTCAAATCCATCAGTAATTTAGAGTCAAAAGATTAAATGTTAAAATTTCATCATTATAGACCATTTTGGGATCGTTCGACTGGTCCGGAGTCATCGTTTTTCATCCGAAAATTGATTTTTTGGACTGTACCAAAAAGGATTCAAAATGTCAATTGGATCATGCCTCATGTTGAATAACCACTTTTTAAACCCTCACAGTGACCAAAATTGCCATTTTTACAGAGTTTTGCTTACTCAAAAGCTTCCATTTTGACCCGTTTCAGGCACAGAAATGACTTTAAACACACTTATTTTAGTTGACAAAGTCATATTTCACATCCATCAGTAATTTAGAGTCAAAAGATTAAATGTTAAAATTTCATCATTATAGACCATTTTGGGATCGTTCGACAGGTCCGGAGTCATCGTTTTTCATCCGAAAATTGATTTTTTGGACTGTACCAAAAATGATTCAAAATGTCAATTGGATCATGCCTCATGTTGAATAACCACTTTTTAAACCCTCACAGTGACCAAAATTGCCATTTTTACAGAGTTTTGCTTACTCAAAAGCTTCAATTTTGACCCGTTTCAGGCACAGAAATGACTTTAAACACACTTATTTTAGTTGACAAAGTCACAATTCACATCCAACAGTAATTTAGAGTCAAAAGTTTAAATGTTAAAATTTCATCATTATAGACCATTTTGGGATCGTTCGACAGGTCCGGAGTCATCGTTTTTCATCCGAAAATTGATTTTTTGGACTGTACCAAAAATAATTCAAAATGCCAAATGGATCATGCCTCATGTTGAATAACCACTTTTTAAACCCTTACAGTGACCAAAATTGCCATTTTTACAGAGTTTTGCTTACTCAAAAGCTTCAATTTTGACCCGTTTCAGGCACAGAAATGACTTTAAACACACTTATTTTAGTTGACAAAGTCATAATTCAAATCCATCAGTAATTTAGAGTCAAAAGATTAAATGTTAAAATTTCATCATTATAGACCATTTTGGGATCGTTCGACTGGTCCGGAGTCATCGTTTTTCATCCGAAAATTGATTTTTTGGACTGTACCAAAAATGATTCAAAATGTCAATTGGATCATGCCTCATGTTGAATAACCACTTTTTAAACCCTCACAGTGACCAAAATTGCCATTTTTACAGAGTTTTGCTTACTCAAAAGCTTCAATTTTGACGTGTTTCAGGCACAGAAATGACTTTAAACACACTTATTCTAGTTGACAAAGTCATAATTCACATCCAACAGTCATTTAGAGTCAAAAGATTAAATGTTAAAATTTCATCATTATAGACCATTTTGGGATCGTTCGACAGGTCCGGAGTCATCGTTTTTCATCCGAAAATTGATTTTTTGGACTGTACCAAAAATGATTCAAAATGTCAATTGGATCATGCCTCATGTTGAATAACCACTTTTTAAACCCTCACAGTGACCAAAATTGCCATTTTTACAGAGTTTTGCTTACTCAAAAGCTTCAATTTTGACCCGTTTCAGGCACAGAAATGACTTTAAACACACTTATTTTAGTTGACAAAGTCATAATTCAAATCCATCAGTAATTTAGAGTCAAAAGATTAAATGTTAAAATTTCATCATTATAGACCATTTTGGGATCGTTCGACTGGTCCGGAGTCATCGTTTTTCATCCGAAAATTGATTTTTTGGACTGTACCAAAAATGATTCAAAATGTCAATTGGATCATGCCTCATGTTGAATAACCACTTTTTAAACCCTCACAGTGACCAAAATTGCCATTTTTACAGAGTTTTGCTTACTCAAAAGCTTCAATTTTGACCTGTTTCAGGCACAGAAATGACTTTAAACACACTTATTTTAGTTTACAAAGTCATAATTCACAGCCATCAGTAATTTAGAGTCAAAAGATTAAATGTTAAAATGTCATCATTATAGACCATTTTGGGATCGTTCGACAGGTCCGGAGTCATCGTTTTTCATCCGAAAATTGATTTTTTGGACTGTACCAAAAATGATTCAAAATGTCAATTGGATCATGCCTCATGTTGAATAACCACTTTTTAAACCCTCACAGTGACCAAAATTGCCATTTTTACAGAGTTTTGCTTACTCAAAAGCTTCAATTTTGACCCGTTTCAGGCACAGAAATGACTTTAAAAACACTTATTTTAGTTGACAAAGTCATAATTCAAATCCATCAGTAATTTAGAGTCAAAAGATTAAATGTTAAAATTTCATCATTATAGACCATTTTGGGATCGTTCGACTGGTCCGGAGTCATCGTTTTTCATCCGAAAATTGATTTTTTGAACTGTACCAAAAATGATTCAAAATGTCAATTGGATCATGCCTCATGTTGAATAACCACTTTTTAAACCCTCACAGTGACCAAAATTGCCATTTTTACAGAGTTTTGCTTACTCAAAAGCTTCAATTTTGACCCGCTCAGGCACAGAAATGACTTTAAACACACTTATTTTAGTTGACAAAGTCACAATTCACATCCAACAGTAATTTAGAGTCAAAAGATTAAATGTTAAAATTTCATCATTATAGACCATTTTGGGATCGTTCGACAGGTCCGGAGTCATCGTTTTTCATCCGAAAATTGATTTTTTGGACTGTACCAAAAATGATTCAAAATGTCAATTGGATCATGCCTCATGTTGAATAACCACTTTTTAAACCCTCACAGTGACCAAAATTGCCATTTTTACAGAGTTTTGCTTACTCAAAAGCTTCAATTTTGACCCGTTTCAGGCACAGAAATGACTTTAAACACACTTATTTTAGTTGACAAAGTCATAATTCAAATCCATCAGTAATTTAGAGTCAAAAGATTAAATGTTAAAATTTCATCATTATAGACCATTTTGGGATCGTTCGACTGGTCCGGAGTCATCGTTTTTCATCCGAAAATTGATTTTTTGGACTGTACCAAAAATGATTCAAAATGTCAATTGGATCATGCCTCATGTTGAATAAGCACTTTTTAAACCCTCACAGTGACCAAAATTGCCATTTTTACAGAGTTTTGCTTACTCAAAAGCTTCAATTTTGACCCGTTTCAGGCACAAAAATGACTTTAAACACACTTATTTTAGTTGACAAAGTCACAATTCACATCCAACAGTACTTTAGAGTCAAAAGATTAAATGTTAAAATTTCATAATTATAGACCACTTTGGGATCGTTCGACAGGTCCGGAGTCATCGTTTTTCATCCGAAAATTGATTTTTGGGACTGTACCAAAAATGATTCAAAATGTCAATTGGATCATGCCTCATGGTGAATAACCACTTTTTAAACCCTCACAGTGACCAAAATCGCCATTTTTACAGAGTTTTGCTTACTCAAAAGCTTCCATTTTGACCCGTTTCAGGCACAGAAATGACTTTAAACACACTTATTTTAGTTGACAAAGTCATAATTCACATCCAACAGTCATTTAGAGTCAAAAGATTAAATGTTGAAATTTCATCCATATTGACCATTTTGGGATCGTTCGACAGGTCCGGAGTCATCGTTTTTCATCCGAAAATTGATTTTTTGGACTGTACCAAAAATGATTCAAAATGTCAATTGGATCATGCCTCATGTTGAATAACCACTTTTTAAACCCTCACAGTGACCAAAATTGCCATTTTTACAGAGTTTTGCTTACTCAAAAGCTTCAATTTTGACCTGTTTCAGGCACAGAAATGACTTTAAACACACTTATTTTAGTTGACAAAGTCATAATTCACATCCATCAGTAATTTAGAGTCAAAAGATTAAATGTTAAAATTTCATCATTATAGACCATTTTGGGATCGTTCGACTGGTCCGGAGTCATCGTTTTTCATCCGAAAATTGATTTTTTGGACTGTACCAAAAATGATTCAAAATGTCAATTGGATCATGCCTCATGTTGAATAACCACTTTTTAAACCCTCACAGTGACCAAAATTGCCATTTTTACAGAGTTTTGCTTACTCAAAAGCTTCAATTTTGACCCGTTTCAGGCACAGAAATGACTTTAAACACACTTATTTTAGTTGACAAAGTCACAATTCACATCCAACAGTAATTTAGAGTCAAAAGATTAAATGTTAAAATTTCATCATTATAGACCATTTGGGATCGTTCGACAGGTCCGGAGTCATCGTTTTTCATCCGAAAATTGATTTTTTGGACTGTACCAAAAATGATTCAAAATGTCAATTGGATCATGCCTCATGTTGAATAACCACTTTTTAAACCCTCACAGTGACCAAAATTGCCATTTTTACAGAGTTTTGCTTACTCAAAAGCTTCCATTTTGACCCGTTTCAGGCACAGAAATGACTTTAAACACACTTATTTTAGTTGACAAAGTCATAATTCAAATCCATCAGTAATTTAGAGTCAAAAGATTAAATGTTAAAATTTCATCATTATAGACCATTTTGGGATCGTTCGACTGGTCCGGAGTCATCGTTTTTCATCCGAAAATTGATTTTTTGGACTGTACCAAAAAAGATTCAAAATGTCAATTGGATCATGCCTCATGTTGAATAACCACTTTTTAAACCCTCACAGTGACCAAAATTGCAATTTTTACAGAGTTTTGCTTACTCAAAAGCTTCCATTTTTGACCCGTTTCAGGCACAGAAATGACTTTAAACACACTTATTCTAGTTGACAGAGTCATAATTCACATCCAACAGTCATTTAGAGTCAAAAGATGAAATGTTAAAATTTCATCATTATAGACCATTTTGGGATCGTTCGACTGGTCCGGAGTCATCGTTTTTCATCCGAAAATTGATTTTTTGGACTGTACCAAAAATGATTCAAAATGTCAATTGGATCATGCCTCATGTTGAATAACCACTTTTTAAACCCTCACAGTGACCAAAATTGCCATTTTTACAGAGTTTTGCTTACTCAAAAGCTTCAATTTTGACCTGTTTCAGGCACAGAAATGACTTTAAACACACTTATTTTAGTTGACAAAGTCATAATTCAAATCCATCAGTAATTTAGAGTCAAAAGATTAAATGTTAAAATTTCCTCATTATAGACCATTTTGGGATCGTTCGACTGGTCCGGAGTCATCGTTTTTCATCCGAAAATTGATTTTTTGAACTGTACCAAAAATGATTCAAAATGTCAATTGGATCATGCCTCATGTTGAATAACCACTTTTTAAACCCTCACAGTGACCAAAATTGCCATTTTTACAGAGTTTTGCTTACTCAAAAGCTTCAATTTTGACCCGCTCAGGCACAGAAATGACTTTAAACACACTTATTATAGTTGACAAAGTCACAATTCACATCCAACAGTAATTTAGAGTCAAAAGATTAAATGTTAAAATTTCATCATTATAGACCATTTTGGGATCGTTCGACAGGTCCGGAGTCATCGTTTTTCATCCGAAAATTGATTTTTTGGACTGTACCAAAAATGATTCAAAATGTCAATTGGATCATGCCTCATGTTGAATAACCACTTTTTAAACCCTCACAGTGACCAAAATTGCCATTTTTACAGAGTTTTGCTTACTCAAAAGCTTCAATTTTGACCCGTTTCAGGCACAGAAATGACTTTAAACACACTTATTTTAGTTGAGAAAGTCATAATTCAAATCCATCAGTAATTTAGAGTCAAAAGATTAAATGTTAAAATTTCATCATTATAGACCATTTTGGGATCGTTCGACTGGTCCGGAGTCATCGTTTTTCATCCGAAAATTGATTTTTTGGACTGTACCAAAAATGATTCAAAATGTCAATTGGTTCATGCCTCATGTTGAATAAGCACTTTTTAAACCCTCACAGTGACCAAAATTGCCATTTTTACAGAGTTTTGCTTACTCAAAAGCTTCAATTTTGACCCGTTTCAGGCACAAAAATGACTTTAAACACACTTATTTTAGTTGACAAAGTCACAATTCACATCCAACAGTACTTTATAGTCAAAAGATTAAATGTTAAAATTTCATAATTATAGACCACTTTGGGATCGTTCGACAGGTCCGGAGTCATCGTTTTTCATCCGAAAATTGATTTTTGGGACTGTACCAAAAATTTTTCAAAATGTCAATTGGATCATGCCTCATGGTGAATAACCACTTTTTAAACCCTCACAGTGACCAAAATCGCCATTTTTACAGAGTTTTGCTTACTCAAAAGCTTCCATTTTGACCCGTTTCAGGCACAGAAATGACTTTAAACACACTTATTTTAGTTGACAAAGTCATAATTCACATCCAACAGTCATTTAGAGTCAAAAGATTAAATGTTGAAATTTCATCCATATTGACCATTTTGGGATCGTTCGACAGGTCCGGAGTCATCGTTTTTCATCCGAAAATTGATTTTTTGGACTGTACCAAAAATGATTCAAAATGTCAATTGGATCATGCCTCATGTTGAATAACCACTTTTTAAACCCTCACAGTGACCAAAATTGCCATTTTTACAGAGTTTTGCTTACTCAAAAGCTTCAATTTTGACCCGTTTCAGGCACAGAAATGACTTTAAACACACTTATTTTAGTTGACAAAGTCACAATTCACATCCAACAGTAATTTAGAGTCAAAAGATTAAATGTTAAAATTTCATCATTATAGACCATTTTGGGATCGTTCGACAGGTCCGGAGTCATCGTTTTTCATCCGAAAATTGATTTTTTGGACTGTACCAAAAATGATTCAAAATGTCAATTGGATCATGCCTCATGTTGAATAACCACTTTTTAAACCCTCACAGTGACCAAAATTGCCATTTTTACAGAGTTTTGCTTACTCAAAAGCTTCCATTTTGACCCGTTTCAGGCACAGAAATGACTTTAAACACACTTATTTTAGTTGACAAAGTCATAATTCAAATCCATCAGTAATTTAGAGTCAAAAGATTAAATGTTAAAATTTCATCATTATAGACCATTTTGGGATCGTTCGACTGGTCCGGAGTCATCGTTTTTCATCCGAAAATTGATTTTTTGGACTGTACCAAAAAGGATTCAAAATGTCAATTGGATCATGCCTCATGTTGAATAACCACTTTTTAAACCCTCACAGTGACCAAAATTGCCATTTTTACAGAGTTTTGCTTACTCAAAAGCTTCCATTTTTGACCCGTTTCAGGCACAGAAATGACTTTAAACACACTTATTCTAGTTGACAGAGTCATAATTCACATCCAACAGTCATTTAGAGTCAAAAGATGAAATGTTAAAATTTCATCATTATAGACCATTTTGGGATCGTTCGACTGGTCCGGAGTCATCGTTTTTCATCCGAAAATTGATTTTTTGGACTGTACCAAAAATGATTCAAAATGTCAATTGGATCATGCCTCATGTTGAATAACCACTTTTTAAACCCTCACAGTGACCAAAATTGCCATTTTTACAGAGTTTTGCTTACTCAAAAGCTTCAATTTTGACCTGTTTCAGGCACAGAAATGACTTTAAACACACTTATTTTAGTTTACAAAGTCATAATTCACAGCCATCAGTAATTTAGAGTCAAAAGATTAAATGTTAAAATGTCATCATTATAGACCATTTTGGGATCGTTCGACAGGTCCGGAGTCATCGTTTTTCATCCGAAAATTGATTTTTTGGACTGTACCAAAAATGATTCAAAATGTCAATTGGATCATGCCTCATGTTGAATAACCACTTTTTAAACCCTCACAGTGACCAAAATTGCCATTTTTACAGAGTTTTGCTTACTCAAAAGCTTCAATTTTGACCCGTTTCAGGCACAGAAATGACTTTAAACACACTTATTTTAGTTGACAAAGTCATAATTCAAATCCATCAGTAATTTAGAGTCAAAAGATTAAATGTTAAAATTTCCTCATTATAGACCATTTTGGGATCGTTCGACTGGTCCGGAGTCATCGTTTTTCATCCGAAAATTGATTTTTTGAACTGTACCAAAAATGATTCAAAATGTCAATTGGATCATGCCTCATGTTGAATAACCACTTTTTAAACCCTCACAGTGACCAAAATTGCCATTTTTACAGAGTTTTGCTTACTCAAAAGCTTCAATTTTGACCCGTTTCAGGCACAGAAATGACTTTAAACACACTTATTTTAGTTGAGAAAGTCATAATTCAAATCCATCAATAATTTAGAGTCAAAAGATTAAATGTTAAAATTTCATCATTATAGACCATTTTGGGATCGTTCAACTGGTCCGGAGTCATCGTTTTTCATCCGAAAATTGATTTTTTGGACTGTACCAAAAATGATTCAAAATGTCAATTGGATCATGCCTCATGTTGAATAAGCACTTTTTAAACCCTCACAGTGACCAAAATTGCCATTTTTACAGAGTTTTGCTTACTCAAAAGCTTCAATTTTGACCCGTTTCAGGCACAAAAATGACTTTAAACACACTTATTTTAGTTGACAAAGTCACAATTCACATCCAACAGTACTTTAGAGTCAAAAGATTAAATGTTAAAATTTCATAATTATAGACCACTTTGGGATCGTTCGACAGGTCCGGAGTCATCGTTTTTCATCCGAAAATTGATTTTTGGGACTGTACCAAAAATTATTCAAAATGTCAATTGGATCATGCCTCATGGTGAATAACCACTTTTTAAACCCTCACAGTGACCAAAATCGCCATTTTTACAGAGTTTTGCTTACTCAAAAGCTTCCATTTTGACCCGTTTCAGGCACAGAAATGACTTTAAACACACTTATTTTAGTTGACAAAGTCATAATTCACATCCAACAGTCATTTAGAGTCAAAAGATTAAATGTTGAAATTTCATCCATATTGACCATTTTGGGATCGTTCGACAGGTCCGGAGTCATCGTTTTTCATCCGAAAATTTATTTTTTGGACTGTACCAAAAATGATTCAAAATGTCAATTGGATCATGCCTCATGTTGAATAACCACTTTTTAAACCCTCACAGTGACCAAAATTGCCATTTTTACAGAGTTTTGCTTACTCAAAAGCTTCCATTTTGACCCGTTTCAGGCACAGAAATGACTTTAAACACACTTATTTTAGTTGACAAAGTCATATTTCACATCCATCAGTAATTTAGAGTCAAAAGATTAAATGTTAAAATTTCATCATTATAGACCATTTTGGGATCGTTCGACAGGTCCGGAGTCATCGTTTTTCATCCGAAAATTGATTTTTTGGACTGTACCAAAAATGATTCAAAATGTCAATTGGATCGTGCCTCATGTTGAATAACCACTTTTTAAACCCTCACAGTGACCAAAATTGCCATTTTTACAGAGTTTTGCTTACTCAAAAGCTTCCATTTTGACCCGTTTCAGGCACAGAAATGACTTTAAACACACTTATTCTAGTTGACAAAGTCATAATTCACATCCAACAGTCATTTAGAGTCAAAAGATTAAATGTTAAAATTTCATCATTATAGACCATTTTGGGATCGTTCGACAGGTCCGGAGTCATCGTTTTTCATCCGAAAATTGATTTTTTGGACTGTACCAAAAATGATTCAAAATGTCAATTGGATCATGCCTCATGTTGAATAACCACTTTTTAAACCCTCACAGTGACCAAAATTGCCATTTTGACAGAGTTTTGCTTACTCAAAAGCTTCAATTTTGACCCGTTTCAGGCACAGAAATGACTTTAAACACACTTATTTTAGTTGACAAAGTCACAATTCACATCCAACAGTAATTTAGAGTCAAAAGATTAAATGTTAAAATTTCATCATTATAGACCATTTTGGGATCGTTCGACAGGTCTGGAGTCATCGTTTTTCATCCGAAAATTGATTTTTTGGACTGTACCAAAAATGATTCAAAATGTCAATTGGATCATGCCTCATGTTGAATAACCACTTTTTAAACCCTCACAGTGACCAAAATTGCCATTTTTACAGAGTTTTGCTTACTCAAAAGCTTCCATTTTGACCCGTTTCAGGCACAGAAATGACTTTAAACACACTTATTCTAGTTGACAAAGTCATAATTCACATCCAACAGTCATTTAGAGTCAAAAGATTAAATGTTAAAATGTCATCATTATAGACCATTTTGGGATCGTTCGACAGGTCCGGAGTCATCGTTTTTCATCCGAAAATTTATTTTTTGGACTGTACCAAAAATGATTCAAAATGTCAATTGGATCGTGCCTCATGTTGAATAACCACTTTTTAAACCCTCACAGTGACCAAAATTGCCATTTTTACAGAGTTTTGCTTACTCAAAAGCTTCCATTTTGACCCGTTTCAGGCACAGAAATGACTTTAAACACACTTATTCTAGTTGACAAAGTCATAATTCACATCCAACAGTCATTTAGAGTCAAAAGATTAAATGTTAAAATTTCATCATTATAGACCATTTTGGGATCGTTCGACAGGTCCGGAGTCATCGTTTTTCATCCGAAAATTGATTTTTTGGACTGTACCAAAAATGATTCAAAATGTCAATTGGATCATGCCTCATGTTGAATAATCACTTTTTAAACCCTCACAGTGACCAAAATTGCCATTTTTACAGAGTTTTGCTTACTCAAAAGCTTCAATTTTGACCCGTTTCAGGCACAGAAATGACTTTAAACACACTTATTTTAGTTGACAAAGTCATAATTCACATCCATCAGTAATTTAGAGTCAAAAGATTAAATGTTAAAATTTCATAATTATAGACCATTTTGGGATCGTTCGACTGGTCCGGAGTCATCGTTTTTCATCCGAAAATTGATTTTTTGGACTGTACCAAAAATGATTCAAAATGTCAATTGGATCATGCCTCATGTTGAATAACCACTTTTTAAACCCTCACAGTGACCAAAATTGCCATTTTTACAGAGTTTTGCTTACTCAAAAGCTTCAATTTTGACCCGTTTCAGGCACAGAAATGACTTTAAACACACTTATTTTAGTTGACAAAGTCATAATTCAAATCCATCAGTAATTTAGAGTCAAAAGATTAAATGTTAAAATTTCATCATTATAGACCATTTTGGGATCGTTCGACTGGTCGGAGTCATCGTTTTTCATCCGAAAATTGATTTTTTGGACTGTACCAAAAAGGATTCAAAATGTCAATTGGATCATGCCTCATGTTGAATAACCACTTTTTAAACCCTCACAGTGACCAAAATTGCCATTTTTACAGAGTTTTGCTTACTCAAAAGCTTCCATTTTGACCCGTTTCAGGCACAGAAATGACTTTAAACACACTTATTTTAGTTGACAAAGTCATATTTCACATCCATCAGTAATTTAGAGTCAAAAGATTAAATGTTAAAATTTCATCATTATAGACCATTTTGGGATCGTTCGACAGGTCCGGAGTCATCGTTTTTCATCCGAAAATTGATTTTTTGGACTGTACCAAAAATGATTCAAAATGTCAATTGGATCATGCCTCATGTTGAATAACCACTTTTTAAACCCTCACAGTGACCAAAATTGCCATTTTTACAGAGTTTTGCTTACTCAAAAGCTTCCATTTTGACCCGTTTCAGGCACAGAAATGACTTTAAACACACTTATTCTAGTTGACAAAGTCATAATTCACATCCAACAGTCATTTAGAGTCAAAAGATTAAATGTTACAATTTCATCATTATAGACCATTTTGGGATCGTTCGACAGGTCCGGAGTCATCGTTTTTCATCCGAAAATTGATTTTTTTGGACTGTACCAAAAATGATTCAAAATGTCAATTGGATCATGCCTCATGTTGAATAACCACTTTTTAAACCCTCACAGTGACCAAAATTGCCATTTTTACAGAGTTTTGCTTACTCAAAAGCTTCAATTTTGACCCGTTTCAGGCACAGAAATGACTTTAAAAACACTTATTTTAGTTGACAAAGTCACAATTCACATCCAACAGTAATTTAGAGTCAAAAGCTTAAATGTTAAAATTTCATCATTATAGACCATTTTGGGATCGTTCGACAGGTCTGGAGTCATCGTTTTTCATCCGAAAATTGATTTTTTGGACTGTACCAAAAATGATTCAAAATGTCAATTGGATCATGCCTCATGTTGAATAACCACTTTTTAAACCCTCAAAGTGACCAAAATTGCCATTTTTACAGAGTTTTGCTTACTCAAAAGCTTCCATTTTGACCCGTTTCAGGCACAGAAATGACTTTAAACACACTTATTTTAGTTGACAAAGTCATAATTCACATCCAACAGTCATTTAGAGTCAAAAGATTAAATGTTGAAATTTCATCCATATTGACCATTTTGGGATCGTTCGACAGGTCCGGAGTCATCGTTTTTCATCCGAAAATTTATTTTTTGGACTGTACCAAAAATGATTCAAAATGTCAATTGGATCGTGCCTCATGTTGAATAACCACTTTTTAAACCCTCACAGTGACCAAAATTGCCATTTTTACAGAGTTTTGCTTACTCAAAAGCTTCCATTTTGACCCGTTTCAGGCACAGAAATGACTTTAAACACACTTATTCTAGTTGACAAAGTCATAATTCACATCCAACAGTCATTTAGAGTCAAAAGATTAAATGTTAAAATTTCATCATTATAGACCATTTTGGGATCGTTCGACAGGTCCGGAGTCATCGTTTTTCATCCGAAAATTGATTTTTTGGACTGTACCAAAAATGATTCAAAATGTCAATTGGATCATGCCTCATGTTGAATAACCACTTTTTAAACCCTCACAGTGACCAAAATTGCCATTTTTACAGAGTTTTGCTTACTCAAAAGCTTCAATTTTGACCCGTTTCAGGCACAGAAATGACTTTAAACACACTTATTTTAGTTGACAAAGTCATAATTCACATCCATCAGTAATTTAGAGTCAAAAGATTAAATGTTAAAATTTCATCATTATAGACCATTTTTGGATCGTTCGACTGGTCCGGAGTCATCGTTTTTCATCCGAAAATTGATTTTTTGGACTGTGCCAAAAATGATTCAAAATGTCAATTGGATCATGCCTCATGTTGAATAACCACTTTTTAAACCCTCACAGTGACCAAAATTGCCATTTTTACAGAGTTTTGCTTACTCAAAAGCTTCCATTTTGACCCGTTTCAGGCACAGAAATGACTTTAAACACACTTATTTTAGTTGACAAAGTCATAATTCACATCCAACAGTCATTTAGAGTCAAAAGATTAAATGTTGAAATTTCATCCATATTGACCATTTTGGGATCGTTCGACAGGTCCGGAGTCATCGTTTTTCATCCGAAAATTTATTTTTTGGACTGTACCAAAAATGATTCAAAATGTCAATTGGATCGTGCCTCATGTTGAATAACCACTTTTTAAACCCTCACAGTGACCAAAATTGCCATTTTTACAGAGTTTTGCTTACTCAAAAGCTTCAATTTTGACCCGTTTCAGGCACAGAAATGACTTTAAACACACTTATTTTAGTTGACAAAGTCACAATTCACATCCAACAGTAATTTAGAGTCAAAAGATTAAATGTTAAAATTTCATCATTATAGACCATTTTGGGATCGTTCGACAGGTCCGGAGTCATCGTTTTTCATCCGAAAATTGATTTTTTGGACTGTACCAAAAATGATTCAAAATGTCAATTGGATCATGCCTCATGTTGAATAACCACTTTTTAAACCCTCACAGTGACCAAAATTGCCATTTTTACAGAGTTTTGCTTACTCAAAAGCTTCAATTTTGACCAGTTTCAGGCACAGAAATGACTTTAAACACACTTATTCTAGTTGACAGAGTCATAATTCACATCCAACAGTCATTTAGAGTCAAAAGATGAAATGTTAAAATTTCATCAATATAGACCATTTTGGGATCGTTCGACTGGTCCGGAGTCATCGTTTTTCATCCGAAAATTGATTTTTTGGACTGTACCAAAAATGATTCAAAATGTCAATTGGATCATGCCTCATGTTGAATAACCACTTTTTAAACCCTTACAGTGACCAAAATTGCCATTTTTACAGAGTTTTGCTTACTCAAAAGCTTCAATTTTGACCCGTTTCAGGCACAGAAATGACTTTAAACACACTTATTTTAGTTGACAAAGTCATAATTCAAATCCATCAGTAATTTAGAGTCAAAAGATTAAATGTTAAAATTTCATCATTATAGACCATTTTGGGATCGTTCGACTGGTCCGGAGTCATCGTTTTTCATCCGAAAATTGATTTTTTGGACTGTACCAAAAAGGATTCAAAATGTCAATTGGATCATGCCTCATGTTGAATAACCACTTTTTAAACCCTCACAGTGACCAAAATTGCCATTTTTACAGAGTTTTGCTTACTCAAAAGCTTCCATTTTGACCCGTTTCAGGCACAGAAATGACTTTAAACACACTTATTTTAGTTGACAAAGTCATATTTCACATCCATCAGTAATTTAGAGTCAAAAGATTAAATGTTAAAATTTCATCATTATAGACCATTTTGGGATCGTTCGACAGGTCCGGAGTCATCGTTTTTCATCCGAAAATTGATTTTTTGGACTGTACCAAAAATGATTCAAAATGTCAATTGGATCGTGCCTCATGTTGAATAACCACTTTTTAAACCCTCACAGTGACCAAAATTGCCATTTTTACAGAGTTTTGCTTACTCAAAAGCTTCCATTTTGACCCGTTTCAGGCACAGAAATGACTTTAAACACACTTATTCTAGTTGGCAAAGTCATAATTCACATCCAACAGTCATTTAGAGTCAAAAGATTAAATGTTAAAATTTCATCATTATAGACCATTTTGGGATCGTTCGACAGGTCCGGAGTCATCGTTTTTCATCCGAAAATTGATTTTTTGGACTGTACCAAAAATGATTCAAAATGTCAATTGGATCATGCCTCATGTTGAATAACCACATTTTAAACCCTCACAGTGACCAAAATTGCCATTTTTACAGAGTTTTGCTTACTCAAAAGCTTCAATTTTGACCCGTTTCAGGCACAGAAATTACTTTAAACACACTTATTTTAGTTGACAAAGTCACAATTCACATCCAACAGTAATTTAGAGTCAAAAGTTTAAATGTTAAAATTTCATCATTATAGACCATTTTGGGATCGTTCGACAGGTCCGGAGTCATCGTTTTTCATCCGAAAATTGATTTTTTGGACTGTAACAAAAATGATTCAAAATGCCAATTGGATCATGCCTCATGTTGAATAACCACTTTTTAAACCCTCACAGTGACCAAAATTGCCATTTTTACAGAGTTTTGCTTACTCAAAAGCTTCCATTTTGACCCGTTTCAGGCACAGAAATGACTTTAAACACACTTATTCTAGTTGACAAAGTCATAATTCACATCCAACAGTCATTTAGAGTCAAAAGATTAAATGTTAAAATTTCATCATTATAGACCATTTTGGGATCGTTCGACAGGTCCGGAGTCATCGTTTTTCATCCGAAAATTGATTTTTTGGACTGTACCAAAAATGATTCAAAATGTCAATTGGATCGTGCCTCATGTTGAATAACCACTTTTTAAACCCTCACAGTGACCAAAATTGCCATTTTTACAGAGTTTTGCTTACTCAAAAGCTTCCATTTTGACCCGTTTCAGGCACAGAAATGACTTTAAACACACTTATTCTAGTTGGCAAAGTCATAATTCACATCCAACAGTCATTTAGAGTCAAAAGATTAAATGTTAAAATTTCATCATTATAGACCATTTTGGGATCGTTCGACAGGTCCGGAGTCATCGTTTTTCATCCGAAAATTGATTTTTTGGACTGTACCAAAAATGATTCAAAATGTCAATTGGATCATGCCTCATGTTGAATAACCACATTTTAAACCCTCACAGTGACCAAAATTGCCATTTTTACAGAGTTTTGCTTACTCAAAAGCTTCAATTTTGACCCGTTTCAGGCACAGAAATTACTTTAAACACACTTATTTTAGTTGACAAAGTCACAATTCACATCCAACAGTAATTTAGAGTCAAAAGTTTAAATGTTAAAATTTCATCATTATAGACCATTTTGGGATCGTTCGACAGGTCCGGAGTCATCGTTTTTCATCCGAAAATTGATTTTTTGGACTGTAACAAAAATGATTCAAAATGCCAATTGGATCATGCCTCATGTTGAATAACCACTTTTTAAACCCTCACAGTGACCAAAATTGCCATTTTTACAGAGTTTTGCTTACTCAAAAGCTTCCATTTTGACCCGTTTCAGGCACAGAAATGACTTTAAACACACTTATTCTAGTTGACAAAGTCATAATTCACATCCAACAGTCATTTAGAGTCAAAAGATTAAATGTTAAAATTTCATCATTATAGACCATTTTGGGATCGTTCGACAGGTCCGGAGTCATCGTTTTTCATCCGAAAATTGATTTTTTGGACTGTACCAAAAATGATTCAAAATGTCAATTGGATCGTGCCTCATGTTGAATAACCACTTTTTAAACCCTCACAGTGACCAAAATTGCCATTTTTACAGAGTTTTGCTTACTCAAAAGCTTCCATTTTGACCCGTTTCAGGCACAGAAATGACTTTAAACACACTTATTTTAGTTGACAAAGTCATAATTCAAATCCATCAGTAATTTAGAGTCAAAAGATTAAATGTTAAAATGTCATCATTATAGACCATTTTGGGATCGTTCGACTGGTCCGGAGTCATCGTTTTTCATCCGAAAATTGATTTTTTGGACTGTACCAAAAATGATTCAAAATGTCAATTGGATCATGCCTCATGTTGAATAACCACTTTTTAAACCCTCACAGTGACCAAAATTGCCATTTTTACAGAGTTTTGCTTACTCAAAAGCTTCAATTTTGACCTGTTTCAGGCACAGAAATGACTTTAAACACACTTATTCTAGTTGACAAAGTCATAATTCACATCCAACAGTCATTTAGAGTCAAAAGATTAAATGTTAAAATTTCATCATTATAGACCATTTTGGGATCGTTCGACAGGTCCGGAGTCATCGTTTTTCATCCGAAAATTGATTTTTTGGACTGTACCAAAAATGATTCAAAATGTCAATTGGATCGTGCCTCATGTTGAATAACCACTTTTTAAACCCTCACAGTGACCAAAATTGCCATTTTTACAGAGTTTTGCTTACTCAAAAGCTTCCATTTTGACCCGTTTCAGGCACAGAAATGACTTTAAACACACTTATTTTAGTTGACAAAGTCATAATTCAAATCCATCAGTAATTTAGAGTCAAAAGATTAAATGTTAAAATGTCATCATTATAGACCATTTTGGGATCGTTCGACTGGTCCGGAGTCATCGTTTTTCATCCGAAAATTGATTTTTTGGACTGTACCAAAAATGATTCAAAATGTCAATTGGATCATGCCTCATGTTGGATAACCACTTTTTAAACCCTCACAGTGACCAAAATTGCCATTTTTACAGAGTTTTGCTTACTCAAAAGCTTCAATTTTGACCTGTTTCCGGCACAGAAATGACTTTAAACACACTTATTTTAGTTTACAAAGTCATAATTCACAGCCATCAGTAATTTAGAGTCAAAAGATTAAATGTTAAAATGTCATCATTATAGACCATTTTGGGATCGTTCGACAGGTCCGGAGTCATCGTTTTTCATCCGAAAATTGATTTTTTGGACTGTACCAAAAATGATTCAAAATGTCAATTGGATCATGCCTCATGTTGAATAACCACTTTTTAAACCCTCACAGTGACCAAAATTGCCATTTTTACAGAGTTTTGCTTACTCAAAAGCTTCAATTTTGACCCGTTTCAGGCACAGAAATGACTTTAAACACACTTATTTTAGTTGACAAAGTCATAATTCAAATCCATCAGTAATTTAGAGTCAAAAGATTAAATGTTAAAATTTCATCATTATAGACCATTTTGGGATCGTTCGACTGGTCCGGAGTCATCGTTTTTCATCCGAAAATTGATTTTTTGAACTGTACCAAAAATGATTCAAAATGTCAATTGGATCATGCCTCATGTTGAATAACCACTTTTTAAACCCTCACAGTGACCAAAATTGCCATTTTTACAGAGTTTTGCTTACTCAAAAGCTTCAATTTTGACCCGTTTCAGGCACAGAAATGACTTTAAACACACTTATTTTAGTTGACAAAGTCATAATTCAAATCCATCAGTAATTTAGAGTCAAAAGATTAAATGTTAAAATTTCATCATTATAGACCATTTTGGGATCGTTCGACTGGTCCGGAGTCATCGTTTTTCATCCGAAAATTGATTTTTTGGACTGTACCAAAAATGATTCAAAATGTCAATTGGATCATGCCTCATGTTGAATAAGCACTTTTTAAACCCTCACAGTGACCAAAATTGCCATTTTTACAGAGTTTTGCTTACTCAAAAGCTTCAATTTTGACCCGTTTCAGGCACAAAAATGACTTTAAACACACTTATTTTAGTTGACAAAGTCACAATTCACATCCAACAGTACTTTAGAGTCAAAAGATTAAATGTTAAAATTTCATAATTATAGACCACTTTGGGATCGTTCGACAGGTCCGGAGTCATCGTTTTTCATCCGAAAATTGATTTTTGGGACTGTACCAAAAATTATTCAAAATGTCAATTGGATCATGCCTCATGGTGAATAACCACTTTTTAAACCCTCACAGTGACCAAAATCGCCATTTTTACAGAGTTTTGCTTACTCAAAAGCTTCCATTTTGACCCGTTTCAGGCACAGAAATGACTTTAAACACACTTATTTTAGTTGACAAAGTCATAATTCACATCCAACAGTCATTTAGAGTCAAAAGATTAAATGTTGAAATTTCATCCATATTGACCATTTTGGGATCGTTCGACAGGTCCGGAGTCATCGTTTTTCATCCGAAAATTTATTTTTTGGACTGTACCAAAAATGATTCAAAATGTCAATTGGATCGTGCCTCATGTTGAATAACCACTTTTTAAACCCTCACAGTGACCAAAATTGCCATTTTTACAGAGTTTTGCTTACTCAAAAGCTTCCATTTTGACCCGTTTCAGGCACAGAAATGACTTTAAACACACTTATTCTAGTTGACAAAGTCATAATTCACATCCAACAGTCATTTAGAGTCAAAAGATTAAATGTTAAAATTTCATCATTATAGACCATTTTGGGATCGTTCGACAGGTCCGGAGTCATCGTTTTTCATCCGAAAATTGATTTTTTGGACTGTACCAAAAATTATTCAAAATGTCAATTGGATCATGCCTCATGTTGAATAACCACTTTTTAAACCCTCACAGTGACCAAAATTGCCATTTTTACAGAGTTTTGCTTACTCAAAAGCTTCAATTTTGACCCGTTTCAGGCACAGAAATGACTTTAAACACACTTATTTTAGTTGACAAAGTCATAATTCAAATCCATCAGTAATTTAGAGTCAAAAGATTAAATGTTAAAATTTCATCATTATAGACCATTTTGGGATCGTTCGACTGGTCCGGAGTCATCGTTTTTCATCCGAAAATTGATTTTTTGGACTGTACCAAAAATGATTCAAAATGTCAATTGGATCATGCCTCATGTTGAATAAGCACTTTTTAAACCCTCACAGTGACCAAAATTGCCATTTTTACAGAGTTTTGCTTACTCAAAAGCTTCAATTTTGACCCGTTTCAGGCACAAAAATGACTTTAAACACACTTATTTTAGTTGACAAAGTCACAATTCACATCCAACAGTACTTTAGAGTCAAAAGATTAAATGTTAAAATTTCATAATTATAGACCACTTTGGGATCGTTCGACAGGTCCGGAGTCATCGTTTTTCATCCGAAAATTGATTTTTGGGACTGTACCAAAAATTATTCAAAATGTCAATTGGATCATGCCTCATGGTGAATAACCACTTTTTAAACCCTCACAGTGACCAAAATCGCCATTTTTACAGAGTTTTGCTTACTCAAAAGCTTCCATTTTGACCCGTTTCAGGCACAGAAATGACTTTAAACACACTTATTTTAGTTGACAAAGTCATAATTCACATCCAACAGTCATTTAGAGTCAAAAGATTAAATGTTGAAATTTCATCCATATTGACCATTTTGGGATTGTTCGACAGGTCCGGAGTCATCGTTTTTCATCCGAAAATTTATTTTTTGGACTGTACCAAAAATGATTCAAAATGTCAATTGGATCGTGCCTCATGTTGAATAACCACTTTTTAAACCCTCACAGTGACCAAAATTGCCATTTTTACAGAGTTTTGCTTACTCAAAAGCTTCCATTTTGACCCGTTTCAGGCACAGAAATGACTTTAAACACACTTATTCTAGTTGACAAAGTCATAATTCACATCCAACAGTCATTTAGAGTCAAAAGATTAAATGTTAAAATTTCATCATTATAGACCATTTTGGGATCGTTCGACAGGTCCGGAGTCATCGTTTTTCATCCGAAAATTGATTTTTTGGACTGTACCAAAAATGATTCAAAATGTCAATTGGATCATGCCTCATGTTGAATAACCACTTTTTAAACCCTCACAGTGACCAAAATTGCCATTTTTACAGAGTTTTGCTTACTCAAAAGCTTCAATTTTGACCTGTTTCAGGCACAGAAATGACTTTAAACACACTTATTTTAGTTGACAAAGTCATAATTCACATCCATCAGTAATTTAGAGTCAAAAGATTAAATGTTAAAATTTCATCATTATAGACCATTTTGGGATCGTTCGACTGGTCCGGAGTCATCGTTTTTCATCCGAAAATTGATTTTTTGGACTGTACCAAAAATGATTCAAAATGTCAATTGGATCATGCCTCATGTTGAATAACCACTTTTTAAACCCTCACAGTGACCAAAATTGCCATTTTTACAGAGTTTTGCTTACTCAAAAGCTTCAATTTTGACCCGTTTCAGGCACAGAAATGACTTTAAACACACTTATTTTAGTTGACAAAGTCACAATTCACATCCAACAGTAATTTAGAGTCAAAAGATTAAATGTTAAAATTTCATCATTATAGACCATTTTGGGATCGTTCGACAGGTCCGGAGTCATCGTTTTTCATCCGAAAATTGATTTTTTGGACTGTACCAAAAATGATTCAAAATGTCAATTGGATCATGCCTCATGTTGAATAACCACTTTTTAAACCCTCACAGTGACCAAAATTGCCATTTTTACAGAGTTTTGCTTACTCAAAAGCTTCCATTTTGACCCGTTTCAGGCACAGAAATGACTTTAAACACACTTATTCTAGTTGGCAAAGTCATAATTCACATCCAACAGTCATTTAGAGTCAAAAGATTAAATGTTAAAATTTCATCATTATAGACCATTTTGGGATCGTTCGACAGGTCCGGAGTCATCGTTTTTCATCCGAAAATTGATTTTTTGGACTGTACCAAAAATGATTCAAAATGTCAATTGGATCATGCCTCATGTTGAATAACCACATTTTAAACCCTCACAGTGACCAAAATTGCCATTTTTACAGAGTTTTGCTTACTCAAAAGCTTCAATTTTGACCCGTTTTAGGCACAGAAATTACTTTAAACACACTTATTTTAGTTGACAAAGTCACAATTCACATCCAACAGTAATTTAGAGTCAAAAGTTTAAATGTTAAAATTTCATCATTATAGACCATTTTGGGATCGTTCGACAGGTCCGGAGTCATCGTTTTTCATCCGAAAATTGATTTTTTGGACTGTAACAAAAATGATTCAAAATGCCAATTGGATCATGCCTCATGTTGAATAACCACTTTTTAAACCCTCACAGTGACCAAAATTGCCATTTTTACAGAGTTTTGCTTACTCAAAAGCTTCCATTTTGACCCGTTTCAGGCACAGAAATGACTTTAAACACACTTATTCTAGTTGACAAAGTCATAATTCACATCCAACAGTCATTTAGAGTCAAAAGATTAAATGTTAAAATTTCATCATTATAGACCATTTTGGGATCGTTCGACAGGTCCGGAGTCATCGTTTTTCATCCGAAAATTGATTTTTTGGACTGTACCAAAAATGATTCAAAATGTCAATTGGATCGTGCCTCATGTTGAATAACCACTTTTTAAACCCTCACAGTGACCAAAATTGCCATTTTTACAGAGTTTTGCTTACTCAAAAGCTTCCATTTTGACCCGTTTCAGGCACAGAAATGACTTTAAACACACTTATTTTAGTTGACAAAGTCATAATTCAAATCCATCAGTAATTTAGAGTCAAAAGATTAAATGTTAAAATGTCATCATTATAGACCATTTTGGGATCGTTCGACTGGTCCGGAGTCATCGTTTTTCATCCGAAAATTGATTTTTTGGACTGTACCAAAAATGATTCAAAATGTCAATTGGATCATGCCTCATGTTGAATAACCACTTTTTAAACCCTCACAGTGACCAAAATTGCCATTTTTACAGAGTTTTGCTTACTCAAAAGCTTCAATTTTGACCTGTTTCAGGCACAGAAATGACTTTAAACACACTTATTCTAGTTGACAAAGTCATAATTCACATCCAACAGTCATTTAGAGTCAAAAGATTAAATGTTAAAATTTCATCATTATAGACCATTTTGGGATCGTTCGACAGGTCCGGAGTCATCGTTTTTCATCCGAAAATTGATTTTTTGGACTGTACCAAAAATGATTCAAAATGTCAATTGGATCGTGCCTCATGTTGAATAACCACTTTTTAAACCCTCACAGTGACCAAAATTGCCATTTTTACAGAGTTTTGCTTACTCAAAAGCTTCCATTTTGACCCGTTTCAGGCACAGAAATGACTTTAAACACACTTATTTTAGTTGACAAAGTCATAATTCAAATCCATCAGTAATTTAGAGTCAAAAGATTAAATGTTAAAATGTCATCATTATAGACCATTTTGGGATCGTTCGACTGGTCCGGAGTCATCGTTTTTCATCCGAAAATTGATTTTTTGGACTGTACCAAAAATGATTCAAAATGTCAATTGGATCATGCCTCATGTTGAATAACCACTTTTTAAACCCTCACAGTGACCAAAATTGCCATTTTTACAGAGTTTTGCTTACTCAAAAGCTTCAATTTTGACCTGTTTCCGGCACAGAAATGACTTTAAACACACTTATTTTAGTTTACAAAGTCATAATTCACAGCCATCAGTAATTTAGAGTCAAAAGATTAAATGTTAAAATGTCATCATTATAGACCATTTTGGGATCATTCGACAGGTCCGGAGTCATCGTTTTTCATCCGAAAATTGATTTTTTGGACTGTACCAAAAATGATTCAAAATGTCAATTGGATCATGCCTCATGTTGAATAACCACTTTTTAAACCCTCACAGTGACCAAAATTGCCATTTTTACAGAGTTTTGCTTACTCAAAAGCTTCAATTTTGACCCGTTTCAGGCACAGAAATGACTTTAAACACACTTATTTTAGTTGACAAAGTCATATTTCAAATCCATCAGTAATTTAGAGTCAAAAGATTAAATGTTAAAATTTCATCATTATAGACCATTTTGGGATCGTTCGACTGGTCCGGAGTCATCGTTTTTCATCCGAAAATTGATTTTTTGAACTGTACCAAAAATGATTCCAAATGTCAATTGGATCATGCCTCATGTTGAATAACCACTTTTTAAACCCTCACAGTGACCAAAATTGCCATTTTTACAGAGTTTTGCTTACTCAAAAGCTTCAATTTTGACCCGTTTCAGGCACAGAAATGACTTTAAACACACTTATTTTAGTTGACAAAGTCATAATTCAAATCCATCAGTAATTTAGAGTCAAAAGATTAAATGTTAAAATTTCATCATTATAGACCATTTTGGGATCGTTCGACTGGTCCGGAGTCATCGTTTTTCATCCGAAAATTGATTTTTTGGACTGTACCAAAAATGATTCAAAATGTCAATTGGATCATGCCTCATGTTGAATAAGCACTTTTTAAACCCTCACAGTGACCAAAATTGCCATTTTTACAGAGTTTTGCTTACTCAAAAGCTTCAATTTTGACCCGTTTCAGGCACAAAAATGACTTTAAACACACTTATTTTAGTTGACAAAGTCACAATTCACATCCAACAGTACTTTAGAGTCAAAAGATTAAATGTTAAAATTTCATAATTATAGACCACTTTGGGATCGTTCGACAGGTCCGGAGTCATCGTTTTTCATCCGAAAATTGATTTTTGGGACTGTACCAAAAATTATTCAAAATGTCAATTGGATCATGCCTCATGGTGAATAACCACTTTTTAAACCCTCACAGTGACCAAAATCGCCATTTTTACAGAGTTTTGCTTACTCAAAAGCTTCCATTTTGACCCGTTTCAGGCACAGAAATGACTTTAAACACACTTATTTTAGTTGACAAAGTCATAATTCACATCCAACAGTCATTTAGAGTCAAAAGATTAAATGTTGAAATTTTATCCATATTGACCATTTTGGGATCGTTCGACAGGTCCGGAGTCATCGTTTTTCATCCGAAAATTTATTTTTTGGACTGTACCAAAAATGATTCAAAATGTCAATTGGATCGTGCCTCATGTTGAATAACCACTTTTTAAACCCTCACAGTGACCAAAATTGCCATTTTTACAGAGTTTTGCTTACTCAAAAGCTTCCATTTTGACCCGTTTCAGGCACAGAAATGACTTTAAACACACTTATTCTAGTTGACAAAGTCATAATTCACATCCAACAGTCATTTAGAGTCAAAAGATTAAATGTTAAAATTTCATCATTATAGACCATTTTGGGATCGTTCGACAGGTCCGGAGTCATCGTTTTTCATCCGAAAATTGATTTTTTGGACTGTACCAAAAATTATTCAAAATGTCAATTGGATCATGCCTCATGTTGAATAACCACTTTTTAAACCCTCACAGTGACCAAAATTGCCATTTTTACAGAGTTTTGCTTACTCAAAAGCTTCAATTTTGACCCGTTTCAGGCACAGAAATGACTTTAAACACACTTATTTTAGTTGACAAAGTCATAATTCAAATCCATCAGTAATTTAGAGTCAAAAGATTAAATGTTAAAATTTCATCATTATAGACCATTTTGGGATCGTTCGACTGGTCCGGAGTCATCGTTTTTCATCCGAAAATTGATTTTTTGGACTGTACCAAAAATGATTCAAAATGTCAATTGGATCATGCCTCATGTTGAATAAGCACTTTTTAAACCCTCACAGTGACCAAAATTGCCATTTTTACAGAGTTTTGCTTACTCAAAAGCTTCAATTTTGACCCGTTTCAGGCACAAAAATGACTTTAAACACACTTATTTTAGTTGACAAAGTCACAATTCACATCCAACAGTACTTTAGAGTCAAAAGATTAAATGTTAAAATTTCATAATTATAGACCACTTTGGGATCGTTCGACAGGTCCGGAGTCATCGTTTTTCATCCGAAAATTGATTTTTGGGACTGTACCAAAAATTATTCAAAATGTCAATTGGATCATGCCTCATGGTGAATAACCACTTTTTAAACCCTCACAGTGACCAAAATCGCCATTTTTACAGAGTTTTGCTTACTCAAAAGCTTCCATTTTGACCCGTTTCAGGCACAGAAATGACTTTAAACACACTTATTTTAGTTGACAAAGTCATAATTCACATCCAACAGTCATTTAGAGTCAAAAGATTAAATGTTGAAATTTCATCCATATTGACCATTTTGGGATTGTTCGACAGGTCCGGAGTCATCGTTTTTCATCCGAAAATTTATTTTTTGGACTGT
This sequence comes from Lissotriton vulgaris, assembly GCF_964263255.1. NCBI lineage: Eukaryota > Metazoa > Chordata > Amphibia > Caudata > Salamandridae > Lissotriton > Lissotriton vulgaris. The sequence goes on along the minus strand of NW_028250937.1, from coordinate 3,109 downwards.
ACCAAAAATGATTCAAAATGTCAATTGGATCGTGCCTCATGTTGAATAACCACTTTTTAAACCCTCACAGTGACCAAAATTGCCATTTTTACAGAGTTTTGCTTACTCAAAAGCTTCCATTTTGACCCGTTTCAGGCACAGAAATGACTTTAAACACACTTATTCTAGTTGACAAAGTCATAATTCACATCCAACAGTCATTTAGAGTCAAAAGATTAAATGTTAAAATTTCATCATTATAGACCATTTTGGGATCGTTCGACAGGTCCGGAGTCATCGTTTTTCATCCGAAAATTGATTTTTTGGACTGTACCAAAAATGATTCAAAATGTCAATTGGATCATGCCTCATGTTGAATAACCACTTTTTAAACCCTCACAGTGACCAAAATTGCCATTTTTACAGAGTTTTGCTTACTCAAAAGCTTCAATTTTGACCTGTTTCAGGCACAGAAATGACTTTAAACACACTTATTTTAGTTGACAAAGTCATAATTCACATCCATCAGTAATTTAGAGTCAAAAGATTAAATGTTAAAATTTCATCATTATAGACCATTTTGGGATCGTTCGACAGGTCCGGAGTCATCGTTTTTCATCCGAAAATTGATTTTTTGGACTGTACCAAAAATGATTCAAAATGTCAATTGGATCATGCCTCATGTTGAATAACCACTTTTTAAACCCTCACAGTGACCAAAATTGCCATTTTTACAGAGTTTTGCTTACTCAAAAGCTTCAATTTTGACCCGTTTCAGGCACAGAAATGACTTTAAACACACTTATTTTAGTTGACAAAGTCACAATTCACATCCAACAGTAATTTAGAGTCAAAAGATTAAATGTTAAAATTTCATCATTATAGACCATTTTGGGATCGTTCGACAGGTCCGGAGTCATCGTTTTTCATCCGAAAATTGATTTTTTGGACTGTACCAAAAATGATTCAAAATGTCAATTGGATCATGCCTCATGTTGAATAACCACTTTTTAAACCCTCACAGTGACCAAAATTGCCATTTTTACAGAGTTTTGCTTACTCAAAAGCTTCCATTTTGACCCGTTTCAGGCACAGAAATGACTTTAAACACACTTATTTTAGTTGACAAAGTCATAATTCAAATCCATCAGTAATTTAGAGTCAAAAGATTAAATGTTAAAATTTCATCATTATAGACCATTTTGGGATCTTTCGACAGGTCCGGAGTCATCGTTTTTCATCCGAAAATTGATTTTTTGGACTGTACCAAAAATGATTCAAAATGTTAATTGGATCAGGCCTCATGTTGAATAACCACTTTTTAAACCCTCACAGTGACCAAAATTGCCATTTTTACAGAGTTTTGCTTACTCAAAAGCTTCCATTTTGACCCGTTTCAGGCACAGAAATGACTTTAAACACACTTATTCTAGTTGACAGAGTCATAATTCACATCCAACAGTCATTTAGAGTCAAAAGATTAAATGTTAAAATTTCATCATTATAGACCATTTTGGGATCGTTCGACTGGTCCGGAGTCATCGTTTTTCATCCGAAAATTGATTTTTTGGACTGTACCAAAAATGATTCAAAATGTCAATTGGATCATGCCTCATGTTGAATAACCACTTTTTAAACCCTCACAGTGACCAAAATTGCCATTTTTACAGAGTTTTGCTTACTCAAAAGCTTCAATTTTGACCCGTTTCAGGCACAGAAATGACTTTAAACACACTTATTTTAGTTGACAAAGTCACAATTCACATCCAACAGTAATTTAGAGTCAAAAGATTAAATGTTAAAATGTCATCATTATAGACCATTTTGGGATCGTTCGACAGGTCCGGAGTCATCGTTTTTCATCCGAAAATTGATTTTTTGGACTGTACCAAAAATGATTCAAAATGTCAATTGGATCATGCCTCATGTTGAATAACCACTTTTTAAACCCTCACAGTGACCAAAATTGCCATTTTTACAGAGTTTTGCTTACTCAAAAGCTTCCATTTTGACCCGTTTCAGGCACAGAAATGACTTTAAACACACTTATTCTAGTTGACAGAGTCATAATTCACATCCAACAGTCATTTAGAGTCAAAAGATTAAATGTTAAAATTTCATCATTATAGACCATTTTGGGATCGTTCGACTGGTCCGGAGTCATCGTTTTTCATCCGAAAATTGATTTTTTGGACTGTACCAAAAATGATTCAAAATGTCAATTGGATCATGCCTCATGTTGAATAACCACTTTTTAAACCCTCACAGGGACAAAAATTGCCATTTTTACAGAGTTTTGCTTACTCAAAAGCTTCCATTTTGACCCGTTTCAGGCACAGAAATGACTTTAAACACACTTATTCTAGTTGACAGAGTCATAATTCACATCCAACAGTCATTTAGAGTCAAAAGATTAAATGTTAAAATTTTATCATTATAGACCATTTTGGGATTGTTCGACTGGTCCGGAGTAATCGTTTTTCATCCGAAAATTGATTTTTTGGACTGTACCAAAAATGATTCAAAATGTCAATTGGATCATGCCTCATGTTGAATAACCACTTTTTAAACCCTCACAGTGACCAAAATTGCCATCTTTACAGAGTTTTGCTTACTCAAAAGCTTCAATTTTGACCCGTTTCAGGCACAGAAATGACTTTAAACACACTTATTTTAGTTGACAAAGTCACAATACACATCCAACAGTAATTTAGAGTCAAAAGATTAAATGTTAAAATGTCATCATTATAGACCATTTTGGGATCGTTCGACAGGTCCGGAGTCATCGTTTTTCATCCGAAAATTGATTTTTGGGACTGTACCAAAAATTATTCAAAATGTCAATTGGATCATGCCTCATGTTGAATAACCACTTTTTAAACCCTCACAGTGACCAAAATTGCAATTTTTACAGAGTTTTGCTTACTCAAAAGCTTCCATTTTGACCCGTTTCAGGCACAGAAATGACTTTAAACACACTTATTCTAGTTGACAAAGTCATAATTCACATCCAACAGTCATTTAGAGTCAAAAGATTAAATGTTAAAATTTCATCATTATAGACCATTTTGGGATCGTTCGACAGGTCCGGAGTCATCGTTTTTCATCCGAAAATTGATTTTTTGGACTG